>NC_052147.1:235602502-236202502 GCF_902713615.1 Scyliorhinus canicula
CGTAATCTTCACTGTCTACACCCATACTACCAATGACAATGGCAGCACATCCCACCTATTAAAATCCCACATCATCTGCTCCACCAACCGAGCCAGATTCACCTTGTGCAGCTTTGCCCAACCTCGCGCCACCTGGATGCCCAAGTACCTGAAACCAGCCCCCACCATCGTGAATGCATCTTCCCAACCTCCTTTCCTGCCACTGGTCTCAATCGGCAACACCTCACTGTTCGGGCTGGTTTAGCTCAGTGGGCTAGACAGCTGGTTTGTGATGCAGAACAAGGTCAGCAACACAGGTTCAATTCCTGTACCAGCTGAGAATTCTGAATTCTCCCTCTGTGTACTCAAATAGGCGCTGGAATGTGGCGACTAGGGGCTTTTCACAGTAACTTCATTGCAGTGTTAATGTAAGCCTACTTGTGACAATAAAGATTATTTACATTTTTTACACTCTTCCCCATGTTCAGCTTGTATCCAGAAAACCGGCCAATCTCCTCCAAAATGCTCATAATTCTACCAATTCACCCCCAGTGGGTCTGAAATATTCAGCAACAAGTCGTCCGCATATAGCGAGACCTTGTGTTCAACATGCACCCCCACACAATCCCTCTCCAACCCCTCAATGCTTTATGTGCATTGCCAATCACTCTAGTGTCAGGGCAAAAAGCAAAGGGGAGAACAGGCACCCCTGCCTTGTCCTACGGTGCAACCCAAAGTACCCCGAGCTCACCTGGTCTGTCCGCATGCTCACCATCGCTGCCGTTTATAGCAGCCAAACCCAGTCCACAGATGCCTGCCCGAATCCTTCCTCCAGGATTCTTAAATGAATTTAACAAAAGTCTACCCACTTTCTGGAGAACATATTCTTTTGTAATGTCCACTGTCATTCATTTTTTAGCCTGATCTGCTTTGACTGGATGCACATATGAGGGATGAAGTTATTAGTATAAGGGCCGAGAATCTCCCCTACCCGGCGAGGTGGCGGGTCCCGGCGTGATGGAGTGGTGTGAACCACTCTGGCGTCGGGTCACCCCAAAGGTGCGGAGGTCTCCGCACCTTTAGGGGCCAAGCCCTAACATTGAGGGACTAGGCCCGCGCCGGAGTGGCTAGCACTCCGCCGGCTGGCGTGGAAGGCCTTTGGCGCCACGCCAACTGGGGCCGAAGGGACTTCGCCGGCCGGTGGAAGTCCGCGCATGCGTCGGAGCGTCAGCGGCTGCTGACGTCATCCCCGCGCATGCGCAGGGGAGGGGGTCACTTCTGCCTCCGCCATGGTGAAGACTATGGCGAAGGTGGAAGGAAAAGAGTGCCCCCATGGCACAGGCCTGACCGCCGATCGGTGGGCCCCCGATTGCGGGCCAGGCCACCGTGGGGGCACCCCCCGGGGCCAGATCGCCCCATGCCCTCCCCCAGGACCCCGGAGCCCGCCCGCGCCCCCTGCTCCTGCCGGTAAGGTAGGTGGTTTGATCCATGCTGGCGGGAAAAGCATGACAGCGGCGAGCCTGCGGCCCATCGTGGGCCGGAGAATCGCCGGGGGTGTGGGGGGGGGGGGGGGCACGCCGACCGGCGCTGAGCGATTCTCACCCCCGCCGAATCTCCGGTGCCGGAGAATTCGGGACACGGCGGGGGTGGGATTGACGCTAGCCCCCGGCGATTCTCTGACCCGGCAGAGGGTCGAGAATCCCGCCCAAGATATTTGAAGATATCAGTGACATAGGATACATAAATGCACAAACAACTGAAACATTAAGCTATTCCTCATTGGGGAAAGAAGAATAAAGAGAAGATGAAATTCGGTAAAATTCTCTTAAGCATAGAAATTGAAAAATTAAACATTTACACAGCGCAATGGCAATTTGTTGGGCATTTATAGCTAGGATTGTATTCATTTCAGCGTTTGAGTGTTTTATTTAATGAACAAGAAGAAATGTTCCCATTTAAAATAGAATCTTGGCAAAATAGGAAAACTTCTGGAATGCGGTATATTTTTATGTCTGTGGATAGACAGGGTAAACGATATTTAAATGTAGGCAGATTTGAAATAAACACTGGGTTTCTTTACGAATTTCAGAATAGAGACAAGAACTCAATTCTCCTCAGAGACAGGCCAAGTTGTTTGATTTATATGTTCATCAGTATAAAGGGGATGTGTCTTAAATGTTAATTAAGTTGTAATTGGTTGAAACATTAACCAATCCTTTCTAAACAGACAGAATGAAACACCTGTTCATCAGTCATTCCAAGCATAGTATGCTTGAATGAGTCTTTGATATAGTTAATTATTCGTATTGTCCCCTGCCAACCTTGTTCTGAACTACATAGAATCATAGAATCACTACAGTGCAGAAGGAGGCCATTTGGCCCATCGAGTCTGCAGCCCTATCGCTGTAACTTTACGTAACCTTCTGGACACTAAGGGGCAAATATAGCATGGCCAATCCACCTAACCGACACATCTTTGGACTGTGGGAGGAAACTAGAGCACCTGAGGCTGCTATTGAACCTGGGTCCCTGGAGCTGTGAGGCAGCAGTGTGCCATCGTGCTGCCCTGCAGACTTTTCTCAATATTTTTAGTTCATTTAAATGTAGTTCTGAATATATCATTTAGTGTTTAAAGATAGAATAAAAATCATGTTGTTCATAAATAATATCGTATTATGAGTTCTATGAAACGTTGAAATAAAAACTGAAGTTAAATAAACTGAAATACTCAACATCTGGCAGCATCTGTGGAATGAGAAATAGAGGTAATGGACCAGATTTTCACCACCGATTCTTGCCGGGTGGCTTAAGATGGGAAATTTCCTGACTTGGCAGACCTGTCACAGTATAAAGTGCAACTTTATGCACTATTTTCACTCTGGGGAGGGGAAATAAGATAAAGTTGTGCCTGGCACCTTCATAAGCAGATGGAAGGTGGCAACAGGTGCACCCATGTGCCAAGGTAGGTTTGTTGAAAGGCTATGGTTCTCTCAAATTTTGTCCAAGTTGTTTGATTACATTTTAGCCCTCTAGCCTTCACCCATAGACCACATCCCCATCTGTTCCCCATACCACCTTCATGCCCAACTCAATTCTAATTCATGCCTGCCACCCAATCGCATGTTCACTTATGGACCCCATTCAAGCACAATGTGGAATTATCCCACCCACCCACACACCCCCAATGGCCCCTCATACCCTCCATGCCAACTCATGGCCCTGCCATGCCCATTTACCCAATGTACACTATGTAAAAAGTCAGATAGTAATAAATGCATGTGCGAAACTGCTTAAAAACACTAATTCATAGTTTTTGTAAAGGAAACTGGTGTTCCTACAATGCTATAAAAGTGTAAATCAAACAGGCTATTAAAGTACCTATGACAGAAGTGTTGTTACCTGACAATTTTTAATCTTGTACACATTGAGTCGATGAGAAAAGTGGTAATTCAAAAATGACTTACTATAACCTCACAGAGATGTCAATCAGGCAGCGTTTAGCATACACCCATGGGCAGCACGGTAGCATAGTGGTTAACACAGTTGCCTCACAGCTCCAGGGTCCCACGTTCGAATCCTGACTTTGGTCACAGTCTGTGCTGAGTCTGCACGTTCTCCCCGTGTCTGCGTGGGTTTCCTCCGGGTGCTCTGGCTTCCTCCCACAGTCCAAAGATGTGTGGGTTTGGTGGATTGGCCATGCTAAGTTGTCCTTAGTGTTCAGAAAGGTTAAGTGGGGGGTTACTGGTTTACGGGGATAGGGTGGTGACGTGGGCTTGAGTGGAGTGCTCTTTGTAGGAGCTGGTGCAGACTCGATGGGCCGAATGGCCTCCTTCTGCACTGTGGATTCAATGATTCTATGAAAGTCAACACTTGTACATATAGGTGTAAATTAACTATTCATTCACAAAATACTTCCATAAGAAGTAAGGGGCACCAATATCCTGGCTGGGATGTTTGCTAGTGTGGTTCAGGTGGGTTTAAACTAATTTGGCACGGGGCTCGGAATCAGGACAGTAAGACAGCAAGTGTAGAGACTGGGGATGAGCATGGTACCAGGGTCAGGCTGGCTAAGAGAAAGGGTAGGCTTGGGGAGGTTGAACTCAGTGGGCCTTGAGGTCTCGGGTGTATCCGTTTCAATGCAAGGAGTATAACGGGTAAGACAAATGAACTTAAAGCCTTGATTTACGCGCGGAACTTGGATGTGGTTGCTGTAACGGAGACTTGGTTAAAAAAGGGACAGGACGGCAGCTAAATATTCCAGGATATAGGTGTTTTAGGCGAGACAGGGAGGAAGTTAAAAGAGGTGGGGGAGTTGCAATACTGGTAAGAGAACATATTACAGCTGTACAAGGGGAAGACACCATGGAAGAATCATGTAACGAGGCACTGTAGGCAGAGCTCAAAAACAGGAAGGGGGCAGTCACTATGATGGGGGTGTACTACAGGCTCCCCACAGCCCACAGGAGTTGAAGAATAGATATGTAAGCAGATTCTGGATAGATGTAGAAATATTAGGGTTGTTGCAGTGGGAGACTTTAATTTTCCTCATATTGACTGGAAATCTCTTCGGACTCGGGGTGGATGGTGAGGAATTTGTTAAGTGTGTCCAAGAAGGTTTTTTGGAACAATATGTGGATAGTCCGATTAGAGAGGGGGCTATATTGGACCTAGTACTAGGGGAACGAGCCCGGCCAGGTCTTCAAAGTTTCAGGGGGAGAACATGTGGCGAACAGTGACCTCAATTCCGTAAGCTTTCGGATACTCATGGAAAAGGGCAAAAATTGTCCTAGGGTGAAGGTGCTAAATTGGGGGAACGCTAACTGCAACCAGATTAGGCAGGATTTGGAGGCTGTTGTTTGGGAGAGGCTGTTTGAGGGTAAATCCACATTTGGCATGTGGGAGCCTTTTAAGGAGCTGATGGGAGTGCAGGACAGGCATGTGCCCGTAAAAAGGAAGGTCAGGAAAGGCAGGATTCGGGAACCATGGATGACCAGGGAAATTGTGAATCTTGTCAAAAAGAAAAAAGATGCAGAAATGAGATTCAGGCAACTAAAAACAGATAAAGCACTTGAGGAACACAAGGAAAGTAGAAAATAGCTCAAGCAGGGAGTTAGGAAGGCAAAAAGGGGTCACGATGTCCTTGGCAGACAGGATTAAGGAGAATCCCATGACGTCAGTGATAGTGAAATTGTTGGAAAAGATTCTCAGAGATAGGTGGCTGGACTCTTAGCCCTGAAGCTGAAATCGCGTTCGGCGACGGCACAAAGAATCCGCTTTGACGCTGAAATCGGAAGCGGCGCCGGTATTTGGATTCTCCGCCCCCTGAAAAGCGGCATACTCTAGGAGTACACCCCACCAAGTGTCCACAGCCTCAGGCCATTACTTGAGGCCAGCCCCAAGATTCTCCGTCCCCGACCGGCCGACTTCCCAATGATGTGGGTTACGTGTGCTCACACATTTCGGGAACCTCGCGTGGCGGCTGCGGACTCTGTCTGGCCGCACAGTCAGGCGAGGGCCGATCTGTAGGCAGGGGAGGCTTCATTCAGGGCTGGGGACACTGTGGGTGGATAGTCCGGGGTGCGCGAACGGCCGAAGGGGGGCACCACCTTTGCAGTCCGAGTCCGCGGGTTGAGCCCGCCATGGAGCACAGTGTGATCGCTGTAGGCCGCCGCCATGCGCATGCGTGGTCGTGAAATTGGAAATGCTCAGGGCCGTATCGGCAGTTAGAGCTGCGTGCTCTATGGTCCCTCCCTGCTAGCAAAATGGCGGATCGGTGGCGGTTTGCACCAGTTTTCACATCGGCGTGTGAACTTAGTCTCCCAAACGGGAATCCAGGCCAGGAGTTCTGCACATTTGAAAGTGAATGGTCTTATTAGCAACAGGCAGCATGGTTTTGTACAAGGGAGGTAATGTCTCACTAATTTAATTTAATTTTTTGAGGAGGTGACAAAAATGATTGTCGAGGGAAGGACTGTGGATGTTGTCGACATGGACTTTAGTAAAGCATTTGACAAGGTCCCTCATGGCAGTCTGGTGCAAAAGATTAGATCACATGGGGTCAGGGGTGAACTAGCTGGATGGATCCAGAACTGGCTAGGCCTCAGAAGACATGGTAGCAGTGGAAGGGTGTTTTTCCGAATGGAGGTCTGTAACCAGTGGTGTTCCATAGGGATCAGTTTTGGGACCTCTGCTCTTTGTAATATATGTAAATGACTTGGAAGAAAACATAGCGGGTCTAATTAGCAAGTTTGCGGATGATACTAAGATAACAGAAGTTGCGGATAGTGATGAAGATTGTCAGAGAATATAGCAGGGTATAGACAGGGTATAAAATTGGTTAGAGAAATGGCAGATGGAATTTAACCTGGACAAATGCGAGTTGATGCATTTTGGTAGATCCAATTCAGGTGGGAGCTATAAAATATGTATAAAAAGCCAGCTGTTTAGCCGACTGTGCTCAACCAGTTCAAGGTGTGGAGGGAAAGGTTCAGTGGAGATGTACGGAGGGAAGTTGTTTTACACAGAGGGTGCTGGTGGCCAGGAATGCACTGCAAATTGAGGTGGTTGAGGCAGATACGTTAGCATGAACAGACGGGTTATAGAAGGACACAGGTGTGACAAAGAGTCATCAGCTTTGACAAAGAGTCATCAGACTCGAAACGTTAGCTCTTTTCTCTCCCTACAGATGCTGCCAGACCTGCTGAGATTTTCCAGCATTTTCTCTTTTGGTTTCAGATTCCAGCATCCGCAGTAATTTGCCTTTATGAAGGACACAGGTGGTTGGTCTAGATAGGACACGTGATCAGCGCAGGCTTGGAGGGCCGAAGGGCCTGCTCCTGTGCTGTATTGTTCTTTGTTCTTTGTTAAAGATTCTAGGCTCTCACCCAGCTGAAGGATTTTCTTATGAGGAAAGGTCACGCAGGGTGGGCCTATACTCATTTGTGTTTCAAAGAATGAGAGGTGATTTTATTGAAACGTATAAGATTCTGATGGGGATTGACAGATGGATACTGAGAAGATGTTTCCTCTTGTGGCGGAATCTAGAACCAGGGAGCGCAGTTTAAAGATAAGAGGTCTCCCATTTAAGATGGAGATAAGAAGGAACTTCTTCTCTCAGATGTTCATCTTTGGAATTTTCTTCCACAGGCAGTTAAATATATTCAAGGCTGAGTTAGACAGACTTTTGAAAGGACATGGGAGTCATGGGTTATTGGGGACTGACAGGAAAGTGGCATTCAGGCCAAAAATGGATTAATCATAATCTTCTTGAATGGTGGAGCAGGCTCAATGTGCCAAATGGCCTAATTCTGCTCATATTTTTAATGATCTTATGAATGGGCATGGAAGAGCCATGAATTGGCATGGGCAATAAGAAGTCATCGTGGTGTGCTGGGGGAGCTGGGGCGGGGGGAGGGTGGGGGTCGTGAATGCCATGAATTGGCATGAGGGCTATAGGGGCCATGAGGGTGATTTTGGGACATGAATTGGCTTTGAGCTGACATAGGGGGCCATGGGATAGACCTTTTGAAGAAAACGTTCCCCAATCCAAATTATGGTTCATGGCAAAATTGGAGCGACTCCATGAAAATTGCAGGGGAAGGGGTACGGGGAGATACTGCCCGCAGAATGGAGCCAGGTTGGGCATTCTGGATGCAGATTCACTACTGTACCCCGAACCCGTGCCAGTGGAATCCTGGAATTGTGTCCTACCCGTCATTTTTAAATGGTTTCATAGTCCTGACTCCGCAAAAACCAGGACCACTATTTCAGGTATTTTAACAGTTCTGCTGGAGATTTCCAGCCTTTTCTGCTTTTATTTCAGATTTTAAGCATCCACAATATTTTGTACCTGTTAAAAGTTGTGTAAGATAAATGAGGTAAAATGGTTATTTTAACCGAGTGCAAACTGACCTCATCCTTATTAATTCACTTACTGTAATTTTAGTTTCTGTATCTTGGTGAGTGTCCCAAATTATTTGTATATAAATAAACCCCAACCCACGGGGCAGAAGCAGCCTGGATTTGGGTCTCAAATCTCATTAACATTTTATGCACAAGCTATGGTGTCTTCGCAGGTCAGCTATTGTATTGATGAAAAACAATATTGGGCACTTGCCTCCCAGGCAAGGTAATACCCACTGTTGGAGTAATCAGGACTGTGGAGTAAAGGATGTGATCTTGCTCCTTGTAACTCCACAAGAAGATTTTAAAAGAAAATTAATTGCAAAATTAACTCAACTTTCATAGGTGGCCCCAGAACAAATTTTCCACGAAGGTCCTTGAACAGATGTCAAATCCCTAATGAGCATATATAATGCCTGTTTCAGATGGACACCTGGAACTTTTAAAACTGTGATGAATTTAACTATTACCAAAACATGTAAGCGAGTTTCCCCACTGCTAAATATGTCTTTGTTACACCTGTTGTATGCCAAAATATAGTCATGCATTACAATTCCTACCCTCAGAATTTGAGCTTTTGACTGATTTTTTGTAACTGACTGACAATTGCAACCAAAAATCATTCATCAAGCAGGGATTTCAGATTAATGTGGTCTCGTGTGGACTCTTGTTGAAGAAACAATTTTGCCATACTTTCCTTGTTTTGCTTTCAACTATATTTTTCACAGTGGTAGGAATTTGTACGAGCTAGCTCTCTGTTGAAATTTCTTACAAAACTGAAACTCCTGGAAGTGTTACAGATGCCAGACCAGGTCCCAACAGTGTCTAAGATGCTGGACCATTTTTAAGACTGTGCAGAATTTGCTCCAGGAGTGATTGCATGAGAAATAGGGCTTGGTTATGTTTACAAACAACTTTATTGTAACAAAAGAAAAACAATATTTAAACTTTTAAACTTTTAACCTAACATGAACTACTTACAGGTATTTCTTAACCCTAACACATAATTTCACATTAAACAGTATTAAAATGAACCTACATCTCTCAACTCCATTTACATAGGCAGACAAAATTGATACTTGTCTTTACAGAACACATTCCTGCTGTTAGAGAAGTTCCTTCAGATCCTTTCTGAAAGCCTGGCTCCATGGCCGTTTTTTGATGGCCCACCTGTTCAAACTGGATTCTTTCATTTCTTTCAGCTCCGCCCAGCTCCTAAAACATGGTTCTGTCCAGATGTGTCCAGACTTGAATTCATCATTGCTATCTGGCCTTTTGATTGTACACTCCCATTTACACAAAAGAACAAGGCCATTCTGTGAATATGCAACTAACCTCCAATTTAAGGACAAAAGAGGTCATCAGACTCCGTATTGGGCTAATGGCTGGTCAGACAAGAGTGTACCAAAGGACAATGGATCTTGAATAAATCACCGCAGCTGAACAGGGGTATCCTGTTTTTTCCCATTAACAAGCTTAAAACTGAATGGGACAATGCAACTCAGGCCAGATGTGGGGGTATACCTCTGACTCAGTGCTAAAAGTTTTACATTCAGGCTGTCAACCCCTAAATTGTCCACTAAATCTTCGATCCAATTTTGTAACAGCTCCCCATTGTCACAGGAAGCATTTCACCCATGACTTGCAGAGGATCTGTAAAGGAGGCCCTTATCCTGGACCGTTTACAGGTATCTTCACTCCAGTCAAACATTTTTGGACACGTTTTCCCTTTAAGATCAAGAATAGCTAAAAAAAAACAATGAACTTTTCTCAGTAACTAAAGTACCTAGATCTCAGACCTCTAGCTGACTTGGGTCTCAGCATGATGCAGAAAAGTTGGTCGCTGCCATGTAACCTGTTTCAATGTACACAGCTAGCAGATGGCATGTGAACAACTTTCATTTATAGTTTATTTATTTGCATAGTCCTCTTGCCAGCCAGTCAGTACTCATAGAATCCCTACAGTGCAGAAGGAGGCCATTTTGGCCCATCAAGTCTGCATTGACCCTCAGAAAGAGCACCCTACCCGACCCCCGTAACCCAGTAACCCTAACTAACCTTTTGTACACCAAGGGGAAATTTAGCATGGCCAATCTGCCTAACCTGCACATCTTTGGACTGTGTAAGGAAACTGGTGCACCCGGAGGAAACCCACTGTTTCTATTTATTTATCTTTGTGAACCACAAGCCTTTCCCTTATATCGATCAAATGACCACACAACCAGTTAGTTAGTTCAAAAGATGATTTATTTACATACACAAGAGTTATCTCAACATGCAAACACAATATCTACTAAGAATTAAACTACACCAATCAGCTACAATAACCTATACTTAACTCAGGGCGACTGGCACTGTGCAAATGGATAAAGGCCTTTATCTGGATTTCACTTGGCTGGTTCTCATTCGTCAGGTTGCGATTGTTGGTCTTGAACTTAGCTGGCTGTTCCTACTGCAATTGGGTAGGCACAGGCCGGATCCAAGAGAAACAGAACACATGGCTGCGCTCTCTTTTATCGCCCTGGGAATTTGCGCTCTTTGGGGCGATCCTTAACCTTAGATCCAATAGTTCGACAGGGCTCTGATCACCCTCTTCGATTTCAGCCAATAAAGGAGCGGGTGCCTTGGTAGCTGGGTGGGTCCTTAGCAGTCATTGACCTTAGCAATTGTGCTTTGTGAGCAAGGGAGTGGCGCCGATCAGTCTGTGGCTGTACCGGTTGCTTGATTGGAGTTCTATTTTCCTGGGAAAATGGGCTATTAAAATGTAAACGAGCGGGGGTTTCGGTCAGGTCTGGTTACCTGTGTTTTAGATACACATAGGCTGTGTATCTGTCTGAGTCCTGGGTTGGCCATAATTCCCATGGTCCTTTGCAGGTGGCCATCTTAGATGGCTACACCACAGACACGGGGAGAATGTACAAACTCCAAACAGACAGTCACCCAAGGCCTGAATTGAACCTGGGACCCTAGTGCTGTAAAGCAGCAGTGCTAACCACTGTGCCACCATGCCACCCACTTTCTTCTCAGTATAAATTGTTGTCCCTTTACTTTTGGTAATCTTGGGACCTGTCCTGAGAGTGCAGGATGAACCGTTTAGACAGCATGTCACTTTTTTCAATACAATTTTCAGTTATTTTAGTTTAACATAGTAAAGAACCCCAAGGGTTTTAATAGGAATGTACCCAAAAATAAATTGGCATTAAGCCAAAGACATCATTAAGATGGGTGATCAAACAATTTGTAAGGAGAGTCATACAGCAGAAGAGGAGGTTAAAAAATCAGAGATAGAGAATTCAGAGTCTGGGTCCGAGGTGGCTGAAGGTATGGGCACTAACTGTAAAACATAGGGAACGAGTGGGGCAGCAGGGTAGCATGGTGGTTAGCATAAATGCTTCACAGCTCCAGGGTCCCAGGTTCGATTCCCGGCTGGGTCACTGTCTGTGTGGAGTCTGCACGTCCTCCCCCTGTGTGCGTGGGTTTCCTCCGGGTGCTCCGGTTTCCTCCCACAGTCCAAAGATGTGCGGGATAGGTGGATTGGCCATGCTAAATTGCCCGTAGTGTCCTAAAATAAAAGTAAGGTTGGGGGGGGGGGGGGGTTGTTGGGTTACGGGTATAGGGTGGATACGTGGGTTTGAGTAGGGTGATCATGGCTCGGCACAACATTGAGGGCCGAAGGGCCTGTTCTGTGCTGTACTGTTCTATGTTCTATGTAACGAGGATGCACAAAAGGCATATTGAGTCATAAAAAACTCAGGCATGTTGTTGTAAATGTTCCTTTGGGCCCAAGATTAGAAAGGTTCTCTTATTTTCACAAGGGGCGCGATTCTCCGCACCCGCGGAAAATCGCGAAGTTGGCCGTGAAAACGGCCGATGTTTGCGCCGGCCCGACACGACTCATTTCCCGAGGTATTCACGTCCGGGAAATGGGCTAGGAATGGGGCCGCGTCAATCACGTGTGCGATGACGCCGGAACGCGGCGACGCTACGAGCACGCCCATGTGATGCCGCCCGACGCCGTAAAAAGGCGCGGGTGAGCACAGAAACTGTAGGACAAGATGTCGGAGCTCAGGAGAGCAGCCCCGCGATTTGTGGAAGCTGATGTGGGGATGCTGCTCGATTCCATCGAGCAGAGGAGGGGCATCGCCACCCTGCCAGCGCAGTGCGCCAGGCCTGGCGTGAGGTTGCTGCTGCCGTCAGTGCTGTGGGGCAGACCCCTCGTTCAGCTGACCAGTGTCGGAAGAAGATGCAAGACCTCACCAGGGCTGCCAGGGTAAGTGCCAAGAGGGTGCCCCCGGGTCACAACCATCCCTCCCCCCTTTACTTAATCACCCATCTCCCCCCCGCCCCCCCCCCCCCCCCCGGCACGGGGGGTGGAGGGGGATTGGGGCAGAGTGAGTTGAGGGTGGTTCACAAAGCTGTCACAGACCCAGCGCTCTGGCCCCCGTGGAGAGATGCAATCATCTTATTACAACTTGACCCCCAAACTGTACCAGTATCTGAACGGACTGCTGATACCTGCCGTATTGTAATAATCTACCTATGCCCCCTCCCCCAACAGGACATGACCGCTCACAACACCCGTGAGCGGAACAAGACGGGAGGGGGTTCGCCCATCCTGCGGCCCCTCACCACTTTTGAGCAGAGGGCCCTGGACCTTGTTGGCTACTCGGGAGATCGCGCAATGCGAGGTTGGCGGAGCTGCAACAAGTGAGACAACCCTGCATGACAAACACCCCCCCTCCCCCATCCTCTGTCCCTTCACACACCCTGCCCACTGGGATACCTCCCCCATCCTCTGTCCCTTCACACACCCTGCCCACTGGGACACCTCCCCCATCCTCTGTCCCATCACACACCCTGCCCACTGGGATACCTCCCCCATCCTCTGTCCCTTCACACCCTGCCCACTGGGACCGTCCAGCGCCCGGCCAAGCGTCTCTAAATAACCCGTTTTATTCTCTTCCCTAGGACGTGATGCCGAACGACGGACACAGGCATCTGCCCCCCACCTCACCCGGGGCCGCACGACAGAGGGTGCCTGATCAGCGGGGAGTCCCATCCTCCCCAACAGAATCTGTGGAGCAGGACGCCCAGAGGGCGGCGACACCGCTAGATAAAGAAATGGCCTGCGAACGCCCTGCGGCCTCTCAGCGGGCCGATTACATCGAGGAGGCATCTACCCAAGATGACCTCGAGATTGCGGAACAGCTTTCTCCCACACCATCCACCATCCCAGAGACACTCACCCCGGTTGGCCTATTTAGTGATGAGGCTCCTGGGTCACAGTCTGGGTCGCACATCACAGCTGAGCAGGTACAGCAGGTGGAGGTCGGAGCAGCCGAGGGCCCGGACTGGCAGAGGCCAGGCCAGGCCCAGCATCCAGCTGGCTCCCAGGCATTTTCAGAGTTCCTGGACTTTCTCAACCCACCCGCACAGCCGATGCAGCAAGAAACCCAGGGAAACAATGACGGGATGAGGGCTGTCTTCCAGACTCTGCAGACGCTGTTAGAGGAGTCGAACCGCGTCCACGAGCAGGGAGTGGTGCCGCTCATGGCAGCAACCCAGGCCGATGGGTGAGGCAATGGGTGAAACGGTTTCGGCCATGGGTCAGGTTATGCAAGACGTTGGGCTTCACGTGCAGGCGTAATCCTCGGCCCTGGACAGGGTTGCCCTCTCACAGGCAGCAATGCGCCAGACCCAAAACGACATTGCCGGCGCGCTGCGGGCCTTGGCCGAGTCTCAGCAGGTCATGGCCCAGTCGCAGCAGTCAGTCGCGGAGAGCATCAACCGCCTGACACACGTGCTGGATGGCTTCGTGCACTCACAGGTTGAGGTCGCACAGTCCCTGGCGGGAATGTCTAACTCCCTGGACTCCGTCTCTGCAAACCTTCGGATCCTGGTGGATACCGTTGCAGGCCTCCAGGACTGGCAGCGCCAGGTGTCGGTGGCGCGATGGGGCACCTCCCTGCTTGCACCTCTGTCCCAAAGTGAGGCCCGGGGGCCACCGGGCTCCCCGAGGGAGGAGGAGGTTTCGGGGCCCGTCCCATTAACTCCATCACGGGCCGTCCCGGAATTCTCGGCCTCCCCCCGTCCCATCCCTGGTGCATCGGGTGGGCAGCAGGCAGAGCAGGGTTGCACAACGTCACCCGAGACGCCCGCAGAGCAGCCTGGCCCATCAAGGCCGGGTTGCCCCAGGAAACGCTTGCCGAAGGAGAAACTAGTCGAAGAGGGCGATTCGCAGCAGTCCTCCTCCACTCCTGCTGTATCATCTGGGGAATCACTTTGTAAGGCAACAAAGAGAGACACTGAGTAAGTTGGCACGGGTGAAGGGCACAGTTTAGTTGTAGGGGCTAGGGCACCTGTAAATGTTTGTTCACATTAAACGCACTGTTCCACCTTACTTGTAATACCGTGTGATTGTTCCACAGCTACAGGATTCGTGATGGTGACCGAGTGTCGCTGGGGTTGACGAGCGGTGAAACTTCGGTGCCGGGTGTGCAGTCCCTTCCCCCCCACCCCCTCCCAAAGCTAGCCCACGCGGGCATGTGATGGAGTGTCCGTGACGATCTCAGCGGCCACCAAGGTGGATGGTTCAGCTATTGCCATGGGTCAGACTCTCTCTAACGATTCCGAGCTCACAGCTCTTCGCAGAGCGGGCTGTCATCATTCCACATGGCACTGATCACACCCGCTGACACAGCCATCAATGTTGTACCATGCCGTCTGGACCCAGTGGTAAGGGTGATGTCTAAGTGGAGCAGTGTACACTGAGAGGGGGGGACTGTGGTGGTGGCAGTTGTGTGTTGACCCTCTGCATGACTAGCGATGCAGGTGGTGGTTTGGTGTTCAGCGGGGACGTCACATGCGACGCGTGAACCGTGCTGCCACCCAGGCGTCGCATGCCCGCCGTCCTTGCCGGGTCCGTTGTGCCGCCTCCTGGACATCACCAGCACCTGGGTCGTGTCTGCGTGCTGCGCCCGCCACTCCGCCAGCCTCCTCCTCCTCCTCCCTCTCCTCCTCCTCCTCCTCCTCCTCCTCTGTGGTGGCACCACTGCCACTGGCTTCTCCCTCCGCCTCCTGCAGCAGGTCATCTCCCCTCTGCATCGCGATGTTGTGCAGCGCACAGCAGACCACAACAATGCGTGCGACCCTGTCGGGCTGGTACTGCAGGGCCCCTCCGGAGCGGTCCAGGCACCTGAATCTCATCTTCAGGAGGCCAAGGCAGCGCTCCACAACACCCCTGGTTGCTGCATGGGCCTCGTTGTATCGTGTTTCCGCATTGGTCTGAGGCCTCCGTATAGGCGTCATCAGCCAAGACCTCAGCGGATAACCCCTGTCGCCTAGCAACCAGCCCCTCAGCCGGGGGGGGACGTCCCTCAAACATCGCAGGGATGTACGATTGCGCCAGTATGTAGGAGTCATGCACACTCCCTGGGAACCTTGCACAGACGTTCATGATCCTCATGTGGGGGTCGCATACCACCAGGATATTCATGGAGTATGTCCCCCTTCTGTTTGTGAACACCTCCCTGTCCCCTGCAGGCGGGCGCATGGGGACGTGAACACAATCGATTGCCCCCTGCACCATTGATATCCCGGCAATGCTGGCAAATCTACGAGCTCGTGATTCTTGACTTGCTCGGTCCTCGGGAAAGGTGATGTAGTGGTCCGCGATGGCATAAAGGGCATCGGTCACATCCCGGATACACCTGTGGACCGATGACTGGGAGATCCCGGAGAGGTCCCCGCTCGGAGACTGGAAGGAGCCGGTCGCATAGAAGTTAAGAGCGACCGTCACCTTGATGGCAACCGGGATCGCGTGTCCTCCCCCCGTTCCACGTGGGGCGAGGTGCGCCACGAGGTGACAGATATGTATCACCGTCCGCCTACGCAGCCGGAGTCTCCTCCTGCAGGTGATGTCCGTCATTGTCTGGAAAGAGATCCGGGCACGGTACACCCTCGGCTTTGGTCGTCGCCTCTGGTGCCGTGGTTGCACCCTCACTCTCTCCTCCTCCCCCTCCTCCTCCTCCCCCCCATGCTGCTCGACGACTGGCAACTCCTCGGCCCTTCCCTCTGCTGCTGCAGCTGGCCCTGCATCCACTGCGGGTTGTGGCTGTGGATGCTGCTGCATCTCCAAATGCAGTGCAGCGGCCCCAACCACTGCGCAGAACATAGCCGTTCTGTTCGCAGACATTGTGCTAACCTACAGAAGGGTGGTGGGGGGCAGAGAAACGGGACATGTTAGACGGAGGTTAGTCGACACCTCGGCAGCCACCTGCCACGGGATACCTGTGTGTCCCGGTGACCTGGTCGCGCTGCTGACACACGGGCAGCCTAACCCCTGGTCACTTTCTGCATCCAACGGGCAGGTAACTACGTCCTCTTCACCGGTGTGTCAGTGGCCTGTGTCCGTAAGCCACAGGGCAACCAGCGGCATGGCATGGTGGCAGACATTTTGAAACCGGGGTTGGACGGGTCACTCGCTCACTCTCTCGCTACCCCCCCACTCCCACTCCCCCCCCTCCGTCTCCTCCACTCCCCCTCCGTCTCCCCCACTCCCCCCTCCGTCTCCCCCACTCCCCCCTCCGTCTCCCCCACTCCCCCCTCCATCTCCCCCACTCCCCCCTCCGTCTCCCCCACTCCCCCCTACATCTCCCCCACTCCCCTCTCCGTCTCCCACACTCCCCCCCCCCCCCCCCGCTCTGGACCCCCTCCCGTTCTCGGGGATGCCTTCCCCGTTGTGGCCAGACTCCAGCAGTGCGCTGAGCGGTGCCCTGAGTGGTGCGCTCACCTCCTCAAAGCTTTCGTCAGCCAGCACGACTGGTTGACGAACTTGAAAAGCAGGTGTGTTGGCCGGCGTGAAAACATTGCGTGATGATGTCGGGACTTCGGCCCATCCGGGCCAGAGAATAGCGGGGGGCCAATAAGTAGCGATTCTGGTCGTGTCGGGGGCGCGTTCGAGGCCTTTGCCGGAAATGCCAACGTGTAGTTTGTGCGGGGTTCGGAGAATAGCGGGAGGGCGTTGGACCAGCGTCGCCGTGAAAATTTGCACGGCCCGCTATTCTCCGAACCGGCGTGAGTGCGGAGAATCGCGCCCAAGGTTTTTAATTCAGTGCATCAGCAAGGCTCCTACCTCTGTGTTTAAAGCTGTGAGTTCAAATCCTGCTCCTGTCATTTTAGCAGATGATCCTAGCTGACAATTCAATGCAGTACTGAATTAGTTCTGCATTGCCATAGGTGCTGTCTTTTGGATGAGTGTAAGTTCTCTTTTCATTATTTTTTTTTGTCTACTTGGTTTTTATAAGACCATAAAATATAGGAGCAGATTAAACCACTCGGCCCATTAATCTGCTCAGCTATTGGATCATGCCTGATATGTTTTTCATCCCCATTCTCCTGCCTTCTCCCCATAATCTCTGATCCCCTTATTCATCAAGAACAGATCTTTCTCTGTCTTAAAGCCACTCAGTGATTTGGCCTCCACAACCTTCTGCGGCAAAGAGTTCCACAGATTCACCACCCTCTGGCTGAAGAGATTGCTCCTCAACTCTGTTGTAAAGGACCGTCCCTTCAGTCTGAGGCTGTGTTGTCGGGTTCTCCTACCATTGGAGACATCTTCTCCACGACCACGCGATTAAGGCCTCTCCGTAGTCTGTAAGTTTCCATAAGATCCCCCCTCGAGTACATCCTTCTAAACTCCATCAAGTACAGATCCAGAATCCTCAACCGCTTCTCATATGACAGGCCCTTCGTTCCCAGGATCATTCTTGTGATCCTCTCTGGAACCCCTCCAAGACCACCACATCCTTCCTCAGATACTGGGTCCAAAACTGCTCACAATATTCCAAATGGGATCTGACCAGAGCCTTATACAGCCTCAGAAGTACATCACTGCTCTTGTATTCTAGCCCTCTGGACATGAATGCTAACATTACATTTGCCTTCCTAACTGCCGACTGAACATGCATGTTAACCTCAAGAGAATCCTGAACTAGGACCCCTAAGTCGCTTTGTACTTCATATTTCCAAAGCCTTACTCCATTTAGAAAATAATCTATGCCTCTATTCTTCCTACTTAAGTGGGTAACCTCACACTTTTCCACATAGTATTCCATGTGCCATTTCTTTGCCCACTCTCCTAGCCTGTCCAGGTTCTTCAGCAGCCTCTCCACTTCCTCAACACTACCTGTCTCACGACATACCTTTGTATCATCTGCAAACTTAGTAACAATGCCCTCAGTTCCTTCTTCCAGATCATTAATATATATTGCGAATCGTTGTGGTCCAAAGACTGACCCCTGCAGAACACCACGAGTCACCTGCTGCCGACCTGAAAAAGACCCCTTTATCTCCACTCTTTGCCTTCTGCCAGTCAGCCAATCCTCTATCTATGCCGTTACATTTCTCCAAACTCAATGGGCTCTTATCTTATTTTGCAGCCTCCTGTATGGCACCATGTCAAAGGCCTTCTGGAAATCTGAGTAGATCATGTCCACTGACTTATGTTGTCTGACTTTGATTAGCAGTAAATCAAACTTGCTGGTACCTTTATTTGTGTGTTGGAAACATTTATTTAATTTATAACAAAATATGAAACTCCTTTCCATATTGTGTAATGTATAATTAAACCTTTTCCTGTGTTTTGCATTCCTCTCATTCTTTTGTGCCTCTCTCCAAGCTAACCCGGATCATATGTTTGCAGTTCAATCCATTCACTACAATACTGGGAGACCTTTATTTTAGGTGCTGTCAAAATGCCACAGTAATATATTTACCTAAATATTGGAAAAAGAAAGATACACATACAAAGGATCTACAATTAGCAACAACAATTTATTTATCTGTGCAATGTGCACACTACTTTGAGCCATTATATCCAATGTGAGGTTTATAACAGGTGATGCATGATAGATTCATTGATGCCCCACAAAGTCAAGTCGTCTTTTTATGGGCCTTCCCAGAATCTTTCACATAAGAACATAAGAACTAGGAGCAGGAGTAGGCCATCTGGCCCCTCGAGACTGCTCCTCCATTCAATGAGATCATGGCTGATCTTTTGTGGACTCAGCTCCACTTTCCGGACTGAACACCATAACCCTTAATCGCTTTATTATTCAAAAAACTATCTATCTTTATCTTAAAAACATTTAATGAAGGAGCCTCTACTGCTTCACTGGGCAAGAAATTCCATAGATTCACAAGCCTTTGGGTGAAGAAGTTCCTCCTAAACTCAGTCCTAAATCTACTTCCCCTTATTTTGAGGCTATGCCCCCTAGTTCTGCTTTCACCCGCCAGTGGAAACAACCTGCCCGCATCTATCCTATCTATTCCCTTCATAATTTTATATGTTTCTATAAGATACCCCCTCATCCTTCTAAATTCCAATGAGTACAGTCTCAGTCTACTCAACCTCTCCTCGTAATCCAACCCCTTCAGCTCTGGGATTAACCTAGTGAATCTCCTCTGCACACCCTCCAGTGCCAGTACGTCCTTTCTCAAGTAAGGAGACCAAAACTGAACACAATACTCCAGGTGTGGCCTCACTAACACCTTAAACAATTGCAGCATAACCTCCCTAGTCTTAAACTCCACCCCTCTAGCAATGAAGGATAACATTCCATTTTCCTTCTTAATCACCTGTTGCACCTGTAAACCAACTTTTTGCAACTCATGCACATGCACTTTGCACAGCAGCATGCTTTAATATTTTATCATTTAAATAATAATCCCATTTGCTGTTATTCCTACTAAAATGGTTAACCTCACATTTTTCAACATTGTATTCCATCTGCCAGACCCTAGCCCATTCACTTAACCTATCCAAATCCCTCTGCAGACTTCCAGTATCCTCTGCACTTTTCGCTTTACCACTCATCTTAGTGTCATCTGCAAACTTGGACACATTGCCCTTGGTCCCCAACTCCAAATCATCTATGTAAATTGTGAACAATTGTGGACCCAACACGGATCCCTGAGGGACACCACTAGCTACTGATTGCCAACCAGAGAAACACCCATTAATCCCCACTCTTTGCTTTCTATTAATTAACCAATCCTCTATCCGTGCTACTACTTTACCCTTAATGCCATGCATCTTTATCTTATGCAGCAACCTTTTGTGTGTCACCTTGTCAAAGGCTTTCTGGAAATCCAGATATACCACATCCATTGGCTCCCTGTTATCTATTGCACTTGTAATGTCCTCAAAAAATTCCACTGAATTACTTAGGCACGACCTGCCCTTTATGAACCCATGCTGCGTCTGCCCAATGGGACAATTTCTATCCAGATGTCTCGCTATTTCTTTGATGATAGATTCCAGCATCTTCCCTTCTACCGAAGTTAAACTCACTGGCCTATAATTGCCCGTTCTCTGCCTACCTCCTTTTTTAAATAGTGGTGTCACGTTTGCTAATTTCCAATCCACTGGGACCACCCCAGAGTCTAGTGAATTTTGGTAAATTATCATTAGTGCATTTACAATTTCCCTAGCCATCTCTTTTAGCACTCTGGGATGCATTCCATCAGGGCCAGGAGACTTGTCTACCTTTAGCCTCATTAGCTTAGTGATAACAATTCTCTCAAGGTCCTCACCTGTCATAGCCTAATTTCTATCAGTCACTAGCACGTTAGTTGTGTCTTCCACTGTGAAGACCGACCCAAAAAACCTGTTCAGTTCCTCAGCCATTTCCTCATCTCCCATTATTAAAACTCCCTTCTCATCCTCTAAAGGACCAATATTTACCTTAGCCACTCTTTTTTGTTTTATATATTTGTAGAAATCTTTACTATCTGTTTTTATATTCTGAGCAAGTTTACTCTCATAATCTAGTTTACACTTCTTTATAGCTTTTTTAGTAGCTTTCTGTTGCCCCCTAAAGATTTCCCAGTCCTTGAGTCTCCCACTAATCTTTGCCACTTTGTATGCTTTTTCCTTCAATTTGATACTCTCCCTTATTTCATAGAATTTACAGTGCAGAAGGAGGCCATTCGGCCCATCGAGTCTGCACCGGCTCTTGGAATGAGCACCCTACCCAAGGTCAACATCTCCACCCAATCCCCATAACCCAGTAACCCCACACAACACTAAGGGCAATTTTAGACACTAAGGGCAATTTATCATGGCCAACCCACCTAACCTGCACATCTTTGGACTGTGGGAGGAAACCGGAGCACCCGGAGGAAACCCACGCACACACAGGGAGGATGTGCAGACTCCACACAGACGGTGACCCAAGCTGGAATCGAATCTGGGACCCTGGAGCTGTGAAGCAATTGTGCTATCCACAAAGCTAATGTGCTGTCCTTTCCTTCGATATACACGGTTGATTTTCCCTCTTTCTACCATCCTTCCTTTTTGTTGGTATAAACCTTCGCTGAGCCCTGTGAAAAATCGCTTGGAAGGTTCTCCACTGTTCCTCAACTGTTCCACCATAAAGTCTTTGCTCCCAGTATACCTTAGCTAGTTCTTCTCTCATCCCATTGTAATCTCCTTTGTTTAAGCACAATTCCTCTCACCGAATCTCCTCTCACCATGCCTCACGGTAGCATGGTGGTTAGCATCAATGCTTCACAGCTCCAGGGTCCCAGGTTCGATTCCCGGCTGGGTCGCTGTCTGTGTGGAGTCTGCACGTCCTCCCCGTGTGTGCGTGGGTTTCCTCCGGGTGCTCCGGTTTCCTCCCACAGTCCAAAGATGTGCGGGTTAGGTGGATTGGCCATGCTAAATTGCCCGTAGTGTAAGGTTAATGGGGGGATTATTGGGTTACAGGTATACGGGTTACGTGGGTTTAAGTAGGGTGATCATTGCTCGGCACAACATCGAGGGCCGAAGGGCCTGTTCTGTGCTGTACTGTTCTATGTTCTATGTTCTATGAATAGCAAAGCAGCCCCCAAACCCTGCCCTCCCTATTGCAAATCAGCCCCCCACCCCTGGATTTCCTGGATTCCCTCCCTTCTCCCAACTATGGGGTGACCCGACCCACCAGATCCCAAGAGACCCCCTGAATATGGGACTCCCCCAGAGACCCCTGAATAGGAGACCCCACAGAGACCTCCTGAATAGGGGGACTCCCTCCCAGAGGCGCCTGAATAGGGATTCCCTAGAGACACTCTGAATAGGGGGACCCCTCAAATCTCCCTAACTACAGGGACTCCCCAGAGACCCCAAGCTAGAACGCCTGAATAGGGGGACCTACAGAGGCCCCCAGAATAGGAGGACCCCCCAGAGACCCCCTGAATGTTGGGAACCCCTGAGATCCCATGTATAGGGGACCCACCCGAGACCCCAAACTAAAGAGACCCCCCTCCCCTCCCCAGAGACTCCCTAGCTAAAGGGCTGTTAATTTCCAACTCAGCACTTCAAAATCACTCAAACATGAAGCGGGGTCATTGAAATGCACTTAACTCTCTTTGATATTGTTGATGCTTGTAAATATTTTGGTTACAGCACATAGAGTTACTCATCCATGGAGGAAGATGAATGAAGCAAGGCTAACAGCTGTGATTATGGAAATTGTCAATCACAGCCCACTAAAAGAAATGAATGAATGGCTTGGAGCTAAAGTTTCAGATGGGTTTAAATGCAGCTCAATGCTTTTCTCTTTCCAGGAATGGAAACGTGATGCTTCTTCTGTCTGAGCCAGCAGGTGTATGCCCAGGTGAGTATGACAACAGTGATTTTTTTTATCATTACCCCCTGTCTGGACTGCTCTCTAGCTTTCAAACAGGGATCTCTTTTCTGGGGGATCTGTGGGAAGATCCCTTTAGTTAGGGGGTCTCAGGAGAGGCCATTAGTTAGGGGATCTCAGTGGGGGTCTCTTTAGTTAAGGCATCTCTGTAGTGGGGGGGTCCCTTTGGTTCGGGGGTCTTGGGTGGGTTCCTTTAGTTCGGGGGTCTCTTAGGGCCTCCCCTATTTAGTTTGATCTGGGGAGGTCGCTGATGGGCCGAATGGTCTAGCTCTGCTCCTATGTCTTATGCCTTATGGAGTCTCCCTATTTGGGGGTTGTCTCCCTATTTAGGGGGTCTCGGGGTGGTGGAGGGGACCTGGTAGGTATGGGATGGGCAGATTGTACATTGTGGTGGGGGGGAAGGTGACCCTTGGATGGACTGTGGGCACAACTCCCTTAAGGGGTTGCCTCCTTGGTCCACCACTAGGTCCACCACATCAGGTGCACGTTTGGTGATGCTTGTTCTGAATCCCACCCACATGATTCCTGGCCCAGAGGACCGGAGAATCACGGGGCCCTGGAGGCTCTTCTGCCTGGCCCACTGATGTCCGGGCGCAGTCCCCAATACCGCCACCAATAAGGGGCCAGAGCATAGCGGTCAGTTTGGCAGTGGGAGCGAACATCAATTTTGGCCAAGAGTCCATTCTCCGCCTGATCGCGGTTCGGGTCTCTTGTACTGAGGGGCGGAGAATCCAGGCCCCGACATATCCCTGAGTAATGAAACAATTAGGCTGCACCTGACAAATCTGGCATGTCAGTCGGTAATGATTTTCCTTACATGACATCTCACCTGCACATACACAAATCAGAAATGATTCCTCTTTCAGAGAACAGGTGCAAGTGGCACTAGCTGAAGTATGAAAGGATTGTTGCATTGACGATGACTGTTGTTGTGACCTTCAGTGGCACAAAACGTAATTCATTAATCTGCCAAATGGTTTTAAAATTCTTTACTCTGGATCCATGACCTCAGCTTGTTATTATACCCAAAGATGTGTCAGGGCAGTTAAAGCGATTATTCAATGACCTACAGATTTTAGGGGCAGGATCCCTTTTGAATTGTGCCTTTTTGTCAAGTAGCCGACAAGCACTAGGCATTTTGGAATAATTTGTATGACAGCTGTGTTTTACATGCAATATGACTGATTAATACAGCAGGAAATGTAGACAGTGGGAGACATAATGACTGTTAGCACCTCCTTAATTGTCAGAAAAACATAACTGTGATGGTATGTGCCCTGGAGAGTTTCAATTGCAAAACTTTAAAAAGGCCAAAATACATGAAGTTAGCTCAATGCAGACCATATTTACATGATATAATGCACCACTAATGATGGTTTGGTATAAACTCATATAGTACCTGTTACATAGAATGTGGCATGCTTAATTGTAACACCAAAAGGAATAATATCTTACCATTAAGTTTGCCTCATGCTGCAAGTTCTGGGGACCAACTTGTGCGCAGGAGAATTATTTGAAATACACAACTGGGCTCAGATTTAAAAAAAATAAACTATCACAAATTAAAATAAGGTTTGTTGGAACATTGAATATTTATAACTGATCAGCTCAATTTTCATATTTTTTAAGGTATTAAATCAGATCTGAATGAATGATAATATACCGAACAAATGTGCCCAGATAAACTTTCAATGGAAAGGTTATAGAGCGTGTTAAAACAACCAAAACTGAATGGCGAGTAAGCGAAACTGACAATTAAAAAAGGACAAAACAAGGAAATTACTCTTAAAATATTTATTGAAAAATCTTGTGGCCACCATTTTGCTTTCAAATTAAGGAGCACTGCAATTTGTGGCATAATAAATAAGAAAAAAGTATGTAGAGTTTACAAGGAACTGATTAAATTTCATTGCATTACAATGCCATTTTCATTGTTAAACGTCTCCAACACTGTTTTCGATTTGAAGCCCATTTATAACCTTAAAAGTTTGGAATTCTTGCACTCCACAAATCATCATGCTCAGAAAAGATTCAGCAAAGTATAGGTTACAGCTCCAGCAAATATGTATATATTTTGCAATATATTCAATGGTGTGGAACTGATTCATTTATTCCTGAGTGAGAGCAACAATGGAACTTATGGCAACTTCTGGAAGTTACATGCTCATGTCCAGGCCTCATTTGAATTTTAGTGGCAAGGTGTCGGCACCAAATGAGCACTTGCAGCAGCTTGCTGGATTGGGGTGGCAGAAAGCCAGCTTCTGTACAAAAGAGGCATGTTGTCTGAAGGGGAATAGAACTTGAGAGTGGTGGAGTTTGGGCTAGAAGTAGGCAGGAAAAAATGTAATAATTTTTTTTTAATTACCCATTTCCCTCAGCAACCTTAGCAGACCCAGTGGATTACAAGATTGTAGGAATATCTATTACCATGATAAGGATAGGAAAAATGACCACAGCAACATTTGTAAACCTCTACATGTCTAATGGCCGAAGTGTCACACAGCTGTGTATTTGGTGAGGTTAATGGTTAACACTCACAATGGGTTTGAAGTAGAAATGATACAGCTGTTGAGCAACTTCTGATTTAGTCCCATTCAGGGATGTCTGTCTACTTTTTGAATGTTAAAAAGCAGAGGCCTTTCCCTCCATTTTATCACAAAGAGGAATGATTGTGTTGCTTTGTTTGGTAACTTGACAGAGGAGATGAATATTGAACGCTAATTTATTTTAAACATGTATGAAGGTCTGTGTCAAGCAATATCTTGCTCCCGGTACAACCCTTGCTGGGAGGACTAGTGTGTCTAGGCCCTGCTTTGGGACAGCTTTTATGTCAGTATATAATGAGTCCCAGGCGGGTAACCTCCGCCCCTTCCCTAGGAAGCTCACACACCACGGGCTCGATTCTCCGACCCCCACGCCGGGTGGGAGAATCGCAGGAGTGCCGGGCGATTCCCGCCACGCCGCCCTGGCACCCGCACGCGATTCTCCCACCCCCCCCAAAAACGGCGTGCCGCGTTTTACGACAGGCCGCTCGGAGAATCGCCGCTCGTCGTTTCAAACGGTCGAGCGGAGATTCTCCAGACTGGATGGGCCGAGCGGCCTGCCCGATCCAACTGGTTCACGCCGGCGCCAGCCACACCTGATCATTGCCGGCGTGAACAGCGCGCGAACGCTGCGTGTGCGGCCTGTGGGGGGGGGGGGGGGGGTAGGGAGGATCGAGCACCAGGGGGCTGCTCAGTGGGGGTCTGGCCCGCGATCGGTGCCCGCCAATCGGCTGGCCGGTGTCACTAAAAGACGCACTCTTTTTCCTCCGCCGCCCTGCAAGATCACTCCGACATGTCTTGCGGGGCACCCGCGGGAGGACGGCAACCGCACATGCGCGGGTGACGTAATTTAAGCGCCGCCGGCCACATCATTTACGCGGCGCCACTTTGACGTGGCGCCAAGGTCCGGCGCCCAAATTGACGTGGCGGTGCTCCTAGCCCCCTGGGGGTGGGAGAATAGGGGCCGAGGAGCGGCCTTCGACGCCGGAATGAAACACTCCGGTTTTCACTCTGGCGTCGGCACTTTGGGTGGAATTCTCCGCTCCTCACGCCAGGTGGCAGAATCGCAGGAGGCCGGGCTACTCACGACATGCCGCCCTGGCACCCCCCGCGATTCTCCCACCCCCCTGCTCGCAGAATCGCCGCTCGCCATTTTTCACGGCGACCGGCGATTCTCCGGCCCGGATGGGCCGAGTAGCCTGACGTTCCTGACCTGTTCACGCTGGTGGCAATCACACCTGGTCGCTGCCGTCGTGAACATGGCGCCAAATCTTCGTTTGTGGCTTGTGGGGGGCGGAGAGGAGAGTGAGCACCATGGCCATGCTCAGGAGGGGACTGGCCCGTGATCGGTGCCCACCGATCGTCGGGCCGGCGTCTCCAAGCGGCGCACTCTTTCCCCTCCGCCGCCCCGTGAGATCAAGCCGCCACGTCTTGCGGGGCAGCGGAGGGGAAGACGACAACCGTGGATGCACGGGTTGGAGCCGGCCAACCTGCGCATGCGCGGCTGATGTCACTTAGGCACCGCCGTCGCGTAATTCGCGGCACGCCGCGTCAAGGCCCGGCGGCCGAGATTTACGGAGTGCCGCTCCTAGCCCCCTTGGGGGGGGGGGGGGGGGAGGGAGGTGAATAGGGTGCGAGGAGAGGCCTCCGAGGCCGTCGTGAATCTCGGCCGAGTTCAAGACGGCCTTCCCGATGCCGCGCGGGAGTGGAGAATTTTGCCCCAGGTCTCCCGTTGGGAGAATTTCGCCCCACATGTCCTGTGGGAAGATCAATGATAGTTTCCCCATGGTCCTCATGGGGGTTATGATACCCCTCCCCCCCCCCCCCAAAGTCCAAAAGTCCCCCTTCAGCCATCAATGGTGGGGACCATCTGTGCCGCTTTTCCCGCGACTGCGCTTGTTCCTGCGGCGGTTCTGGGTCGGGTGGAGTGTAGAGGGTCGCTGATCGCAGTTTCCTGGCCGACCGCCAAAGAGTAATTGTTGGGGCCTCAGTCCATTACATGCCGCCATCTGCTGGAATGAATTTGTCTGCCTCCATGTTGGATTTGGAGTCATCCTCCTCCTGCAAAGCGACCCAGGCAGCTGCGACCTCAGGCTGAGGTTGGTTTCTGATACTATGGAGACGCTAATGCTGCTGGTCAAATATCGAGATGGACGGGTTCCCGTTTCATTAGGTGGACCTTCCCCTGAACATGGACCTCATAAGACACCAGACCCGTTCGTTCCAGTGCAACGCCTAGGAACCACAACGCTCCATATCCGAAATTGCGGTCATAGACAGGATCCCCAGAGTGAAATGTTTGCCCTGGCAGCCTCAATTCATGGTGTTGTTACTGAGTTTCCTGTTGTGCCTCTACTTAGCCACCGAGACTCGGAAACGTTAGACCCAGCTGGTTTCTGAGTCTGCGTCCCATCAAAAGCTCCGCAGGGGAAGATCCTCCCTTGTCACATGTGGGGATTGAACCTCACGGATTGTTTCTTCAAGCTCCTCTTGAAGGTCTGGACTGCTCGTTCCACAAAATTATTGAAGGAGGGATGGTATGGAGTGGTCTGAACATTCTGAATGCCATTTCTCTTCGTAAATACAGTAAATTCCTCAGGAGTGAACAGCGTCCATTGTCTGTCATCAGAATGTCAGGGATCCCATGGATGCTAAAAATGACCGGGAACTTCTCTATTGTGGCTCTGGACATTGTGGAGGCCATCTTGCACATCTCCAGCCACTTTGAGTGATCATTCATGACCAGAAGGAACATGGAACCCATGAACGTTCCTGAAAAATCTGCACAGGAGTGCACCCCTTGGCCTCCCAGCCATTCCCACGGATGCACTGCGTTTCTGATATTCCAGGCATGCTTGACATCTGCGCATGACCTTCTCGATGTCCTCATTAATGCCGGGCCACCAGACATAATGCGGGCCAACATTTTCATCACACAAATGGCCACTGTGATGGTCCCGCAGCAGGGCTACCTGCCTCTATGGGGGGATGAGCTCCCCACTCCTTCTTCTATACTGAGCTCGGCAATCTCTGGGTGAAAGACTGGATGGTTACCGGAAGGGTCTTCTTCTTCCCCCCATTTAACAGCATGAGACGAAGCTTTGCCAATCTCTGGTCCATGAGGAAATGGCTGAGGAACTGAACAGGTTTTTTGGGTCGGTCTTCACAGTGGAAGACACAAATAACATGCCAGCGACTGATAGAAATGAGGCTATGACAGGTGAGGACCTTGAGAGGATTGTTATCACTAAGGAGGGAGTGATGGGCAAGCTAATGGGGCTAAAGGTAGACAAGTCTCCTGGTCCTGATGGAATGCATCCCAGAGTGCTAAAAGAGATGGCTAGGGAAATTGCAGATGCACTAGTGATAATTTACCGAAATTCACTAGACTCTGGGGTGGTCCCGGTGGATTGGAAATTAGCAAACGTGACGCCACTGTTTAAAAAAGGAGGTAGGCAGAAAGCAGGAAATTATAGGCCAGTGAGTTTAACTTCGGTAATAGGGAAGATGCTGGAATCTATCATCAAGGAAGAAATTGCGAGGCATCTGGATAGAAATTGTCCCATTGGGCAGACGCAGCATGGGTTCGTTAAAGGCAGGTCATGCCTAACTAATTTAGTGGAATTTTTTGAGGACATTACCAGTGCAGTAGATAACGGGGAGCCGATGGATGTGGTATATCTGGATTTCCAGAAAGCCTTTGACAAGGTGCCACACAAAAGGTTGCTGCATAAGATAAAGATGCATGGCATTAAGGGTAAAGTAGTAGCATGGATAGAGGATTGGTTAATTAATAGAAAGCAAAGAGTTGGGATAAATGGGTGTTTCTCTGGTTGGCAATCAGTAGCTAGTGGTGTCCCTCAGGGATCCGTGTTGGGCCCACAATTGTTCACAATTTACATTGATGATTTGGAGTTGGGGACCAAGGGCAATGTGTCCAAGTTTGCAGATGACACTAAGATGAGTGGTAAAGCGAAAAGTGCAGAGGATACTGGAAGTCTGCAGAGGGATTTGGATAGGTTAAGTGAATGGGCTCGGGTCTGGCAGATGGAATACAATGTTGACAAATGTGAGGTTATCCATTTTGGTAGGAATAACAGCAAACGGGATTATTATTTAAACGATAAAATATTAAAGCATGCTGCTGTTCAGAGAGACTTGGGTGTGCTAGTGCATGAGTCACAGAAGGTTGGTTTACAAGTGCAACAGGTGATTAAGAAGGCAAATGGAATTTTGTCCTTCATTGCTAGAGGGATGGAGTTTAAGACTAGGGAGGTTATGTTGCAATTGTATAAGGTGTTAGTGCGGCCACACCTGGAGTATTGTGTTCAGTTTTGGTCTCCTTACTTGAGAAAGGACGTACTGGCGCTGGAGGGTGTGCAGAGGAGATTCACTAGGTTAATCCCAGAGCTGAAGGGGTTGGATTATGAGGAGAGGTTGAGTAGACTGGGACTGTACTCATTGGAATTTAGAAGGATGAGGGGGGATCTTATAGAAACATTTAAAATTATGAGGGGAATAGATAGGATAGATGCGGGCAGGTTGTTTCCACTGGCGGGTGACAGCAGAACTAGGGGACATAGCCTCAAAATAAGGGGAAGTAGATTTAGGACTGAGTTTAGGAGGAACTTCTTCACCCAAAGGGTTGTGAATCTATGGAATTCCTTGCCCAGTGAAGCAGTTGAGGCTCCTTCATTACATGTTTTTAAGGTAAAGATAGATAGTTTTTTGAAGAATAAAGGGATTAAGGGTTATGGTGTTCGGGCCGGAAAGTGGAGCTGAGTCCACAAAAGATCAGCCATGATCTAATTGAATGGCGGAGCAGGCTCGAGGGGCCAGATGGCCTACTCCTGCTCCTAGTTCTTATGTTCTTATGTTCTTATGTTCTTATGGGAAGCCCTCACCAGCAAGGTGTCTATGAAATTGAGGGTTGCAATCACCTCATCTACCATTGGTGGGGACGGGGCGCTCACAACCAAAGGCAGAATGTTGAGCACCATTCGTGACTCCTCAGATAATGAAAAAGTCCATTTCTAAATGGAGCCCGACCTGGACAATATCGAGTCCTGAACTGACAAGTGGCAAGTTACATTCGCGCCACACAAGTACCAGGTAATGAGCATCTCCTACAAGAGAGGATCTAACTGACATTCAATGGCACTACCATCGCTGAATATCCCACAATCAATATGCTGGAGCTTACCATTAATTAGAAACGGAACTGGACTAGCCACATTAATATTGCGGCTACCAGGGCAGGTCAAAGGCGAGGAATCCTACAGCAAGTAACTCACCTCCTGAACCCCCACAAGGCACCAGGTACAAAGCACAAGTCAGGTTTGTAATGGAATACTCTCCATTTGCCTGGATGAGCGTAGCTCCAACAACACTCAAGAAGCACGACATCATCCAGGACGAAGTACCTCACTTGATTGTTCCCCCTTCCACAAACATTCAAAGCCCCCACCACTGATGAACCACACTGGCAGCCATGTGTACCATCTACAAGATGGACTGCAGTAACTCATCAATGTTCCTTAGACACCACCCTTCAAACCAATGACCACTACCATTTAAAAGGACAAGAGCAGCAGTCACCTGGGAACCCCACCACCTGGAGGTTCCCCTCTAAGTCACTCACCACCCTGAATTGCAAATATATCTCCGCTCCTTCACTGTCGCTGGGGCAACATCCTGGAACTCCATCCATAACAGCACAGTGGATGTACCTACACCTCAGAGACTGCAGCGTTTCAAGAAGGCAACTCACCACCATAGTGATATCTTGGTTTTGCTGTAATTCACCAACTGACTACTAGAAGTCTCATTCGTATATAAGTGAATTTTAGAGTCAGGTGACCTCAGATTGATGAGGAAGTTGAGAGAGAGATAGTGGTTTGTGCATAATAATCTTTGTTAGTGTCACAAGTAGGCTGACATTAACATTGCAATGAAGTTACTGTGAAAAACCCCTAGTCACCACACTCCGACGCCTGTTCGGGTACACTGAGGGAGAATACAGAATGTCCAATTCACCTAACAAGCATGTCTTTCAGGACTTGTGCGAGGAAACCGGAGCATCTGGAGGAAACCCCACAGACATGGGGAGAAAGTGCAAACTCCAGACGGACAGTCACCCGAGCCGGGAATCGAACCCGGGTCCCTGGCGCTGTGAAGCAACAGTGCTAACCACTGTGCGGTTATGTTCATACTATTGTTCATCTGTTGTTTTATATATATTTGACCCACAGTTAATGTTAATAAATCATATACAGTTTTAGCTACAAGTGTTCTTGCAATAAAAACATTACGGCAGAACTCCGACGAGAACATTATGACCTTCTGAAGGGCCACTGGGGTTGGGCAATAAATGCTGTCCTATCCAGCGATTGCCACATCACGTAAATGTATTTAGAAAAAGACAGCTGAGGGCATCAGCGTGGGCAATTGTGTTCCTGGGCAGTGCTGGATTAAATATTTGTACGTTGCAAGCAAAAGCACACAACGCTAGGTCTGAGCCGATTCGCTTGTCGGTGGGATTCGCTTATCCTCCGTGAAAAGACCGAGCAGTGGCTTGTGGTCAGCTATAATGACAAAATGTCACCAATAAACGTACTAGTGGCATTTATTTATTCCAAAAATGTGGCGATACCGCCGTTGGACAGGGGTGAACACAGTAGGAAGTCTTACAACAATAGATTAAAGTCTAACAGGTTTGTTTTGAATCACTAGCTTTCGGAGCACAGCTCCTTCCTCAGGTAAATGAAGAGGTGGATTCCAAAAACATATATATATAGACAAAGTCAAAGATGCAAGATGATACTTTGAATGCGAGGCTTTGAAGGTAATTAAGTCTTTACAGGTCCAGATGGAGCAACTGGAGAGAGGGATAATCACAGATTAAAAGGTGTGAATTGTCTCAAGCCAGAACAGTTGGTAGGATTTCGCAAGCCCAGGCCAGATGGTGGGGGGGGGGGGGGGCGGTGAATGTAATGTGACATGAATCCAAGCTCTTGGTTGAGGTCGTACTCATGTGTGCGGAACTTGGCTATAAGTTTCTGCTCAGCGATTCTGCGTTGTCGCACGTCCAGAAGGCCGCCTTACAGAACAAAGAAAAGTACAGCACAGGAACAGGCCCTTCAGCCCTCCAAGCCTGCGTAGACCAGGCTGCCCGTCTAAACTAAAATCTTCTACACCTCCAGGGTCTGTATCCCTCTATTCCCATCCTATTCATGTATTTGTCAAGATGCCCCTTAAACTTCACTATTGTCCCTGCTTCCACCACTTCCTCCGGCAACGAGTTCCAAGCACCCACTACTCTCTGTGTAAAAAACGTGCCTTGTACATCTCCTCTAAACCTTGCCCCTTGCACCTTAAACCTGTGCCCCCTAGTAATAGACCCTTCAACCCGTGGAAAACGTCTATGACTATCCACCCTGTCTATGCCCCTCATAATTTTGTAGACCTCTATCAGGTCGCCCCTCAACCTCCGTCATTCCAGTGAGAACAAACCGAGTTTATTCAACAGCTCCTCATAGCGCTGTCCATTCATCCTCCATACCAGGCAACATCCTGGTAAATCTCTTCTGCACCCTCTCTAAAGTCTCCACATCCTTCTGGTAGTATGGCGACCAGAATTGAACACTATACTCCAAGTGTCGCCTAAATAAGGTTCTATACAACTGCAACATGACTTGCCAATTTTTATACTCATTGCCCTGGCCAATGAGGGCAAGCATGCCCTATGCCTTCTTGACTACCTTCTCCACCTGTGTTGCCCCTTTCAGTGACCTGTGGACCTGTACACCTAGATCTCTCTGACTGTCAATACTCTTGGGGGGTCTACCATTCATTGTATATTCCCTACCTGCATTAGTTCTTCAAAAAAGCATTACCTCACATTTGTCCAGATTAAACTACATCTGCCATCTCTCCGCCCAGGTCTCAGTCCTCATCGCTATCCGCAATTCCACCAACCTCTGTGTCGTCCGCAAATTACTAATCAGACCAGTTACATTTTCCTCCAAATCAGTTATATATACTACGAACAACAAAGGTCCAAGCACTGATAGCTGCGGAACACCACTAGACAAAGCCCTCCAATCAGAAAAGCACTCTTCTATTGCTACTCTCTGCTTTCTATGACCTAGCCAATTCTGTATTCACCTTGCCAGCTCACCTCTGATCCCATGTGACTTCATGCTTACCCGAAGATCAGAGGCTGAATGCCCTTTGCTGCTGAAGTGTTCCCCGACTGGAAGGGAACATTCCTGCCTGCCGATTGTCATGCGATGTCCATTCATCCGTCATCGCAGCTTCTGCATGGTCTCACCAATGTACCACACTTTGGGACTTCCTTTCCTGTAGCATGTGAGGTGGATAATGTTGACCGAGCCGCACGAGTATGTGGGTGGTGTTCTCATATGTAATAGTGCTACCCATGTCGATGATCTGGCATGTCTTACAGAGATTGCTATGGCAGGGTTGTGTGGTGTTGTAGTCACTGTTCTGAAGGCTGGGTAGTTTGCTACAATAATGGTCTGTTTCAGGTTGCACGGTTGGTTGAAGGCAAGTAGTGTGGGTGTAGGGATGACCTTGGCAAGATGTTCATCTTCATCGACGTGTTGATGGCTGCGAAGAAGATGTTGTAGTTTCTCCGCTCCAGGAAAGTACTGGACGACGAAGGGTACTCTGTTGGTTGTGTCCCGTGTTTGTCTTCTGAGGAGGTTGGTGCGGATTTTTTGCTGTGGCGCGTTGGAACTGTCGATCGATGAGTCAAGCACCATATCCCGTTTGTATGAGGGCATCTTTCAGTGTCTGTAGATGTCTGTTATGCTCTTCCTCATCTGAGCAGATCCTGGTATATGGAGGGCTTGTCCATAGGGGATGGCTTCTTTAATGTGTTTAGGGTGGAAGCTGGAGAAGTGGAACATCGTGAGGTTATCCATGGGCTTGCGGTAAAGCGAAGTGCTGAGGTGACCGTCCTTGATGGAGATGAGTGTGTCCAAGAATGCAACCGATTCTGGAGAGTAGTCCATGATGAGTCTGATGGTGGGATGGAACATTGTTGATGTCAGCATGTAGTCGTTTCAGTGATTCTTCGCCGTGGGTCCAAAGGAAGAAAACGTCATTGATATATCTGGTGTATAATTTCTGTTGAAGGTTCTGTGCGGTGAGAAGGTCTTGTTCAAACTTGTGCATGAAGATGTTGGCATATTGAGGTGAGGATTTGGTCCCCATGGCTGTTCCGTGTGTCTGGATGAAGGACTTGTCAAAGGTGAAGATGTTGTGATCCAGAATGAAGCGGACGAGTTGCAGAATTGCGTCTGGAGATTGGGTGTTGAGTACTGAGGTTGTTACAGCAATGCCGTCGTCAAGGGGGATGCTGGTGTAGAGTGCCAAGATGTCCATTGTGATGAGGAATGTTCCTGGTTCAACTGGTCCATGGGTGCCGTGTTTCTGTCAGAGGTCCGTCAACAGCGAACCCAATGAGACAACCAATGAACCGAAACAGCAGACCGAGAGATATGCAGTGCAGCAACCGAAGAGGAAAGGGTCGAATTGGACCCCTCCGAAAGGCCGCTACCCTGGACTCGACATGTATGCTCAAGCCGTCAGGCGTCACGTCAATGCCAGATTCATAGTCGCATTCACAAGACATAGTGGCACTTTCCACTCATCTGAGCCGGACATAGAAGCAGCACTGCAAATAAATGGTCCTGGCGCCAACCAGATATATATAAATCCCGATCCCAAAATGGATCACGATCAAAGGCAGAAGGAAAGGATTCGTAGGAGTCTGATGTTTCCACAGATTCTTCTCTAATGTGACAGGAAAATTAGCTCACAATTTATCCTGTGTATACACATCAAGTACAATAGCAATATTTATGTTGAGCCTTTAGCATTAAAAAATCTGAAGGCAATTTCACAGAGGCAGAATAAACATTGAGTAGCATTAGAGGTAGGAGAAATTACAAGAAGAATTGTTGGAAAGGTATTGGAGTGGAGCTGCCTGTTGTTTGCAATATGAAACCAACGGGAAAAAATTGGCCCCATCAGCATAATAGATCAGGGCCTTTTAAACATGAGTTACAATCATAGCATCACTCCAGTGCAGAAGGAGGCTAATCAGCCTATCGAGTCTGCACTAACCCTATCTGAAAGAGCACTATCTAGGCCCACTCCCCTACCCTAATCCTTTTTGGACACGAAGGGACTATTTAGCATGGCTAATCCACCAAATTGGCACATCTTTGAACTGTGGGACGAAACCGGAGCACCCGGAGTGTAATGATATGTATATATATAGACAAGTAATTATTACATCTCAGTGTGATACAAACACTAGAGTTAACATAGAACATAGAACAGTACAGCACAGAACAGGCCCTTCGGCCCTCAATGTTGTGCCATGATCACCCTACTCAAACCCACGTATCCACCCTATACCCGTAACCCTTAACCTTACTTTTATTAGGACACTACGGGCAATTTAGCATGGCCAATCCACCTAACCCGCACATCTTTGGACTGTGGGAGGAAACCGGAGTACCCGGAGGAAACCCACGCAAACAGGGGGAGGACGTGCAGACTCCACACAGACTCCACACAGTTCTCCACTAATACCCAGTATAAATATAAGAACTCAGGGAATCTTGGATCCGAGTCAGTTAAGTGTAAGCAGAGAGAGAGATAGATCACAGCATAGTTAAGATTAGATTGAAGCAGCATATGTAGTTTAATTAGTTACTACTTAAGCATAGATTAATTTATTAATAGTTATAGTTCTGTGGAGTGTACAAACTCAATATTAATCAATCGTTGTTCAATAAATCAGTTTTGATTTAAATTGGAGAGTGGTGGTTTCTTTATAATCACGCCACCAGAATACTCTGCATTACGAAGCAAAGAGTAACAATATATTACCAAAGAGTAATATAAGATGGAGGAAACTCGCACAGACAGTCACCCGAGGTCAGAATCGAACCCTGATCCCTGCCACTGTGAGGCAGCTGAGTGCCACCACGTCACCCCAAAACCAGTTAACCTTCATGCCCAAAATGTGCTAGACTCCCTCTCAGGAGAGAGAGAAAGAGATGCAACACTCTGTATCCAACAGAGACATACCAACTCTGTAACCTACCTTATATATGGTGTTAATAAACCAGTTTAAAGTAAGCACCATAGTAAAACTACTGTCTGTCTACGGAAGATAGATTAAACATAACAGAAGCTAGGAACTATGCCAAGAGTGAACAGAACCTGATGCCAACATAAAGCACCTTCCTTACCATCTATCTTTCATGCTGGTTGAAGATTCAGTCTGCTTGGGTCTGGTTCAGTCCCTACTTCATGCCGTTTCCACAAAGAAGTCCCTGCCCCAGGCCAAAATGACAAGATTGTGCTCTTTGAACTGATAATGGGAGGTTTTTTAAACTGTGCTCAGTGTCAGGTGCACAGACACTTTAAAAAGATTTTTCAAATCAAAATTAATTTCATTTATTAAGATTTGATGTGGAGCTGCCAGTGTTGGACTGGGGTGAGCACAGTAAGAAGTCTTACAACCCCAGGTTAAAGTCCAACAGATTTGTTTCAAACACTAGCTTTCGGAGCACTGCTCCTTCCTCAGGTGAATGAAGAAGTATGTTCCAGAAACATATATATAGACAAATTCAAAGATGCCAGACAATGCTCAGAATGCGAGCATTTGCAGATAATTGAATCTTTACAGATTCAGAGATGGGGGTAACCCCAGGTTAAAGAGGTGTGAATTGTCTCAAGCCAGGACAGTTGGTAGGATTTCGCAAGCCCAGGCCAGATGGTGGGGGATGAATGTAATGCGACATGAATCCCAGGTCCCGGTTGAAACTGCACTCATGTGTGCGGAACTTGGCTATACGTTTCTGAAAATGAAATGAAATGAAAATCGCTTATTGTCACGAGTAGGGGGGTTGTTGGGTTACGGGTATAGGGTGGATATCTGGGTTTGCGTAGGGTGATCATGGCTCGGCACAACATCGACGGCTGAAGGGCCTGTTCTGTGCTGTACTGTTCTATGTTCTATGTTCTAGGCTTCAATGAAGTTACTGTGAAAAGCCCCTAGTCGCCACATTCCGGCGCCTGTCCGGGGACAGGCTGTTTCTGCTTTGAGATTTGAGTGATGTATACCAATGAAATTATTAAATGGTTCAGTATAATTTCTTAAAGTAACTTTACATGAAGAACTTTCTCCCCTTCCCTGGAAATTCAGCATTTGTGTTGCTGAGACTGAACACTACCATGCATGAAAATAATTAATTTAGTGTGCTACTAACCTTGGCCTTTAGGATCTTCCAATTATACCACCAGTTCCTTTTGTAGTTCTTTTTTTACATACTTGCAGTAAAGTTGCTGGGTTGTGTAGGAATGATGCCATAGGTCTACAACTTAAACACTTTATTATAAAATCTCCAGCAGCTCTTATACACCATGCCTGTATCCACACTAATGAGAACTGCCACACTACCAACACGTCACTTCCTGTGTACAGGTAATGGAACATATACATGATTCTACATTTTTCCCATTTTAGTTAGAAAAATCCATACTTGCATGTAAAGAACAATGTTTAATGTAGCAACAGTGATGTGGTGATACCGGCGTTGGACTGGGGTGGGCACAGTAAGAAGCCTTACAACACCAGGTTAAAGTCCAACAGGTTTGTTTCAAACAGTAGCTTTCGGAGCACAGCTCCTTCCTCAGGTGAATGTAGTAACAGAATATTGAATATTTAATTGCACAGAGCATGAGTCTGGGCCACAAAACCTGGCACAAAGCCCAAGTGTGTCCCTTTGCCCCCACCCCGACCCCCCCACTATCTTTGTTTTAAAAAGGCAAATTAATACACCTAAGTCTGTACATAGTCCTTGCGCTTGGGGTTTTGTCTGCTCAACTGTCCCAAGCATATAATTGAACTATTCTTGGGATGTATTCAGGTTATGGCCCACATGACAGGTCGTATCAAGTGTGAATGAGGTGCACATAGTGGTTGCAGGGCTTGTTACATTGGTAGCAGAAGGGGGCTCCATTCCCACTGCTGCAGGGGATTCATAGGAACCATAGAATTGCTACAATTCAGAAGGAGACCATTAAGTCCATTGAGTCTGCACCAATTCACCGAAAGAGCACTCCTGTGCTATCCCCATTACCCCGTGCATTGATCGTGGTCAATCCACCTAACCTTAAGATCTTTGGGATGCTGATTGTGGATTTGTTGTGTCAACCTCTGTGGCAGTTGGCAGAGCCAGTTCAGTTACCTGCAACAGATGATGCTGGTTCCTGAAATGCAGGGCACCATCTGAGATGACCATGTAACTGTTTGATTGGGAGGCATGGCTGTGGACCACTGCCTGTTTGTGATAGCCGTATGTGGTTTGCATTCTAACTGTCTGGCCCGGCTCCAGAATGCAGAGTCCGCGGTCGTTGCTGTCATAGTATCTTTTCCTTCTTTGTCGTCACTTCAAGAGAGCTTCCCTTATGCTCATTACCACTTTGGGTTGCAACAAGGCCTTGGCAACAAGGATGATGTCTCCTGTGAATCTGGAAAACTTTGTCTGTGCTGCTGACAGCAGACCCTCTCTTGGCAGATTACACAGACTAAGTAGTGCGGCGTAGAAGTCTGTGTTATCATGGAGGCAGTTTTTGAGGAGGTGTTTTGCTGAATGCACTGCATGCTCTGCCAAACCATGTGTGTATAGGAGGCTGCTTGTAATATGTTCAAAGTCCCGTGTGTGAGCAAAGTCCTTAAATTCGCTGAAGACAAACTGCCGGGCTTTGTCCTTCATTAGACTTTGTGGAATGCCATGTGCAGCAAAGTGTCTCTTCAGTTTCCCAATTACTGTTGTGCTCTTCATGTCGGGCAAGTATATCAACTTCATACCAGCCTGAGAATTAATCAAGGACCAGATGCTGTTTCCCATTCCACTGGAATAAACCTGCCATGGTGCTGACCATGGAAGGTCTGGGACCACATGGGGGCCCAGTGGTTCTTTGGTTTGATCAGACTTGAGCACATTCTATGGTGCACATCTGGACACTTCCCTCTCCATTTCACCATACATTGAGGGTCATGACATGGTTTTCTTTGCCCTACTCTTTGGTGCTTCCACCGCTGGGTGTCCTTGATGAAGTTGTTGGCTATAGTACATCTGTAGAGAGCTGGGGATGACAATATCTGACCAGGCAGTATCAATCCATCTTGAATGGTTAATTCCTCTCTCATGGTGTGAAAAGTGTAGAGTTTGTGGGGAAGCTCCTCTAACATCACAGGCCATTCTTTCATGATGATGTCATGGAGCTTCCTGCATGTGTGGTTTCACAGCACCAGGGACCTGGGTCACTGTCTGTGTGGAGTCTGCATGTTCTCCCCGTGTCTGCGTGGATTTCCTCTGGGTGCTCCGGTTTCCTCCCACAAGTCCAGAAAGACGCTTTCAGGTGAATTGGGTATTCTGAATTCTCCCTCAATGTACCCAAATAGGCGCTGGAATGTGGCGACGAGGGTATTTTTACAGTAACTTCATTGCAGTGTTAATGTCAGCCTACTTGTGACAATAAAGATTATTATTATTATGCAGTGTGGAGGGGCTTTTTAAAGATGGTGATGAGTGACTGGTGGTCAGTTTCAATTTGGCAGGGCAGCCATCGATGAAATCATGGAATTTCTGACATGCAAAAACTAGGGCAAGGAGTTCCTTCTCGATCAGGGCATAGTAAGTTTCTGAATCAGTAAGAGTCCTTGATGCAGAAGCCACTGGTCTGCCATTCTAGATACAGACTACTCCGAATCCGTGCCAAGAGAAATCTGCTGATAAGAGGACAGGTGCTCGGATGTTGAAGTATTTTAACACAATAAGGGATGACAGCAGATCCTTCAATTTGTTGAGTGCAGCATTGTAGTGCTTCTGCCAACGCCATTTTCAACCATGGTTCAATTCCGGCCTCGGGTGACTGTTTGTGTGGAGTCTGCACGTGCTCCCCATGTCTGTGTGGGTTTCCTCCGGGTGCTCCGGTTTCCTCCCACAGTCCAAAGATCTGAAGGATGGGTGGATTGGCCATGCTAAATTGTCCTTTAGTGTCCAAAATGTTAGGTGTGGCTACTGGTTTACGGGGATAGGGTTGGGTTGGGTCGGGTTGTGGCGAGAGTACTCTTTTAAAGGGTCTGTGCAGACTCGATGGGCCAAGGGCTGCCACGATGACACAGTGGTTAGCTCTGCCGCCTCACCGCTCCAGGGACCCAGGTCCAATTCCGGCCTCGGGTGACTGTCTGTGTGGAGTTTAGACTTTCTCCCCGTGTGTGCATGGGTTTCCTCCGGGTGCTCCGGTTTCCTCCCACAGTCCAAAGATGTGCAGGTTAGGTGGATTGACCATGATAAATTGCCCTACTGGGTTGGTGGAGGCATGGGTTCAGTAGGGTGCTCTTTCCAAGGGCCTGTGCAGTCACGATGGGCCAAATGGCCTCTTTCTGCACTGTCAATTTTATGATTCCAGGAATGGCCTCCAGAGAATCTATGATTCTACCATTCTATATCCTGGTGGAAAAGCTGATGGAAGAGTCCAGTTACCTCACTATAACATGGAATGAACTTTGATATATAATTTGTCATTCCCAAAGAAATGCTGCAGAGCATGCTTTTTCTCAGGAGGGGACATTTGCTGTATAGCCATTGTCTTACCTGCATCTGGGACTTGATAATGAAAAATCAGACATGGCACAAGTATTGAACAGGCATTTTGTGTCTGCCTTTACACTAGAGGACTTTGAAAACTTCCCAAAGGTTTTTGGAAATCAAGACATGATAGGGAGAGATGAAGTTAATATAGTCCCATTACTTGGGAAAAGATGCTTGGAAAAGTTTTAAGCATATAGACTAACAAGTTCCCGAGGCAGAAGGCCTGCATCCTAGGGTCTGAAAATAAATGATAGCACAGATAGTCGATGCATTGGTTATAAACTTGCAAAATTCCTTTGATTCCGGAAAATAGCTAATGTAACAAATTTTCAAGAAAGGAGGGGGATAGAAAGAAGGAAACTGGGCCAGTTAGCCTCACATCTACCTAGGAAAAATGCTAGAATCCATTATTAGGGAAGTTATGGCAGGACAATTTGATAATCACGATTTTATCAGGGAGAGCCAACATGATTTTGTGAAAGAGAAATCATGTTTAACGAATCTGTTCGATTTTTTTAATCAAATAACATTCAAGATGGATGAAGTGGAGCTGTTATATGTAGTATATCTGGATTTCCAGAAGGTATTTGATATGGCGTCACATCAAAGGTTAGTACACAAGATAAGGGTAGCATTTTGGCACAGTGGTTAGCACAGTTGCTTCACAGTTCCAGGGTTCCAGGTTTGAATGCCGGTTTGGGTCACTGTGCGGAGTCTGCACATTCTCCTCGTGTCTGCGTGGGTTTCCTCCGGGTGCTCTGTTTATCCCCCACAGTCCAAAGATGTGCAGGTTAGGTGGATTGGCTATGCTAAATTGCCCTTAGTGTCCAAAAAAGGCTTAGGTGGGGTACGGGGATAGGGTGGAGGTGTGGGGATAGGGTGGAGGTGCGATCTTAGGTGGGGTGCTCTTTCCAAGGGCGAGTGCAGACTTGATAGGCCAAATGGCCTTCTTCTGCACTGTAAATTCTATAAGAGCACGTGGTTTTCCAGATAACGTATTTGCATGGATAAAGTATTGGTTAGCTAACAGATACATTGGTTATTTTCGTATTAGCAAACTGTAACTAGAGGAGTGCCACAGGGATCAGTGCTGGTTCCTCAACATTTTACAATCTATGTTAATGATTTGGATAAAGGGACCATATGTATGGTAGCTACATTTACCGATGCCACCAAGATAGTTAGGAAAGTAAGTTTCAAAAGGGGGTAGAGAGTATGCAAAGGGATTAAATCAACTGAATAAGTATAAACTTGGAACATAATGTGAACATGCCCACTTTGAAGAGCAGTACGTTATTTAAATGGAGAAAGATAACAGAACTTGATCTAGGTGTCCTGGTACATGAATCACAAAGTTATTATGCAAGTGCAGCAAGTGATTAGGAAGGCAAAATGGTGTTTATCACAAAAGGAATGGAATATAAAAGTAGGGAAGTTTTACTACAGCTGGGTACTGTGTGCAGGTTTAGTCTCCTTATTTTAATGAAAAAGATATAATTGCTATAGAAGCAGCTCAGAGAAGGTTCATGGGACTGATCCCCTGGGTGAAGGGGTTGCTTAATGAGGAAAGGTTGAACAGATTGGACCTATCTCGCCCCATTGGAATTGAGATGAAGGAAAGATGATGTTTAGCACACTGGGCTAAAATCGCTGGCTTTGAAAGCAGACCAAGGCAAGCCAGCAGCACGGTTCGATTCCCGTAACAGCCTCCCCGAACAGGCGCTGGAATGTGGCGACTAGGGGCTTTTCACAGTAACTTCATTTGAAGTCTACTCGTGACAATATGCGATTTTCATTTCATTATAAGATTCTGAGGGAACTTGGCAGAGTGGACACCCAGAGGAAGTTTCCTCTTGTGGGGGAAGAGTAGAACTAGGGGCCATAGTTTAAAAATAAGAGGTCTCCTTTCAAGATAGAGATGAAGAGAATTTATTTTTCCAAGTTCTCCCAGTGAGCCAGAGAAGACACAGCCAGAGTGAGACACAGCTAAGAGTGAGTTTGGGAATTTGAAGCTAGGTGGGAATTCGAAGCTAGGTGTCATGCTCCTCGTGTGCGATGTAGGAGCTCAGGGACACGTCCACTGTCCCTGGCTCCTTCACATGCAAGAAGTGTGTCCAGCTGCAGCTCCTGTTAGACCGCTTGACAGCTCTGGAGCTGTGGATGGACTCACTTTGGAGCATCCACGATGCTGAGGACGTCGTGGATAGCACGTTTAGCGAGTTGGTCACACCGCAGGTTAAAGTTCCTGAGAGAGATAGAAAATGGGTGACCAAAAGACAGGGCAAGAGTAGGAAGGCAGTGCCGGTGTCCCCTGCGGTCATCTCCCTGCAAAACAGATATACTGCTTTGGATACTGTTGAGGGAGATGGCTCACAAGGGGAAGCCAGCAGCAGCCAGGTTCATGGCACCGTGGCTGGCTCTGCTGTGCAGCAGGGCAGGAAGAAGAATGGCAGGGCAATAGTGACAGAGTCAATCATTCATGGGACTGATCCCCTGGGTGAAGGGGTTGCCTTATGAGGAAAGGTTGGGACTCAATTGTAAGGGGAATAGACAGGCGGTTCTGCGGATGCAATCGAGATTCCAGGATGGTATGTTGCCTCCCTGGTGCAAGGGTCAAGGATGTCGCGGAGCGGCTGCAGGACAATCTGGGGGTGAGGAGGATGAACAGTTAGCTGTTGTGGTGCACATAGGCACCAACGAAATAGGTAGAAAACGGGACAAGGTCCTACAAGCTGAATTCAGGGAGTTCGGAGTTAAACTAAAAAGTAGGACCTCAAAGGTAGTAATCTCTGGATTGGTACCTGTGCCATGAGCTATTCAGAGTAGGAATGTCAGGATAGATAGGATGGGGGCAGCACGGTGGCGCAGTGGGTTAGCCCTGTTGCCTCACAGCGCCGAGGTCCCAGGTTCAATCCCGGCTCTGGGTCACTGTCTGTGTGGAGTTTGCACATTCGCCCTGTGTTTGCGTGAGTTTCGCCCCCACAACCCAAAGATGTGCAGAGTAGGTGGATTGGCCACGCTAAATTGCCCCTTATTGGAAAAAATTAATTGGGTACTCTAAATTTAAAAAAAAAGGATAAATAGGATGAATGTGTGGCTCGAGAGATTTAAATGATAAAATATTAAAATATGCTGCTGTGCAGAGAGACCTGGGTGTGCTAGTGCATGAGTCACAAAAAGTTGGTTTACAGGTGCAACAGGTGATTAAGAAGGCAAATAGAATTTTGTCCTTCATTGCTAGAGGGATGGAGTTTCAGACTAGGGAGGTTATGCTGCAATTGTATAAGGTGTTAGTGAGGCCACATCTGGAGTATTGTGTTCAGTTTTGGTCTCCTTACCTGAGAAAGGACATACTGGCGCTGGAGGGTGTGCAGAGGAGATTCACTAGGTTAATCGCAGAGTTGAAGGGGTTGGATTATGAGGAGAGGTTGAGTAGACTGGGTCGGAAAGTGGAGCTGAGTCCACAAAAGATCAGCCATGATCTCATTGAATGGCAGAGTTGGCTCGAGGGGCCAGATGGCCTACTCCTGCTCCTAGTTCTTATGTTCTTATGTTCAGAGGGATGTTGGTGTGTGGAATTCTCTTCCCCAGAAAGTAGTGGAAGCTGGGTCAAGGCTGAGTTAAATAGATTTTTGTAAGGCAAGGGAATAGAGGACAGATAGGAAAGTGGAACTGAGACCACAGCCAGATCAACCATGATCGTCTTGAGTAGTAGAGCAGGCTCGAAGTGCCAAATGACCTACTCCTGCTCCTATCTTACAATACTCTTGTAAAATTATTCACGAGATTGATAGGTTAGCTGATGAGAGACTGCTTCCCCTGGTTCGAGAATCTACGACCAGATGTCAGAAACACAGGTTTAGAATTGAGATGGTGCAAAATTACAACTCTCAGTGGGATGTCAATCTTTGGAATTCTCTATTTCAGAGGGATATTTATTCAAAACAGAGATAGATAGATTGTTGGAATGAAGGAAATCAAGCAATATAGGAATAGGATGGGGCAGTTGAGGTAAAAGATCTCTCATGATTTTATTGAATATGAGAGCAAGTTTGAAGGGTCTAATGGTCTATATCTACTCCAATTTCTTCTCTTATTTTCTATTTAACTTGTCCTGGACAGTTAATCTCCTTATTTTCATATTTATCTTGGTCTATGATACTACCTGAGATTTATATTTTAAAATTTTCCCCAAAGTACCGAATTATAATGACTTTTCCCCACATTTGTTATCCTTCATTTCTACATATCAACTATGTCCAGTACTTCTAAACTGATGCACGTTTGTTTGCTTTTCTCCTCCAATAATACTGTTTTTACCTCACACTGCATCCCCTTAAAATCTAGTTTTCTGAGGTTGAATGTATCTGCTTCAATCTCCATTTCATTATAAGCCTAATGTGAAATTTCACTGTATCGTGGCCACCATTCCCAAATTTCTCTCTGATTTATTATCTCCCAGTTGTTGCTTATTATCAAGCCCAATGGTTTTCCAATAACAAAAGTCAAGAGCTTTGTTTCTGAGACCATCAATTGCCAAACTGATTGGTTTAATATGCTGTACAAAATTCATTGTGTTCGAGTACTTTTGAGTTATCAAAGATTATATTACAGTTAGACTCATTTGCATATGTTAAGTGCCTGGTCTCTTTGCAATACAAATGTTCCTGATGTCATATGGAAAAGCTCTTGACATTTAAATATTGCACTTGCTTTTCAAGATATTAAAAAATGGTTTAATTGCAAATTAACTCAACTTCAAATTAAAATTATACAGCTGGTCTCATTAACAATCTATGAGCTGCAAAGCTATAGCATGAAATCTTCTGATTATAATAACAATGAACTATTTTGTGTTATCGTGGAAATTATCAATAGTTAATGATTAAAATACCAATGACTAAATATCACCACTTCAGCTCTTTAATTCTGTTCTATCTTGTCGAGGTATAACTCTAATATCAATGCAGACAATTCTTGGAACTCACTCAAAACGTTCTACAAGATTGCCCCATTAGCATGAAGTAATTCAACCAGACAAATTATATATATTAAAAAATAGCAATTATTTTAAGCAAGAAATTCAATTAAATTAATCAGTTTCCTTTTTTTCTTAGTGTTTTATTTTTGCTATAATTTATCTTCTCAAAAACATACTTTTGCTTTTGTTGGAGATCTGTCACCAAATTGACACAGAGGTGTTAATTTTGAATGATTGCTAGTGAATTAGTATTGTAAAATGTCTTTTCAGGGTAATAATGTCAATCTCTACTTCTATTTATTACCTTTTCCTCACTTTTAGGCAAACATCCAAAACAGTAGCAGCAGCATATGTCATCAAATACAAAACATCAATCACAAACCAAGAACAAATTGCTGTCTGGTTGTTGACCAGTGATCCTCAGAAACATTTACTGTTAAATTAATTGATTTAATGAACATGTGTAAGATTTTGGATAAATGTTCCCTTTTCTAAACTTGGATACGCAAATCCCTAACTTCTAACTTTTTTGAGCATGCTTTCCTGTCTGCAACTCCACCAATTTCAGTGGGGTTTATGTACAACCATTGAAAATCTACAGTGCAGAAAGTGGCCATTCAGCCCATCATGTTTGCACCAACCAAAATAGAGAAAAAGGAACCAGCTGCTCATTCTAATCCCATTTTCAAGGTCCCTAGCCTTGCTTCAGATTCAGATCCAGATACCTTTTAAATGAGTTGAGCGTTTCAGCCTACTACTCCAGATGCCCACTACTCACTGGATGAAAGAGTGTTTGCTTTTGTCCCCTATAGTCCTTCTACCAATCATCGTAAACCTATGCCTCCCCTGGTAATTAATACCTCAGCTAGGGGAAACAAGTCTTTTTTGTCTACCTTAGCTAGGCCCCTCATAAGTTTGTATACTTCATATACTTGTATAGGCCCCCTTTGTTCTATGAAAAATAACCCTAACCTATTCAATTGCTCCTCTTAGTTGCAATTTTCAAGCCCTGGCAACATTCTTGTAAATCTCCTCTGTACTCTCCTCGGTGGAATGATGTCCTTCCTGTAATGAGGTGACCAGAACTGTAGACAGAATTCAGTTGTGGTTTAACCAGAGTTTTATACAGTTCCATTATTACATCCCTGATTTTGGATTTCAATAGCTCACTCAATATAGGAAAAGCATTCCATATGCTTTCTTGACCATTTTGTCCACCTTTCGTGTCACTTTCAAGGACCGATGGACATGCACAATAGGTCTCTCACTTCCTCTACCCCTGTCAATATCTTCCCGTTCATTGAGCATTCTCTTGATTTATTTGCCCTCCCCAAATGCATTACCTCACACTTTTCCAGATGAATTCCAATTGCCACTTCTCTGTCTACACAGCAAAACCACTGATATGATTCTGGATTTGAAAGCTATCCTCTCCACTATCAACTACATTGACAATTCATTTTTTCAGAAGTTGCATGATGAAGTCAGCATAAAAAGAAACAGGGCATGTTACATGACAAAATATGCATGTAAAAAAGGGAGTAAAAATTGGTATGCATTGGGCTCATTTTCACTCAAATCACTCAACTGTTAAGAGTTCACTGTCCAAAAAAGCTGAAGGTGGTGGTAACTTTGTCAGTGACTGGTAATGCCTTGCTACCAGGTCCAGCTAGTGGCAAGCTGTAAATGTCTGCTATCACCTTCCCAGGAGGCCGGTGAGTCAGGCTTCCTGTCTGGTAATTACACTCAGATTAATGTAAATGGCTATTAGCATGCACTCGCCCACCCTGGGCGAGAACCTCATTGAGACTGGTGGGTCGGGTGGGAAATCCGCAACAGGTTTGATGCCGAGCGGAAATCCTGCTTTTGCCCTTGTGCCTGATTCAGCAAGCCATCACGATTCCCACCTCAGGCGAGCAGACCGGAGAATCCTCCACGAGATCACCAATCCTCCAAGGTGTTGAGGACACTGCCAAATGTATCAAGTTTCTTCTTCGCACAAACTCTTTCACACAAGCAGGTAAGAAAGTAACCACATACACTGAATACTTGTTCGGCATCTTTTCCTGCCATGGTTTTAGCCACCTCAGTTATCCAATCCACTTGCCTGGTTTTCACTGGTGAGTTCTAGGAAGCCTGGGAAAGCTGTGGACAGAAAATTAAATTGCAAAACTCACATCAATAACAAATATAATTGAATTAATAACATGCTGAAATTGACTTTCCCAAGCGTTTTGCATACACAGCCCGATGTGCTGCACTGAAGTGAGGATGTTAGTGGCTTGGAGCTTGTGCAAAGTACCCTGGCAGCTCCCCTGATGCCTATATTCTAAATCAATCAAGGACCATGGCTGTGCATGGCTCCAGCTTGCCTCAATGGATGGTTGATTGGTGACAAGGGGTATCCTTTGAAAAAGTGGCTTATGATGCCTCTCAAGCATCCAAGGATGGAGACAGAGAAGAGATACAATCGCTGACATGTATCCACAAGGGCAGTGATGGAGAGGAAAATTGTCCTGCTGAAGATAAGGATCCAATACCTGGACCTCTCCAGGGGCATGTGCAGTATCCACTAGAGCGATTGTTGCTCATCATCATTGCCTGCTGTGCTCTTCACAATTTTGCTCTCTCTACGGGTGAACTACTAGACCAGGAGAATGCTGATGCCACTGTACTTGCCTCAGATGACAAATCTAATGAAGACTCAGATGCAGAACCCAGGCAGGAAGATAGTGAGGATAAAGAGGTTGAAATGAGGAACCTTGAGGGAGGCCTTGCTGCAGCATATTTTCAGCTAGACTGGGATGGTCTGCATTCCGCCTGAGCTCATAGGAACCACTTGCATTCCAAACATCTCACACATACCCATGCCATGACCCAAAGTGGCATTGCAGCCTTAGTAATAAAGTGTGATGCCCCTAACCACTCTCACCAGGTACCGATGAAGCAAACGGCAATTGGATACACAGGACATTCATGGCTTGTGCACAAATAGTAATTTATCGTGATACCATTCATGTGAAACAAAGCAAAAACATCCAATTAGATCGTTTCTAAACATCCAGTGCAAATCCATTATTGTGTTCACTGTGTCTTCAGCTTAAGTTTATGGGTGCTACATCTAGGTGCCTCCCCATTCTACCTTCCTGCTTGCTGACAGTGGCAGTGGAGGCAGGCTGCTGACTGTGGTGTCCAATTGGCATAGATGACCATGGTGGTTGTCCTCTGGTTGGCAGGCCTAAGTTGGCAGTGCCTGGGATGGTGTACTCAGTGGCTGGGATGGTGTAATCATGGAGTCTGGGCACTCCTCAGTTGCTGCAGGCTCAGGGTGGTGCGGTGACTGGTAGAGAGGCGTAGGAGCTGCTGCTCTCATCCATGGGGCCATGGGTCCCAGAGATGACAATCAGCTTGCCTGCCACTGTGTGTCTGACCCCTGAGTGTATTTTCACTCTCAGCTTTAACACTTCAGCCCATTGGGATCTTACCTTCCTCAGAGAGGCCAATCTCTCCGCGACCTGATGACCATCCTCTCTGCCCGGATTCGAGCTCCAGGGCTCCAGCTCTGGCTGGTGAGAATCACTGGGCTAGGCATCCCACAAGTGGCAGATGTCTCAGTGATGCTATGGCTACATTTCCCCTGTAGGTATGTGCAGAGTGCCATTGAGTGCTCAACCCTCCACCTCCATCAAAATAACATGATGTCCCATATGCCAGATCATCCCCACGAGACTAATGGATGTTCCCAACCCAACACTTTGATGGAGTCCCTGATACCCACATGCTTGATTGCACCCTTCCTCAGTTCTCCACACAGAACAATGCCCTCCCAGAACTCACCCTTGCTGAGTGCAGAGGTCATTGAACATTTTCTGGCACTGGACTAGGTCATGCCCGCTAACATCAGCTTCCACCTCTGCCCAGGCCTTCTTGGTGAGGTGGAGTGGCCATTTCCTTCCATCTCTACCAGAGCATGAAAACATTCAACAGAGAAACATGGGGATTGCTGACCACCTGAAGTTCCCTCCCGCCTGGCGTGTCTTCCTGCTGTTGCCATTAGCTCTCTGCTTCCTCCGTTGTCTTCAGCAGCCTCTGGTATCTTCCTTTAAACTTCACGCCAGGACGCTATTGGACCTTGTACTCACCGCGAACACATCCCTGCCGGTCCTGCTGACCACCAATCTGTTTTCCTCATTGTAACTGCTCCCACCATGTAAACCTTTAAACAATAATTTAGAAGGTTGTGGCTGCAAAGCGAATTGAAGTATTTGAGAAGTAAGGCAGGAAGATGGATGGATTTGATTGGATTTGTTTATTGTCACGTGTACCAAAGTACAGTGAAAAGTATTGTTCTGCGAGCAGCTCAACAGATCATTATGTACATGAAAAAAAAGGAAATAAAAGAAAATACATAATAGGGCAACATAAGGTACACAATATAACTAGATAACACCAGCATCGGGTGAAGCATACAGGGGTGTAGTGTTAATCAGGTCAGTCCATAAGAGGGTTGTTTAAGAGGCTGGTAACAGTGGGGAAGAAGCTGTTTTTGAGTCTGTTTGTGTGTGTTCTCAGACTTTTATATCTCCTGCCCGATGGGAGAAGTTGGAAGAGTGAGTAAGCCGAGTGGGCAGGGTCTTTGATTATGCTGCCTGCTTTCCCCAGGCAGCGGGAGGTGTAGTTGGAGTCAATGGATGGGAGGCAGTGATGGACTGGGCTGTGTTCATGACTCTCTGAACTTTCTTGCGGTCTTGGGCCGAGCAGTTGCCATACCAGGCTGTGATCCAGCCAGATAGGATGCTTTCTATGGTGCATCTGTAAAAAGTTGGTAAGAGTTAATGTGGACATGCAAAATTTCCTTAGTTTCCTGAGAAAGTCTAGGCGCTGTTGTGCCGTGCTGAAGGCAGGTAATTGGGATTTTCTTAAAAGGCAAAGCTACAATGATTAACAAATATGACTCAATAGGTCTGTTCTTGTCCTTAAGTCTGCTGTAGGCAGACATTTCCAGCGATATGGATGCATTGAGCTAAAGAAGGTGTGTAGGAAAATAGTTATTTTAACATTTCAATTTATTGTATAAATTAGCAACTAATTCATTGCTTTGTTTCATATTTTTAAAGTTAGCGTTGCAACTTTTTCACAATTCCATAGATTATAATCCACAGATAGATCCTCAACACAAGTTTGATCTTCCGTGCAAGACTTGAAGATGATGTTATTGTAAAAATACTTAAATAAATGGCTGTGTCAATGTGAATGATAGCTCCTGAATCCCTCTTGTCAATAAAATGAAGGGTAGCCAAAGCTTTCTTAGAGGACAAATTTCCTCTGGAGAACCTTCACAAAGGAATGTGAGTTAACTTGAAGAAGACACAAAAATCTTGATATGACTTCCAAGAGCAGAAAATAATTTACTTTTTAATTAACACAGTCACAACCGGCTCAGAAAAATTTTGCAAAATGGAGAATAAATTCAGAAGGATTTTAGCATATTAACTAAAGTGAAATCACAACTAAACTGTGAATACAATTACAGCCATTTGTACCTAGGACAGCTCACCAACATACAAATGCAATATGATTAATGGGACTTTTTAAAGGTATCAATCACATTTGACATTTGCAAGAATGCAAAACCAGCTCTCCTGATTCAACTGATACCCTGCGGGTACATTAGGTGGATCCAAAACCTTTAATTCTTCAATTACATTTGAAGTAAATGCAGCTACACAGATAGAGGGGGAAGGCCCAAAGTCTAAGAGATTTATCATTGAGTTTTATTAAAAATTTCTAGCTGCAGATAGACTAAGTCATTAAAGGAAATATACGAGGACATTCAAACAGAATCATTTGCAGCTGCAGATGTATATTTTTTGTCATTTATTTAAAAAGTGATTCTTGAAATTGGTCATTCAGACAAATTTAATTATTGAAAATCAAAGTTTTGACGGAAGTATTTTCACAACAGCTGGATAACATCCTCTTACTAAACAGATCTGTCTCCAATTGACTGGGTTTATCCATAATAGGCAGATGTTGCACATATGTAGTCTTTTAGCATAATACATGTAAGTAATGTAGCCTTGGCCATCTCTAAGCTGCTAAAAATGTGCTGAGGAGTAGGAATTATTTTTTACAGTGCTTAACAGATCTATACTAGGGGACAATTGTTGTGTTCATACTCCATGTTCCAAGTGTTAAGCAATGACTTCAGAATCTCAGTTGATATGAGCAGGAGGACAAGCATATTCCTTTTCTTTAGCTTATTGATGCAGCAGGATATAAGAATGTATAAAATCTAAGTTAATATACTATTAATTTTTCACAATTTTCTCTCATCAACCATGTAATCCATGAGTACAATACTTTTACTGAGGAGTAATTTAACATACAACTTTAGTCCCTTTTCACAAAATGCTTGCAAGTGTTTCAGGTCCATATTTCTGTTTATACAAATTCTCAATTGGAGAAATACAAATAATAAAATACAACATTGATGTCAGTGAAAAAGAAGCAACATTCAAAACATATGCAGAATACAGTAAGTCAATACGTATTGATTCACCTCGGAAAACCATGAAAGGAAGTTTAGGGGCAACACGGTAGCATAGTGGTCGGCACAGCTGTTTCACAGCTCCAGGGTCCCAGGTTCGATTCCTGGCTTGGGTCACTGTCTGTGCGGAATCTGCACGTTCTCCCCGTGTCTGCGTGGGTTTCCTCCGGGTGCTCCGATTTCCTCCCACAGTCCAAAGATGTGCAGGTTAGGTGGATTGGCCATGATAAATTGCCATTAGTGTCCAAAATGGTTAGGTGGGGTTACTGGATTACCGGGATAAAGGGGATAGAGTGGAGACGTGAGGCTGAAGTAGGGTACTCTTTCTAAGGGCCCGTGCAGATTTAATGGGCTGAATAGCCTCCTTCTGCACTTTAAATTCTATGGTTCATATGCAGAAACAATAGCTTAAACAAAAAATATAAATCATAGATGGTCTTCTGGCACCCTTATTGCACCCCGTCAGGTGAAGTATAGTCAATGCTTGTACAGCTATTAACTGGGTGGTCTCAGTATGTGCTGACAGGTTTTTTTCTGTCCCAGTTAAGTGCAGAACTTACCTCATCCAGTGGAGAAACCCCAAAAAAGGACCATGTACCCACATTAAATTACCTTGTATTTACAATTGATATCTGCAAAAACATGTATTGGCAGTCACATTAGAAACAAGCAGAAAATACTTTCTGGTTTCAGGAGAACTTTAGCAGATATTGGGGGTGATTTTCAGCACGTGATCACCGTCAGAGAGAATGGCGACACGGGGAAATCTGGAGGGAACCGGGAAACGCCATTTCATCCGGAGAGATCGCATTTCCACGGTCCTTGCTGGTGACGTCACGAGGTCCAGGTCCTCAAAGGGTGGGATCCTCATTTCAATGCATTGTAATGAAGTTTAATATTATTAAAGAGCCCCGCCCCTCACTAAATATTCATCCGTCACTTTGCCGAGGTTTACTGCAGCTTCTTAAATACAGGATTCAGTTCAGGGGACCATTCCGTAATGGAAAGTACAGCCCCTGGGGGACGGGAGAGAGACATGCCCAGGCAGGACCCTAGCACTGCCCTCTGGCACAGGTTGGCACTGCCAAGTTGTCACTGCCAGGTTGGCAGTGTCAAACTGACAGTGCCAACATGAGCCAGGGGCAGTGCCATGGGCGGTCCCTCATGGGAGCCTCTTGGGGGTGGCAGAGTTGCATTAATGTGTGCTGAGGGGTCAGGGAGAGTGGGCTGTGAGTGGAGACCTTTCAGGCATGGGAAGGATGTGACATTGCTGGGGGAGGGGGACACCGTCAATTCTTCCACAGTGGCGGGGGGAACCGCTGATATCTCCGTGGTGGGGCCATTCAATTTCCGTTCTGATTGGGGCATCCTTTAAAGATGGCACACCAATCCCTGTGGAGCCGGATGCCAGCTCTATCAGACCCCGCCCTGCCAGAGTGATGATGTAAACCCCAGCCACTCATTTTCTTTTCTTTAATGAAGCTCAAGATCCGGAGTGAGAACAGGTTTGTGCTACTGGAGAGTTGCAAGGTAGTTTCTGCTATGAGCCTGACACTTTGGAAAGAAATATGGCAAGATTGTTTCAAAACAAAGAAAACAAAACACTTATATTTATTGGGCGCTATCTAATTTTTAAAAAGCCTGTCCATGCTGGGATTAGAGAGGTCGTTAAATGATGCTGCAATCCAATGGCACTCTGTTTCTTTTTGGGTCTCAGTGGGGAATACCTCGCCAAGGCCGCACTCAGTCACATTTCCTGCAAATCCGCCCTTCATCAATTAAAATCAGAATAGTTGATCCATTTGCTTTTCTGCACAGCACTCATCCATGCCACCAGGGGCATGAGAATAATTATATTCTGTCGGAAAGTTCATTACGGTTGCCTGTCCTCATAACCTTCAATCCACTTTTTACCCTTAAATAATACCGGATGGAATTCTGCCAAGCTCCCGCAGGCTGGTTCACTGACAAGTGGGAGAGGGCTGGGGAAATTGGCAGGAAGGCCAACAATCAGTTTTACACTGGTGTGAACTTACAGTAGGGATTTTCGCTGGTGTTCCCAATGGGAGATCGGGAATCCCGCTGGAGGCCTGCTTGAAACTCATTTGCATCTTGCTAATGGAATGCAGATGAATGTCCAGCCACCCACACCTGTTTCTCTGTGGCACCACTGGGAAAACATGCTCGTGTGAACCACGTCTGGAACAACTTGGTGTGCAGACTCAGCTGAACAATGTGTGGAGCTGCCTCCAGAGTTCGGGATGGAGGCTCAAGGCAACCTTAGATCCTGGACGTGGGCTGAAGGAATATCTATAGGTCGGCCTTCTAGATTTTGTGTCCTGGAGGGGGGTCCATCTGCCAGCCTCAAAGTGTTCTGGGAGATTAATCTTCATTTTCAGGAGGTCCACCTAATAATGATAATAATAATCTTTATTGTCACAAGTACGCTTATATTAACACTGCAATGAAGTTACTGTGAAAAGCCTCCATTCTTCAATAAAGGGTCAGTGATGTTGGGCTCCTTTTCAATATGGCGGCTACATGCCAACAAGCCTGCCATGCCATGGAATATGTTACCAAGCATAATTAATGAGGTCCGGATCAGAAGATTTGGCCTTTATTTCCTGCTCACCTCTGCAACGGGAAACACTCCATGGTCCTGCCCCCTCCATGGATGGGAACGACGGCAGCTGGCAGCCTTCTCCCCGGGCCGGGTACAGGGTGGCCCGCCTCTCCTCCACAACGTCCAGAATGGTCTCCGCCTCGGCATCCGTGAAACGTGCTGCCGCTCTCCTCACTGCCATCTTGTGGCTGTGATGGTGTGTGTGGGGATAGCAGTGTGTATTTGCGGCTCCAACTTGTCAACCTTCTGAGTGTCAATCACGAAACCGGCGAATCAGATGCCGTTTCTGATTGGAATCGATTGTGTTCCACAGGCCGCCGATACTGGCCCCTCAACGGTCGTTGAATCGTCCCAGGTACGCCGCCAGTTTTGCTGTCGTGGAAGTCCATGAGTTGTGCTCCAGCGTCTCAGGAATAGAGAGTCAAGGCAATACTCCCCCAAAAGGGTGAGTTTCGCCCAATAACAACTTTAAAATGGGATTGGCAGCCTTTTCGCATTGTTAACATTGCCGAAAAGCCCGGTGATGTTTTGGGAAGCATTTGTACTGCTCGGTGTCTAAAGCACTCGCCTTCCTTAAGCACTAAGTCGTGTTAATTATGCAAACTGAGATCCAACTAGTGATGCTTAAAAGAAGTAGTTAGACCAAAGAGATTTTCACTTTTAACCTTACGCTCTTTCTGGGTCTGCAAAAGGTGGCCCACTGCCACAATACTCAAGGCTACCCCTGTCCATCACCCCTCTCCAGGCTTGACTTGTTGGCCATGTCTGAGTGAGAGCTGGATAATTTTCTGCCCTTCTGGGCAGCACGGTGGCACACTGGTTAGCATTGCTGCCTCACGGCGCCGATGTCCCAGGTTCGATCCCGGCTCTGGGTCACTGTCCGTGTGGAGTTTGCACATTCTCCCCGTGTCTGCGTGGGTTTCGCCCCCACAACCCAAAGATGTGCAGGGTAGGTGGATTGGCCACGCAAAATTGCCCCTTAATTGGAAAAAATTAATTAGATACTCTAAATTTATTTAAAAAAATATTCTGCTCTCCCCATTCAGCGTGCATTTAAATTCAAAGCTGAATTTCACAAAAAAAAACCTCAAAGAAGCAATGTAGAAATGGCCTGAAAATTGTTAATTGAATCTTCATACTCATCCCTTTAAGCTTCTTCCTGTATTTTACCTATCACCTGGAAAACATTACATATAAGCAAGAAGAACATTGCACATTAGCACACTGGGGTCGATTTGGACTTTGTTCAATATTTGAAAAGGAGTGATAGCAAGATTGCAGCCTGTTTTACATCTCCTGATTGTTATTTGCATTGACTTCAATGGAAATAAAAATCAGAAGAGATGTAAAACAGGTTGCCGACTCACTAAAACCCATTTGAGACAATTACACACGTCAAGATCTATCCCGGGTGTATCAGAAAATTGAAGGAACGTGCAAAACTTTTCATTTATGGATGTGGGTGTCACTGGTTAGGCCAACATTTATTGCATATCCCTAGTTGCTCTTGAGGTGGTGGTGAGCTGCCTTCTTGAACCGCTGAAGTCTCTGAAGTGTAGGTGCACCCAAAAGTCCTGTTAGGGGGGAGTTCCATATTTTGCAACAGACAGTGAAAGAACAGCGATATATTTCCAAGTCAGGGTGGTGAGTGACTTGGAAGGGTAGGGGTGTTGACAGGCATCTGCTGCTCTTGTCCTTCTAGATGGTAGATGTCGTGGGTTTGGATGGTGCTACCTAAAGAACCTTGGTGAGTTCCTGTAGTGCATCTTGAAGATGGTACACACAGTTGCCACGTCGGTGGTGGAGGAATTGAATGTTTGTGGAAGGGGTAGCAAGCAAGTGGGCTGCTTTGTCCTACATGGTGTTGAGTTTCTTGTGTTTTGTTGGCGCTGCACTCATTCACGCAAGCTGAGAGTATTCCATTACACTCGTGACTCGTGCCTTGTAGGTGGTGGACAGGCTTTGGGGAGTCAGAAGGTGTACTTGCCAATGAATTTCTAGCCTTTGTCCTGCTCAGGTTGCTACCATATTTATATGGCTAGTCCAGTTCAGTTTCTGGTCAATAATAACCCCCAGGATGTTGATAATGGGTGATTCAGCAACGGTAATGCCATTGAATATGCGACACTGTAGCACAGTGGGTAGCACTGTTGCTTCACAGCTACTGGGTTCGATCCCCAGTTTGTGCGGAGTCTGCACGTTCTCCGTGTGTCTGCGTGATTTCCTCCGGTTGCTCTGGTATCCTCCCACAAGTCCCGAAAGCTGTGCTGTAAGGTGAATTGGATAGTCTGAATTTTCCCCCTCTGTACCCAAACAGGCACCGGAATGTGGCGACTAGGGGCAATGGTTAGGTCTTCTCTTTTTCATGATGGTGATTGACTGGCAGCTGCGTGGTGTGAATGTTACTTGCCATTTGACAGCCCAAGCCTGGATATTGTCCTGGTCTTGCTTCATTTGGACATGGACTGCTTTGGTATTTGAAGAGTTGTGAATGATATTGAACATTGTGCAATCGTCAGGAAACATCCCAACCTTTAACCTTATTATGGAAGAGAGGTCATTGATGAAGCAGCTGAAGATGATTGGGCCTAGGACACCACCCTGAGGAACTCCTGCAGTGATAACTTGGAGCTGAGCCGATTGACCTCCAATCAGCACAACCATCTTCCTCTGTTAGGGTTTACCCCGTGCTTCCCATTGACACCAACTTTTCAATGGCTCCCTGATGCCATTCTCGGTCAAATGCTGCCTTGATGTCAAGGGCAGTCACTCTGACCTCACCTCTGGAATTCAGCTCCTTTGCCCACTTTCGGACTGAGTCTGTAATAAATTCAGGAGCTAAGTGACCCTGGTGCAACCCAAACTGAGCATCTGTGAGCAGATTATTGTTGAGTAAATGCTGCTTGATAGCACTGCTGTTGACCCCCTCTATCACTTATAATAATACTCTTTATTATAGTCACAAGTAGGTTTACATTAACACTGCAATGAAATTACTGTGAAAATCCTCTAGTCGCCACACTCCGGTGCCTGTCTGGGTACACTGAGGGAGAATTCAGATTGTCCAATTCACCTAACAGTGATTCATAGTAGACTGATAGGATGGTAATTAGTCGGGTTGGGTTTATCCTGTTTCTTGTGCACATTTTCCACATTGCCGGGTAGATGCCGGTGTTGTAGCTGTACTGGAACAGCTTGGCTAGCGGTGCGGCAAATTCAGGAGCACAAGTCTTCAGTACTATTGCTGGAATATTGTCAGGGCGCATACCCAGTGCCTTCATCGAGTGAATCGAACTAGCTGAAGACTGATATCTGTGATGCTTGGGACTTCTAGATGAAGTCAAGATGGATCATCCACTTGGCACTTCTGGCTAAAGATTGTTGTGAATGCTTCAGCCTTACTTTTGCACAGATGTACTGGGCTCCTCCATCAACGAGGATGGGGATATTTGTGGAGCCTCCTCATCCAGTGAGTTGTTTCATTTTCTACCACCATTCATAGCTGGATGTGGTAGGACTGCAGATCTCAGATCTGATTGATTGGTTGTGGGATCACTTAGCTCTGTCTATTGCTTACTGCTTATTTTGTTTGGCATGCATATAGTCCTGTGTTGTAGCTTCACCAGATTGACACCTCATTTTTAGGTGCACCTGTTGTTGCTCCTGACATGCTCTCCTAACACTTCATTGAACCAAGGTTGATCCCCCGGCTTGGTGGTGATGGTAGAAAGGGGGATATGCCGGGCCATGAGGTTGCAGGTGGTGGTTGAATACAATTCTGCTGCTGATGATGGTCCACAGTGCCTCATGGATGCCCAGTTTTGAGCTGCTAGATCTGTTTGAAGTCTATCCCATTTAGCATGTGATAGTGCCACACAACATGAAGGAGGGTAGCCTCAATGTGTTGATGGGACTTTGTGTCCACAAGGACTGTGCGGTGGTCACTCCTACCACTCCTGTCATGGAGAGAAACATCTGCAGCAGGCAGGTTGGTGAGGATGACGTCAAGCATATTTTTCCCTTTTGTTGGTTCCCTCACTACCTGCTGCAGTCCCAGTCTAACAGCTAAAACCTTTAGGATTCAGCCAGATCGGTCTGTGTTGGTACTACTGAGCCACTCTTGGTGGATGTTGAAGTCCCCCACCCAGTTACATTCTACGTACTTACCACCCTTCGGTGCTTCTTCCAAGCAGTGTTCAACATGTCGGAGTACGGATTCATCACCAAACCCTTAATTTTAACATGAATTTCTTGCACTCAACTTTGGACACCGGAAGTGCATGAGCTGCACATATTTGTTGTTAATGATCTCTGCTGAACTCTCCGCTCCTCATGCTCTTTATGCAATATGTGTTGAGCATAACAGAGATACAAATTGGTCTCATAAACTGTATCAACAAAATTTGACTTACAGAGCAGATGGTGTACAATAACTTAGTATTTTGGAAAATGGTATCTTGCTTATTTGGATCTACCAGCTAACACTTGGCTATATTGTTGCTTTATTCCACTTGGTGTAAGTGTTTACTGCTGAGTAAAACCATCTGAGACATTGTAAATTGACAGAATGTTGCCTGAAGGAACATTAACACCATGTCTGCTTTTTTTCAAATTGGTACAAATTTGCTGTAACAATTACTGACACTGAAAATAACCCTATTAATTCCTTGAGACTCTGCATAACATATGCTTCACTGATCTCTACACATGTTATGAATTCCTGACCCACAATGACTGGAGCTGGAATTTGTATAATCTTCAGTGTGAAGACCGATGTGAAGAATTCATTAAGTCCATCTGCCACTTCCTGATCCTCCATAACATTTTTACCCAATTTATCCCCTAAATGCTCTTTACGACTCTATTTGCTTCTTGTGTTGTGAAACATTTATTTCAATCTGTCCTGCAGTTATCTGGATGGCACTTTACAGTTAACTTCTTCCCTCTCTTTATAGTCATTTTAGAAATGTCTTTTGCTTTAACAGTGCCACTAAAATGAATTGCTTTATGCATTGAATATTACAACCATCCAAATGCCTTTAATTCATTTTGGGAGTACTACTATCTGCTTCAGTACTGATAATTCATCCGGAGTATATTAATCCAGGAAAACCTTCCCATAAGAACTTTCTAATTCTCATTGTTGCACATATATTCCACCGTTTAAAGACGCCAAGGATGCCTTTTAAGCTCACTAATTCACTGTTCATTTATTTGAAATGATTAAGCAGAATTTGCATACCTCTATGGAGTTGAGTACTGACGTAGAAAAGCACAAAATCTCATTTCACCAGCTGCCAGTTGTCAGCTCTTTCCCATCTTCAGGCTATTTTCCTAGCGGCAAGACTGGACATGGAAGGGTTACCCATTGCTTCAGGTAGGTTAATGATCAGATAACAGAGATTGACTGTTCCAGCCGGTCTACTGGGCCCCCTGCCAGGAACTGGGCCAACTGCCTGGAGATGGCCCTCATAATGCTAGACTGGTGCGGGTGGTGGGTTGGGGTGGTGTTGCTGCAGAACTCCAGGCAGGAATTGAGGCCCACCCACTTGGCTTGATACAGGAGCTCACCTCCACAATGGTGGCCTGACAGCTGTTGTCATTTTAAAAAATTAAGTTAGAGGCCCGCTCGCCCTCACATGTACAAATATAGAAACATAGAAAGAATAGGCCGTTCAGCCCCTCAATCCTACTCCACCATTCAATATGATCATGGTGGATACTCTATATCAACACTATAGTCCTGCTTTCTGCCTGCACCAGTTGATGCTTTTAGTATCAAAGAATCTATCCGTTTCAATCTTTTTTTAAAATATAAATTTAGAGTACCCAATTATTTTGTTTTTTCCAATTAAAGGGCAATTTAGCATGGCCAATCCACCTAACCTGCACATCTTTGGGTTGTGGGGGTGAAACCCACGCAGACTTGGGGAGAATGTGCAAACTCCACACGGACAGTGACCCAGAGCCGGGATTGAAACCTGGGCCGTCAATGCTGCAGTCCCAGTGCTAACCACTGTGCCACATGCCGCCCACTCCATTTCCATCTTAAATATATTCAGTGAATTGGTCTCCGCAGCCTTCTGTGATAGAGCATTCCACAGGTTCACCACACTCTGAGTGAAGAGGTCTCTCCTCATCTCAGTCCCCCAGTTAGGGAACATCACATTGGCAAGGAATACAACAGCGGTTGATAAACGGGAAGTTGTCAAGGGGAACCTTCTGGGGATTCCGAGGTAAGTATAGCTCCTGAGGGGAGAGGGTGGGCACTGTCCCCCCCGTACTGCCTCCTGGAAATGTCCACTTGGCTCGGTTAGTATGACGGCGGAAACCGGGCACCTAGGTTGAAGAGAAAACACGGCTTTGCAGATGGAGAGCTACATGCTGTTGCTGAAACTCACTCTAACAAATTACCTGAAGATTTCGCCCCTTGTCTAGAACCCTGCCCAGCAGTCAGAGGAACAGCATTGCTGCATCCAGTCTATCCAGCCCTGAGAGAATTTTATATGTTTCAATGTGACCCCTCTCATTCTCCTAAACCCCAGTGAATTCAGGCCATGGCGACCCAATCTCTTCTCATAAGACAATCCTGTCATCTCAGAAATCAGTTTGGCGAACCTTCACTGCACTCCCTTTATGGCAAGGTTATCCTTCCTTAGGTAAGGAGACCAATACTTCAGATACGGCCTTACCTAGGCCCTGTACAGCTGCTGTAAGTCATCCTTACTCCTGTGGTCAAATCCTCTTGCAATGAAGGTCAACACACCATTTACCTTCCTAATCTTTTAACTGTATCTGCATGCTTGCTTTCAGTGACTGGTGTAAACGGACACCCAGGTCCCTTTGTACATCAATATTTCCTAATCTATCACCATTAAATAATTCTGTTTTTCCGATTGAAGTGGGATAGCTTCACATTTATCCACGTTGTACTGCCTCTGCCATGTATTTGCCCATTCACGCAACTTGCATAAATCACCTTGAAGCCTCTTCATATCCTCCTCACCACTCCCATTCCCACCTAGTTTTCTGTCATTGACAACCTTGGAAATATTACATTTGGTTCTCTCACTCAATCCTCTCACCCAAATATATATTTTGAATAGCTGGGACCCAAGCACTGATTCCTGTGCTACCTCATCTGCCACCAATCTGAAAATATAAATTTATTCCTACTCTCTTGTTTCCTGTCTGCCAACTAATTCTCAACCTATGCCAATATATTGCTCCCAATCCTATGTGCTTTAATTTTGCTAACCTCTTAAAAGCTTTCTGAAAGTCCAAATACACCAGTAAATACACCAAATATACTTTTTTATCTAGTCGACTAGTTACACCCTCAAAAAACTCCAGAAGGTTTGTCAAACATGATTTCCCTTTCAATAAATCCATGTTGACTTTGTCTAATCTGGTTGATATTTTCTAAAGGTCCTGTTATCAAATACTCTATAATAGGCATTTAGCATTTTCTCTACTATTGATTTTAGACTAAATGGTCTGTAATTTCCCGTTTTTTCTCTCCCTTTTTTTTAAATAGTGGGGTTACATTTGCCACCTTCCAAGTTGCTGGGACTGCTCCAGAATCTACAAATGTTTAGAAGGTGAGCAAAGAACAAAGAACAGAGGATAATACAGCATAGGAACAGACCTTTCGGCCCTCCAAGCCTGTGCTGACCATGGTACCCGCCGAAGCTAAAAACCGTATGCATTTACGGAGTCCGTTTCCTTCCATTCCCACCCTAGTCGTATATTTGTCGAGATGCCCCTTAAATGCCGCTATCGTACCAGCTCCCACCACCTCACCAGGCAGTGCGTTCCATATATTTACCACCCTCTGTGTAAAATACTTGCCTCGCACATCTGTTCTAAACACTTTCCCACTCTCTTTAAACCTATGTCCCCTAGTACTTAACTCTCCTTCCTTCCCCTAGGAAAGAGCATCAGACTATCTACTCTGTCCATGCCACTCATAATCTTGTAGACCTCTATCAGGTCACCTCTCAACCTCCGTCATTCCAGTGACAACATGCCGAATTTATCTAACCTCCCCTCATAGCTAATGCCCTGCATACCAGTAAACCACTTCTGTACCCTCTCCAAAGCATCCGCATCCTTCTGGTAGTGTGGCGACCAGAATTGTACAAAATATTCCAAATGAGACCTAACTACAGGGATGGTGCAGGCGGGAGGGATTCAGATTTCTGGATAACTGGGGCTCTTTCTGGGGAAGGTGGGACCTCTATAGACAGGATGGTCTACATCTGAACCTGAGGGGCACCAATATCCTGGGGGGGAGATTTGTTAGTGCTCTTTGGGGGGGTTTAAACTAATTCAGCAGGGGCATGGGAACCTGGATTGTAGTTTTGGGGTACGGGAGATTGAGAGTATAGAGGTCAGGAGCACAGATTTGACTTCGCAGGAGGGTGCCAGTGTTCAGGTAGGTGGTTTGAAGTGTGTCTACTTCAATGCCAGGAGTATACGAAATAAGGTTGGGGAACTGGCAGCATGGGTTGGTACCTGGGACTTCGACGTTGTGGCCATTTCAGAGACATGGATAGAGCAGGGACAGGAATGGTTGTTGCAGGTTCCGGGGTTTAGGTGTTTTAGTAAGCTCAGAGAAGGGGGCAAAAGAGGGGGAGGTGTGGCGCTGCTAGTCAAGGACAGTATTACGGTGGCGGAAAGGATGCTAGATGGGGACTCTTCTTCTGAGGTAGTATGGGCTGAGGTTAGAAACAGGAAAGGAGAGGTCACCCTGTTGGGAGTTTTCTATAGGCCACCTAATAGTTCTAGGGATGTAGAGGAAAGGATGGCGAAGATGATTCTGGAAAAGAGCGAAAGTAACAGGGTAGTTGTTATGGGAGACTTTAACTTTCCAAATATTGACTGGAAAAGATATAGTTCGAGTACATTAGATGGGTCGTTCTTTGTACAATGTGTGCAGGAGGGTTTCCTGACACAATATGTTGACAGGCCAACAAGAGGCGAGGCCACATTGGATTTGGTTTTGGGTAATGAACCAGGCCAGGTGTTAGATCTGGAGGTAGGTGAGCACTTTGGAAACAGTGACCACAATTCGGTGACCTTTACGTTAGTGATGGAAAGGGATAAGTATACCCCGCAGGGCAAGAGTTATAGCTGGGGGAAGGGCAATTATGATGCCATTAGACATGACTTAGGATGTGTTGGTTGGAGAAGTAGGCTGCAAGGGTTGGGCACACTGGATATGTGGAGCTTGTTCAAGGAACAGCTATTGCATGTTCTTGATAAGTACGTACCAGTCAGGCAGGGAGGAAGGGGTCGAGCGAGGGAACCGTGGTTTACCAAAGAAGTGGAATCTCTTGTTAAGAGGAAGAAGGAGGCCTATGTGAAGATGAGGCATGAAGTTTCAGTTGGGGCGCTTGATAGTTACAAGGAAGCGAGGAAGGATCTAAAGAGAGAGCTGAGACGAGCAAGGAGGGGACATGAGAAGTCTTTGGCAAGTAGGATCAAGGAAAACCCAAAAGCTTTCTATAGGTATGTCAGGAATAAAAGAATGACTAGGGTAAGAGTAGGGCCAGTCAAGGACAGTGGTGGGAAGTTGTGTGTGGAGGCTGAGGAGATAAGCGAGATACTAAATGAATACTTTTTGTCAGTATTCACTCAAGAAAAAGATAATATTGTGGAGGAGAATGCTGAGACCCAGGCTATTAGAATAGATGGCATTGAGGTGCGTAGGGAAGAAGTGTTGGCAATTCTGGACAAGGTGAAAATAGATAAGTCCCCGGGGCCTGATGGGATTTATCCTAGGATTCTCTGGGAAGCCAGGGAAGAGATTGCTGAGCCTTTGGCTTTGATTTTTAGGTCATCATTGGCTACAGGAATAGTGCCAGAGGACTGGAGGATAGCAAATGTGGTCCCTTTGTTCAAGAAGGGGAGTAGAGATAACCCCGGTAACTATAGGCCGGTGAGCCTAACGTCTGTGGTGGGTAAAGTCTTGGAGAGGATTATAAAAGATACGATTTATAATCATCTAGATAGGAATAATATGATTAGGGACAGTCAGCATGGTTTTGTGAAGGGTAGGTAATGCCTCACAAACCTTATCGAGTTCTTTGAGAAGGTGACTGAACAGGTAGACGAGGGTAGAGCAGTTGATGTGGTGTATATGGATTTCAGTAAAGCGTTTGATAAGGTTCCCCACGGTCGGCTATTGCAGAAAATACGGAGGCTGGGGATTGAGGGTGATTTAGAGATGTGGATCAGAAATTGGCTAGTTGAAAGAAGACAGAGAGTGGTAGTTGATGAGAAATGTTCAGAATGGAGTTCAGTTACGAGTGGCGTACCACAAGGATCTGTTCTGGGGCCGTTGCTGTTTGTCATTTTTATAAATGACCTAGAGGAGGGCGCAGAAGGATGGGTGAGTAAATTTGCAGACGACACTAAAGTCGGTGGAGTTGTAGACAGTGCGGAAGGATGTTGCAGGTTACAGAGGGACATAGATAAGCTGCAGAGCTGGGCTGAGAGGTGGCAAATGGAGTTTAATGTGGAGAAGTGTGAGGTGATTCACTTTGGAAAGAATAACAGAAATGTGGAATATTTGGCTAATGGTAAAATTCTTGGTAGTGTGGATGAGCAGAGGGATCTCGGTGTCCATGTACATAGATCCCTGAAAGTTGCCACCCAGGTTGATAGGGTTGTGAAGAAGGCCTATGGTGTGTTGGCCTTTATTGGTAGAGGGATTGAGTTCCGGAGCCATGAGGTCATGTTGCAGTTGTACAAAACTCTAGTACGGCCGTATTTGGAGTATTGCGTACAGTTCTGGTCGCCTCATTATAGGAAGGACGTGGAAGCTTTGGAACGGGTGCAGAGGAGATTTACCAGGATGTTGCCTGGTATGGAGGGAAAATCTTATGAGGAAAGGCTGATGGACTTGAGGTTGTTTTCGTTAGAGAGAAGAAGGTTAAGAGGTGACTTAATAGAGGCATACAAAATGATCAGAGGGTTAGATAGGGTGGACAGCGAGAGCCTTCTCCCGCGGATGGAGGTGGCTAGCACGAGGGGACATAGCCTTAAATTGAGGGGTAATAGATATAGGACAGAGGTCAGAGGTGGGTTTTTTACGCAAAGAGTGGTGAGGCCGTGGAATGCCCTACCTGCAACAGTAGTGAACACGCCAACATTGAGGGCATTTAAAAATTTATTGGATAAGCATATGGATGATAAGGGCATAGTGTAGGTTAGATGGCCTTTAGATTTTTTCCATGTCGGTGCAACATCGAGGGCCGAAGGGCCTGTACTGCGCTGTATCGTTCTATGTTCTATGTTCTATGTTCTAACTGAGGTCCTGTACAGCTGCAACATGACTTGCCAATTTTTATATTCAATGCCCTGACTGATGAAGGCCAGCATGCCGCCTGCCTTCTTGACCACCTTATCCACATGCGTTGCCACTTTCAGTGATCGGTGGACATGCACGGCCAGGTTTCTTTGCCTGTCAATACTCACAAGAGTTCTACCATTTATTGTGTAATTCCTACATGCATTGAACCTTCCAAAGTGCATTACCTCTCACTTATTCGGATTAAACTCCATCTGCCATTTCTCCGCCCAAGACTCCTACCAGTTTATATCTTGCTGTTTATATATTGCTGTATCCTCTGACAATCCTCTACACTATCCGCAACTCAAACAATTTTTGTGTCATCTGTGAACTTACTAATCAGACAAGCTACATTTTCTTCCAATTCATTTATATACACTACAAACAACAAAGGTCTCAGAACTGATCCCTGTGGAATGCCGCGGGTCACAGTCTTCCATTCAGAAAAGCACCCTTCTACTGCTATCCTCTCTCTTCTGTGCCCAAGCCAGATCGGTATCCAACTTGCCAGCTCTCCTCTGATCCCATGTGACTTCACCTTTTGTACCAGTCTACCATGAGGTACCTTGTCAATGGCTTTACTGAAGTCCATGTATACATCTACTGTCTTTCTCTCATCTATCATCTTTGTCACTTCCTCAAAAAACTCGATCAAAGTAGTGAGGCACGACCTCCCCTTCACAAATCCCTGCTGTCCATCACTAATAAGTCCATTTGTTTCCAAATGTGAGTAAATCCTGTCTCTAAGAATCTTTTCCAATAATTTCTCTTCCACTGACGTAAGGCTCACCGGCCTATAATTTCCTGGATTATCTTTGCTGCCCTTCTTAAACAATGGAACAACAATGGCTACTCTCCAGTCCACTGGAACTTCATCTGTAGCCAATGAGGATACAAAGATTACTGTCAAGGCCCCAGAAATTTCCTCCCTTGCCTCCCTCAGTATTCTGGGGTAGATCCCATCAGGCCGTGGGGACGTATCTACATTAATGCTTTTTAAGATGTCCAACAACTCCTCTTTATTAATATCAACATGACTCAGAATATAGAACATAGAACATAGAACATACAATGCAGAAGGAGGCCATTCGGCCCATCGAGTCTGCACCGACCCACTTAAGCCCTCACTTCTATCCTATCCCCGTAACCCACCCTATCCCCGCAACCCACCCTATCCCCGTAACCCAATAACCCTCCTAACAGCAATATTTTTGGTCACTAAGGGCAATTTATCATGGCCAATCCACCTACCCTGCACGCCTTTGGGCTGTGGGAGGAAACCAGAGCACCCAGAGGAAACCCACGCAGACACAGGGAGAACGTGTAGACTCCGCACAGACAGTGACCCAGCGGGGAATCGAACCTGGGATCCTGTGAAGCCACAGTGCTATCCACTTGTGCTACCATATCTACACACTCTACCTTATACTCCTTATCCACCAAGTCCTTCTCTTTGGTGAATATTGAGGAAAAGTATTCATTTAGTATCTTGCTATTTCCTCTGGTTCCATACATAGATTCCCTCCAATATCCTTGAATGGACCAATCCTTTCTCTGGCGATCCTCTTGCTCTTTACATATGTGTAAAACGCCTTAGGATTTTCCTTAATCCTGTTTGCAAACGACATTTCATGACCCCTTTTTGCCTTCCTAACTCCTAGTTCCTTCCTACTTGCTTTATATCCTTCAAGGCCTTTTAGACTTTACAAATGCTTCCTTTTTCTTTTTGACAAGGTTCATAATATCCCTCATTATCCAGGGTTCCCTATACTTGCCACCCTTATCTTTCATCCTTACAGGAACATGCCGGTCCTGAATTCTAATCAACTGACATTTGAAAGCCTCCCACGTGCTGGACGTTGATTTTCCCACAAACATCCTCGCCCAGTCAACATTCTCCAGATCCTGCCTAATGCTGTTGTAATTAGCCTTCCCCCAGTCTAACACCTTCACCTGAGGACCACTCTTGTCCTTATCCATAAGCAGCTTAAAACTTAAGCTGAGATCGGGATGCCATTTAACAATGATCTCTCGCTACAATGGGGAGGTCCGGCGAGCGGAGTTTCACACTGTAAAAAATGGGGCTATATGCAGCCTTCGGCCATGTATTCCCCTTTCAGGCCCCTTATTTAACGCAAATCGTGTTGAATAGCCATGTGTTTCTCGGCACTGCGAGTGCCGGGAAACATGTGGCTAAACGCACTCGCTAGGGGACTTTGTTCACTTTTGGGAGAGTCACACCCTCTGTCTTCTGACAGACCTGCGAAATGTGTTGGCTGACTGTCTGCGTCTATGGCCAAGAGACCTCTGCCATTTTGAGATGCCCGCTCACACCATTTAAATTTGACAGGTAAGCCACAAGGTACCAAACAGGCTTCTTGACTCGTTTAATCAGATTGAGAACTCACGGCTGGGCTGGGGTGTTGAAGAAAGGAAACCGGAGGAGGGGCAGGATGAGGTTGCAATCTCAGAGGATGGGGTTTCTCGGATGGCAGCAGATAAAATTACCTTTGTTGGCCATTACTTTCAAAAATAATTCATCGCAATTTGGCAGGTTTCTTCATTTTCAATATCCATGATGCTGACTGGAGCGCTCTGAAGAGTTTTGACTACAAACAGCAATTGGTGTCCTATTTATGTCTGTAATTTTCTGGATATTCCCTCCTTCCTGACTTGTATAACGCAGTGACATTTGCAGCTATCCAGTCCCAAGCCATAATTTCCAAACCAAAGGAGTTTGGAAAAATATTCAAAAACATCTGCAATTTCCCCACAATTCTTTTGATTAGGGTAGAAACCATCAGATCCCAGAGTATCGTATATCTTAAATCCCAATATTTTCTCCATTATCACATTAAAACCATTAAATTCCTCCCATTGACTTATTTTTAGATTTCGGTGCACCAATGGTATTTTTCCCTCTTCTATTACTGTGAAAATAAGTGCAAGATAGTCATTCAACAAGTCTACCACTGGACTTTCATTTGTTTTGTGGGCAATACGTGGCAAGCACTTTGGCTTTACAGTGCCAGGGTCCCAGGTTAGAGTCCCGGCTTGGGTCACTGTCTGTGTGGAGTCTGCATGTTCTCCCCGTGTCTGTGTGGGTTTCCTCTGGGTTCTCCGGTTTCCTCTACAAATCCTAAAAGACGTGCTGTTAGATAATTTGGACATTCCAAATTCTCTCTCTGGGGACCCAAACAGATGCCGGAATGTGGCAACTAGGGGCTTTTCACAGGAACTCCATTGCAGTGTTAATATAAGCCTACTTGTGACAATAAAGATTATGATAATGAATCTGCATTTCCTCTCAACACTCTATTTTCATATATTCAAAAACATTTTACTAGGAGCTTTCGTAGCTCTCGCAAGTATTTGTTTATTCTCCACTTTTGCACATCTTTATCAAGTTGTATCCTTTGCTCCCTTTATTCCAGTTTCATTTACCTTCCATTTGTGTATGCTTTTTTTTTGTTAGCTTAAAATTGTCTCTAACTTCACCTGTTGTCCATGGCTGCTCAAATGCTCAGGTGGGTCCTTTGCCTTTTTGGGATATAGAATTATAGAATGACACAGCGCAGAAGAAAGCCATTTGGCCCACTGTGTTTGTCCCAACTGTTTAATAGAACTTTCCAGCTAGTCACCCTTCCCCACTGACTCCCCACTGCCCTGCATTTTCCCAGCTTCTCCACTCTCTTAACATGATTGAAGTTACTCATTCTTTGTACAATTATATTAAATTTTTCTCTACCCTCTCTAAAAGCCTCAGCATCCTTATGTACATTGAATTTGCATTGTACCGATTAGTTTGTGGAGTAATTTGCACTGTTTGTGTGTAGATTTAGCTGCTAATATGACAACCCAGCTTACAATTGTTCCTCATTGGGCAGCACGGTGGCGCAGTGGGTTAGCCCTGCAGTCTCACGGCGCCGAGGTCTCAGGTTCGATCCCGGCTCTCGGCCACTGTCCGTGTGGAGTTTGCACATTCTCCCCATGTTTGCGTGGGTTTCGCCCCCACAACCCAAAAGATGTGCAGGGTAGGTGGATTGGCCACGCTAAATTGCCCTTTAATTGGAAAAAATGAATTGGGTATTCTAAATTTATAAAAAAAAACAATTGTTCCTCATCCTTTTGAAGAATGCCTCACTTAAATTTCAAATCTTGGTCCGTGACTCTTGCTTCTCCCTCTCAAACCTAATTGACCATTCCGGAGGTGTCTGATCTTGTGAACACACACAATAAACTGAGAAATCTGATTTGATTGAAATAAATCATAATTCCAGCTACAATGGACGCTGCATTGGAAATATTCAAAGATGGTAGAATGATAATATTAATTAAAAACAAATTGTCTCAATGTGAAGTGCTTTATCTATTTGAACATAATATTATTGAAGTTTCATTTTCACTTTCGGCACAAAAATTTAGCAAATAGATCTAATTATTAAATTCAGAAGAAAAAAGAAAGGAATGCATTATAAATGAAATAGCGCAAAATTAAAGAAGGTGCAGGAAGGAGACCACTGGGGTTTACATACACACATCTTTGAAGGAGAGAGGACAAGTTGAATGGATTCTGTATTGCGAAAGGCTTTGGACTTGAAATTTGTCTCTGTTCAACTGCTTTTGCAGAACTAGTATTACCGTTTTTTGTCCAAAATGGCTTCCATAAGGTACATGCACAATTCTGGTGCCTTGGATACCAGTTTAGTAAAGGCTGGGTTGTGTGGAAATTATGACAAAGGACCAACAACATAAACGGTTTACTTAGAATTCTTTAGCAGCTCTTACATGCTGAGCATATGGCCATGCCAGGGAGCCACTGACACATCACTTCCCACAGGTCATCACAACATTTGCATGATCGCACAGTCCACATTTTCCCATACTCCCATGCATGCGACAATGTCATATGGCGGTGACAGAACATTAACTATTTACAATGTACAGAGCACAAACTTGGGCGGCAAAACTTGACACAAAGTCCAACGTGTCTCTTCCTTCTCTTTTAGAAAAAACAGTCCATATATGCCATGTTGGTACATTGTCCTTGAGCTTGGAGTTTTGTCTGCTCAGGCATGTAGTTGCATCAGTTGGCTGTGCTGTGGATGCACCTGGATTGTTGTCCACATGGTGATGGCATTGAGTGGTCCTGGGGTGTGTACCATGGTTACAGGGCTTGTTGCATTGGTGTTTGGAGGGACCTCCACCTCCACAGGTGTGGAGGGCACAAATTGTGGACTTGATGTGTTGCGACCTGTGGCAGTTGATGGTGCTGGTTTGGGTACCTGTAACAAATTAAGCTAGTTTCTGACATAGAAAGAACCACCGGAGGCAACCATTAGATTAGATTATTATTATTATTAATATTATAAGAACCACATAGCTGTTTGGTTGGGAGGCATGGATGTTTGTCATAGACATGTATGGTCTGCATTCTGGCTGTTTGACATGTCTCTAGAATGCAGAGTCTGGGGATGTTGTGATAGTAGTACCTTTTCCCTCCATGTCACCATTTCATGAGGTCTCCGCCCACATTTGTTTCCACTTTGAGTTGCAGAAGGGCCTTGGTGACAGGGATCATGGTTCTGGTATGTCTGGAGAACATTATCTGTGCTGACAAAGGGAAAAGGAGCATTGGCAAGTTTTGAAGATTGAGTAGTGTGGCATAGAAATCTATGTCCGAGTCGGGATGTCATAGATGCTGGGCTGAAGATTCCCCAATCCGAAGAACTCGTTGTCGTGGTCTTCAATGTACAACACCTCTAGTTGCGGTTCGGATTTGGTACAAGGGTGGCCAACTCCCAAGGTGAAATCTTCGTCTGAGTCGTTGTCTTCCAAGACCATATCATTACGTTTTGTGTCGGAGCTGGCATTGGGCTCGCGATGTCCAATGAAGAATTCAAGGTCTGAGTCATAGTCTCTGAGAACTGCATTATCTCTTTGAGCGGTGCTAACTGCTTGTTGCAGGGTTCTGCAGAGGTTACTTTCAACTACTGGTCGAATTTCAGGCATTGCGCTGTCGTTCCAGGTGAAACTTTTTTTCGTGTTTTGGGACATTTCCCCTTTAAGTGGGCATGGTCCGGGGCCTCTGACGTCACAAAGCGCATGACGTAGTGCGTAGGAAGCGATTGCGCATGTGCATATCGCTGTGCCTTTACTTGGGGCCTTTTTCGCAATTGCGCATCCGTGGCTTCTCGCACATGCGCAAATGGACCTTCCTGTTCTGTGTGCTCTTCGCACAACTGCGCATGTGCGGCACCTTTTTCAAGATGGCCGCCAATCAAAACTGCAGATTTCTTCAATGGAAAGCTTACCTTTGCCTCGTGGTGATTTTTGACACCTCTTTTACTGTTTTTTCTTGTATGTTCCTCGCAGAAATCTTGGAATTTGTCCAGGACTGCCTGGAAATCGCTCTTGTTTTGCCCCTTTGAGTATTTGAAGGTCTGGAAGATTTCAGCTGCTCTTGGACCTGCGATGGTAAGTAGAAACTTTATTTTTTCTGCATCCACCATGCCATCTAGGTCAGACGCTACCAGGTAGATCTAGAATCTCTGCCTGAACCAATGCCACTTTTCACTGAGATTGCCTTGGTACCTGGAATCTTGAATATCATCTTGCCTGGTTGCAGTTGCTGGTTGTCACTATTTGCTGAGTTGTAACTATATGGATTTAAACAGGTCACTCACTGGGTACCATGATTTGTTATGCTCTTGATGTAGCGTAAGCTGCTTCCTTGATGTGCAGTCTGACAAAGGAAGGTTCAGACTTGGAGATAGCTTTAACACATTTATTAAACTGTTAACAATTCTCCTACTTGGATTCAAATCTCCTGTTAATCCTGCTATAGCTACTCAGACTAATGAACCAGTCTGCTACAATCCACGTGGTGGGTGTGATGTGTTTCAAATCAACCCTGTGTACTCACTAGCTGTCTCCACTGGAAAGAGGAAGATCATGTGTGCTGCGTCCTTTTATATGGGTTGGTGTAATGCCCTCCTGTGGTAGTGTCACCTCTGTGTGTATCGTGAATGCCCATTGGTCGTGTCCTATCTTACTGACCTATTGGTTGAATGTCTGTGTGTCATGTCTCTGGTGCTCCCTCTAGTGTCTATCTAGTCTCCATGTATTTACATTAACCCCTTGTGTATTTACAGTGATGCATATCACCACAGTGCAGTATTTGAGTTTGTTGAATGCAGCATTGTGGTGCTCCTGCCAACACCATTGTAAATCCTGAAGGAGGTCCTGATGGAGGGGTTCAGTTACCTCACTGTAATAAGGAACTTAGATAAGGAATTCATCATATGAAGGAAATGGTGGATGGTATGCTTCTCTTCAGGGGTGGACATTTGCCATCTCGCCATTTTCTTGTCCTGATATGGCTTCATACTATTGGATGTGATCAGGTGGTCCACAAGGGGAACCTGGTTGACCTTGAATCTGCATTAACAGAGTGGTCTTTCAAATATATGGGGCTACATTTACCGAATTTGAGGCTTTCTCGGACGATCGTTGGCGTATTACATGGGAAAAATCGGCGTCACCCCAGCACTGATCCTCCGACCGGTGAGGGGCTCGCTGCCCCACCACATTAAACGGCCAGCCTCTATGAAATAAGCGGGTGGCGCATTGCCAGTTCCTGGTCCACGCATGCCCACGGCTATGACCAGCAGCGGTAGTGCCATACAACCTGGCGCCAGCCATGCGTGAACCAGATCTGCCAGATAGTGCCCCCCGGACACCCCTCGCCACCCCCCCCACCAGTCGCTCCAGCCCTCGCCGAAGCCCCCCCAGCCAGCAGCACGGCTATTTCCCGACTGCCGGCACTGGTCACAGTTCGCAGCCACCACAGTTGGGTATCCACACGGTTGGGACCACACACGTCCCTTTTGCCATTGTGAACTCAGCCCATTGGTGGCGGAGCATCAGGGTGGGCCTTCAGGTGATGTCCTGAGGCAGTCCCAGTAGCGTACGGTGCACGCTGTGATGATAGTGTTTTGGGGGGGCGGAGAATGCGCAACCTGCGTAGAACAGGCGCCGCCCTCGAATCGGTCATAAAAATGGATTCTCTGCTCGATTGCCCATTATGAAATCAGCATCGGGAAATGGAGAATATCGCCCAAGGTGCACTATGTTCTTGTAGCGTTCGACCCCAGATCAAAATGTAATTGACAATGATTTCACATGGTTGTCCTGCAAAAGGCTGTTCCATTGACCTTTGGAAGACCTGACTACCAGTGGAGATACCGTAGTGCATGGAGGAACTGGTATCTGCCCACCGGAGACATGAACGTAATGAACTTTGAACATTCTTCATCCAGCGGGATTTGCCAAAATCAGCACTTTGCATCCAGAACACTGAAAACTTTCGTCAGAATTTTATGTGCAACGCTCTGCATATTTTGCAGAGGTGGACTGGAAGATCCTGGCGGTGTGAATGGCCTAAAAATTCCACCCCTTAGCATCGGACATGTCGGTGAGGACCTGTTCATCTGTCTTAATAGGGTGATGGGACTCAGACGTTCTTTGTTCAGCGGAACTGGGTCAATGCAGATCCTGACTGCAATCTTTCTGTTCCGCAGCTGTAGCCTCACCTATAGGGGCCATGGCATCCAGTCTTGTCATTCTATCCAATTCATCAACTACCTTCAGTTTCATAGCAAGGGGTACTTTCTTCAGACTCAACTTTGCTTTTTGAAATACATCTATCTTTCCAAAATCTGCTCATCAGCCTTTGAGTGAGAACAAAATGGAAAATTTCACTCCCCCCATGCAAAATAGCTGGAAAAACCCGAACTAAAAAGAGATGGACACAAGGGTAGTGTTGCACTGAGGGGAGCAGGGAAAACAAGAGGTGCATGCTTAAAACATCTGTATCAGAAGAGATTGTGGGATGAGTGGGTAGTGAGATAAGAGAAGGATCATCAGTCATGAGCATGTTTAAAAAATTAATTTATGGGATATGAACATCGCTGACTAGGCCAACATTTATTTCCCATTCTTAACTGCCCTTGTGAAGGTGATGATGAGCTTGAACCGCTGCAGTCCATGTGGTGTAGGTCCACCCACAGTGCTGTTAGGGAGAGAGTTTCAGCATTTTGACCCAGCAGCAGTGAAGGAATGGCGATATATTTTCAAGTCAGGATGGTGAGTGGCTTGCAGGGGAACAATGTGTAAGGCTAGTGATCCAGTTGATGGGATATGGCATTCAAAGTTGTGAACATTGACCACTTGCAGCATTGCATTCAGGTCCTCGGGCTGGGCCTCTGGCATTCACCTGCACAGCTATCTGCTCCCACTGTCTTTGCATTGACTGACTGGATGGCCTCCTGATGCCCTCTGGATGAGGATCTTTCACATCTGCTCTGATGTGTTGGGTATGCTGGGTCTGTGATGACTACGTTTACCAGAGCGGTAGAAGAGACAGGCTACCAACACTTGTAGAAGTACAACTCCATTTTATTTAGCTATGAGCTGTTAAACATACTTACACAGTGGGTCGACACTATGTTAGGTTGACTGAAGACCTATGGCTAACCTGACCAGACTATACTGCTAGCACATGGCGGATGTTCATGCTACTGATTACGGGCTCTGGCTGTCTCAGAGGCTGCATCCCGAATGAGCGGGAAAACTAGTGCCCTCTGGCTTTATAGTGACCGTGCCCTGTCTGGTAATTGGCTGCTGTGTTCTGTGTGTTGATTGGTCTTTCAGTGTGTCAGTCAGTGTGTGTCTATGCACCATCATATACTTGGGTGTATATCATTACATCTCCCCTTTTTAAACAAATATGTGTACGTGGCAACAAACAGTGTGGTATGTGAATGTTCCTGACTATGTGGGGCATATGTGAGCATATTTACAGGACTATATACAAAAGTTATAACATATTTACACGGGAAGGTGTCTAGTGCAGATAGACTGTATGTAACACAAAGCAGAACATGAATAGCAGTATGTACAAACTAGTGAATTAACAAACAGGGTAACGAAACAATCAGTTCACGAGTTTAGAGAGTTCAGAAATTAAGGCAGTTCATAAATTCAGTCTCTGTGGTGGGCGATGAATTCTGGTTGACCGCCTGAGCACCAAGCAGGGAAGCTTTAGTGGACCCTACAATCTCGAAGGGCAGGGTGGCCTTTAAGGAATGGTGTGACACCACAAGCTCGCATGAGTCACTGCCAGCAATGGCATTGCCATTGTAGTCAAGAAGCTGGCAGGTGGATGGCAGGATGGTAGGCTTAACGTGGAGGCTGTCGAGGTCAGACCGCGCAATGAGGTTGGCTGAACTGCTGGTGTCCAGCCGGAATCGGATGCGAGATTTGTTGACCGTGAGGGTGGCACACCACTCGTCATCCCGATCGATGCTCAGCACTGGGAAGGACTTGGCTTTTTGTTTCTGAAGCACCTTGTGTTTGGTGATGATGCCCACCCGGAATGGTGCTTTAAGATCCTCGGTGTCAGAGTATGGAATCAAGTCGGAGTTGGAATCGGTGACTGGTGGCTGGGTGGTCCGGACGTCCCTGCGTGGCTGGTGGGAGAGACGAGAGGTAGTTTGTTGAGCAGACCTACATAGGGCTGCATAGTGGCCAAGCTTGCCACACTGGAGACAGCGTCGGGATTTTGCAGGACATTGCCGCTTTAAGTGGGCGGAGCCACAGCTGTTGCACGTCGTGACGTCAGAACGTTCAGTGGGCCACCATGCATGCACGGTGCGGTCATACGTAGTGCGCGCCTGCGCAGTTCAGTCTTCGGCCTTGCCGTCCCCTCGGTCGGTGCGTGCATGCGCAGGAGCCCGTGAAAAGCGTGCAAAATGGGCGTCCTCATCCAGGCTCAGGCCCTGGACCTGTTTTACGGCCTGCACCCGCTCTGCCTTGTGTGGGCCTTGCCGCGCTGTCTCTGCCGCTTGAATGTGCGAGTATCGCACGGGGCCTCACGGTAGCATGGTGGTTAGCATCAATGCTTCACAGCTCCAGGGTCCCAGGTTCGATTCCCGGCTGGGTCACTGTCTGTGTGGAGTCTGCACGTCCTCCCCGTGTGTGCGTGGGTTTCCTTCGGGTGCTCCGGTTTCCTCCCACAGTCCAAAGATGTGCGGGTTAGGTGGATTGGCCATGCTAAATTGCCCGTAGTGTAAGGGTAATGGGGGGGATTGTTGGGTTACGGGTATACGGGTTACGTGGGTTTAAGTAGGGTGATCATTGCTCGGCACAACATCGAGGGCCGAAGGGCCTGTTCTGTGCTGTACTGTTCTATGTTCTATGTTCTATGTTCTATCGATTAGTGGCGTGTTCATGCAGAACGCAGGTCTCGATGGCTATAGCAAGGGTGAGCTGTTTAACTTTGAGGAGCTGCTGGCGTAGGGGGTCCGATTGCACACCGAAAACGATCTGGTCGCGGATCATCGAATCGGAGGTTGAGCCGTAATTGCAGGATTGCGTGAGGATGCGAAGATGGGTGAGGAAAGATTGAAAAGGTTCATCCTTACCCTGTTGAAAGATGTAGCGCTCAAAACTTTTGTTGACTTCGATGTCACAGTGACTGTCGAATTTGAGCAGGACTATCTTGAACTTGGACTTGTCTTCACCTTCAGCGAAAGTGAGGGAGGAGAAGATATGGATGGCGTGGTCCCTGGCTGTGGAGAGGAAGAGAGCAATCCTCCTGGCGTCTGAAGCAGCTTCCAGGTCTGTAGCTTCGAGGTACAGTTGAAACCTTTGTTTAAAAATCTTCCAGTTCGCACCGAGGTTGCCGGTGATGCGGAGCGGTGGGGGAGGGCGGACGCTGTCCATACTACCGGATAGCTGATCGCTGGTCGAAGGCAGATTATTTGAGGGTAGGTCCATCAAACTCTAACATCACGTACTGGTACCATGATGTGTTGGGTATGCTGGGTCTGTGATGACTGCGTTTACCAGAGCAGTAGAAGAGACAGGCTACCAACACTTGTAGAAGTGCAACTCTGTTTTATTTAACTGTGTTCTGTGTGTTGATTGGTCTTTCAGTGTGTCAGTCAGTGTGTGTCTATGCACCATCATATACTTGTGTGTATATTATGACACGGTCCACCTCCGACATCAGGCTTTACTGTGTTGAATCTGGGAATATGGAGGTTTCCCCATTGTGCCACGATGATGCTTTATAAACGTCAGCCACTCAACCACTACCAGCTCTGCTCCATTCAAAATGCACCTCCCCTTTGCAAGGTGCTGGCTAGTTTTAATTTGTGCATGCTGTCTTGAACTTGTGCTAGCCACTCACGAGTTTAGCTGGCATTCAGCCATGCAACAGCATGCTCAGCACCGGCTGCATGCTGCAAACCTGTATGTAATCAGGCAGCATGAAGTTTGTGTGCTGCCTGCAGGGAAGCAGTGGATTATCCTGCATCATGATCCCTGCACCAGTTTTCAGGCCTTTGCGAATTTCCCTGCATATGATTCTACAACACTGTTCTGCCTCTATTTTGTTCATATTAGTGGAAAGACAAAGATCTTTGCAATAGTTTGCACCGATTGCTGAAAAATAAACATCAAATTAGATATTTTAAATAACTATGAGAAAAACATAAAGATCCTTTAAAAATATACTTCAGAGTGTATATGAGTAACATCAACATCAAACAAAATTACTTCAACCAAAAATCCTGTTCTAGTTTATTACCTTTACTGATTCCTTAGGACAAATTAAACACGATAGTGATCCTGCTGCACAAATATTGAAATGTTAGACTACAGTACCTGTTATTGGACTGAGCAAATAATAAGGATGTTCAAATCAGGATCTGCAAGCAGTTGGATATGAATCTTTGATATGTACAAATATTAGATGAGAAAAAATGAATAGCAAATCTCAAGTACAGGTTTGGTTTTAAAAAGAATAGTAAAGCATTAAATGCCTTATTTCACCGATTCCTCACGTGATCCTCTCACATATTTTATCTTGCTGTTTGAGACTACTATTTGTCGAAGTCATCTCAATATTTGAATTGCACTGAGATTAGAGTATTCCTTAGAATTCTAGCTTCTTAAAAGGATAGAGAAGAAAAGCAATCCAGAAAATCAAATAGAGAAAAAGAAAGTGCTGGGAAAACTCAGCAGACTGGGTGGAATGTGGAAAGTGAGGACATGGGGAACGCCTTTTGATCATCCCTAACATCCCTATCCCACAGCACCTTCCCAGGCAATTGCAGTAAGTGTAACACGTGCCCAGTGGCGGACTGGCCAGGGTGTCAGCTTGCCCGATGGCAAGTGGGCCCCCTATATCAAATAAAAATGCAATAAAGAAACAAACACAGACAACTGTTTTAGTAATAAAAAGGAATAAGAAAAAAAGAGAACAGGACACAAATAAGCAGTGCATGAAAAGGAACGAAGCAGGGGAGGTAGTGGAAGGATGTGGAATAGGGGGGCCCGGGTCAGGCATAATTAAGGAAATTCCATGTTTTCAGCAAGAGGGTGTGAATTTAAAGATAAAGTTACAATTCGTGATTTGAGATGGTCGGCAACTTCAAAGGATATCAAGCAGTAGTCTTGGTTCAGCCGGTACATTGGTCCGGGGCCCGGAGAGCCAAGAAGGGGCCCCTGAATCTCTGAAGGGCCCTTAAAAATTATAATTAATTAGATAAATAAATCTCCAACTTCTTTCCTGAGATTTGTATTCTAACTTAATAAAATATAATTGTTTTTAAAAAGAGCAATACCAAATAAAAATGCAATACAGAAACAAACAAATAATCACTCAGTGTATGAAGGAACTAAGCAGTGTTAAACGGATGTGAAAAGGAGTGGAGAGGGGGGGGGGCTGGTTCACCCGGGTCGGACATAGTTGGAAATCCACTTTTTCAGCAAGAGTGTGTGAATTTAAAGATTAAGTTACAGTTCGTGATTTGAGATGGTCGGCAACTTGAAAGATATCAAGCAGTACATAGGGTCATGAGGTCACCGAAAAGGAGAAGCGGTACCTTTGACCGTGAATCATGAGGTCAAAGATATTTAAGTGATAATCCATGATCGGTAAACTCAAAGGGTAGCGACATGTAACACTACACTGGTATCAAACTGGACATGTTAACTTTGGTCGTGGGACCATTCTTAATGTCTTACTATAGTCGGACCAAACTTCTAAGTTTCAACAGTTGTCTCAGTTGCTTGCTGGTGTGAACACTGGACAGTGGATTGTCTCCTCTTCTGAAGCTGCATAGGCCACAGTAGCATTGACTAATGAACATAGCCTATTGAAGTGTAAGTAAGTTATTTAATATTTTTTATCAAGTAGGGGTTTATCTGGCGTTCCTTCAAGTTATTCTTGCAATCATCAATATTCATTTTTCCCAATGTGGGCTATTTTTAATTAAGTTTTTATTTCAGGAATATTACCCCTACCAGCATGGAAAAGAAAAAGCATAAATCTGGGTCACTAAAACGCAAAGAGCAAAAAGAAGCAGAAAGGAAGGAATCAACCAAGCGATGCAGGCCTATTACTGAGTTTATAATACCACAAGCACAATCCACATCAATATCCAGTTCTGCAACAAATAATCAAGAAGCAAGAAACAATGCTCATGGTGATGATGCAATGACAAGAACAGAGAAGAGCTACTTTGAATGTAGAGACAAATACAAGTGCATCCATTACTAATCAACCCAGGCCCAATATTTCTTCTGGCTTCCTTGTTCCGGTATCTGTACTGCCTGTAGTTGCAACATCTGAACACATAGCTTCAACTAGTGACAGGGAATCAGATATTCCTTCAAGCATAAATGACTTGGTTTCTGAAGCACATCCTGTAAATGAACCTACGCAAGAAAATGAAAGATCAATTACTGGAATCTTCCAATATCCATCACGAGCAAAGCCAAAACAGTTTTTTGCTGAACATCCACTTCAGCCACTTGATGATCTGCCATTTGATGCTCGTTTGTATGAGAGGAAAATTATGAATGACTCAGTCCAAAGAAAATGGCTAACATATAACAAAGAAAATAGATGCTTATATTGTTCATACTGCTTAGCCTTTGAGTTTCCCAACACTTGTAATCCATCACCCTTTGTACATGGCTTTAGTGACTACAGGTGTATTAGCCAGAGCTTGACTTTACATGAATCGACAACAACACATGTCAGAAATGCTCAGCAATATATCAGTGTGGTTAATGATGGCACCTTAGATAAATTTTTTGCAGCATCACTAATTAAAAGGAAAGAAGAAGTATTGAAGCAGAGAAGTATTGTCATGAGGATTATAGACATCATAATAAAGATGTTAGGCAAGCAAGCACTTCCTTTTCGAAGTCACAGAAATGAATCAGCCTACACTCTAGATAATGAGGTTCTGAATCATGGCAATTTTTTAGCTACAGTGCAGTTGATGACAAAATATGACCCCATTATGGCAGCTCACGTTTCTGCAGTGGAAAACAAGTCTAAACAAAGAATCAAATGATTAGAGCAACAAGGAAAGGCTCAAAGTAAAGGCCGTGGTGGACTTGTTACATACCTGAGTAAAACAACTATAAACATGTTAATCAAAATTATGAAGAATATGATACAAGAAAGAATTAGTCATGAAGTTTCTCAAGCAAAATATTAGTCTATTCAGGTTGATTCAACACAAGATAATTCATCCATCGATCAGTTTAGCATTATTATTCGGTATGTGCTTAAAGGTATTATCTGTGAGCGACTACTTTCAGTTGTGCCAAGTAATGATGGTACAGGACAGGGACTTTTTGATCTATTGATTGAAACATTACAGCATCTTAAAATTGACCCCCAAAAATGTTTATCTGATAGCACAGATGGCGCTGCAAGCTACCATGGCCAGTATAATGGTTTACAAAGTAAAATTGCTGATGTGGCTGATCAACATGTTCATATATGGTGCTATGCCCATGTCTTGAATTTGGTGATAACTGAAACAACAAAATGTTGTGTGCCTGCAGTTTCTTTTTTCAATTTGCTCCAGAATATCGCAACTTTTGTGAAAGCATCATACAAGAGAATGGCTGTATGGATAGAAGTTGTTGGAAAACATCTAGGACAAGAAAAAATGGAACGATTAAAGCTAATTGGTGAGACCAGATGGTCAGGAAAATCCAATGCAGCAACAACTATATTTGGACGTTTTGATGATGTCGCTGCCAGTACTTTCGTAAATCTATTGACATGCTTATCAATGATACAAGATTCAGAAAAGTTTCATGCAAAAACAAAACATGAAGCAAATGTTTTACTTCAAAGACTTCTAAAGTTTGAAACCATATTGACAGCATTTACTTACTTGTATATATTTGAAACTACAACCCCGTTATCAAGTTATCTACAGACAAGTGGTTTAGATATGTTTACCGCATGGAGTTTGGTCGATTCAGCTACAACAAAGTTGAAGGACCAGACAAGAACATTTGATAACGTTCACAGCAAGGCTTTGGATTTTGTAAATAAATGTTATGACAGGATTTCACAGATGAATATGGATGAAAATCAAACATTGGAAATTGATGCGTTGGAAACAGCATTGCCAGTTAAGAGGCAGAGGAAGAAGAAAAGAATGGCAGATGAGCTTATTGATGATGAAAGAAATTCCTCAGATTCTCTAGCTTATTTTTAAATAAATGTGTTTAACCTAATAATGGATCGCATTGTCCAGTCACTAGAATCACGCTTTGTACAACATAAACAGTTGTATAAAGATTTGTCCTGCTTGGACCCAGCAAAGTTTAAAACTATTGCAAAGAAGGGCCTTGAAGATGAACCATTGGAAGGTATTATTAAGTTGTTTCCACAAATCAGCAAAGATCAATTAATATTGGAATTGTTTTCTTTTGCTTCAAACTTTGATGTATTAAAGCTATTGCTTAATGATGGTGAGAATATGGATTCCAGTTGCAACAATTGTAACATTTGCAGCTCTTGCCCATCGTGTGTTCTAAAAATTCTGGCATCCAACAGACTTCATGACAAGGCATATGATAACCTTTATGAACTTTATAAAGTCATCTGCACACTATCAGTTACTCAAGTCCAATGCGAGAGGACATTTTCAAAGCCAAAGATCATAAAGACAAGGTTAAGAAATTCGCTGTCTGAGGAGAATTTGGAATTATACATGTTGCTATCCATTGAAAAGGAATTGTTAGATGAATTGGATGCAGAAGCAATTATTGGTAGATTTGCACAATCATCTAGCGAACACAAACGATTGCTCTTAATATAGTGGACTGCATGCAAGGCTCTATTGTGCTTTTGAACTATCTGTTAATGTATAATTGTGCAGTAAACTATTTAAAAATATCAAACAATTACTTAAAATTTAAAAAAATAAATAAAAAATTCAATTATAACATTCTGTATTTACATTTGGTATCTACTGCCAGTAATATGTACAGTACATGTACACTGTAATTACTAAGAAATACACATTTTTTCCACATAATTTTAATTGTACCCTTTTTTCCATATGTATTTTTTGAAAATTTTATTTATTCGTTATGATAATTAAATGATAGCATTGTAGTTGTGGCTGGGCCCCCTTTGTCTCCTGGCAACCAATATTTTTAGACCCAGTCCGCCACTGCACGTGCCCTTTTATTTTCTCTCTCATCACTGCCCAAACAAACAGTACACAGGTGTACCTGTACTTCTTTCAATTTAATCTATTTTATTTGCTTTTCAATATGTGGCCCCCGTCCACATTGGGGAGACCAAACACAGACTAGGTGAGCACTTTCAGAACACTTCCATTTAGCATGACCCTGACCTTCCGATCGTTTGACATTTTTATTCATTGTCCTGCTCTCATGTTCACATTTCTGTCCACAGCCTGCTACAACATAGAACATAGAATTTACAGTGCAGAAGGAGGCCATTCAGCCCATCTAGCCTGCACCGGTCCTTGGAAAGAGAACTCTACTTAAGCCCACAATTCCGCCCCATACCCGTAACCCAGCAATTTTGATGATTTCGGTAATTTCACTAAGGGTAATTTAGCATGGCCAATCCACCTAACCTCTACGTCTTTGGACTGTGGGAGGAAACCAGAGCTCCTGGAGGAAACCCACGCAGACATGAGGAGAACATGCAGACTCCACACAGACAGTGGCCCGAGTCAGGAATCGAACCTGGGACCCTGGAGCTGTGAAACGACAATGCTAACCACTGTGCTACCGTGTTGTCCAACGTTCCAGTGAAACCCAACACAAGCTGGGGGAACATTTTCCGATTAGGTACTTTACAGCCTTCTGGATTCAACATTGAGTTCAACAACTTCAGACCATGAACTCCATTTTGATTCTTTCATTTCAAATGTCAGTTTTGATCTTGTTTTCCTGTTTTTGCTTTCAGACGGAGCTGAGCTTAATTCTGCAATTAACACCTACTATCGATCAATGTTTTGTACCTCTCCTTTTGCCTCTTGTTTCATGACATCTTCGATATTTAATCACCCCAGCCCTCTAGCCTTTGCCTGAACTACCTCTATATCAACGGCAGAAAATACATCAATTCTGAAAAAGAGTCATATTGGACTCAAAACATTAACTCTGTGTCTCTCTCCACAGATAGTGACAGAACTGCAGAATTTTTCCAGCACTTTTTGTTTTTATATCATATCTCAAGCATCTACAGTATTTACTTTTATTACACCAGAAAACCAAACTAGCTTCCCACAGCTAGGAGGGAAATATACACATCAATTTAAAGTTCGGTGTGGCGTCAGTAAGTGACATTAAGCTCGATATTGATCTAAAATACTTTGAAATATATTATTTAAAGATTTAATTAGTTGGTTTCAATTCACCTTCATGACATAAAAATAATTGGCCACATGATTTTGTCGTTGATTAATTTTAAGATACTCATCTCATCTGCGCCAGTCTTTGGTGACTAATTTCTCATGTATCATTGCTTCGATCATTTCAATAATTGCAAGGATATTGAAGACCTGCGGTACTTAAGCTGACAAAATAAGGTCCTCTGGTAAAACAGGAATAACTGCAACCTATCAATGCAGTCTCTGTCTGCTGGAATGTCGGGATAAATTTGGAACAAACCCTCTTTTGGAACTACCCATTAGAAACAGTTCAAAATGTTTTTACATAAAATTTGAACAACTATGACTCAGAACGCATAGAATCCCTACAGTGCAGAAGGATGCTTTTCAGCCCATCGAGTCTGCGCCGGCCGTCTGAAATAACACTCCAGCGAAGCCCACTTCCCCTCCCTATCCATATCCTTAACCTAATATACACATCCCCGACACTACGGGGCAATTTAGCATGGCCAATCCACCTAACCTGCACATCTTTGGACTGTGGGAGGAAAGCGGAGAACCCGGAGGAAACCATGCAGACATGGGGAGAATGTGCGAACTCCACACAGTCATCAAAGGCCGGAATTGAACCCGGATCCATGTTGCCGTGAGGTAGCAGTGCTAACCACTGTGCCGCCCATCATCTGGCTAAATCTGTAAGGATAAATACAATAAGAACAGGTCGATCACATCTCCTTGTAACTTTTAGTTGAGCTAATGGGGCTAAAGGTAGACATGCATCCTGGCCCTGATGGAATGCATCACAGAGTGCTAAAAGAGATGGCTAGGGAGAATGCAAATGCACTAGTGATAATTTACCAAAATTCACTAGAGTCTGGGGTGGTTCCGGCGGATTGGAAATTAGCAAACATGACACCACTGTTTAAAAAAGGAGGTCGGCAGAAAGCGGGTAATCATAGGCCAGTTAGCTTAACTTCGGTAGTAGGGAAGATGCTGAAATCTATCATCAAGGAAGAAATAGCGAAGCATCTGGATGGAAATTGTCCCATTGGGCAGACGCAGTATGGGTTCATGAAGGGCAGGTCTTTAGAACATAGAACAGTACAGCACAGAACAGGCCCTTCGGCCCTCGATGTTGTGCCGAGCCATGATCACCCTACTCAAACCCATGTATCCACTCTATACCCGTAACCCAGCAACCCCCCCCCCATTACCTTACTTTTTAGGACACTACGGGCAATTTAGCATGGCCAATCCACCTAACCCGCACATCTTTGGACTGTGGGAGGAAACCGGAGCACCCGGAGGAAACCCACGCACACACGGGGAGGACGTGCAGACTCCGCACAGACAGTGACCCAGCCGGGAATCGAACTTGGGACCCTGGAGCTGTGAAGCACTTATGCTAACCACCATGCTACCGTGCTGCCCACGGGGAGCCAATGGAGATAACGGGGAGCCAATGGATGTGGTATATCTGGATTTCCAGAAAGCGTTTGACAAGGTACCACACAAAAGGTTGCTGCATAAAATAAAGATGTATGGCATTAAGGGTAAAGTAATAGCATGGATAGAGGATTGGTTAATTAATAGAAAGCAAAGAGTGGGGATTAATGGGCATTTCTCTGGTTGGTAATCAGTAGCTAGTGGCGTCCCTCAGGAATCAGTGTTGGGCCCACAATTGTTCACAATTTACATAGATGATTTGGAGTTGGGGACCAAGTGCAATGTGACCAAGTTTGCAGACGACACTAAGATGAGTGGTAAAGCAAAAAGTTCAGAGGATACCTGAAGTCTGCAGAGGGATTTGGATAGGTTAAGCGAATAGGCTAGAGTCTGGCAGATGGAATACAATGTTGACAAATATCAGGTTATCCATTTTGGCAGGAATGACAGCAAACGGGATTATTATTTAAATGATAAAATGTTAAAACAGGCTGCTGTGCAGACAGACCTGGGTGTGCTAGTGCATGAGTCCCAAAAAGTTGGTTTACAGGTGCAACAGGTGATTAAGAAGGCAAATGGAGTTTTGTCCTTCATTGCTAGAGGGATGGAGTTTAAGACTAGGAAGGTTATGCTGCAATTGTATAAGGTGTTAGTGAGGCCACACCTGGAGTATTGTGTTCAGTTTTGGTCTACGTATCTGAGAAAGGACGTACTGGCGCTGGAAGGTGTGCAGAGGAGATTCACTAGGTGAATCCCAGAGTTGAAGGTGTTGGATTACGAGGAGAGGTTGAGTAGACTGGGACTGTACTCATTGGAATTTAGAAGGACGCGGGGGAATCTTATCGAAACATATAAAATTATGAAGGGAATAGATAGGATCGATGTGGGCAGGTTGTTTCCACTGGCGGGTGAAATCAGAATTAGCGGGCATAGCCTCAAAATAATGGGAAGTAGATTTAGGACTGAGCTTAGGAGGAACTTCTTCACCCAAAGGGTTGTGGATCTATGGAATTCCTTGCCCAGTGAAGCAGTTGAGGCTCCTTCATTAAATGTTTTTATGATAAACATAGATAGTTTTCTGAAGAATAAAGGGATTAAGGGTTATGGTGTTCGGGCCGGAAAGTGGAGCTGAGTCCACAAAAGATCAGCCATGATAGCATGGGCAGCATGGTAGCATGGTGGTTAGCATAAATGCTTCACAGCTCCAGGGTCCCAGGTTCGATTCCCGGCTGGGTCACTGTCTGTGTGGAGTCTGCACGTCCTCCCCGTGTGTGCGTGGGTTTCCTCCGGGTGCTCCGGTTTCCTCCCACAGTCCAAAGATGTGCGGGTTAGGTGGATTGGCCATGATAAATTGCCCGTAGTGTCCTAATAGTAAGGTTAATGGGGGGGAGTTGTTGGGTTACGGGTATAGGGTGGATACGTGGGTTTGAGTAGGGTGATCATGGCTCGGCACAACATCGAGGGCCGAAGGGCCTGTTCTGTGCTGTACTGTTCTATGTTCTATGATCTCATTGAATAGCAGAGCAGGCTCGAGGGACCAGATAGCCTACTCCTGCTCCTAGTTCTTATGTTCTTATTTACAACTGTCTTGAGAAGTGTTACATTGCCCGCCCTTCCATATGACTTTCAACTGTACACTGCAATATCAAAGCTTCCAGAGGTAGATCATGTTGCTTCTAAATTTATGCTAAATGAATTTGCAGAATAATAAACTAAAAGCAGCACCTTGTGATTAGATTCTAAGTAATGCACAAACTGCCAAACACGAGAGAGTGACTGTAAACAGTAAACATGCCATAATAAACAGTTTTTAGTGGTGAAGAAAAATACATATGATCTTTATCTAATATCCAAACTACAATAGCTGCACTTGTCTTTTTGAAATTGGTGAGGCAATGTTCTATTTAAATTCAGAAGTATATTCTTTGCCTGAACAATGCAAATAGGGACTAACACTGCACATAAAACAAATAAGCTGGACAAATGAGTGAACACTACACAGAAAAAAAAACCTGTAAATATGAAGTGCCTATACTAACCATCTGAGCAATAAGCAGAATATCAAGGAAATTCTCAGTCTGTTCGGTGACATTTGAAGGAGGAGTGCATCTGTCGGAGACACATTTAGGTTAATGGTTCTGCCGAAAGAATGTCTGTGATTAGACTTCCTATGCCAGTTGCAGCAGCTGAACCTTATCCCATGGTCTGTGTTCATTCAGCTACAGCAGATTATATTGATACTCCGGTTACTTCAATAGATAGCCAACAAATGACACAGTAATCAGCTGAGATAAAATAGAATTAAACCCATTAAATTGAAGATTACTTGAGCAAGCAGCTAAGATGCAGCAGCAGTCAACAGAATTGTCTGAAAGATTGAACTATGAATGTATAATTAGAAACTAAGGCAGTATCACTAATCAGTGGAATAACAGTTGGATTGGAGGATATTCCAATGTTACAACTGAAGAGTTCTGATAATAACAATATTAACCAAGAGACCAAAGTGGTTTAAGTAGCCAGCAGAGCCTAGAAATTGTTTTTGAGCTTGGGACACAATTAATATTTGGTCTAATATATGTTTCAGCATTGCAAATTTGTTGTTATAAAGACTCAAAGGAGGAACCGAGTCTATTGCATGAAGCTTGAATAGCAGGAAAGCTGCCAGCTCAAACACAGTAACAACTATGTAAAATCTCCCAGTGACATTATCTTGTTCTTTCCCAAACTGAATAAAAATGTTATTTATTTTTAAATTCTTTCTTGGGTCGTGGGCATCTCAGGCCGTGCCAGCATTTATTGTCCATCCGTAATTGCCCTTGAGGGGGGTAGTTAAGAGTCAACCACATTGCTGTGGATCTGGAGTCACATGTAGGCCACAGGTGGTAAAGGTGGCAGATTTCCTTCCCTAAAGGACATTAGTGAACCAGATGGGTTTTTCTGACAATCGGCAACGGTTTCATGGTCATCATTAGATTTTTAATTCCAGATTTTTGTTGAATTCAAATTTCACCACCTGCAGTGGTAGGATTTGAACCTGGGTCCAGAGCATTACTCTGGGTCTCTGGTTTACTACTCCAGTGACAATACCACTGTGCTACCATCTCCCAAATTAAACATCAGGTAGACATTTTGAGTATTTTGTCAAAATTACAAGTCACAAAGTAAATCAGAGAATGTTGAAAATACTCAGCAGGCCAGGGGAAACAATGAAGAGGCAGTGGTGTAGTGACATTGGCACTGGACGTGATCCAGAGACCCAGGGTAATGTTTGGGGATCTGAGTTCCAATCCCACCATGGCAGGCACTGAAATTTGAATTAAATAAAAATCTGGGATTAGAAATCCAATGGTGATCATGCAATCATTGCCGATAGATGTTAAAATCCATCTGATTCACTAATATCCTTCAGAAAGAAATACGATGGGTGGGATTCACCGACCCTCCGCCGGGTTGGAGAATCCCCGGGGTGCAGCACGAATCCTGTCCTGCCGCCCCGACGCTGGCTGCCGTATTCTCCGGTGCCGTTTTTCAGGCGGGGGCCGTTGGCAGTGGCCCCCCGCGGCAATTCTCTGGGCCCCGATGGGCCAAACGGCCGTCCGTTTTCGGCCAGTTCCACCGGCGTAAATCACTCAACTCAGGTACCAGTGGGACCTGGCAGTAGGTTGGCGAAGGGGGTTCTCGGGGGTGTGGGGGGATCCAACCCCGGGGGGGCCCCCACAGTGGCCTGTCCAGCGATTGGGACCCACTGATCTGCGGGCGGGCCTGTTCCGTGGAGGCACTTCTTCCTTCTGCACCGGCCTCTGTAGGGTACCGCCATGGCCAGCGCGGAGAAGAGAACCCCCTGCGCATGCGCCAAAATATGCCGGCCGGTCTGCACATGCGCCGAACCACGCTGGTGGTTTCGCGCATGCGCGAGATCACGCCGGCCCTTCTGCGCATGCGCGAACTCGCGCCGTCCCTTCGGTGCTGGCTGGAGCGGCGGCAACCCCTCACGCGTCCACACTTCCACACTTTCGGGGCCTGTTGCCACCGGAGTGGTTGACACCGGTTCTCCTGCTGGCGTGGGGACTTAGTCCCCAGAAGGGAGAATCCCGGCTGATGTCCTTACCTCGTCTGGCCTACATGTGATACCAGATCCACAGCAATGTGGTTAACCTTTAACTGCCCCTTGAAATGGCCCAGCAGGACACTCAGTTCAAGGGAAATTATGGAGGGGCAATAAATGCCGGCCCAGCCAATGACACCCACACCCCATGAAAAAACCTTCTCGAAATGATAATTTGGGCACAATTAATAATCACTTGAGTAAATGCAAGTTAATCACGGAACGCCAGCATTGATTTGTTAAAGGAAAATCATGCTTAAATAATTTGCTTGAGTTTTTTTGATGAGGTAACAGAGAGGGTTGATGAGAATGTTGATGTGCAATGAACTTTCAAATGGAATTTGGCAAAGTGTTGTATTGCAAACTTATGAACAGAGTTAGGGCTCATGGAATAAAAAGAGACAGGGGCAATATGGTTGCAAAATTGGCTGAGTGGCAGGAAACAAAGAGGTTTTTTGGTTGATTCTGGGCTGGAGGAAAGTTTTTAGTGGATTTGCACAGGGGTCAGTGTTAGGACCCTTGCTCTTCCTGACTTTTATTAATGACCTAGACCTCTGTACAGAGCACTATTTCAAAATTAAGAATATTTTTTAGAACATACAATACAGAAGGATGCCATTCAGCCCATCAAGTCTGCACCAACCCAATTAAGCCCTCACTTCCACCCTACCCTGCAACCCAATAACTCTTCCAACCTTTTTGGACACTAAGGGCAATTTATCATGGCCAATCCACCTAACCTGCACATCTTTGGGCTGTGGCAGGAAACCGGAGCACCCAGTGGAAATCCACGCAGACAAAGGGAGAATGTGCAGACTCCGCACAGACAGTGACCCAACGGGGAATTGAACCTGGGACCCTGGCACTGTGAAGCCACAATGTTATCCACTATGCTACCGTGCTTCCCATTTGTATATGATATGAAATTTGGAAGTATTGTGAACCATGAAGAGGATAATGTGGAACTTCAAAAGGACATAGACAGGTTGGTGGAATAGCTGTACAAGTGCAGATGAAACGTAAAATTGTGAAGAGATTCATTTTGGTAGGAAGAACACAAGAGCTTATATAAAGGGTACAATTCTAAAAAGGGTGTATTAGCAAAGGCACTTGGAAACATTCTGCATAAACCCTTAAGCTGGCAGGATAGATTGTGAGAGTGATTGATGAAGCTTGTTGAAATATGCCTTTAAGGGATAGCTCCATGCCATCACTTTAAGGGAAATGTGTCATGTGATCTAGCCTTTGCTTCACTTCAGCCTGGAGCAGCGCACAGCCAGACCTCTCTACAGCTCTGATGTATTCTAGCTTTCCCTCCATGTATATATCTTCATATGTGCCTAGATTAATAGATTAACCCACAATGTGTTTGCACAACCCTGGGTGTCTTTATATCATTATTACCATACACAACATGGTGGCAGCAGTGGGATCCCTCGAAACTACATGCAGGGCTACAGGGTAAAGACACAAAGTGAATTGCTCCTTCAGAGGGTCAGCACCAACACAAGTGCCTGAATGGCCTCCTTCTGTGCTGTAACCATTCTACAATTCTATATTAAATTGTCTAGAGCTGGAATCATCGCCCTTTTGTTAAATCATAGCAGGATCAATTGACAACCTGCTTTCATTGGTGGCATAAAAATGATAGTTACCTTTATTGTTTGCATGTCTCTGCTTCGTCATTTTAGGCAGATAGGGTGCTTTTAGCTCACGTTTGTGGCTGTTTGGTCAAGTGTTTGAAATACTGAGAGTTTATGGTGGGCAAGAATGGGTTAACAAGCTATGTTCTCAAATCATGTTGTCACTGGGCTCAGCATTGAGGTACCCAAATCAGGCCAATATGCAGCATGTTTTTTCTGAACAGGACATTATACCTGGACCTTAAAGAGTAGTAGGATGTAAGGTGATTGTATTGCAAATCTGAGGCAGGCACCTGCCTGTGCCATCTGTTGGAGTGAAATTGGAGACAAACGTGCAGTGCATTGCTTGTGGCAGTGAAGGTCGCCAGTGCTGTCAACTTTAATGCAACAGGTTCCTTCCAGGCTGTTTCCTGTAGCATCAGCAACACCAGTTCCTGTGCAATCGGTAATGCAGCAGGTCACTGACGCACTGTTTGGAAGGTGTTAACTGGTCATTGCTTCCTCATGTACACTGACAGGCAGGAAGAAGGAACACTGGGACAGCATTTTCCAAGGCCGATGAGGGTGGGAATTTAGGTGGGTGGGTACATAATTTCACACAGCTAGCCTTTCTGCCGGCTTCTTAGCAACATCTAATCACTGAGCTATATTTGGGAAGGCCTGATCAGTTACAGAATACCTAAAGCAACAGATAGTTTGTTAAAGTAATTAAAGGGCCAAAGAGGGCCATTGATCAAAGGCTGACTGAAATCTTCCAGTTGCTTTGCGGGCCCTCCACAGCATTAGGATCACAGCAGCTGCGTGGAAGCTGCCTCCTGGTGGCAGACTTAGGGTGGGGCGGCCACACCTCAGGATAAATATCAGGTACCCCACCCCACCCTTGATGGCCATGTTTTCCTGTTGTCTTTTGGTTCCCAGACATTGCTAATAATCACAATTTAAGCTTGGAAAGCTCAGAAAATCCTTATGTTTAAATTTCCTGTGCGGTCTGGTACAAAACAGGACCGGATTGAAATGGTTCTGTACACATCACATCAGTCTCTATGAAATGTGCTACTCTGGAACACTTACACACAACTTATTAATTTGAATAGCTAAATAGTTCCCAGACAGATAGTTTCAGACAATATATAACACTGACCACAGATGTGGCTGAAGGCTACTCTGTGGAAGTTCCCCTTTGTCAATGGTGGCCATTCTTTATTTCAGAAATTTTGAAAGTTCTGATAGAGCATCTCAAAATGGAGGCTCCCTGTCTTCCCCTTCCTTCACAGCTCAATGGCCTTCTATTAGCCCTCAAGATTTGTGAGCTCACCGCTTTCTACAATTGGATGGCAAGTGTGTACCCTTTTCCATAATTGGCCAATCTAGCCCAAATTATGACACTGAGCAAGGTTGGGGCCCCCATTTGGTTCCAACCCAGCATGGAAAATTCTGTCCTGGGATATGCCCACATTGCTCTATTACCACAGTAGCATAGTATCGTTGGCTGTGCACACGTAACCCTGCATGTTGCACTCATGAACCAGCTGTCAATAGGAAGGGTTTTCATTTGCTCAATGTTCAACTTATGTTTGACTAGTCATAAAGCTCTGTGCCTGTTTCTTGTCAGTAGTTATGGCACTTTCATACTGTGCTAGGATACAGCTACCCACATTCCACCTAGACCAGGCTGGGTGCTGGCAGAAAAAGGCTACGTCTTCCCCAACTGATTCATGAATCCTACATTATACAGTGATACACTTCAAAAGCATTTCACTAGCCATAAAGTGCTAAGCACAAGTTGTGAAAAGTGCTATATTAATATAAGTTCTTTCCTTTTTTCTATCAAGAACCCAGACACAAACACAAAGTGCTGATAATTTGATGCATGCAGCACTAAATATACCGATTGAGCACATCATTGACCTTGATCAACAATTCTGCTGTCTGGACAGCTCAGAAGAGACCCTTCAGCACAGGCCAGAGCAACATTCATGGTTGGTTGCTGCATGCTGCACGATCTTACATCCAGAGGAGGAAATGCAGGAGAAAGATGAATGATTAGGAACTGAAGGATGCAAAGGATACATAGACGCTCAATAGAACTCTCTGATCAGGTTTACTAACAAGAGATCACAAAAAGCTTACATTTTAAATTATTTTTATTGAGCCAGGAAATAATCTAGGTTACTGACTCCTGTGACTCCCCATCTGTCACCCCATCCCTTCTGCTCCATGACGTCCCCCCCCCCCCCCCCCCCCCCCCCCCCCACCCCCTCCTCCTGGAGGTAACCTCTTGCTGGTCTACCTCCTGGTATTTGAATCAGTTTCAACCTGGTGACTTTCATCCTGATGCCTGCTTGGGAGTAGGCAGCTTGCCAGCTCTATAAGTGTGGGCTCTGCCTCAAACTGGTTTTGGCCTCTTCAGTGTCAGAATGGGGATGAGGGAAAGAATGGGGTTAGTGCTAGCATGCTCTATATCAGTCTGCCACTCAAAGAATGACAATGAACCCCCTTGTTTCTTCTCATGAGCTGCTGTAAAATGAAGTTGGCTTCCTGGGAAACACTGCTGACTTGCATAATTGTGTTTCTGTGAATAGTTACTGCCTGAAGATTAATTGGGTGCAAACATTCAAGTTGGCCATGGACTGGACACGATGAGTTTCAAATGATGCCTTCAACAATACTCTTCACATAAGATAACTATGCCATCCAGCGAACACTGCATGCCTATTGAGTTGGTGCTTCTTCACCACAGGAAACTTGATGAATGTGTTGCCACTTGCAAACATAGGGCTCATCACTTGCTTTATATAGGTGTGGACTGCAGACTACCTGAAGTACCATATGGTGATTTGGAGCATTGCAGTGGCATAAAAGCTTCATGCTATGATAGTTTTCCCTCTTATGGGGAAAGCTGCTTCTGTTGTCGGCTGGTTATCCTGTAGCAGATGGCATGTTAAACAACTGCCTTTTTTTAAATTGAAGCCAGTATTATATTGAGGATGCAACTGGCCTGTTCATTTGTTATCCTTTCCCAGAAGAGGTTTGTTGAATTTGAGAAACACAGCTCAGCAAGAACTTCACAACACACACATTTTCATTCAATTGCAAAAAATGTTATCGATACATTTGGCCCATCGTGCTGCACAGGCTCTTGGAAAGAGCACCCTACTCAAGCCTCCTTCCTATCCCCGTAACCCCATCTAACCTTTTGGACACTAAGGGCAATTTAGCATGGCCAATCCACCTAACCTGCACATCTTTGAACCGTGGGAGAAAACCGGAGCATCTGGAGGAAACGCACGAAGACACGGGGAGAACATGCAAACTTCACACAGCCAGTCACCTGAGGCCGGAATTGAACCGGGTTCCCTGGAGCTGTGAGTCAGCAGTGCTAACCACTGTGCCACCATGCTGCCCCAACCTAATTTAGGGACAGTTTTGTGTTATGGACCTTTGTCAACTAACCCATCGTTCTGGGTTGGATTTGAATCGATATTCGATCAAAGATCATTGTAATGTTTCACCTCAATATTCAGACTCTCATTTTCATTTGAATTTCAGACCTGCTACATGCATTGAGATCCCAACAGGTACATTCTGAAATGCCCAACGGAATTTAGAATATTACTTGCTATTACAAATCAGCTCTTAAATAGCTACTGTTGCTGTCTATCTTATTAAAGCATGACTCTGTATTCAATTTTAATAAACTGAACACATCATCAATGAAGCTGGGAATATTTACACAGGTTTACTGTAAAATATGTCCTTTGTAACTTTCAAATATTCAGTTATCAAATATTTTTCCACTGAAGTATTATTTATGATGCCTCAACAAGAGTATGATGTCACTTTGTACACTACCAAATGGGATTTGTTGAACAAGTTAAAACTTTGTACAGAAAAGTAACTCCCCAGCAGATCTCCGATGATGTGTCTCATAGTGAGTCATCACATCTGCTGTTTTAAAACAGCAGGCATACTTAATCTTTCTCAGTATAATATTCCTTTACTTATTTATTAAATTATATCTGAGGCAAGATGGTTTGCAATACGCACCAGATGGAGTCAGAAAACTGAGGGTAGAAGTTGCATTTTTCTTTTCTGTAAAGACAGCAGAATTTGACAGTGGTTGGAAAATAGTGCAGAACCCAACCATACCAGTTCCATTTAAGCGGATTGCAAATTCTGCTGGATGAGCCGAGCCGCTTCAACTCTGGCAGCAGCCTTCAGGTAGGATTGGGAGGAAAGGGGTGGCCAGAACAGGGAAATGATAGGGCGATGTACAATAGGGAAGGGGCAGACTGGAAGGACGGGGGAGGCATGTGGGTTGTCGATTAAGAGGGAGGGAAGCAGGGCAGCACGGTGGCACAGTGGTTAGCATTGTTGCCTACGGCGCTAAGGACCTGGGTTCGAATCCCGGCCCTGGGTCACTGTCCGTGTGGAGTTTGCACATTCTCCCCGTGTCTGCGTGGGTCTCGCCCCCACAACCCAAAAGATGTGCAGGGTAGGTGGATTGGCCACACTAAATTGCCCCCCAATTGGAAAAAATAATTGGGTACACTAAATTTTAAAAAAAAGAGGGAGGGAAGCGGTCAGCAACAGTCTTTGGCCTTAGAGTGGAACCTGACGGAGCTGCACCTCTCATCTTCACTGACAGACAAGAATTTAATGGCAGGTAGAACTGGTACCTTAAGGATCACTGATTAGATTGCATGTTCGTTATATTTTCCTGAATGCAATTGGCCCAGCGAAGACTACATTCAGGGCAGCCCAATTTTACAAAAGCATTCGGATAAATTACATATGCAAGGGGCCTAATGCCTATTCCAGGCGCAAACCTCAGACACCTTGGGCACGATTCAGTGGACTGAAGGTGAAGTCCGCTGACCGGCGCATTTAGTGGGGTGTTTCTCGGCGGCTGCAGCACCAAGAAACATCCCGCTATCCAATGACACATTGCCAGTTTATTTGGAATCGGGGAGTTTCTCCCTGCCCAGGCCGCACTTAGAGGGATTTCATGCGACTGAGCCAAGACTCCTCGCAGATCGGGGTGCCATTTTGTCCTGGAGCTCCGATCTCTCCCTTCTCCCGCATTTCAGGCCCATACCCCCACATTTCTAACTCCCCCCTTACCCCCTCCCCCCAAAAAACTTTTGGGAGGACCGCAGGAAGCTCATCTCTATCTGGCAAGCCCCCCCCCCCCCCCCCCCCCCCCCCCCCCGGCCCAACCTGGCACCTAGACACACTAGCACTGCCAGCCTGACATGCTGGCAATACCCAAGTACCCTGGCAGACCCACACTGGCACCCTGGTAGTGGTAAGATGGCACTGCCAGGGTGCCAGGTAGGCAATACCCAGTTTCCATGTGGAGTACCAGGACCAGGGTGCATCCTGCGCTGTCCCGATGACCCGGGGATCTCCAATCACCAGGGCGGCCCCCCAGGTGCTATTGCAACTGGTTCACATTTGTTTCACCATTGCTATACAGTGCCCCGGTGAGGTCTCCCAGGCACGGCTGATAAGTCCCGGGCACTGGGTGAATCCGGCAGCTGGGTTTTTAAATGAGCCCAAAGGCGAGATTCAGATCGCATCGTGCACCGCAAGTCAGGTGACCCGCAGTCGGCCCGGCCTGGAGCCTGATTTGGGGCTCGCGTGCGATTCACCCATTGTGCCCGGATCTGCTGAATCATGCCCCTTATTTTCAGCTCTGTGCTTTGCTGTGGTTTTCTTCTGGGGCACAATGAGGAGGCAGGCTCCTCAGCCAGAACAGATATTGAGTCCTACACTGTTGGCATTACTCTAATTTACACACTAGCTGCATAGCCAGCTGAGCTAATCGGGCCCCAAGTATATGATTCGGATGGATAAATTCAATTGTGTGGGCTGCAGGATCTAACCTATTCTACTGAATCGATTAAGAGGAAGTCAAAAGGTATAGTGGTTTCGAAATTCAAAGATGGTGTGTCTATTTCTCAGGTGCGTTTCAGTCTGTCTGCCAAAGATGATATACCAAATGGTTTTTTTAATGCACATTTTGTACCTGAAAATCAGAAATTAATAGATCTTGCAACCTACAACTTGTATTTATCAGTTCTAATCATATACCGCAACAATACTAGCATATTCCTAGCACAGGGCATTAATTACTGTTGAACCTAGGTTTGGGACATTTTTTGTTTAGATCAAAAGCAGGTGTTTCAAGGTCAAATATTTTAGAGGTGTTTAATGGAAGCAGTTGTGACATAATAAAAGTAATCAAAATGTCTGTATTTAACTAAAGGCTATTGCTCAGGTTATATGACGGAATTCAATTGAATTAGAAGTTAAAATGTGTTTCTCGTGTCCAGTTTGTGGAGGAATTGCTTTTGCTTTAAATAAAAATCTTTCTGATGGGCATGTAGGCAGATGCTCATCCTCACTCCACTGGGAACAGGATGCACAGCAGGTATCTCCCTAACATTAGACAAGTCTACAAATCATTCCGACAACCGGAACCATGAGATTTAACCAGGCTAAAAAAGGGCAAGCCCAGAAAAGCCTGCATGCCCTCCAAGGCCATTTCTGCAGACCACTCAAGCTTTCACATTTGTTTTGTCACTGAGGAATGGTAAAAATCTGTTTGTCATAAGGACAAACATGTTTCAGGTGCTTCGATGTTATTAGCAATGCCGAATTCATCTGAAGACGATTGTATCCTTCTTGTACCCCAAACCTTTTTTTCTTCACAAGATGCAATACCTTGAACATTTTTGAGCAAAAATTCTGACAGCTGGAGTTACTTGATCAGCTATAAGTAGCATCGAACATTTCTATCAGGTTTTCTCTGCTGCCAGTATGCTAATGTAAGACAGGTGCTGCTTTGTGCTAACTAAGTCCTCAAGAGGAAAATTGGGTGCAAAGTCAAACCACATGTCGAGTTCAGGGGAAAGTGTGATGTGATGAAGCAGGCACTTTCTGAAATGTCAACTGTACTGGATGTTTGCAGATTATGTTGTACTCTGTGGGCTGAGCTGAGCACTTTGCCAGGTGGACAGAAAGTCACAGGAGGTTAGAGGTCAGTCTTAGCTCACTGCTGTGGATGGCATGTTAAATTGAAGTGTTGACGTAGACTTTCTGCAAAGCTGCAGGTGTTTTGCTTCAGAGCAAGATTTTTTTTGGAATCTATATTTCAGTGTTTATGCCTATCTGCGAGAATACTTTCCAGAAAATGAACAAAATGACAGCTTTTTCATCGGGTCTTTTAATTGGTAGCATTAAGTTCTTTTTGACATATGCCAAAAAAAATTCCATTACCAATTGTGGTTGATTTTGATTATGTTTATCATACAATGCACTTCACACATAAAAATATAATTTTGTATTCCCAACCTTATTGTCTTGAATGATATAAGATACTAAAACAATTAAGGGACTATGAGTGAAGAAATGAGAAAATCACAGTCTAAACCATATGCTGTCGTACTAATTATTTATTTTGAATGACATAGTTATATTACTCTACATTTAAAACGTATATATCTTTGATCATCACTTTCATAATGCTGTTTCAACAACAGCAAAACCAACTACATTTAACATATTTGATTTTCAAACCTCCAATGGTCAGATGTCCCTTATTTAAAATTAATATATCAAGATGGGCGGCACGGTGCACAGTGGCTAGCACTGTTGCCTCACAGTTCCAGGGCCACGAGTTCAAATCCGGCCTCGGATGACTATCGGTATGGAGTCTGCACATTCTCCCTGTGTCTGCGTGGGTTTCCTTCGGGTGCTCCGGTTTCCTCCCACAGTCCAAAGATGTGCCGGTTAGGTGGATTGGCCATGCTAAATTGCCCCTTAGTGTCCAAAAAAGGTGAGGTAGGATTACTGGGTTACGGGGATAAGGTGGACACACAAGCTTAAGTTGGGGGCTTTTTCCAATGGCCACTGCAGACTCGATGGGCCGAATGGCCTCGTTCTGCACTGTAAATTCAGTGAATCTATGATAACTGAGAAGCCTCCCTGCTTGACAAAAAAATCAGAAATATTCTAGTTCAATCTTTAATTATTTACAAGTGTTAGTCATAGAGATTCACAGCATGGAAACAGGCCCTTCAGTCCAACTTGTCCATGAAACCCAGTTTTTACCACTAAGCTAGTCCCAATTGCCCGCATTTGGCCCATCTCCCTCTATGCCCATCTTACCCATTTAACTGTCTAAATTCTTTTTAAAAGACAAAATTGTACCCGCCTCTACTATTGCCTCTGACAGCTCATTCCAGACACTCACCACCTTCTGTGTGAAAATAATGCCCCTCTGGACCCTTTTGTATCTCTTCCCTCTCACCTTAAACCTATGCCCTCTAATTTTAGACTCCCTTATCTTTGGGAAAAGATGTTGACTATCTACCTTTATCTATGCCCCTCATTATTTTGTAGACCTCTATAAGATCACCCCTAAGTCTCCTATGCCCCAGCGAATAAAGTCCCAGTCTATCCAGCCTCTCCTTATAACTCAAACCATCAAGTCCCGGTAGCATCCAAGTAAATCATTTTCTGCACTCTTTCTAGTTTAATAATATCCTTTCATCAATAGGGTGACCAGATGTGTACACAGTATTCCAGGTATGGCCTTACTAATGACTTGCACAACTTTGACAAGACATCCCAATTCCTTTTTCAATGTTCTGACGAATGAAACCAAGTTTGCTGAATGCCTTCTTCACCACCCTGTCCACCCATGACTCCACTTTCAAGAAGCTATGAACCTCTACTCCAAGATCTCTTTGTTCTATAACTCTCCACAATACGCTACCATTAACTGAGTAGGTCCTGCTCCGATTCGATCTACCAAAATCCAGCACCGCACATTCATCTGCCATTCATTGGTCCACTGGCTCAATTGATCAAGATCCTGTTGCAATCCTGGATAACCTTCTTCACTGTCCACTATGCCACCAATCTTGGTGTAATCTGCAAATTTACTAACCATGCCTCCTAAATTCCCATCCAGTTATTAATATAAAGGGCAAATAACAGTGGACCAGCACTGATCCCTGAGGCACACCGCTGGTCATACATAGGCTTCCAGTGTGAAAAACAATCTTCTACAACCACAATCTTCTACAAGTCTTCTGTAATCAAGCCAATTTTTTATCCAATTGGCTACCACACCCTGGATCCCATGAGATCTAACCTGATGCAAGAAGCTAAATGCCATACCTTGTTAAAGTCCATGTAGACAATATCGACTGCACTGCCCTCATCCACCTTCTTGGTTACCCCTTCAAAAAACTCAATCAAAGTAGTGAGACATGATCCTCCACTCACAAAGCCATGCTGACTATCCCCCTGTCTAAATGGCTGTAGATCCTATCTCTCAGAATACCTTCTAACAACTTACCCACCACAGACGTTAGGCTCACCGTAATTCCAAGGTTTTTCCCTGCCGCCCTTCTGAAACAAAGGCAAAACATTTGCTAACCTCCAATCTTCAGGCATCTCACCTGTGGCTGTCGACGGTTCAAATATCTCTGCTAGCGGACCCACAACGCCTTCTCTAGCCTCCCACAACTTCCTGGGATACATTTCATCAAGTCCCGGGACTTTATCTACCTTGATGTGCTTTAAGACTTCCAGCACCTCCTTCTTTGTAATATGTACACTCCTCAAGACATCACTTTTTATTTCCTGATGTTCCCTAACAGTAAACACCGATGAGAAATAGTTATTCAGGAACTCACCCACCTCTTGTGGATCCGCACATAGATGACCTTGTACATCCTTAAGAGGCCCTACACTCTCCATAGTTACTCTTTTGCCCTTTAGGCATTTGTAGAAGCTCTTTGGATTCTCCTTTGCCATATCTGCCAAGACAATCTCATGTCCCCTTTTTGCATTCCCAATTTCTCTCTTAACTCTACTCTGACAAGCCCTATAGCATTCAAGGGATCCACTTGATCCCAGCTGCATATGCATGTCATATGCCTCCTTCTTCTTTTTGACCAGATCCTCAATATCCTGAGGCATCCAGGGTGCCCTACCTCTACCAGCCTTGCCCTTCACTCTAAAAGGAATGTGCTGACCCTAAACCCTGATTAACACACTTTTGAAAGCCTCCCACTTCCCAGTTGTCCCTTTGCCTTCCAACAGACTCCTTCAATCAACTTTTGAAAGTTCTTGTCTAATACCATCAAAATTGACCTTGCCCCAATTTAGAATTTTAACTTTTGGGCCAGAACTATCATTCTCCATAGCTATCTTAAAACTAATGGAAGCCTGGTCACTGGTCCCAATGTGATCTCTCACTAACACTTCTGTCACCTGCCCTTCCTTATTTCCCAAGAGAAGGTCAGGTTTTGCCCCCACTTTGGTCGGGACATCCACATACTGAATGAGAAATTTCTCCTGAATACACTCAACAAATTTCTCTCCATCCAAGCTCCGAATGCTGTGGCTGTCCCAGTCAATATTGGAAAAGTTAAAGTCTCCAACTATTACCACCCTATTTTGCTTGCAGCTGTCTGTAATCTACTTGCATAATTGCTCCTCAATTTCCAGCTGTCTATTTGGGGGCCTGTAGTATAATCCTATTCTATTAGAATTAAAAATATTCAGCAACACAAGTTCTGTTTATTTTATGAGAAATATTCTCTATTGCAAACTTAACTGTAAAATTATGTTAGAAAATGTAGCAACTCATCTTTAAAGTAATAACCTTGCTGTGAAAAAAAATGTAAAGACAAAATGACAAAATGAGGGTTTACTCATCAAAAAGATTGCAGAAAAAAGAGATATGCTGTCAAAGCTTTTCATCTTGCTCTCATCAGGGCAGATACCAGAATGCCAAATTTCAAAGGGAACAACAATTTATACTGCATGAGAGAAGGAGACTGATTGGTTAGGAAGTTGGTTCTGATTGGTCAAGGCGTTATGATGGCAAATGCATCAGCGAGCTTTTATCTCCCATGCTTTTATTTAATTCAAGGAAGTTGGAGCTGAGCCCTACTTTGTTAGCTTGTATACTTCTTATAATATCAATGCATTAATATATCTTCCCTAAATTTTGATATGCAAGGGGTTACACAAAGAAAACAAAATTCAGTGAACAAATTTTTCGTTATTAATTTTTCTTATTTTTATTATTCTGACACCTTAAAATTAAATTAGGAACATAGAACATAGAACAGTACAGCACAGAACAGGCCCTTCGGCCCTCGATGTTGTGCCGAGCCATGATCACCCTACTCAAACCCACGTATCCACCCTATACCCGTAACCCAACAACCCCCCCTTAACCTTACTTTTTAGGACATTACGGGCAATTTAGCATGGCCAATCCACCTAACCCGCACATCTTTGGATTGTGGGAGGAAACCGGAGCACCCGGAGGAAACCCACGCACACACAGGGAGGACGTGCAGACTCCGCACAGACAGTGACCCAGCCGGGAATCGAACCTGGGACCCTGGAGCTGTGAAGCATTTTATGCTAACCACCTTGAAAGTTTGATGAAATCTCCAGATAGGCCTGATATAATTTTACTCAGCTTCCCCATATCACAGAAGCTGTGCTGGCAAATACTGTAAAGTGAACAAGTATAATTCTCCCTCAAGTTTTGCTTATGGGGAAATATATTCTCACCGCAGGGCAGACCCAGCAGAGGTGGCAGCACTGTGGTATACAGTTGATAGGGAGTTGCCCTGGGAGTCCTCTACATCGACTTTGGACTCCATAAGTCTCATGGCTTCTGGTTAAACATGGACAAGGAAACCTCCTGCTGATTAGCACATACTGCCCACAATCAGCTGATGAATCAGTACTCCTCCATGTTGAACACCACTCGGAGGAAACACTGAGGGTGACAAGGGTGCAGAATATGCTCTGGGTGGGGGAATTTCAATGTCCATCATCAAGAGTGGCTCAGTAGTACCATCACAGACCGAGCTGGCTGGGTCCTAAAGGACATAGCTGCTAGACTAAGACTGCAGTGGGTGGTAAGGGAACCAACAATAGGGAAAAACATACTTGACTTCAACCTCACCAATATGTCCGCTGTAGTTGCATTGTTCATGACAGTATCGATACAAGTGACCACAGCACAGTCCTTGTGGAGACAAAGTCCCGTCTTTACATTGAGGATACCTTCCATCGTGTTGTGTGGTGCTACCACTGTGCTAAATAGGATAGACTTCGAACATATCCAGCAATTCAAGACTTGGCATCCATGAGACACAGTGGGCCATCAGCAGCAATAGAATTGTATTCAACCACAATCTGCAACCGCATGCCTTGGCATATCCCCACTCTAACATTACCACCCAGCCAGGGGAACAACCCTGGTTCAATGAACGGTGCAGGAGCGCATGCCAGGAGCAACATCAGGCATACCAATAAATGAGGTGTCAACCTGGTGAAGCTGCAACACAGAACTACTTGTGTGCCAAACAGCATAAGAAGCAAGTAATAGACAGAGCTGAGCGATTCCACAATGAACGCATCAGGTCTAAGCTCTGTGGTCCAACCACATCCAGCCGTCAATGGTGGTGGACAATTATCAACTCACTGGAGGAGGAGGCTCCACGAATATCCCCATCCTCAATGATGGAGGAGCCCAGCACGTATGTCCAAAAGACAAGGCTGAGCCATTCGCGACAATCTTCAGTGCTGAGTCGATGATCCATCTCGGTCTCCTCCGGAGGTCCCCAGCATCAAAGGTGTCAGTCTTCAGCCAATACGATTCACTCCACGCAATATCAAGAAACGGCTGAAGGTACTGGATACTGAAAAGGCTATCGGCCCTGATAATATCCCGGCAATAGTACTGAAGACTTGTATTCCAGAACTTGCCGCACCGCTAGCCAAGCTGTTCCAATACAGCTACAACACCGGCATCGACCCGGCAATGTGGAAAATTGCCCAGGTATGTCCTGTATACAAAAAACAGGACAAATCCAAACCAGCCAATCATTGCCCTATCAGTCTACTCTCTATCAGCAGCAGAGTGATGGAAGGAGTCATCAACAGTGCTATCAAACGGCACATACTCAGAAATAACCTGCTCACGGATGCTCAGTTTGGATTCCGTCAGGGTCACTCAGCTCCTGACCTCATTACAGCCTTGGTTCAAACATGGACAAAAGACCTGAATGGCAGAGGTGAGGTGAGAGTAACTGTCCTTGACATCAAGGCAGCATTTGACCGAGTATGGCATCAAGGAACCCAAGCTAAACTGGAGTCAATAGGAATCAGAGGGGAAACTCTCCGCTGGTTGGAGTCACACCGAGCACAAAGGAAGATGGTTGTGGTGGTTGGAGGTCAATCATCTAAACTCCAGGACATCACTGCAGGTCTAATTTATTTATTTTTATTTTGAAATTCTAGATGTTTAAGTTTACCAAGGGTTTAAGACAAGGCAGGAGATCCCAGACCCGTGTCATGCTCCTCGTGTGCGATGTGGGAGCTCAGGGACACGTCCACTGTCCCTGGCTCCTTCACGTGCAAGACATGTGTTCAGTTGCAGCTCTTGTTAGACCGCTTGACGGCTCTGGAGCTGCGGATGGACTCACTTTGGAGCATCCGCGATGCTGAGGAGGTCATGGATAGCACGTTTAGCGAGTTGGTCACACCGCAGGTGAAGGTTACTGAGGGAGATAGAAAATGGGTGACCAAAAGAAAGAGCAAGAGTAGGAAGGCAGTGCAGGTGTCCCCTGCGGTCATCTCCCTGCAAAACAGATATACCGCTTTGGATACTGTTGAGGGAGATGGCTAACCAGGGGAAAGCAGCAGCAGCCAGGTTCATGGCACCGTGGCTGGCTCTGCTGCACAGCAGGGCAGGAAAAAAATGGCAGGGCTATAGTGATAGGGGACTCAATCGTAAGGGGAATAGACAGGCGGTTCTGTGGACGCAATCGAGACTCCAGGATGGTATGTTGCCTCCCTGGTGCAAGGGTCAAGGATGTCTCGGAGCGGCTGCAGGACATTCTGGGGGGGGGAAGGGTGAACAACCAGCTGTCGTGGTGCACATAGGCACCAACGATATAGGTAAAAAACGGGATGAGGTCCTACAAGCGGAATTCAGGGAGTTAGGAGTTAAACTAAAAAGTAGGACCTCAAAGGTAGTAATCTCAGGATTGCTACCACTGCCACGAGCTAGTCAGAGTAGGAATGTCAGGATAGATAGGATGAATGCGTGGCTCGAGAGATGGTGCAAGAGGGAGGGATTCAAATTCCTGGGGCATTGGGACCGGTTCTGGGGGAGGTGGGACCAGTACAAACCGGACGGTCTGCACCTGGGCAGGACTGGAACCGATGTCCTAGGGGGGGGGGTTTCTAGAGCTGTTGGGGAGGGTTTAAACTAATGTGGCAGGGGGATGGGAACCGATGCAGGAAGTTGGAAGGTAGTAAAACAGGGACAGAAGCAAAAGGAAGTAAGGGGAAAAGTGCAAGGCAGAGAAGACATAGTCAAAAATCTAAAAGGGCGACAGTACAAGGTACAGTGACTGAGGGGAGCTCAGTGAATAGGCCCAGTAATAACAAAAGGAATAAAACTGGAGATGTTAAGATTCAAAACAGAGGTAAAAAAACCAACATAATTGTACTTTACCTGAATGCTCGTAGTATTCGGAATAAAGTAAATGAGTTGATGGCACAAATCATCGTAAATGACTATGATTTAGTGGCCATTACTAAAACATGGTTAAAGGATGGTCACGACTGGGAGTTAAATATCCGAGGGTATCAAACTATTCGGAAGGACAGAGTGGATGGTAAGGGAGGTGGTGTTGCTCTGTTATTTAAGGATGAAATCCGGGCAATAGTAAGGGATGACATCGGTGCTATGGAGGATAAGGTTGAATCCATTTGGGTGGAAATCAGGAATAGTAAGGCGAAAAAGTCACTGATAGGAGTAGTCTATCGGCCACCAAATAGTAACGATATGGTGGGGCAGGCAATAAACATGAAATAACTGATGCATGTAGAAATGGTACAGCAGTTATCATGGGGGATTTTGATCTACATGTCGATTGGTTTAACCAGGTCGGTCAAGGCAACCTTGAGGAGGAGTTTATAGAATGTATCCGCGATAGTTTCCTAGAACAGTATGTAATGGAACCTACGAGGGAACAAGCGGTCCTAGATCTTGTCCTGTGTAATGAGACAGGATTGATTCATGATCTCATAGTTACGGATCCTCTCGGAAGGAGCGATCACAATATGGTGGAATTTAAAATACAGATGGAGGGTGAGAAAGTAAAATCAAATACTAATGTTCTGTGTTTAAACAAAGGAGATTACAAGGGGATGAGAGAAGAACTAGCTAAGGTAGACTGGGAGCTAAGACTTTATGGTGGAACAGTTGAGGAACAGTGGAGAACCTTCCAAGCGATTTTTCACAGTGCTCAGCAAAGGTTTATACCAACAAAAAGGAAGGACGGAGGAAAGAGGGAAAATCGACCGTGGATATCTAAGGAAATAAGGGAGAGTATCAAATTGAAGGAAAAAGCATATAAAGTGGCAAAGATTGCTGGGAGATTAGAGGACTGGGAAATCTTTAGGGGGCATCAGAAAGCTACTAAAAAAGCTATAAAGAAGAGTAAGATAGAGTATGAGAGTAAACTTGCTCAGAATAGAAAAACAGACAGTAAAAGTTTTTACAAAAATATAAGACAAAAAAGAGTGGCTAAGGTAAATATTGGTCCTTTAGAGGATGAGAAGGGAGTTTTAATAATGGGAAATGAGGAAATGGCTGAGGAACTGAACAGGTTTTTTGGGTCGGTCTTCACAGTGGAAGACACAAATAACATGCCAGCGACTGATAGAAATGAGGCTATGACAGGTGAGGACCTTGAGAGGATTGTTATCACTAAGGAGAGAGTGATGGGCAAGCTAATGGGGCTAAAGGTAGACAAGTCTCCTGGCCCTGATGGAATGCATCCCAGAGTGCTAAAAGAGATGGCTCGGGAAATTGTAGATGCACTAGTGATAATTTAGATAGAATCTAAATTATAGCATCTGGATAGAAATTGTCCCATTGGGCAGACGCAGCATGGGTTCGTTAAAGGCAGGTCATGCCTAACTAATTTAGTGGAATTTGTTGAGGACATTACCAGTGCAGTAGATAACGGGGAGCCGATGGATGTGTTATATCTGGATTTCCAGAAAGCCTTTGACAAGGTGCCACACAAAAGGTTGCTGCATAAGATAAAGATGCATGGCATTAAGGGTAAAGTAATAGCATGGATAGAGGATTGGTTAATTAATAGAAAGCAAAGAGTTGGGATAAATGGGTGTTTCTCTGGTTGGCAATCAGTAGCTAGTGGTGTCCCTCAGGGATCCGTGTTGGGCCCACAATTGTTCACAATTTACATAGATGATTTGGAGTTGGGGACGAAGGGCAATGTGTCCAAGTTTGCAGATGACACTAAGATGAGTGGTAAAGCGAAAAGTGCAGAGGATACTGGAAGTCTGCAGAGGGATTTGGATAGGTTAAGTGAATGGGCTAGGGTCTGGCAGATGGAATACATTGTTGACAAATGTGAGGTTATCCATTTTGGTAGGAATAACAGCAAACGGGATTATTATTTAAATGATAAAATATTAAAGCATGCCGCTGTTCAGAGAGACTTGGGTGTGCTAGTGCATGAGTCACAGAAGGTTGGTTTACAAGTGCAACAGGTGATTAAGAAGGCAAATGGAATTTTGTCCTTCATTGCTAGAGGGATGGAGTTTAAGACTAGGGAGGTTATGTTGCAATTGTATAAGGTGTTAGTGCGGCCACACCTGGAGTATTGTGTTCAGTTTTGGTCTCCTTACTTGAGAAAGGACGTACTGGCACTGGAGGGTGTGCAGAGGAGATTCACTAGGTTAATCCCAGAGCTGAAGGGGTTGGATTATGAGGAGAGGTTGAGTAGACTGGGACTGTACTCGTTGGAATTTAGAAGGATAAGGGGGGATCTTATAGAAACATTTAAAATTATGAAGGGAATAGATAGGATAGATGTGGGCAGGTTGTTTCCACTGGCGGGTGACAGCAGAACTAGGGGACATAGCCTCAAAATAAGGGGAAGTAGATTTAGGACTGAGTTTAGGAGGAACTTCTTCACCCAAAGGGTTGTGAATCTATGGAATTCCTTGTCCAGTTAAGCAGTTGAGGCTCCTTCATTACATGTTTTTAAGGTAAAGATAGATAGTTTTTTGAAGAATAAAGGGATTAAGGGTTATGGTGTTCGGGCCGGAAAGTGGAGCTGAGTCCACAAAAGATCAGCGATGATCTCATTGAATGGCGGAGCAGGCTCGAGGGGCCAGATGGCCTACTCCTGCTCCTAGTTCTTATGTTCTTATGAGTTCCTCAGGGTAATGTCCTAGGCCCAATCATCTTCAGCTGCTTCATCAATGACCTCCTTTCCATCATAAGGTCAGAAGTGTGGATGTTTGCGGATGACTGCACAATGTTCAGCATCATTCGCGACTCCTCAGAGAATGAAACAGTCCATGTCCAGATGCAGCAAGCCCTGGCCAATATCCAGGCTAGGGCTGACAAGCGGCAAGTTACATTTACACCACACAAGTGCCAGGTAATTACCCTTTCCTACGAGAGAGGTTCCAGCCACCGACCCTTGACATTCAATGGCATTACCATCGCTGAATCCCCCACAATCAACATCCTGGGGGTTAGCATCGATCAGAAACTGAACTGGACTAGTCACATTAATACTCTGGCTACCAGGGTGGGTCAAAGGCTAGGAATCCTATGGTGAGTAACCCACTTCCTGACCACCCAAAGTCTGTTCACCATCTACAAGGCACAAGTCAGGCATGTAATGGAATACTCTCCACTTACCTGGATGAGTGAAGCTCCAACAACACTCAAGAAGCTCAACACCCCCCAGGACAAAGCAGCCTGCTTGATTTCTCCCCGTTCCACAAGCATTTAAACCCTCCACCTCTGACAAACAGTGGCAGCTGTGTGTACCATCTATAGGATGCACTGCTGTAACTCACCAAGGTTCCTTAGACAACACCTTCCAGACCCAGGACCACGACCACCGAGAAAGACAAGAGCAGCAGATATCTGAGAACCCCACCACCTGGAGGTTCCCCTCTAAGTCACTCACTACTCTGACTTGGAAATCTATCGCCGCTCCTTCACTGTCACTGGGACTAAATCCTGGAACTCCCTCCCTAATAGCAGAGTGGGTGTACCTACCCCTCAAGGGCTGCAGCGGTTCAGGAAGGCAACTCATCACCACCTTCTGAAGGGCAACTAGGGATGGGCAATAAATGCTGGCCTAACCAACGATGCCCTCACCCCGTAAATGGATTTAAAAAAAATATTAGCTGCAGTTCATATTTTCCTCAACAGCGTGGGGGGAGCCATTACTTTGAGCATAATCTTTCATCCTCCTTTCAAGACTGGTTATATATGTTGAAATACAACAGAGGTTTGATGTAATCGTAACACGTTGAATTCACCGCCATTTTAAAGTAAAATAAAAATCTTCAATAGTTAAATTACGCCGATTGGATTTTGTCATTTTGAAAAGAAAGAAAATAAAGCTCCATTTACCACATCTCAAAACGACTTGTTATCTCAGAAAGCATCCAATGATCCTGTAGAAGTGGTGGGTTTACAACCATTAACAACAAGGACTTGTGAGGAATAATACTTTATTCAATAGCTGAACAGCTACTCCATGCGTGCGCTCTGCCCATGCACCCAGGAGAACACCCGTGCTCCAGTCCCTTGACCCTTTCTGTAGCCATGTCATCAGGTCATCACAGGACCACTCGGATTACATCTTTCACGTATAAGTTGGGCAACCGGAACCGGTGACATTGAGATGCAATAGTGTGCATGAACAGTAACTGCATGAACCCTCACTCGGCTCACTCGGCTAAATCGCTGGCTTTTAAAGCAGACCAACCAGGCCAGCAGCACGGTTCGATTCCCGTACCAGCCTCCCCTGACAGGCGCTGGAATGTGGCGACTAGGGGCTTTTCACAGTAACTTCATTGAAGCCTAATCGTGACAATAAGCGATTTTCATTCATTTCATAACATATAGATTGGATACTGTTATGGGCCAGGGTTTAGAGAACCCCAAAGTGTATCATGGAGTTCACCTGCCCCACGGTTTTTACTAGATTGTGGTATGGGGAGCACACGGCCCACTCGACAGGTGTGGTGCAGCAGAAATTTAAAAGTAATTTTTAAAGCAAAACAATGTTTATTCTATGAACTCAGTTAACCTTTTTAAAACATACAGTGACCATCTTAGCAAACATCAATTCAAATATACCCCCAAAGAATATAACACTCTAAGTAATCCTTAAACTTTCCTTTTAACATCCATAAGACAAAAATCTTTTTTACAGAAGGACATCAAGTTTAAATTCTCTCCTGAGAGCAATTATCACTCTGAATTCATCAAATCATCCAGAGATAGTCTTTAGATAGCAGAGAGATCAAAATTACACCTTCTTTGGCTGGCTTCAGCTCCAACACTAAAACAAAACCAAAAAATACAGACACACCCAAGCTTTTCCTCAAAGCAAAATGCTAAAGCAGAGCCAGAGCTCAGCTCCAATCACACTCTGACATCACTGCAACCATTTGAGCAGCCAAACATTTCTTAAAGTGACATTCCCATGACACCTCCCCCCCAAGAAAAAAAATAAACCATCAACTTCAAGATGGTTTCATTTTCGCCTTTTCACTATCCTTCAAGAAATGCGGACAGTAAATATACTTTTTCATTTAAAAAAAAAACAACACACGCAAACAGGTATAATAACATAGTCCATTTTAGTTCTTCTTCCTCCAACTCGTCATCACATTCTTGACAAAGCATCGGCTATCACGTTTTCTCGTCCTGCCACATGTATTATTTTTAAATGAAATGGCTGTAACAATAAATTCCATCGAAACAGTCTGGCATTGTTATTCTGGAATCGTGCCACAAACGTCAGTGGATTATGATCAGTATAGATAATTGTGTCAGACAGATTGCTGGTCACATAAATTTGGAAATGTTGCAAAGCCAGCACCAAGATCAAAGTCTCCTTCTCAATTGTGGAATACTTCTTCTGGTGAGAATTCAATTTTTTTGTAAAATAACCGATAGGCCGCTCTAGCCCTTCTTCGTCGTCTTGCAGAAGCATCGCACCTACGCCCACATCACTCACATCAACAGCCACTTTGAATGGTTTTGTGTAATTTGGGATGGCTAACACAGGAGCAGTGGTTAACACAGCCTTCAGGCCGTCAAATACGTGTTGACACTCCGTTGTCCACTGGAATTTGTTACGCTTCTTCACCAAGTCCATCAGTGGAGTGACTGCACTGCTGAAATTCGGTACACATTCCCGGTAAAATCGACTCATACCCAGAAATTGCATTATTTCCCGTTGTGTCGATGGCATCGGAAACTCCCCAATAACTTCCGTTTTCGCATTCCGTGGGACCATTCGACCCTGTCCGATTGTATGGCCAAGGAAAGTGACTTGGGCTTTTCCAAATTGACTTTTGGCTCGGTTTACCACCAAACCCGCCTCCTGAAGTCGATCGAATAATTCCATCAGATGTTTTAAATGTTCTTTCCATGTCTGGCTGAAAATTACCAGATCTTCGATGCATACCACACAATTGGGTAATCCTGAAATAACTTTGTTAATTAACCGTTGAAAAGGGACTGGAGCGTTTTTCATGCCAAATGGCATAACGTTCAATTGGTATATACAATCTGGAGTCACAAAAGCTGAAATCTCCTTCGCCCTATTGGATAAAGGTACCTGCCAGTAAACTTTAAGTAAATCCAATTTGGAAATAAAAGCGGATTGTCCCACCTTCTCAATGCAATCCTCCAAGCATGGGATAGGATAAGAGTCCGTTCTTGTAACTGCATTAACTTTTCTATAGTCCATACACAACCGTTGGGTACCATCCAGTTTTGGTTCTATCATGATGGATGAGCTCTATCAGCTGCAACCCACTTCAATTATGCCATTTTTCAGCACACTCTCAATCTCTTTGTTAACCTGTGCCAATTTCAAAGGGTTACATCTATATGGATGTTGTTTAAGTGGAACAGCATTTCCCACATCTACATCATGTATAGCCATTTTAGTATTTCCCAACTTATCTCCACAAACTTGCGCGTGGTATCAATAACTCTTTCAGGTCAGTCTGTTATTCCTTTGGAAGGTAACTAAACAATGTATCCAAATTTTTAAGAACATCCTCATTTTCCAATTTAATTTGAGGAATGTCAAATTCAAAGTTATCTGGATTTAGTTTGTCACTTTGAGTTAGAATCATTAAAACCACCTCCTTTTTCTCTCCTCTTTCAAAGTACCTTTTAAGCACATTCACATGACACACTCGGTGAGTTTTCCTTCTATCTGGAGATTTTACCATGTAATTCATCTCACTTAATTTCCTTTCAATCTGATAAGGTCCACAAAACCTTGCTTTTAAAGGTTCACCTACCACTGGTAACAATACTAAAACTTTACCTCCACAAGCAAAACTACGAACTTTGGATTTCTTGTCCGCTACCCATTTCATCACATGTTGTCCACCTTTTAAATGTTGTCCAGCCAATTCCCCAGCTTTATTTAGTCTTTCCCTAAAATTTGACACGTAATCCAATAATGTAAGTTCTGATTTCTCACTCACCAATTTTTCCTTAATAAATTTAAGTGGTCCTCTTACCTCATGATGAAAAATTAGTTCAAAAGGACTGAATTTGGTTGACTCATTAGGTGCATCCCTAATTGCAAACAGTACGAATGGAATTCCTTTATCCCAATCCTCTGGATAATCTTGACAATAAGCCGTCAACATTGTCTTTAATGTCTGATGCCACCTTTCTAATGCTCCCTGCGATTCTGGATGGTATCCAGTTGATTTAAATTGTTTTATTCCTCAGCTATCCATGACTTTTTTGAATAACTTTGAGGTAAAATTTGATCTTTGATCCGATTGTATTTCTGTGCATAATCCATATCTAGTAAAGAATTCAGGTAACTCCTCCACAATCTTTTTAGCTGTAATATTGCATACTGGAATGGCCTCTCAAAACCTAGTAGACACATCCATTATAGTCAAAAGATATTGATTACTACTTTTCGTTTTGGGAAGCGGTCCTACACAGTCACTTAAGAACCTTGTAAAAGGTTCCCCGAATGTGGAATGGGTATTAAGGGCACTGGTTTTATTACTGCTTTAGGTTTCCCTATCACTTGACATATGTGACATGATTTAAAAAATTTAACTACATCTTTATGTAGTCCAGGCCAAAAAAAATGTTTTTGGATTTTAGCTTGAGTTTTCCTTCCATTTTCTCATCAAGACATCACTTTTACAGTAATAACACTCTGGTCTACACTCAGATTCCTCTTCCGTGTATGCTTTCTGATACATCTGGTTTATTTCTACATCTTTTTGTTGTAAGTCCGCCAATTTTCCTGAACTAAAAATATCCGCCTCATCCTCCACCTGTTCTTGTTCTTTTTCAACCATCTGATCAATAATCGTTTCTGATAATTGCACTTCAACTTTATCTTCCTGTCTTAACTGTGACTTTGCAACCTTGTTACTACACAATCCAGAAAAATCCCAGGATACTCGTCCTTCAACACTTCAGTTGTCTGATTTTCCGCTGGCTTATCAACCACAGTAGGCATCACTCCCACCTGCGACCCAACTATATCATTACCCAAGATAAACTGTATTCCTGGGACAAGATAGTTTCTCTATTACTCCTGCTACTACTTCACCATTCTTCATTGGACTTTCCAACCTTACCTTATATAATGGAACACTACTCTTCTCACCCTGAATTCGACATATTACCACCTTTTCTGGCAATGCTCCTCCCAAACAACATAACTCCTCATCTTTTACCATCAAAGATTGACTAGCTCCCATATCTCTTAAAGTTGTGACTTCTTCACCTGCTCCTCCTGGTACGCATGAGTAAACTTTACCCACACAAGTAAATTCTTGAAAGAGATCTGGCACCTTCTTATCAATCACCTCTTGATCAAGCTGTACAATCTTTTGCACCTCCTTTGCTTGACTTGGGCTTTCCTTTACCACTTTAACAAACCCCACTGCCTTATCCTGTTTTACCACATCAGCCTTCCCAGTGCTTTTCTTCCACCACCAACACTGTGACTTTACATGGCCTAGTTTATTACAGTAAAAACATTTGAAACTTTTCATGTCTCTTCCACTTTCTTGGATTTCCTTTTTAATCTGTGGTACACTCTCCTTATTATCTCCCATCAGATCACCTTTGCCTCTTCCACTTGAGTATTTCTCATGTCCCCAGTTTCTATCCCTCACAGGCTGAAACTGATGGCGGAAACCAGCTTTGATTTATGAACTAATTCATAATCATCTGCCATTTCTGCTGCTAGCCTCCACATGAGTTCTCACTACATCAGGAATTGAATTTTTAAACTCCTCCAAAAATATAATTTCTCTGAGAGCTTCATACATTTGGTCTATTTTCAAAGCCCTTATCCACCTATCAAAATTACTCTATTTGATCCTTTAAAACTCCTTTATGTTTAACCAAATTATTTCCTTAAATTTCTAAACCTATGTCTGTAGGCTTTAGGCACTAGTTCATATGCACCTAAGATGGATTTTTTCACCTCCTCTAACGTCCCAGATATCTCCCCCGATAGTGATGCAAACACTTCACTAGCTCTACCCATCAACTTTGTTTGAATCAGTAATACCCACATCTACCTCAAATGAAATGAAAAAGGCTTCTACCTCCTTCTCATCAAACCTTGACACTGCATTGACATATTTAAATAGATCCCCACCAAGCCTACCACTATGACACTTTTTCTCACTATCTTGATCACTATCCTCCAACTGCATGTTTCTCTTTACGTCCGCCAATTTTAATTGTCTGTCATGTTTCATGGCCATTTTCTGAAGTTCAAACTCTCTCTTTATCTTTTTCCCTGATCTGTATCTCCCTTTCTCTTTCCTTTTGTTCTGCTCAGGCTATTATTTCTGTTTTCTTTTCTTCTCTCTCTTTTTCTTTTTCCTCCCTATTTCATTCTTTTTCCTCTCTCTCTCTTTCGTATTCAAGCTGCTTTAATTCTTTACCATGTTCCATTTGTTTAATTTGTAACTGAATTTATGCTATTTCCAATGAGTCAAACTGTATCTCAGGCAATTTTAAATGCTTGGCCACCGCTATAATTACCTCACCCTTTTGCATTTTGTCAGGTAATGTTAACTGCAATGTTTTGGCCAACTCTAAAAGCCTGTTTTTAGTCTCTGTCCATAAGGTACTGCATGTGACTGTCTCCACCCCAAAAGCATCAGAGCCTCTGAAAGGGCCATTGCCCACAACACACTCCCTACTTAAACTGAAATATCACACCTGAAAATCAACCACAATATGCTCACCCGTCACTATCTTTAAAGTTCACTGAGACAATCCAATAGATAGACTTTTATCCCCCTTGAGCCCCCAATTTGTTATGGCCCAGGGTTTAGAGAACCCCAAAGTGTATCATGGAGTTCACCTGCCCCACGGTTTTTACTAGATTGTGGTCTGGGGAGCACACAGCCCACTTTACAGGTGTGGTACAGCAGAAATTTAAAAGTAATTTTTAAAGCAAAACAATGTTTATTCTATGAACTCAGTTGACCTTTTTAAAACATACAGTGAACATCTTAGCAACCATCAATTCAAATACACGCCACAATGAATATAACGCTCTAAATAATGCTTAAACTTTCCTTTTAATATCCATAAGGCAAAACTTATTTTTGCAGAAGCACATCAGGTTTAAATTCTCTACTGAGAGCAGTTATCACTCTGAATTCACCAAATGATCTAGAGCTAGTCTTCAGATGGCAGAGAGATCAAAATTACACCTTCTTTGGCTGGCTTCAGCTCCAACACTAAAACATGGGCAGCACGGTAGCACAAATGGATAGCACTGTGGCTTCACAGCGCCATGGTCCCAGGTTCGATTCCCCGCTGTGTCACTGTCTGTGCAGAGTCTGCATATTCTCCCCTTGTCTGCATGGGTTTCCTCCGGATGCTCCAGTTTCCACCCATCCAAAGACGTGCAGGTTAGGTGGATTGGCCATGATAAATTGTCCTTAGTGACCAAAAAGGTTAGGAGGGGTTATTGCGTTACGGGGATAGGGTGGAAGTGAGAGCTTAAGTTGGTCAGTGCAGACTCGATGGGCAGAATGGCCTCCTTCTGCACTGTATGTTCTATGTTCTAATGGTCTAACGAAACCAAAAAAAAACACACACACCCAAGCTTTTCCTCAAAGTGAAACAAATAAGTAGAGCCAGAGCTCAGCTCCACCCACACTCTGACATCACTGCAGCCACTTGAGAAGACAAACATTTCTTAAAGTGACATTCCCATGACAATACGCAAGCAACACACAACTATTTACACATGGTGAGACATTGATAAAATTGTTACAACTGGTGTATAGCCCATTGCATCTCCTTTCCTCCCTTTTATTTGTTGTAGAAGGATGAGATTGGAAGGCCAGTTGCAGACAAGGTGGTGACATAGTCCTGGAACCTTGCATTCGGTTTGACCACACGCCCTGAGCATGTCATTATGCCCACTGGCTGTGCATTAGATTTTCTTAGGCTGGTGTTCTCCGTATGACCAACCTGGGGCTTTCCATCAGTCTATTCAGTGGATGCAGGGCTCACTGTGTAGGTCTCTAGAGGAATCTGCATGTCCGCTGATGTAAGGGTCCTCTGTTGTAGACCAGTTAACTCTAATGCCTTGGCATCTGTTGGTTCCAGTTCTGATATCTGCAGAAGGTGATGGTGGTTACGTATGTAGTGGGCACCATCTGAGGGTATCATCTAATTGCTTGGCTATGGGACGTGGCTGTGTACCACCGCCAACTTGTCATGGCCACGTGCGGTCTGGAATGGAACCATTTGACCAGGTGTCTGAGGGCTAGGTCTGTGGGGAATTTCAATAATAATGCGTTTTGCTTCTCAATCAGCGTTGCATCACGGTATCAGACACATTGGTTTCAACTTTGAGTTGCAGTAGAGTAGGAAAAGAGTCACTTCATTGAAGCCTACTCGTGACAATAAGCGATTTTCATTTCATTTCATTTCCTATTACACTTTGCTCCAGTGTCAATATTTACCTTCAGTCTTGCATTGCTGCAAATCACACTGAGGGTGATGTTGATCTCACCCTTTTCTGTAACAGTGTCGACACTCTCACAATAGAGGGTTGTTGGAGGTTCAGTGGTTTGGCTGCTTTGTCCGAGCTCCAGTTTGTTCAACTTGCTGACCCTCCTACTCATGGAGGACTGACTGGTTGCAATGTGGCTGGCGGGCAGAGGAAGGCTGCTGTGTTTTCGACATGCAGCATTTTGCAAAATGATTCACTTGCCACATTTATTACAGCATTTACCATATGCAAAACATGCTGCTCTGAGAGTGATGGCCAATGCAGTTGGAGTAGGGTGTGCCCCGTATCGTGAAAACTTCTGTTTCCCTCTAAAAATCTCTGCTGCTTTTTTATGACATGCTGCTTATAGTTTAAAACCTTTCTCTCACAGCAGCTGCTTACAGACAAGATCGCTGAGGACCCCGCAGACTTCCATTGTTGGCTAAAGCATCAGTAAGGGTGCCAAGTGCACATTTCTTCACTCAAATTTTCAAAGTAGCCACATAAGATTGTATTGATTTATCTGCTCTTTGTTTTGTTGAATTAAATGCGTACATGTCAAGCATTTTATTTTTACTGAAAGACAAACGTTCCCTGCCTCTATTTGGAAAGCAAATGACTTGAACTTCTTGACAACCTCGGGGCCTGTTAAGTTTAGTTAGGTGTAAGCTTGTACCTTTTTTGATTTGTCAGATGATGCAGCACCGCATGAATATGCCAGTCCTCACCAAACCTTTCCCAACTGTCTGCAATGCTCTCATTGAAGATGAGCAGGTCGATGCGGCAAAGTCCTTGTGCAGTACTCCTGACACCATAATAATAATAATAATCTTTATTGTCACAAGTATGCATTCATTAACACTGCAATGAAGTGGGCAGCACGGTGGCCTAGTGGTGCACAGCTGCCTCACGGCGCTGAGGTCCCAGGTTCGATCCCGACTCTGGGTCATTGTCCGTGTGGAGTTTGCACATTCTCCCCGTGTCTGCGTGGGTTTCGTCCCCACAACCCAAAAATGTGCAGAGTAGGTGGACTGGCCACGCTAAATTGCCCCTTAATTGGAAAAAATAATTGGGTAATCTAAATTTAAAAAAAAAAGAAATAACATTGCAATGAAGTTACTGAGAAAAGCCCCCAGTGGCCGCATTCCGGTGCCTGTTCAGGTACACAGAGGGAGAATTCAGAATGTCCCATTCACCTAACAGCACGTCTTTTGGGACTTGCGGGGGGAAACCGGAGCACCTGGAGGAAACCCACGCAAACACAGGGAGAACGTGCAGACTCCTCACAGATCCAAGCCAGGAATCGAACCTGGGTCCCTGGTGCTGCGAAGCTAACCATTGTGCTACCATGCCTCCCACCATGTAGAAGTGCTGAGTTTCTAAACATTGACAACAAGAACTTGTCACAGACAATACTTTATGTCCCAGCTTAGCAGCTATGCTATGCTTGTGCTCTGCCCGTGCACTGTGTAGAACTCCTGTACTCATGTCAAATGACCCTTTTTAGTAGCCGCATCATCACGTGATCACTCGATCTACAGATCCCATTTAATTCCCTCTTACAATATTGTACACTCTCAATTTTGCCATATATAGGATAACTTATAAGCTGTAGCATGTTTTGAGATGTATTTTAAGACAATGTCACAAAGGTAATTTATGTATATTTATACATGTCACACATTTAGATCCCTTTCTTTAATGAAACCACCTGATTTACCTGGGATCAAGTTTTAAATTGATTGCTGAGACATCTGATCAAGTTGACCTGAATTATAAAAAGTCAAATCTGGCTTATGAATAACTGCCATAAATAAAAGCATTCCAACTTCTCAGCATTGTAGTTCCTGATATAAGTAATCCGTTCCATAAGATTAAATAGTACAAATGGAAAAATAATTTTCATGATAATCATAATATATTACTTTTCAGTAAGATATCCCTTCTCTCATGTAAAATGACCACATATATTTTTCTGCCAGAAAACTCCATCATTCTGTTATATGGGGTACGATCTAACGGCTGCCACCACGCCCGACTTGGGACGCAATGTGGCCGGTAAACTTACCCGACTTATTGCGCATAACGATCTGGATTCCGCCAACAATGGGTGGGACCTAGATTTACATATTGAAATGTGCAGTCAGGCTCACTTGCATATGCTTTCGCTGGAGTTACCCTAGAGGCGGGATCGAACCCCTGTTCAAGAGAGTGCCGTTTACCACTGCTCTCCACAAATGGGGACTTGGCGTACTGGTATGTGAGGGGTCTCCCAGGTGATCGAGGCCTCCGAGGCAGTAATGCTCTGGGCAGGGTGATACCCTGGCACCCCTGTGCCACCTGGTGCCCCTGCCCTTATGAGGTGGGGTGCGAGGAGCTCAATGACCCCATTATAGGCAATTTGTGGCTTTGGAAGGGTCCGCAAGCTGTGGTGGGAGTCTAGAGTTCTGGCAAGCGGAGTTTGTTAGTGCAGGAAATAGGACTAAGTGCAACCTCGCTGCGGCCCCCAAATTAAGCAGAGTCCCATTTAATAGCGGGGGTTTTCTTAGTGCTGCCAGCACTGGAAAATACCCGACTAAACTCGCTCGATGCAGGTCTCTGTCTCATTTCCGTTCAATCGATTCCATGGTTACATGGCAAACAACAATCTGAGAAAAGCTATGATAATGCACTGATTGAACACATGGCTTAATTATAAAGGGCAATTTAATTCAAACCTGCACATTTATGAAATAACTGATATTATTTAGAGTTCAAATAAAAAGGGAAAAGAATCATATTTTTATTTGGATTTTTCTGAGCTTGATTAAATTAGCAAATCAACAATCTTCCAGGTATTAGGGAAAGAAAATGGATGCGAGAAGGTGCAGAGACATTAATTGTCGGTAATAATATCTTGAAGTACAGAACGACTATAAGTCAAAAGGAGTAGTACAGTAATCTCATCTTCCATTATATTGTAATACATCAACTAGCACTCGGTTTGCTACTATGCCATCTGGAATCCTTATGTTTGTAGTGGGGTGGACCTTGCAGTTGGGGATTGGTACAAATGGACATAATGAGCTTTCTAAATCTGTTGCAAATTATGTTCATGGTCCATAATGTACAAGAGGTTGACATTTGACTTTACGTTGCTCTGAACAATCTTACAAATTAAACTTTAGAAGATGTTGTTTTTGAAGAGTACTATAATTACTTTAGTTGATGATTCACATGGCCAGTAACCCACTATCCACTACCAGTGACTGTTTCTCATTATGATTTCCATCACAGCATCCTGTTATAAGTATGGCAGGAAGACTATGTAGTCCGTCTGTGAATGTGGTTAAACTGTGAGAACAGATTTTAGAATAAAAAATCTTGGTGTAAATGATAATTCAATCGACAATGGCAATGAAACTCTGTAAATGATTTTGTGTAATTAGCTTTTTTCTAAATCTCTTCAAAACAACAACTGCTTGTAATTATATAAAACCATGAAGGGGCAGCAGGGCACCGGGAGCCAATGCAAGTTAGCAGCAACAAGATTGACGGCTGAGCAAAACTTGGAATGGCATAACCTTTATTTTATTTGGCCTGCCCACCTGACCAGTCCAAGTTGGAAAAGAAAAATCAACAACCAGTTGCAATGAGTAAGAAAGATCAGAGAAGGAGGTCTTGCTAACTGGAGCTGAACTTGGTGGTTAAAATAAAAAGTTGTACTTTCTAACAAAACTATTGCGTGTGACAAAGATGATGGACCGGAGTTTCAAGCCCATCCTCCACCGGGATCAGCTGGTACCACTAAAACGATGGACCTTTGGCTGGCTCACCTCATCTGCCATGGTGAGACCTGTTGCAACGGGGTCGGAAATTCCAGGCCTATGTCAACATATCACTGCCTCTGTTGAGTCAACAATTTCTGCTGGTGATCACTGCACTAGGGGATGAATAGCAGATGCACTATTACTGATGCATAGTAATTCAAAGAAAAGCAATAGTTCTAGAGGCTTGAGAGGCTATAAATGCAATTCCAATTTGGAAAGAAAAGTAGATGGAGTCTACTACAGTAATAGTATTATCCCCTGATTTCCAAATTGGCATCATCTGCAAATTTTGACTATGGCCAGGATTTTCCGCCCTCCCTGCTGATGAAATCTTCTGGCCCTGCTGAAGGCCACACCCTGCAGCGAGTTCCCCAACGGCATGGCCAGCTAGCAACACAAATGGCCATTAACCTTGGTGGCACTGGAAAATCCCGCTAGCGCCCTATGGCAAGCTGCCTCCGCCACTGGGGAAAAAGCTGTGGGAGGCTAAAAATTCCCGGCCTATGATTCTTCAATCAAAATAATTTATGGATAGGTAAACAGCATTGGTCCCAGCACAGATCCAAAGTGACACTACTTCAATTCAAGAAGGTTTCTTTAAATCCTACCCTCACTTTTCTGATTTGTAGCCACCTTTCAATCCATTATCTTATGTGACACCTTATCAAAGACTTTCCGAAAATCAATGTATACCACATCAAAGTCATTGCCTTTTTGTACTCTTTATCTTACTTCTTCAAATAATTCAATGATTGAAGTCCATGCTATTATTGTATTTTCTGTCTCTAGCGGCGATGTTATCTGATTTTTAGCAAAGAGTTTTGTATCTTTCCTACTGCTAATAAGCTAAATGGTCTAGAGTTCACTTGGTTAACTCCATCTACTTTTCTTTCCAAATTGGAATTGCATTTATAGCCTCTCAAGCTTCTGGAACTATTGTTTTTTTATTGAATTACTATACATCAGTAATAGTGCATCTGCTATTCATCCCCGTGTGCAGTGATCACCAGAAGAAATTGTTGACTCGACAGAGGCAGTGATATGTTGACATAGGCCTGGAATTTCCGACCCCGTTGCAACAGGTCTCACCATGGCAGATGAGGTGAGCCAGCCAAAGGTCCATCGTCTTTGGTGGTACCGGATGATCCCGCTGGAGGATAGGCTTGAAAATCCGGTCCATCATTTTTGTCACACGCACTAGTTTTGTTGAAAGTACAACTTTTTATTGTAACCACGAAGTTCAGCTCCAGTCAGCAAGACCTCTTCTCTGATTTCTCTTACTCATTGCAACTGGTTGTTGATTTTTCTCTTCCAACTTGGACTGGTCAGGTGGGCAGGCCAAATAAAATAAAGGATTACACTATAAATAGGAGACTTGTGAGAGGTTAGAGGAAGTGAGACGCCTTGGAGTGATCGTCCACAGATCCCTGAAGTTATCAAGTCAGGTGATAAGGTCATTAAGAAAGCTTATGGAGTCCTTTCCTGTATTAGCTGAGGTATAGATTGTAAGAGCAGGGAGGTTATGCTGGAATTACGTAAATAGTTAATTAGGCCACAATTTAAGTACTGTGTGCAATTCTGGTCACCATCATCTTTTGACATTCAATGGCATTACCATTACTGAATCCCTGCGGGTTATTATTGATGATAAACTGAACTGCTCTAGCCATCTAAAGACTGTGGTCACAAGAGCATGCCAGAGGTTGGGGAGTGTAGTGTACCTCCTGACTCCCCAAAGTCTGTCCATCATCTACAAGTTACAGGCCATGAGTGTGATGGAATACTCTCCACTTGCTTGAATGAGTGCTGCTCCAACAATATTCACGATGTTTGATGTCATTTAGGGAAAAGCAGCCTGCTTGGGAGGTACCACATCCACAAACATTCACTCTCTCCACCACAAATGAACAATGGCAACAGTGTGTACCATTTACAAGATGCACTGCAGGAACTCACCAAAGCTCCTTCGGCAGCACTTTCCAAACCCATGGCGGCTACCATCTAGAAGGAGGGTGGCAGCAGACACATAACAACAATACCACTTGGAAGTTCCTCTCCAGGTCTCACCATCCTGACTTGGAAATATATTGCTGTTCCAACACTGTCACTGGGTCAAAATCCAGGAACTCTCTCCTCAACAGCATCATGGGTGTACTTACACCACAGGGACCGCAGTGCTTCAAGAAGGCAGATCACCACCACCTTCTCAGGGGAAGGAGGGATGGGAAATGAATGCTGCCTTAACCAGTCATGCTTGTAGTGATCTCTATATGTGCATGTACGCAAGGGGTCAATGTGTAATCAGTAGCACCACATGCTCACTAGAGGGCCAGACCAACAGGGGTATAAAAGGCAACCACATTGGGTCTCTGGGTCTCTCTTGACCTGGGCAGTAGCAGACTACTTCAGATGGCTAGTGGAGTTACATATAGTTACCATAGTTAGAACTTGTTACCCTTATCACTAGTGTCAAAGTTAAAGTAAAGAACTCATGCAATAATTGTTACAGTTACTCAATAAACCTTTTGTTACTACTGGACGAGTTTGAGTCTTCTTCGTCGAGATTCAGAAGACCTCATCACTAACCAAGGTTTAAGTAGCACATGTTACCTACCACACAGGTAAAAGAAACATGGTACCAGGCGTTTTGGCTTTAACCAAACTAGTTGGATTAGGTTAGACAAAAAGAGAAGAAAATTCAGATCGGTTATTCGATTGTGGAAGACTTTGCATCATATGGATTCTCGCCGACTAACTATGGGAGTCATTGGACCTCTAGGGCAGCTGGAAACAATCAGTAATTTAAGTTATGACTGGAAAAGATTTGAACAGATATTCCAAATATTTATCGTAGCTAACGATTTAAGCACGGTCTCTGATGCAACAAAAATAGCACTACTACTCTCAATAGCAGGGCATGAAGCTAGAGAAATCTATAATTGCTTTAATTACTTAGACAGTGAAGACAACACCAAATTAGAAGTAACACTCAAACAAATTGATGAACACTGTAAACATCAGTCTGGTGAGATGCTGGAAAGATTTAACTCTTGTCATGAATGCCAGAGAAACAGAGGGCCCATCACTGATTTTATTACAAATCTCAGGTTAATACCACAAGTCTGTGATTATGCTGATTTCAGAACACTATGATAATGGATCAATTAATTTATGGACTATCTGACAAAAATTTGAAGGAAGAACTTTCACAAGATAGGTATCTAACTCTGGAAACTGCTATACAAAAATGCCTTGCTTATGAACAAAAACAAAATCAATACTGTGAGTCTTTACAAACACAGAATCAGTATCTAGAAAACAAAATCGGTAAAAATGGCGCAAACACTCACCACGAGGCAGAGGCAGGATCTCACTCGACGCAACAGCGCTTTTTGATTGGCAGCCATCTTGAGTGAAATTGTTCCAGCCAATACGCACATGCGCACTTCTCAAAAAGAAGGAAAATGGAAAATACACTTGAGAAGCCGCGCATGCACAGTTGCGAAAAGAGCGCACAGTAAAGGGAACTCGAATTGCGCATGCGCAATCAGTTCCTAAGCATGTCGTCATAAGCGTCATGACATCAGAGGACCTGGACCACGCTCACTTAAAAGGGAAATGCATGGAAATGAACAAATCAAAATCTAAAGCTGCAAAACCCAATTTTCTTACCGCAAACGACAGAACAATGCCCAAACTTACACCAGCAGTTGAAAATAACTTTCACAACACCCCGGAACAAGCAGTTTGCACCACCCAAAGTGAAGAGCACAGTGCCAAATCCAAAGCCCAAGAAGATGATTTGTTCATTGAACATGAAGAGAACGATAACAACTCCAAAACAAAAAGGAGATGATTTGTCTACCAAACAATAAACACAATACTACTCAGACATGGCTGAATTATTCGGATATGTTGATCATAGCATCAGCAACACGGTTGCAAAGCTCAACACGACTCTAGTCTTGGTAGATGAATCCAATACCATGATGCCCTAGCAGATCGTCGATACATTGGATGACAGCAATAACCAAAAAGAAGACTACGCCACTCAGAGAGCACAGATCGACTCTACAGCGAGAACGCTGCACGACACCACAGAGAGCGATAACAGAATCCACAGAGAGAGAGATGAAAGACTCCACAGAAAGAGTGATGAAGGACTCCACAGAGAGAGCAATGAAAAGCTCCACAGAGAGAGCAACACAAGCCTCCACAAAGAGAGCAACGCAAGCCTCCGCAGACAGCTTGGTGACAGACTCAAAAATGGAAGCAAGCAAACACTCCATAGCGAACGCCATGCATGAACAAGACTATGAAAGTCTACCAAGCTCACATGAACAACAAAAACACTATGACAGTCTACCCGGATTATTTGAGCCACCAGAACCCAGCTCATTTAACCAACAAGAAGACAGTCTACCCAGCTTATTTGAGCCACCAGAAGAAGACTATGAAAGTCTACCCAGCTCATTTAACCAACAAGAAGACACTGAATGTCTACCCACTGTATGTGAGACAAGTGATGAAAAAAAATCACAATTCCCATACAGGATGTGCAGGATCACAGCGAGACTGACAGATCTCAGCACATCTGCACAGAAGCACTCAACAATCAGAGGAGAGCTACTCATGAGTCCAGAGAGACCACGTCAATTGAAATCTTGAAGAATCCAGAAGAGGAGTAACAAGAGTCCAGAGAGACCACGTCAATTGAAATCTTGAAGAATTTGACTCCAGAAAAGGAGCAACAAGAGTCCAGAGAGACCACGTCAATAGAAATCTTGAAGATTTTGACTCCAGGACTCACAACAAAATGAAATAGTGAAGATTTTGACTCCAGAAGAGGAGTACCAAGTCCCATAAGAGAATGAAATTGTGAAGAAATAAGAACAACAACAGCAACAACAAAAACAACATGTAGTGCAACAAGAACAAAAAAGACAACAAAAAGCATAACAGAAACAACAAGCACGACAAGAAAACCAATAAGAACAGCGACAAAAACAACAAAAACAGAAACAGCAAGCAGGACAAGAAAAACAATAAGACCAACAGCAAAAACAACAAAAACACAAACAACAAGCATGACAAAAACAACAGCAAGAACGACAACAACAAGAACGACAATGAAAACAACACAGAAATGACAGAAACAACAATGAAACAACGACCTGTGCAACATGGTACAACTCTGCACATGAAGGACAATGCCACAGCACACTGCAAAACAAGACTACTAACATGCCAAGGCATGACAAAGAATCTCACAAATTCACATCTTCTCCAGAACAAGCAAGCAGGCCAGCTTTCAAGGCAGATGACACACTAGATTAATACCGCAAGCAGAGGAAAAAGTCCAGGTCAGACGACAAAGATGACATACAGAATCAATACCGTGAGCACAGAAAATAGTTCAGGTCAGACAATGATGTGACACAGAATCGCTACCATAAGTATAGAAAAAAAAGAAAGTCTAAATCAGACAACAAAGTGATTCGACCATTCGAACACCTCATGATGACTTGATGGTCACTTAAACACAAGAATACTGATGACGTTCACAAAGAAATAACGACATCAACATCACCACTTCAACAACAGAAGACAAAAGCAACTCAACCAAACAAATTCATAAAGTTTTGACTCCCAATTTTTTAAAATTAAGATTGGACTTATAAATAATAATTGGCTTTGTATAACCATCAAGATCAACACAACTTGTACATAACATCATTTTTCTACCTACTTCACGCAAGCAAAAGAACCTTATAGACTAAATGTATTCACATTTGACGTACTAACTCATTGATTTTATGTAATGCATTTGCAAACTGCATCCATTATGTTAGTTCAATTTTCTTTACAACATACAGAAAATATGTAATACAAAAAAAGGGGGATGTAGTGATCTCTATATATGCATGTACACAAGGAGTTAATATGTAATCAGTAGCACCACATGATCACTAGAGGGCTGGACCAACATTGGGTCTCTGGGTCTCTCTTGGCTGCACTGTGACCAGGGCAATAGCAGACTAGTTCAGATGGCTAGTGGAGTTATGTATAGTTACCGTAGTTAACCTTATCACTAGTATCAAAGTTAAAGTAAAGAACTCATGCAAATATTGTTATAGTTACACAATAAACCCTATGTTACTATGGGACGAGTTCGAGTCTTCTTCATCGAGATTCAGAAGACCTCATCACTAACCAAGGTTTGAGTAGCACAGGTTACCTACCACACAGATAACAAAACAATGCTCATATCCCGCAAAAAAAATATATATTTAAATTACAGAAAGGAAATAATTGCATTACAGAGGGTTCAGAGGAAATTTATGAGGAAGTTGCCAGGGCTGGACAATTGCAGCTATGAGGAAAGATTGGATAGATTTGATTGGGATGGGATAAATTTGTGACAGGCCCAGGTAGAGTGAATGGGAAGGGACTATTTACTTTAGTAGAGAGGTCAGTGATTCAGGGGCATAGATTTAAAGTGATCGGTAGAACCATTAGAGGGGAGATGAGGAAAAGGTTTTTCACCTAGAGGGTTACAACGGTCTGGAACTCACTGTGTGAAAGGGTGTTAAAGGCAGAAACCATCAAGTAATTTAAAAGCTATTTGGATATTCACCTCAAGTGTCATAACCTGCAGAGCTGTAGACCAAATGATGGAAAATGGGATTATGCTTGGTGGCTTGTTATTTGGCCAGTGTGGACACAATGGACCAAGTGGCCTCTTTCTGTGCCGTAGACATTCTATGTTTCTATGACTTAGCTTCCAGCCAATTCAAACTATCCCTTACCCTTGTTTAGCACAGTGCGCTAAACAGCTGGCTTTTAATGCAGAACAAGACCAGCAGTGCGGGTTCAATTCCTGTACTGGCCTCCCCGAACAAGCGCCGGAATGTGGCGACTAGAGGCTTTTCACAATAACTTCATTGAAGCCTACTTGTGACAATAAGCAATTATTATTATTAGTATCCTCATGAGCTTTTATTATGACTGTAAAGGATTCCCTTTATTCCCTCTAATTAACACATACTGTAAAACAACAACCTTACCATGCTACTTTTAGCTATGAGGTTTTGGTTAACATTCTGTCGTCATCCCCACAAACCTTTTCGTTGATCACGCAGGGAGGGTCATGTCTGTTAGACAAGGCTAGTTTTTGTAATTACTCTCTTGGCATTTGTCCTGCTCACTGAAAATAGCAGAACAAGATGAGATATTCAAAGAGGACCAGAGTAGTAGAGGGAGAGACCATGGTGTGATTCGGTGATAATGGTCAAACCACCATCACGATGGTGTGCATATAGCAGGTGCACAAAATTAATAAACTGTACGGATGCCAAATCTAAGTCAGATCTCTCTCCACAGGTACAATTTGAACTGTGTGTCAATTATCATGCCTATCACTTTGTGATCGCACAACTTGAATTTGCCCATGTGCGGTGCATGTAATCGCTTATTTGACAAAGAGAACTACCAATATATAGATTCATTTTCATTAATTTAATCATATTTCTTCTTTTGAATCTTGCATTTTCTCTATTGTGCTTTGATCGTGCTCTATCATATTTTTCCCTCTCCATCTGTTAACATATATGAGGGCTAATTTTCCTAGTCCTTGCACCCAGGATATATGCAGTTTACCAGAGCAAGCATTAGGAAAAATGGGGCAGGGACTTAGATTTACAGTTCTCCACAGAGTTTTCCTGCTTTGTACATCCAGGAAAACCCCATGAAAAACTGAAATGAAAACAGGCTAAAACAATTTCAATTTCTTTCGGTCCCAATTTTGCTTTCTGGTGGAGTTTGCGAAATTTGCACTTTTCTCCTGTGTTATTATAATCCAACATTTTTATCCATGTCTTCCAAATTCCAAAGTAATGTGTTTGGTTCCAAAAGGAAAGAAAGATTTGGATTGATATAACACTTTTCATGGGCACCATACATCTCAAATGCTTTACTCCCAATGAAATACAATTTTTAAAAATAAATTTAGAGTACCCAATCATTTTTTTTCCAATTAAAGGGCAATTTAGAATGGCTAATCCACCTACCCTGCACATCTATGGGTTGTGGGGTGAGACCCATCCAGACACAAGTAGAATGTGCAAACTCCACACGAACAGTGACCCGGCAACGGGATCGAACCCGGATCCTCAGTGACCTAAGGTAGCAGTGCTAACTACTGTGCCACCATTCTGCCTCCCCAATGAAGTGTAGTCACTGTTCTAATGCAGGAAATGTGGCAGCCAATTTGTTCACAGTAAACTCCCAAAAACAACAATGTGATAATGATCGGGTTATCTGTTTCTTTTGTGATATTTATTGAAAAATAAATATTGGCCAGTTCAATAAGGAGACCGCTCATTTTTCTAAACTCCAATGTGTACAGGCCCAACCGACTCAACCTTCCCCATTAGAAAATCCCTCCATATTCAGGATCAACTTAGTGAACCTTCTCTGAACTGTCTCCAATGCAGTATATGTTTCCTTCAATAAGGGGACAAAAACCGTTCACAGTATTCCAGTTGTGGTCGAACTAGTGCCTTATATAGTTTTAGTAAACGTTCCCTATTTTTATACTTAATTCCATTTGAAATAAAGGCCAACTTTTCACTTGCCTTCCCAATTACTTGCTGAACTTGTATGTTAGCTTTTTGTGATTTAGTTTTCTGCAGTCTTTCTCCATTTAAATAATATTCAGCTCCTTTATTCTTCCTACCAAAGTGCAGAACTTCATATATTCCTACGTTATGTTCCATTTGCCAAGTTTTTGCCCACTTACCTAAGCTATATCCCTCTATATCTCTCTGTAGTCTGCTTGGGCGCGTGTTAATGGAAATGAAAGAGTCCCGTTTTGGGCCATTTTAGCTAAGTATTTTCTGGCACTTGCAGCGCCAAAAACGACCCCACTATTAAACAGACTCTACTTCATTCCTGGGCCTCGGCAAGGAAAACCCCACTGAGGTAGCACAATATTTAAGTGAGCTAAATCACAGACTTAAAATGCAAATCTGATCGCGACGCCCTTTATGGAATCCTCACCATTTGCCTTCCCGCCTATTTTTGTATCATCCATAACCTTGGCAATAGTGCATTCACTTTCCATGTCCAAGTCATTCAAATATATAGTGAATAATTGTGACCCGAGCATCGAGACTTGTGGCACTCCACTAGTTACAGGTTGCCATCCTGAAAATGCTCCTCTTATCCCAACTCTCTGTCTTCCTTCAGTTAGCTAGTCCTCTATCCATGCTAATATACTACCCCCATCACCATGGGCTCTTATTTTATTAAGTAGCCTTTTGTATGGCACCTTATTGAACGCTCCACTGGTTCCCCTTCATCTATGATGCTCATTGCCACCTCAAAGAATCCTAATACATTTGTCAGGCATCTTTATGAAGCCATGCTTACTCTGCTTGATTATATTGTGCATTTCTAAGTGCTGTGTTATTGCATCCTTTACAATGGACTCGAATGTACTCTGTCAGAGTTGTAACCAGCAGCCATTTATGCACTGCCTAGCTGTTTGTTGGACTTGAATGGCTCTTCGTGTATTTGGGGTACTTTTCCTTGGATCTCTCTTGTAATTAATGAGAGCAGACTGCTTGGCTTCTGTGACAGATTCCATCACAGTGATGTTAGCCTCAAATTAGTCAACATTTGTTTTTCTTTTTGCTTACCAGTTATTGTAGATGGCATTTTGAAGTATGTTCCATTTCACTTCTGCACTCTGTGTGGGAATTCCAGAGAGCATCTGTCCAATTAGGTTGTGGAACTGCTGGTTTTTATCTGAACAGGCAGTATGGCTGACGTTGATGTGAGGACAGCATTCCTACTTTGAATGAATAAAACTTCAAGGGTTGCATCCTCACCCTAATGCACAACAGGGAGTGATCCATATCACTGTCAAAGCTGTGGTAGCCGCGTGTTGAGAATGTTGTTCAGCGAGTCACATCTGGTGATTATCAGGTCCAGCTGGTATTATTGCCCTGATCTTGGATGTCTCCCTGACACCTTGTGGCATGGTTTGTTCGGAAAAAAGGTGTTAATTACATAAAGCTTGTGGCAGCAGCAAAGCTCAAGTAGTCCTTGTCTATCTTCATTTATCTTTCCCAGGCTATGATGTCTGACGGAGAAAGACCATGTCTCATGGTTCACACCCACATTAGCATTAAAGTCTCCCAGTCAGGCAGTTGTTCTGGCTTTCAGATTCTACTGATAGAAGCATCAAGGTGCTCATGGAACTGGTCTTTCACCTCTGTAATGGAGCACAGTGTTGGAACATAGCGACGCATGAGGTTAAGCATTCGCGTTCAAGTTGACGGTCCAATGGAGAAAACATGTTCTGAACTATTTGTGGGGACTTCTGCCATCCTCACAGCAAAATCTACACCTTGCTGCTGCATTTCCTCTGAACTCTTCCCCTGCCAGATGAGCGCATAATGTTTTTCTTTCAGTTGTCCACTCTCACTGAGCCGCGATTCTTGTAGGGATACTATGTTAATGTTCAGCCTATCAAGATCCGTGTCAATCACAGCTGCATTACTGACCAGCTGCAAGCCATCTGTCAGTCTCGGCATGGTCCTAATGTTCCAGCTTGTCAATCAAAGAGTGGGCATCTACCAACAGGTTGATGTTTTTTCTTATGTGTGGGTGAAGAGAATTAGCATGCACTCCACTTTTATGTGCTAGATTACTTCTCATTTTCAGCCTACACCACTGGCTAAATGCCTAAGTCTCTCCCTGTCAAAGTGCTCAACTGTCCCTCCTCATGGTGATACATGAAATCTGAATCCCTCACAGCCTCAGGCTAAAGATTCAGAGGAACCTTCAGAAGGTTAGGCCCCAAACCATGTAATGTGCATGCCCACCAGCATGTGGACACCTTTGGCACTCATGATCAAAATTCACAGCTATAAGTGGATAGTTTGCCTTGGGGATACCTCAGGTGAGCTGAAGACTCTGGTAATGAACACTGACAAAAAAAATCTGGAACCGAGTTCAGAGGCGGGCTGATATCTGAATATGTAATTTCTCCTGAATTCCTGCGACCAAGCCAGCACAGTGATTGGCATTCCTTTGGTCTCAAACAGGGAAGTTGTGAGGGGAACTCTGACATTTGGGCAACCCAGGGTCTCCACAAAATTTGTCCAGGCATGCACCATCGAGACACTCATGTTTCACTGCAGGACATCAATACAACACAAGGGACAGCAGTGATAAACTGTAGCCAGTCCTTCAGTGAGGGTGTGGGATTGTTGCAAGATGTAGGAATCAAACGTGGGAAGGGCTTGTATCTCCTATTGTCATGGGTGTGAACTTTGCACTCTAAGTAATGTATGTTTCATAACAGTGAATTGCAAGTTTAACTGCGGGCAAAATTGATCATCCATACATATGGGAATCTACTCCTTAGTGACCGGCAGGGTGTATGTAGTTCAGAAGTTATGCGAACAACTTTAGTAAGTACTGATTTAGCTTGAAGGGAGTAGAGTACTGATATTGTAAGTTACCGGTGGTGCAATAAACTTAAAAGAATACCAAGCTGTACTGAGTTGTGAGCTGTGACCATTTTCTCAACTTGGATGAGTTCAGATCATATTTAGAAGAGCAACAGAGAGGAGGTGTGGGTCCAGCTAACCATCAAGCACAACTCGATTGGCGAAAAGAATGGGGACTACATGTCTCCAATGTGGGGGGGACCACCGTACCTCACTGGCCAGCCATCACCACCAGCAGTTGGGCATCTCTCATTGCTGACCCGCCACACTCCATCTGCTTCGATTTACCAATTTGCACACAGCAAGACCCCAAAAACAACAAAGCTAAAATGACCAGATAATCTACTTCTTGTGAGTTTGTTTGAGGAATAAATATTGGCGAAGGTTCTCCTGCTGTGGGCTACTTAACGTTCACCTGAGACAAAAGACTGGGCTTTGGTTAATTGCTTTATCTGAAAAGATGATCGGCAAGTTAGGAATAAAAGAGAAAAAATACTTCTTGCGAGAGTAAGATAAAAACAATCAAAAGTCAGCTGTCAGTCTTGAAAATTCTTCTGAGTTAGCCAGGGACCTAATTGTACTGGCATGCCACATATTTGGCACTCATTGGTAGCTGCAGGGGAATGTTAGGAATTAGCTTTATTGTGTAGGACACAATGGTGTTTGTGTTTGCGATCAGTTTTTATTTAATGTTCACCTGCGTGTCCATTCAGATGTTTGCCAGTGCTTCGGGCATTGAGGAGCTCTGCAGACATTCCGTTATATGCAGTATCAAGGAGATTGTTTGAGATTATTCCTCAGGAATAACTGTTCTGCCTTATGTGAAGTCAAGGATCTGTAATGATGGAGCAGGTTCCGAGATCTCAGTCATTTTCTGTTTAATTTGTTCATGAGAGGTCGGTGTCGCTGGTGGTGCCAGCATTTATTGTCCATCCTTTGAGGGGCAATTAAGAGTCAACCACATTGCTGTGGGTCTGGAGTCACATGTAGGCCAGACCAGGTAATGACATGTAGGCCAGGCCCGACCAAGGACATTAATGAACCAGATGGGTTTTTACGACAATCAACAGTGATTTTATGGTCATCATTAGACTTTTAATTCCATATTTTTATTGAATTCAAATTTCACCATATGCAGTGGCGGGATTTGAACCTGGGTCCCCAGAACAGTACTCTGGGTCCCTGGTTATGTAGACCAGTGGCAATACCACTACACTACTGATTCCTCATGATAGACCATTTGACTTACACCCACTGGCACAACAGTTATCCTGTGTAAAGGTATTCCACAGTTAATGCATATGTCAGAGGTCCCTTGCTACTCTAGAAGGCAGAGGATACAGGTTCAGTTCTGCAGCAGAGATGCTGTCAGAGGTTGGTAGACATCCTGAGCAGGCAAATCTGTCCACGTTGTTGAACAATGGTCATGTAGGTCCCTTAATTTTTGGGCATAACTCATGGACATGAATTTGTTCCGAGTATCCCTGGCAAGTATCTCCATGATTCTGGTATCTATTGGAGGCTCGTGCACATTCTTGTTCCTTTTCTGAGGCTTAACACAATCATCCTTATCTGGGGAGGCGTCTTACTGCTCCTAGATATCCTGATACAAGTGGAAAATCACAGACCCTGTGCTGTGCATTCTGTAGAGCCTCTCTTGATCGATCGTGGTAGTAGAAACACATTTTCAACATGCCAATGGACTGTTTGATGATGGCTCTGTTGGGGGAGTGGGCTGCAATATACCACTCTTGCACTGCACTGTGGTGATAACCTATGTCATCAGCCAGGCCTGAGGTGGATAGCTCTTGCATGCAGGATACAGCCATCTATCTGAGACAGTGAGTCCTGCAAGATTATGAGTAATGAGAGCCCCGTTGGAAATAAGCACAAACCTGCATGGTCACAACCTGATTGGAGTTTAGAGAGTGGAATCCCTTGTGGTTCACATATGCTACTGGTTACCCCCAGGTAGATTTAATGGGAACATTTGTGCAGCCAATACCCCTTGCATTTCAGAGTAATGAGCGATGGCATGAAGCCAAAGCACCAGAGAACTGCAAACATTAAAACCATGTTCAAAAAAGGTTAATCCCAGCAACTACAAAGCAGTTAGTTTAACTTCAGTGATGGGAAAGCTTCGAGAAACAATTATTCAGTACAGAATATCCATCACATGTAAAAATGTAGGTTGATTAGCAAGAGGGTTTCTTAAGGGAAAATCTTGTTGAACTAATGTGCTGGAGATTTTTTGAAGAGGTATAGGAGAGGGTTGATGAGTGTAATTCTGTTGATGTGGTATATATGGACTTGTAAATGGTGTTCAATACAGTGCCACACAACAAACTTGTGAGAAAGTTATAGCTCATGGAATAAAATGTACAGTAGTAACCTAGGTGCAAACTTGGCTGAGTAATGTAAGGTAATGCATTTTGGAATGTCTCATACAGGTGGTAATTATACAGTAAATGGCAGAACTCTTAAGTGTATTGACAGGCAGAGGGATCTGGGTGTACAGGCCTACAGATCACTGAAAGTGGCAACGCATAAGGTAGTCAAGAAGGCAGGTGGCATGTTTGCCTTCATCGGTCAGGGCAGTGAGTATAGAAATTGGCAAGTCACACTGCAGCTGTATTGAACCTTAGTTAGGCCACATTTGGAATATTGTGTCCAATCCTGGTTGCCATTCTACCAGAAGGAGATGGATGCTTTGGAGAGAGTACAGAAGAGGTTTACCTGATCTGAAGGGTATTAGCTATGAGGAGAGGTTGGATGAATCCGGATTGATTTCATTGGAACAAAGGGGGTTGTGGGGTGACCTGATAGAGGTTTACAAAATTATGAGTGGCATAGACAGTCGACAGTCAGATGCTTTTTCCCAGGGTGGAAAAGGCAATTACTAGGGGACATAGGTTTAAGATGTGAGGGGGAAAGTTTAGAGGAGATGTGCGAGGCAAGATTTTTACACAGAGGGTGGTGAGTGCCCGTAACGTGCTGCCAGGGAAGATTGTGGAAGCAGCTACGATAGCAGCACTTAAGAGACATCTTGATGAATACATGAAGAGGATGAGAATGGAGGGATATGGACTCTAGAAGTGCAGAAGGTTTTCATTTAGAGAGGCATCATGATTGGTGCAGGATTGAGGCCCAGAGAGCCTGTTCCTATGCTGTACTATTCTTTGTTCCAATAGGAAACAGTGAGTAATGGTTAATCGTTATTTTTCAGAAGGAAGAGGGTTTGTAGTGGTCAGTAGTTGGTCCCTTGTTTTTCCTGATATTTATGAATGATCAAGATCTTGGGGCACGATTCTTCTAAAAGACAACAAAATCTCCTAGCGAGCGCATTTAGCCGCATGTTTCCCGGCACTCGCAGTGCCGAGAAACACATGCCTGTTCAACGTGACTCGCGCGGAATAAGGGCCTGAATGGGGAACTAACGGCCAAGACTGGAATTAGCCCCATTTTGTACAATGGAAAACTCCAACGATGGAACCTCGCATTGTAGTGAGAGATCAGGACACCATTTCTAAATGCCGTTTCAATCTCCAGGGCCCCCAAAACAATCCCTGTCCCCTCCCCCCAGCCCGAAGGCAATATGGGAGGGTCCCGGCCACCCAGAACAAGCACGCTGGGCAGCCCCGGCACGATCACGTGCATGCATATAATGCCAGCTTGGCACATTGGCAGTACGGACCTGGCACCCTAGCAGTGTCCATGCCAACTAGAAGCGCCACCTGGACACCTTAGTAATGCCAGGATGGCAGCCATGTAGCACTGCCAAGGCACCAGGCTGGCACTATCAAGGTTCCCAGTTGGAAAAGCAGTGCCAGGGCACCACCCTGCCCAAAGGACATGTAGCTGGGGGGCCCTGGTTCCCTGGGAGACCCCCATGAGTGCATTTAAATGGGGACCAGTGCTGAACAGTGCTCACCTGAGGTCTCTGAGGTGAAGGGGTTGAATCCCAAAGCCTCATGTACCAAGGGAATCGGCACATTAGAGTGAGACTTACTGCCTAGCTCAACTATGCAAATTTGCTAAAAAAATGATCCAGTCCATTGTGGGCTTGATTCAGATCGCAACGTTTCATGAGATTGCGTTGAATCTTGCGAGGCGTTGTGAGCCTGGTTGATCCAGAGAGCGGGGCTTCCCGGCTTTCATGGGCTATGCTGCCCCTTGGTGTGCAGGGGACAGTTTCAAAGTTTGCAGATGGTACAAAACTTGAAGTATTGTAAACTGTGAGGAATCACAGAGTCCTCACGATGCAGAAGGAGACCATTCGGCCCATTGACCCCCTGAAAGAGCACCCCAGCCAAGCCCATTCGCCCACCCCATTCCAGTAACCCCTTAATCTAATCTACACACCTTTGGACACTAAGGGGATATTTAGCATGGTCAATCCACCTAACTTGCACATCTTTGGTCCGTGGGAGGAATCCGGAGCACCAGGAGAAAGCCCACGCAGATATGTGGAGAATGTGCAAACTCCACATAGTCACCCAATTCTGGAATTGACTCCAAGTCCCTGACGCTGTGAGGCAGCCATGCTAATCACTGGAGGAGGACACAGTAGAAATTCAAAAGGACACAGACAAGTTGATGAAAATAGATGGAGATAAAGTTCAACATGGAGAAGTGTGAGGTGATTTATTTTGGTAGGAAGAATGTGGAGAGACAATAGGGGCTGGCGGTGGGGGGGGGGGGGGGGGGGAGGGGGGGGGGGGTTGAAATTTCTGGCTATTCTAGTGTTCTAGCTAGTGAGACATTCCGGTCCCAGCAACGGTGAACCCCTGCAGCGGCTTTCCTGGTGGCGGGGAGTGGTTTCAATGGGAATATCCTGCTGCTGACCAATAGCAGTCCCCCTCCCACTGCTGAAAAATGCTATGGAGGATGTGGAAAATTCCCCACAATGTAAAATAAGAGGTACAACTCTGAAGTGTGTGCAGGAGCAGAGGGACCTGTGTGCATATGCTTAAGTCATTCAAGGTGGCAAGACAGGTGAAGAGAGCAGTCAATAAAGCACACAGTATCCTCGGCTTTATTAATAGTGGCATTGAGCACAAGAGCAAGGAGGTTAAGCTAACTTGTATGAGACACTAGTTAGACCTCAGTTGGAATTCTGTGTACAGTTCTGGGCGCCACACTACAGGAAGGATGTGAACAATTTGGAGAGAGCGCAGAAGATCTTTACAAGAATGATTCCAGGAATGAGAAACTTTTGTTTTTTTATTCGTTCAGAGGACTTGGGCATTGCTGGCTGTGCCAGAATTTATTGCCCATCCCTAATTGCCCTTGAGGGCACAGTTAAGAGTCAACCACATTGCTGTGGGTCTGGAGTCACCTATCGGCCAGGCCAGGTAAGAACAACAGATTTCCTTCCCTAAAGGACATTAGTGAACCAGATGGGTTTTTACGATAATGGTTTCATTAATTCCAGATATTTATTTCATTCAAATATCACCATCTGCAATGGTGGGATTCAAACCTGGATCCCCAAAGCATTACTCTTGGCCTCTGGTTTACTAATCCAGTGACAATACCACTATGCCATCGCCTCCCCAAAGATAGATTGGGGAAGTCAGAATTATTCTCCTTGGAGAGGAGAAAGCTAAGAGGAGATTTGATAGAGCTATTTCACATCATGAGGGGCTATCAGAGTAGATAGAGAGAAACAGTTCCTGCTCCTAAAATGATCGAGAAAGTGAGGGAACAGATGCAAAGTGATTTACAAAAGAAGCAAATGCGATGCGAGAAAAAACTTTTTCACACAATGAGTGATTTGGGGCTGGAATGCACTTGCTGGAATTGTGGTGGAGGCAGGTTCAATCGAGGCATTCAAGAGGGAATCAGATGATTATTTGAATTGAAACAATGTGCAGGTTTAAGGGGATAAGTTAGGAGAATGACACCAAGTCATAATGTTCATGTGGAGAGCGGGTGCAGACACAATGGGCTGATTGGCCTCTTTCTGCACGATAACAATTCTGTGGTGCTGCCCAGCTGGCTGCAATCGTCTGTGGTTAACCATCAAATCTGTCATTCTCCTGCTTCCCTCTTGTGTGCTGAGTTCATCAAAGACAGCCACTCACCTTGGACACAGCAGCACAAAGCCGACTGGTGCACATCCTCTTTAAAGTAGATTTCTGTGTCCTGCTGACTGACTCTTGAGGTACGACTTAATTTAAAAAGTTTTCTTCATGGCATGCACGGTATGGTATTACATGGTATTACACGTAGGAACCTGCCATGGGATGAAGTGAATCCTGACATGCCCTGCATTAGCGATTTAATGTTTCACTCTGAATCCAGTGTCATAATTTCGACAGTTTGGGCTCCCACATAAATAACTTACCCAGTCTGCCACATAGCCCCCTCACCCATCCCTCCACTGCTTTCCCCCCTCTTCCCCCACCCCCACACCAGAGTCTTCATTAAATTCCAACCATAGATTCTGCACATCATCTTTAGCAACACTAAAGGCAAGTTTCAGAATTTACTTTAAGACACCAAGTCAAAATGACTCTCATTAAGGGTCATCAAGAGTTATTTGGACCATCATCAAAAAGTACGTAAATAAAATTTCTCAAGTAGTTTGCAAACCATGTGTTGTGCAATATGCTTCCTTGTTATAATTATATAAGTTGTCAAGCTGTCTTTTGAATGAGAAACTCATCTTTCTAAGACACATTGTGACTAAAATCATTCAGTTTATGTGAGGAACAAAGGAAAATTCTGATTCTTTCTTCACAGATGATTCTTACATTATTAAGTTAAAACCAACAGCAGGCCATCATAATATTAGGGGTCATATGTGCCAACCATGAGAAACCTGGTGTTGCTGAGGAATGTGTGAAAATAAAAGAGGTGCAAAAAGGACCATGTGGGAAACAGACTCGAGAGTTTATGGCCAGGTGATAGTAGGCAATCTCTCATATGGAGGTATTCTCCACAGGGTCAACACGGGTAAGAAGGATCATTAGCCAAAGTTCACAGGTGCTTTCCCTTCATCTTCCCTACCACAACCACAGAAAGCACAGGAGGAAGTTCTGAGTTTCATGCATGCAATGTGGATTTGGTTAGGTGCATGGAAACATAAACCCTTAATTTACTGTGACTGGTGTTATTGCACAGACACTTTATATTCTTGTAATAAATTGTTTTATCTGCTATTTTAGTAATGATGAATTAATTTAAAATATGTAGATTAAGAAATGTCAAAATAATTAAGACAGGACTTTGCTAGAAGCAAGTTTAGTGTATTTATTGTAACACTGTTCATGGAACTTTCCAAGCTATAGTTACATTACAAAATGATTTGCAGCACAAGCTTGCATTGTATCATCATTCTCAAAGATCTAACATTCATCTTCAGAAGCATGTATGTTAATAAATGCAGTGATATAATACTAGCATGATTTATTATATTGCAAAATTTTAATGGCCAATAATATATGCAAACATTTCCTGCTATAAATGTTTGTATCAGAAATTTTCTAGCATGCATTCTATTACCAAAATGTCAGAATAAAGATTTTGCTTTCTATGGGCTATGGCCTTAAACCTAGTCTGTGGAGTATATATTTTGCCCACAGCACAAGGCTAAGGTAATGACAGATATTCACATGAGTTTTAAATTGACTGGATTTGTCTGCTACTAAATAGCTAAGTTAAGTGATCACAATATTTTTCAGATTTCTCAGAGTACATTTGAATGGGTACAAAATCAATCAAATTATCAATTATTTTGCGACAAATCCAGGGCCTGATTCTCCCAAGGGGAGACTAAGTGCTGACGCCGGAGTAAAAACCGGAGTGTTTCACTCTGGCGTCGCGTCAATTTCGCGCGCCGGGCCTTGGCGCCTGCGCCAAAGCGGCGCCGCATAAATGACACAGCCAGCGGCGCTTAAATGACGTCACCTGCGCATGCGCAGGTTGACCGGCGTGCGGTTGCCGTCCTTACCGCGGGCGCCCCGCAAGACATGGAGGATTGATCTTGCGGGGCGGTGGAGGAAAAAGAGTGCGTCCTTTAGAGACGCCGGGCCACCGATCAGTGGGCACCGATCGCGGGCCAGACCCCTCCTGAGCACCCCCCTGGTGCTCGATCCTCCCCCTCCCCCCCACAGGCCGCACACACAGCGATCCCACGCTGTTCACGCTGGCAGCGACCAGGTGTGAAACATTAGAAACGGCGAGCGGCGATTCTCCGAGCGGCATGTCGTAAAACCCGGCACGCCCTTGGGGTGGGGGGGGGGGAGAATCGCGTGCGGGTGCCAGGGCGGCGTGGTGGGAATCGCCCGGCACTCCCGCGATTCTCCCACCCGGCGTGGGGGTCGGAGAATCGCGCCCATTTCCAAACATGTTGGAAGAGACAATTATCAGCTTGAAAATGATCTCTCGGAAAAACTTGCAGTAACAACTTTGGATTATTCATCAACAATAAATCCAAGTTTATTGTATTCCAGAATACATAAAATAATGAAACTTTATATTTCTAGCAATGCAAAATCTGATAAGAATGTTTGCAAATTCTGATTTATTCCATTGCAGTACTGTTGCTCTCATGCACAAAATCTACTGATGGGAACAACAGTAGAGACAATTTTGGATCACTTGAATCATTTCACATTTTAATATCTGTAACTTTGCTGCAGAAATTTGTACCATTGTTTCCAAAGTTGAGTTTTTTTTTCAGATGAAGTCATTATTTGCAAAACCTACTTTTTTTTGAGACAAATGTAGACATTACAAATAGCACGGGCTGATATAATTTTGATATAAGTGAACTTTGCCTTCCACGGTTGCTTTCATGCCAGACAAATCTGAAGGCAGCACACTTTAAACTGTCAGCAGCTTGACTATGGAAGTAACCATCAAAAACGTTATGTAACTCATTTGTTTCTTTCAGATCCATGCATGTGACATGCTACGCAAATGGAAAATAGACACAGCAATTAGAATAAAAATTAGACATAACAACGATGGTAATGATGAATCAGTTGAGCATAAAAATTGAGATGGTCGCTTATGTGTTAATTGTTTCAATTATGATCATAACTCACAAACCAGCAGTCAGCTCTTTAATATAAATCTGCTTTCAATCATAGTTTATTGCAGACGACGAATAAATGGCACCTGCAGTTTGTTAGATTTGCTCTCACCCCTTTAACTTCCATGGGCATTCGCAATGGCAAGTTGCTGGAAATCGGAGCTGCAAATAGCACAGCACCCTCTGTAGGTCATGTGGAACTTGTGTGAACAAGTGACTGTGTTTCTCCTCAACCAATCAAACTGAAGAATTGCTAATGATCAGCGGCAAAACTAGACCAGGAAGTATCATTAAGTTTGAATGGTGAATTGAAACATTTACAGATGAAATAGAAAGAGAGATTGGGTTAAAAAAATAATATAAAGAGGGAAAAAATGTATTCTTAAAATCTTCGACAGCAATATAAATCAAAAATAATGAGACCCCCAGGCTTATAAAAATTAATTTTCAGTGCCAGAGAGGTAGGTTTGCAATAATTAAGACTTGTCCGACTACCAGAAAAATATACTTTCGTTGGCAAATTTAAATAGTATCTAATACGTGAGTGCAGGAATTTCAAAAACATGAAAGATCAACAAGATGGCGAGATGCCACTATCATGCAGCTAATTACTGGAGCGCATCTCGGACAGGAACTTTTGTTTAACTGCACTTTTGTCCTCATGGTGAATGATTAATCATGGTGAATGTCATGAACCTTATTGTTATTTTGACTCCAAATTCTGCCTCATGAAATTGAATTATTTTTCCCATGTTATTCTATTAGAAATTATTAGTAAGATTTGATGAAATGTATACATTGTCAGCAGGTCTCAGATAATGTATGCTCGGCACTGGATGGTACAGTTTACTACATCAATTGTTGAATAATAACAATATAATCCTTATTGTCACAAGTAGGCTTACATTAACACTGCAATGAAGTTACTGTGAAAAGCCCCTAGTCGCCACACTTCGGCGCCTGTTCGGGTACACTGAGGGAGAATTCAGAATGTCCAATTCACCTAACAGCACGTCTTTCAGGACTTGGGGGAGGAAACCGGAGCGCCCGAAGGAAACCCACGAAGACACGGGGAGAACGTGCAGACTCCGCATAGACAGTGACCCAAGCCGGGAATCGAACCTAGGACCTTGGAGCTGTGAAGCAAAAGTGACATCCATTGTGCTACTGTGCTGCTGTGTTAATGTAAGCCTACTTGTGACAATAAAGATTACTATTGTTATTGTTTAACAGTTGATGCAGTAAACTGCATGGCATGTCAACCTTCAATTACCTTTAATTTTAATTTTCGTTTAAAGTATACGTGTTTACAAGTATACGCAACACATAGGCCCAGACCTGATGTTCCTTGGAGGTTGTACCCTGGCGGCACCCCAGATGATGCACTGGACGGATCCGTTGGATGTCTTCAGGCAAAGACTGCGTGGAAATTGTCTTGAAAGTTTCAATTTCCATTGGGCAATTAACCTGTGCCTCAAACTTGGATGGTTCCGCCTCTCCTAACAGAATAGTTTAAAGGATTAAAATCAGTTATAAACCCTTGGTAACCTTACTACTAAATCCCTCTTACTGCTCGCACTCCCCCCCCCCCCCCCGACTAACCTCCACACCATACCCACACTCGGCCACACCCCACCAACTCCAGTCTAAGGTCAGTAAAAAGGAGTTTAGTGAGGATCCAATGGTGATTACTACTCCATAGAAGATTCAATTTATCAATTTCTGTCTTAAAGACACTCAACGTCCCGGCCTCCACCGCCCTCTGTGGCAATGTATTCCACAGACCTACCACTCTCTGGCTGAAGAAATTTCTCCTCATCTCTGTTCTAAAGTGACTCCCTTTTATTCTAAGGCTGTGCCCCCGCGTCCTAGTCTCCCCTGCTAATGGAAACAACTTCCCTACGTCCATCCTATCCAAGCCATTCATTATCTTGTAAGTTTCTATTAGATCTCCCCTCAACCTCCTAAACTCCAATGAATATAATCCCACGATCCTCAGACGTTCATCGTATGTTAGGCCTACCATTCCTGGGATCATCCGTGTGAATCTCCGCTGGACACGCTCCAGTGCCAGTATGTCCTTCCTGAGGTGTGGGGCCCAAAATTGCTCACAGTATTCTAAATGGGGCCTAACTAGTGCTTTATAAAGCCTCAGAAGTACATCCCTGCTTTTATATTCCAAGCCTCTTGAGATAAATGACAACATTACATTTGCTTTCTTAATAACGGACTCAACCTGCAAGTTTACCTTTAGAGAATCCTGGACTAGGACTCCCAAGTCGCTTTGCACTTTAGCATTATGAATTTTGTCACCGTTTAGAAAATAGTCCATGCCTCTATTCTTTTTTCCAAAGTGCAAGACCTCGCACTTGCCCACGTTGAATTTCATCAGCCACTTCTTGGACCATTCTCCTAAACTGTCTAAATCTTTCTGCAGCCTCCCCACCTCCTCAATACTACCTGCCCCTCCACCTATCTTTGTATCATCGGCAAACTTGGCCAGAATGCCCCCAGTCCCGTCATCTAGATCGTTAATATATAAAGAGAACAGCTGTGGCCCCAACACTGAACCCTGCGGGACACCACTTGTCACCGGTTGCCATTCCGAAAAAGAACCTTTTATCCCAACTCTCTGCCTTCTGTCTGACAGCCAATCGTCAATCCATGTTAGTACCTTGCCTCGAATACCATGGGCCCTTATTTTACTCAGCAGTCTCCCATGAGGCACCTTGTCAAAGGCCTTTTGGAAGTCAAGATAGATAACATCCATTGGCTCTCCTTGGTCTAACCTATTTGTTATCTCTTCAAAGAACTCTAACAGGTTTGTCAGGCACGACCTCCCCTTACTAAATCCATGCTGACTTGTCCTAATCCGACCCTGCACTTCCAAGAATTTAGAAATCTCATCCTTAACGATGGATTCTAGAATTTTGCCAACAACCGAGGTTAGGCTAATTGGCCTATAATTTTCCATCTTTTTTCTTGTTCCCTTCTTGAACAGGGGGGTTACAACAGCGATTTTCCAATCCTCTGGGACTTTCCCTGATTCCAGTGACTTTTGAAAGATCATAACTAACGCCTCCACTATTTCTTCAGCTATCTCCTTTAGAACTCTAGGATGTAGCCCATCTGGGCCCGGAGATTTATCAATTTTCAGACCTTTTAGTTTCTCTAGCACTTTCTCCTTTGTGATGGCAACCATATTCAACTCTGCCCCCTGACTTTCCTGAATTGTTGGGATATTACTCATGTCTTCTACTGTGAAGACTGACGCAAAGTACTTATTAAGTTCCTCAGCTATTTCCTTGTCTCCCATCACTAGATTACCTGCGCCATTTTGGAGCGGCCCAATGTCTACTTTTGCCTCCCGTTTGTTTTTAATGTATTTAAAGAAACTTTTACTATCATTCCTAATGTTACTGGCTAGCCTACCTTCATATTTGATCCTCCCCTTCCTTATTTCTCTCTTTGTTATCCTCTGTTTGTTTTTGTAGCCTTCCCAATCTTCTGACTTCCTACTACTCTTTGCCACATTATAGGCTCTCTCTTTTGCCTTGATGCATTCCCTGACTTCCTTTGTCAGCCATGGCTGCCTAATCCTCCCTCTGATAACCTTTCTTTTCTTTGGGATGAACCTCTGCACTGTGTCCTCAATTACTCCCAGAAACTCCTGCCATTGCTGTTCTACTGTCTTTCCCACTAGCCTCTGCTTCCAGTCGATTTTCGTCAGTTCCTCCCTCATGCACCTGTAATTACCTTTATTTAACTGTAAAACCTTTACATCTGATTCTACCTTCCTTCTTTCAAATTGCAGACTGAATTCTACCATATTATGATCACTGCTTCCTAAGTGTTCCCTTACTTTAAGATCTTTTACCAATTCTGGCTCATTACATAACACTAAGTCCAGAATAGCCTGTTCCCTCGTGGGCTCCATCACAAGCTGTTCCAAAAAGCCATCCTGTAAACATTCAATGAATTCCCTTTCTTTGGGTCCACTGGCAACATTATTTACCCAGTCCACCTGCATATTGAAGTCCCCCATGATCACTGTGACCTTGCCTTTCTGACATGCCCTTTCTATTTCGTGGTGCATTTTGTGCCCCTGGTCCTGACCACTGTCAGGAGGCCTGTACATAACTCCCATTATGGCTTTTTTGCCTTTGTGGTTCCTCAACTCTACCCACACAGACTCCACATCGTCTGACCCTATGTCGTTTAGTGCTATTGATTTAATTTCATTTCTAATTAACAAGGCAACCCCGCCCCCTCTACCCACCTCTCTGTCTTTTCGATAGGTTGTAAATCCCTGGATGTTTAACTGCCAGTCCTGAACCCCCTGCAACCACGTCTCTGTGATGCCTACCACATCATACCTGCCAGTCACAATCTGGGCCACAAGCTCATCTACCTTGTTCCGTACACTGCGGGCATTTAAATATAGCACCTTTAATTCCCTATTGACTGTCCCTTTTTGTTTTCTTAGTGTGGTGGACCTTGGTTTACTGAGCCTTTCCATACACTGTGTCATATTTTGTGAGATGGGGACTATTGTAACCTCTCCTGAGTTCTGTCTTTTCGTGATTTTTTGTAATCCTAAGCAGCTACGCTTCCCACTGATTCCTTCACCTCTTGGTTCCCTGACTTTCCCTTCCCCCCCAATCTCTAGTTTAAAGTCCTATTGACCACCCTATTTACTCTTTTCGCCAGAACACTGGTCCCAGCTCGGTTCAGGTGGAGACCATCCCAACGGTATAGGTCCCCCCTGTCCCAAAACTGATGCCAGTGTCCCATGAAAAGGAACCCCTCTTTCCCACACCACTCTTTCAGCCACGTGTTAACTTCCCTTATTCTTGCCTACCTATGCCAATTTGCACGTGGCTCGGGCAGTAATCCGGAGATTATGACCCTTGAGGACCTGTTTTTTAATTTGAATCCTAGCTCTTTATAATCTCTAAACAGGTCCTCTTTCCTAGACTTGCCTATGTAGTTGGTACCGACATGGACCACAACAACTGGATCCTCCCCCTCCCTCTCCAATATCCTTTCAAGCCGGTCAGAGATGTCCCGCACCCTAGCACCGGGCAGGCAACATACCATGCGGGACCCTCTATCCTGCTCACAAAGGGTACTATCTATCCCTCTGATAATAGAATCCCCTACAACTACAACTTGCCTATTTACTTCCTCCCCTTGAATGGCCTGCTGAACCATGGTGCCTTGGTCAGCTGACTCATCCTTCCTGCAGCCCTGTTCGCCATCCACACAGGGAGCAAGTGCCTCGTACCTGTTGGACAGGGTCAAGGGCTGAGGCTCCTGAGTTCCTGACTGCTGGTTCCCTTTACCTGCCTGACTTGCAGTCACACCCTGCTGTCCCTGGCCACTGGCAGGATTTAAACTATTTACTCTGACAGGTGTGACTGCCTCCTGAAACAAAGTGTCCAGGTAAGCCTCCCCCTCCCGGATGTGCCTCAGTGTGTGAAGCTCAGACTCCAGCTCATCAACTCTGAGCCGGAGTTCTTCGAGCAGCCAACACTTACTGCAGATGTGGTCGCTGCAGCTCACAATGGGATCTGCCAGCTCCCACATCAAGCAGCTTAAGCACATCACCTGACCAGCCATCTCTAATTAATTAATTTGTTTAATTTAAGTTTACGAGTTTTAAATTTGGGGCAGATTGGTTATCAACCAATCAGATCACAGCTTCCCTCTGACGTCACTTTTGAAAAAAAGTGGAAAACAGGAAGTTACCGTTAGGTCTGTATACTCACCCAGAGACAAAGTACATTTAAATCTGTGCCAATACAGCTGAAGAAAATAAGATATGCTTACTCTCTGCTTGATGTCAGCTGCACAGATCGAAACCCAAATGCCTTCTCTTATTCTATATGCTGCGGACTGCCAAACAGTGGAGTTCAGCCAAAGTTCAGAAAGCTGCTGCAAAGCTTCTTTATTATACTATCTTCTGTATTTATTTTCTCTTTCATCACCTCTGTAACTCATTTAAATTTTTTGATAAATCTTGTGGGCTGGTTCTGGGTAGTTGCTGAATAAATACAATGGCCTACAAATTTAATGGAGTCGCACCAATTTTTTATATGCCAAACGTGCACTGGACACACAAGCTCATTACATGCCAGAAGTGCTCTGTTCACCATTTTGGTAAAAGCAGGAAAATAACTGACTAGGACCCATAATTCTTGGATGTCTAATGCCGGTTTAGGACCCCAATGTAAAATTGAGCTGTCTTGAATGCAGCCAATGCCGGGCTGAATTCATGAAAACATTGTCTTTTTGTGGACTAAACAGTGGTCCTTAAAGGCGGCCAGCAAAAAAGAATTTTGGTAAAAATACTTAACTCAGAAGAAGTACTCCTTTCGTTAAAGAAAATGTTTGCATTGCCTTCGATCGGCCCTCTTACGGTTGCATCACCCCACCCTCTTCCGCTCACATCCCGGCCAATCACTTCCATTCTTCACTTCTTCAATCTCCCCATCCCTTCCAATTGCGATCCACCATGCCGATCCAATCCGTCACCCCCGACACTTTCTCAGTCGTCACCTTCCTTTCGGATCATTTCAGCCCTCTTAAAGAGGCACTCTTGCTAATGGAGCAGCCTGAAATTGTAATCCTCTTTGGTGGTGAGTTGTCTGGAATGCCTAGCAGGCATCTCCAGCTTGGTGGTCTCATGTAAATGAGGCCTGAGGCACAATATTGAGTGTGTCTCCCGCCCACTGGTTCTGGCACAGGGGGTTCATCTCAATTTCAAGTCAGTATATTGATCATTCCTTTAAAAAACTTTTGTTCCCCAGTAGACCCTGAAAGCATTAAATAAATGGTTTAGTATGTTGTGCTTTCCAACATGAGGCTCTTGTGGTTTTTCTCTTCAATTATTTCCACAATTGCTCTCAATATATATTTAAAATGCATTCTCTGTTTATCCATTTTAGTAATCTGGTCTCAATTATCAGGATGGTTCTGTAATATTCAACGTCTGTACAGATGAATCCACTTCATACCTTAAATGGCTCATTTTTGGCATCTAGAGCGAACACTGACTTATGTCTGAGTTCATCATTTTTTTCTGAATCTAAAAATTCAGGCGCAGTCAATATTAAAATCTTGAGTGTGTCCTGAGACAGTTTTCATTTGTAGCTAGATACAGTCAATTGGTTAAAATCACTGTTGGTGCTCACTTTACGAGTTACTTCTGTCAATCATCGTTCCATATAAATTAATCTACTTTTCATTACACTGAAAAGATCAGCGTTTATGATATTCAACTGTTAGGCCAGGCTTAAAGAAAACATTATTACTAACAAGAAATAAATCAAATACCTGATCTAATTTATGCACCAATATTACTTTACTGCAAAGTTTCACTAGGGTTCATTTTTGTGGATTTTGTCAACGAAGTTAAGCCATGATAAACGTTTTCAAAGTTATACAATAAAAGGTGGCAAGTTAGAACATTAAAGCCATTCAAATATGTTGTCCGTTCCCACATAAAATGAGTCTGTTTTCAATATTTCTTCAATAATTATCATCATCAAACATTGTTTTTTTTTCTCAAAATGTTACTCTTGAAATAGAAATACAGTAACATATTTTGGTAGGACCGTTTGTGCAGGAACAATATTTTAAAAACAAATCTGTTGCTAGAATAGTAAATCATGTTGTGTTCCACTCTTCTAGATCAGCGTCAGTTGTTGGCAATGGCGATTTGTAAATTTTTAATGTTAAGCAATTTGGAAATTGTTTCAATTCATTGGGTGCGATTCTCCGACTCCCCGCCGGGTCAGAGAATCGGCGGGGGGGGGGGGCGTGAATCCTGCCCCGCTGCCCACGATATTCTCCGGCAGTCAAAACTTCAGCCGACGGGAATTGCGCCGTGCGCCTCGCAGAATAGCAAGTGCCGGCGCGACACTATGGGCCCCAGGGCTGCTCCAATTCTCCGGGCAGGATGGGCCGAAGTCCCACCGGTGTAAATCAAACAACCTTTTTAACAGCGTCAACCAGTCGTTGACGCCGGCCAGAGCGGAGGTAGGGGTCGACGTTGGGCGGCTGCCAGAGAAGTGACGGCACGGCCGTAGGTGGGGGGGGGTTGCGGGTGCCAATGGAGGGTGCGTGCCGGTATCGTGGTCGGTACTGGCGATGGGGTTGAGTGTTGAGGGGGAGGGGAGCTGGGGAGGGTGAGTGCCGGGGAGGGGGGGGGGGGCTGGGGAGGGTGAATGCCGGGGAGGGGAGAGCTGGGGAGGGTGAATTCCGGGGAGGGGGGGCTGGGGAGGGTGAATGCCGGGGGGTGGGCTGGGGAGGGTGGGTGCCAGGGAGGGGGGGGGGGGGCTGGGGAGGGGGGGTGCAGGGAGGGGGGGGCTGGGGAGGGGGAGTGCCGGGGAGGGTGGGGGGCTGGGGAGGGTGAATGCCGGGGAGGGGAGAGCTGGGGAGGGTGAATGCCGGGGAGGGGGGGCTAGGGAGGGTGAATGCCGGGGGGTGGGCTGGGGAGGGTGGGTGCCAGGGAGGGGGGGGGGCTGGGGAGGGTGGGTGCAGGGAGGGGGGGGCTAGGGAGGGTGAGTGCCGGGGAGGGATGGGCTGGGGAGGGTGAGTGTTGGGGGGTGGGCTGGGGAGGGTGGGTGCCGGGGAGGGGGGGGGGGGGCTGGGGAGGGTGAATGCCAGGGAGGGGAGAGCTGGGGAGGGTGAATTCCGGGGAGGGGGGGCTGGGGAGGGTGAATGCCGGGGGGGTGGGCTGGGGAGGGTGGGTGCCAGGGAGGGGGGGGGGGCTGGGGAGGGTGGGTGCAGGGAGGGGGGGGCTGGGGAGGGTGAGTGCCGGTGAGGGTGGGGGGCTGGGGAGGGTGAATGCCGGGGAGGGGAGAGCTGGGGAGGGTGAATGCCGGGGAGGGGGGGCTAGGGAGGGTGAATGCCGGGGGGTGGGCTGGGGAGGGTGGGTGCCAGGGAGGGGGGGGGCTGGGGAGGGTGGGTGCAGGGAGGGGGGGGCTAGGGAGGGTGAGTGCCGGGGAGGGATGGGCTGGGGAGGGTGAGTGCTGGGGGGTGGGCTGGGGAGGGTGGGTGCCGGGGAGGGGGGGTGCCGAGGAGGGCAGGGCTGGGGAGGGTGAGTGCCGGGGAGTGAGTGCCGGGAACGGTGAGTGGGGGGGGGGGTTTGCCTGGCCAGCCCATGGCTCCTGGCTGCGGAGTGGGTATGTACAATGATGATATATCGTCTATCCCCCAACCCCCACCCCTGCAGACCATAGTGTTTGGGCATCACCCAGCGATGTTGGCCGCCGTGGTGGGAGCCACCCTTCTACATGTTGCCCTGGGGATCCTGGAGCAGAAGCGTGCCAGAGAGGCGGCAGAGGCTGCCGCAGAGGAGCATGCCGCAGAGAAGCAGGTGGCAGCCGCCCAGGCTGGAGGGCCTCCCACCTGACAGGACGAGGAGGAGGAGGAGGTGGTGATGGTGCCACGGCGACGGAGACGCCCGATGTGGCCCCGTGTGTTCCGGCGCCGCACGTCGTACCAGGACCTCACGGACCGGGCTTGCAGGAAGCGACACAGGATGAGCCGGCAAACCGTTGCACATATCTGCCATCTGATGGCACACCTGGCACAGCGTGGCTCTGGGGGAGGACACCCTCTCCCCATGGCCATCAAGGTTACAGCGGCCCTGAACATCTATGCTAAGGGGTCATTCCAGTCGCTGAGTGCGGACCTGTCCGGCAACTCGCAGGCATCGGTGCGTCCGTTTGTGACGGACGCCTGATGCGTTAGGCAGGTTGGTTCGATGTGGACTGCACTTGATGCAGGGAAGTTAGAAACAGACATCTAACACTGGAGAAGATCCAACACTGTTTTACTCAACTATAGAACTGCTATACATATTCAGCTGTGGGTCAACACTATACAGATCTGACTGGTGACCTTATAGTAGCCTGACCAGACTTACTAGCTACCGCATGGTGTTTGCACTTGCTAGCTCGTGTTCTCTGACTGTCTCAGCAGCTGCGTCCTGAGAGAGCGGGAAACCTAGTGCCCTCTGGCTTTATAGTGGTAGTGTCCTGTCTGGTGATTGGCTGTACTGTATTGTATGCTTACTTGTCATCCTATGTGTCAATCACTGCCTGTCTTCATCTCATTATATACATGAGTGGATATTATGACATCTCACCCTTTTTTTTAGTTAAATAAATACTGAGGTATGTGTACGATACCTGACTATGTACAAACGGTGCTTGAACAAACGTATATACATGGGGAGGTGTCGATAGTGCAGACACATGGCAAACAAAGCAATATTTACAAAGGTTAAATCGATGAATTCAGTCACAAAATTTACAAAAGTTCAGTCTACAGATTCAGTCTTTGTGGTGGGTGCCGAATTCATGTCGATTGCCGCAGAGGTGGATCAGGAGCCGCCTGCACGTGTATAGGTGGGATCGCTGCCATTACGCTGGAAGCGTGGGCCGGCAGGATTGCTGGCAGATTGGTGGCCTCATGGCAGGGTACGTCCGGAGGAAGTATGATGGCCGGCAGAGCACTGAGGTCAGGTGGTGGGCTTGGAACTCTTTGCAATGCCTGTCTGTTGTGCCGTAGCAGGGAGCCATCAGCCATGCGGACAAGGAAGAACCTTGGGCAACTTGTTTGACAAAAACAGCTGTGGCTGACCAGCCGCCCTCAGGCAACTGGACGGGAACATGATTGGCTGGAGCCAGCTCGGGTAAATCTGTGGCATGAGCATCATATGTGGCCTTCTGTTGGGCCCGGGACTTCTGCATTTTTTGCAAAACCGTGAGGTGGTCAAGGTCTTGAACATGGATGGCTGGAACTGTGGTCCTCAGAGTGCGATTCATGAGCATCTGCGCTGGAGACAACCCAGTGGACAGTGGGGTTGCTCTGTATGCCAGCAGTGCCAGGTTGAAGTCGGAGCCTGAGTCTGCAGCTTTGCACAGCAACCGGTTGACAATATGAACCCCTTTCCCTGCCTTTCCGTTTGATTGCGGGTAGTGGGGACTGGAGGTAACGTGACGGAAGTTGTAGGACTGTGCAAAGTCAGGCCATTCCTGGCTGTAAAAGCATGTGCCGTTGTCGCTCATTACCGTGAGCGGTATCCCATGCCTGGCGAACATTTCTTTGCAGGCTTTGATGACCGCCTTCGACGTGAGGTCAGACAGTTTCATCACTTCTGGATAACTGGAGAAGTAGTCAACCAGGAGTACGTAGTCACGCCCCTTGATGTGGAAAAGGTCTACACCTACTTTGGACCACGGAGAGGTCACAATCTCGTGCTGTTGCAGTGTTTCCTTGGGTTGAGCCGGTTGAAACTTCTAACAGGTGAGGCAGTTGAGGACTGTGTTGGCAATGTCCTGGTTAATGCCCGACCAATAACCCGCCTCCCGAGCTCTGCGTGGCATTTCTCGACTCCAAGGTGGCCCTAATGGAGTTGGCCCAGCACCATAGCCCGCATGCTCTGAGGAATAACCATCCTGTCGAGTTTCAGAAGGATTCCCTCTACAACTGTCAGCTCGTCCTTCACGTTAAAGAATTGTGGACATTTTCCCTTCTGCCAGCCATGGGTAAGGTGCTGCATCACAGGCTGCAGTAAAGGATCCTTGGCCGTTTCCTCACGAATTTGGACCACCTGTTCGTCAGAGGCTGGGAGGTTGGTGGCACACAATTGCACTTGCGCCTCTATGTGGCAGATGAAGTCACCTTGTTCACACGGTGTGGTGATGGACCGGGATAGGGAATCTGCAATGATCAGCTCTTTGCCTGGCGTGCAGACAAGTTCGAAGTCATAGCTGCGGAGTCGAAGAAGAATTTGCTGTAACCGAGGTGTCATGTCATTTAAATCCTTCTAGATTATGTGGACTGGAGACCTGTGGTCCGTTTCCACTGTGAATTTTGGCAGGCCGTAAACGTAGTCATGAAACTTGACTATTCCTGTCAGGAGACCCAGACACTCCTTTTCGATCTGGGCATACCGTTGCTCAGTGGGTGTCATGGCCCTGGAGGCATATGTCACTGGAGCACAGGACTGGGAGTCACCTGGCTGGAGGAGCACCGCCCCAATGCCGTCCTGGCTTGCATCAGTTGATATCTTGGTTTCCTTGGTTGGGTCGAAGAATGCTAGAACTGGGGCTGTGGTGAGCTTTGCCTTCAGCTCACGCCATTCCGCTTCATGTGTGGGCAGCCACTGGAATTCCGTTGACTTCTTGACGAGATGGCGGAGGGCCGTGGTGTGGGATGCCATATTGGGAATGAATTTCCCGAGAAAGTTGACCATCCCGAGGAAGCGGAGGACTGCCTTCTTGTCCTCTGGGGTCTTCATGGTGTTGATCGCCAAGACCTTGTCGGCGCCTGGCCGCTCACCCTGCTGCGAGATGTGGTCACCTCGAAATTTGATATCTGATTGATCAAATGAGCACTTGGCCCTGTTGAGCTCGAGACCATGTTCATGAATTCGCTGGAAGACCTGCTTGAGGAGAGCGATGTGTTCCTGGGGCGTTCTGGACAAGATAATCATGTTTTCCACGTATACTCGCACCCCCTCGATGCCCTCCATCATCTGCTCCATGATGCGGTAAAACACTTCGGAGGCAGATATGATGCCGAAAGGCATGCAGTTGTAGCAGTAGCGACCGAACGGGGTGTTGAACGTGCACAGCTTGCGGCTGGATGTGTCCAGCTGTATTTGCCAAAAGCCCCGGGAGGCGTCCAGCTTAGTGAAGAATTTGGCATGAGCTATCTCTCTAGTCAACTCTTCACGTTTCAGGATCGGGTAATGCTCCCGCATTATGTTGCGGTTTAAATCCTTAGTATCAATGCAAATGCGGAGCTCCCCTGATGGCTTCTTTACGCAGACCATGGAGCTGACACAGTCTGTTGGCTCTGTAACCTTCGGGATGATGCCCTGGTCTTGGAGGTCCTGTAGTTGCTTTTTCAGACGATCCTTGAGGGGCGCCGGCACCCGGCGTGGTTCATGAATTACAGGGGTGGTGTTCGGCTTGAGCAGGATTTTATATCGGTATGGGAGCGTGCCCATTCCATCGAATACGCGCGATAATGTCAACTATGTCGGCTTGCAAATTTCCATCGGGCGAGGCCGTCGCCGGTGACGATGACATGGTGTGGACTCGCTGAACCAGGTTCAGGAGCTTGCAAGCGCGAACACCGAGCAGGGACGCCTTGTCAGGCCTGAGCATTTCAAACCGTAATGTTGCCTTGATCACCTTGTTGGATGTGGTGATAACCACTGTAGATATGCATACTTGCAGTAGGGGGATGTATGGCTGTACCTGTAATTCAGGTTCCTCCGTTACGCTCGACCAGTCGCGTCCTTGCAACCTGGCACCCTCTTCCACATCAGTGCTGGTCAACGGCCACGTGATCTCCTGCCTCATCGACTCCGGAGCACCGAGAGCTTCGTCCACCCTGAAACGGTAAGGCGCTATTCCCTTGAGGTCCATCCCGCCAACCGGCAGATCTCTCTCGCCTCCGGTTCCCACTCTGTCCCGATCCGGGGTTTCTGCCTGGTTAAACTTACTGTACAGCGCGTGGAATTCGACCGTTTCCGTCTGTACATTCTCCCCAACCTCTGCGTGGTCACTCTTACTAGACCTGGATTTCCAGTGCAATCTCCAGAGCCTCACCCTCAAATTCGGCGGACCCCTACCTCCCCTCACCGTTTGCAGCCTCGCGACCCTCAAGGTCGAGCCTCCCTCACTCTTTGCCAATCTGACCGCAGATTGCAAGCCCGTCGCCACCAGGAGCAGACGGTACAGCACCCAGGACAAGTCCTTCATCTGGTCCGAAGTCCAGCGGCTGCTTCGGGAGGGTATCATCGAGGCCAGCAACAGCCCTTGGAGAGCCCAGGTGGTAGTGGTTAAGACCGGGGAGAAGCACAGGATGGTCGTGGACTACAGTCAGACCATCAACCGGTACACGCAGCTCGATGCGTACCCCCCCCTCCCCCGCATTTCTGATTTGGCCAATCAGATTGCACAGTACCGAGTCTTCTCTACTATTGACCTGAAATCCGCCTACAACCAGCTTCCCATCCGTAAATAGGACCGTCCCTACACTGCCTTCGAGGCAGACGGTCGTCTGTACCAATTTCTTAGGGTTCCCTTCGGCATCACGAATGGTGTCTCGGTATTTCAACGAGAAATGGACCGAATGGTTGACCGGTACGGACTGCAGGCCACTTTCCCTTACCTCGACAATGTCACCATCTGCGGCCATGACCAGCAGGACCATGACGCCAACCTTTCTAAATTCCTCCACACTGCATCTCTCCTTAATCTCACGTACAACAAGGAGAAGTGCGTGTTCCGCACAGACCCCTTAGCCATCCTCGGCTAGGTAGTCCAAAACGGACTACTGGGGCCCGACCCCAACCTCATGCGCCCCCTCATGGAGCTTCCACTCCCCCACTGCCCCAAGGCCCTCAAACACTGCCTTGGGTTCTTTTCTTATTACGCCCAGTGGGTCCCACAATACGCGGACAAGGCCCGCCCGCTTATCCAGTCCACACATTTTCCCCTCTCGGCCGAGGCACAACAGGCCTTCCCCTGCATTGAATCTGACATAGCCAGGGCGGGGATGCACGCAGTAGATGAGACACTGCCTTTCCAAGTAGAGAGCGACGCTTCAGACGTCGCACTTGCCGCCACGCTGAATCAGGCCGGCAGACCCGTGGCATTCCTTTCACGCACCCTCCACGCCTCCGGAATTTGACATTCCTCTGTTGAAAAGGAGGCCCAGGCCATCGTTGAAGCGGTGCGGCACTGGAGGCATTACCTGGCTGGCAGGAGATTCACTCTCCTCACTGACCAACGGTCGATAGCCTCCATGTTCAACAACACACAGCGGGGCAAGATCAAGAATGACAAAATCTTGCTGTGGAGAATCGAGCTCTCCACCTTTAACTACGAGATCTTGTATTGCCCCGGCAAGCTCAACGAGCCCCCAGACGCCCTCTCCCGAGGTACATGTGCCAGTGCACAAGTGAACCAGCTCCGTGCCTTGCACGAGAGCCTTTGCCATCCGGGGGTCACTCGCTTGTACTATCTAATCAAAGCCCGCAATCTGCCCTACTCCGTCGAGGAAGTATGGACAGTCACCAGAGACTGCCAGGTCTGTGCCGAGTGAAAGCCACACTTCTACCGGACAGATTGCGCGCGCCTGGTGAAAGCGTCCCGCCCCTTTGAACGCCTCAGCGTGGACTTCAAAGGGCCCCTCCCCTCCACCGACTGCAACACCTACCTCCTTAGTGTGGTCAATGAATTTTCTAGGTCCCCCTTAGCCATCCCATCCCTGGATATGACGTCTGCTACAGTCATCAAGGCCCTGGATTTCATTTTCGCCCTGTTCGGTTTCCCCGACTACATCCACAGTGACAGGGGATCCTCGTTCATGAGTGATGAGCCGCGTCATTTCCTGCGCAGCAGGGGTATCCTCCAGCAGGACAACCAGCTACAACCCCCGGGGAAACGGGCAGGTAGGGAGGGAGAATGGGACGGTATGGAGGGCAGTCCAGCTGGCCCTATGGTCCAGGAACCTCCCAGCCACTCGCTGGCAGCAGGTCCTCCCTGACGCGCTCCATTCCATTCAGTCACTACTGTGCACCACAACTAACAGTACACCCCATGAACGTGTTTTTGCCTTCCCTAGGAAGTCTACATCCGGGGTGTCGCTCCCGACGTGGCCCATGACTCCGGGCCCAGTCCTTCTCCGTAGGCATGTCCGGCACCACAAGGCGGAACCCCTGGTGGACAAAGTACGCCTTCTCCACGCCAACCCTCAGTATGCCTACGTGGAGTTCCCCGACGGCCGCCAGGACACAGTCTCGCTCCGGGACCTGGCTCCCTCAGGTGCCGATCCCATGCCCACGCCCCTTTTCCCCCCCCGCACCACCCTCCTTTTCCCCGGCGCCCCCGTATTCGTCCCCACCAGGTCCATCCCTCGTCCCCCTGCCCACACTGGAGGATACAGAAGATTTCGGCTCGCTCTCGGAGTCATCCCGCCAGCAGCCAGCACCAACACCGCCAGCACCTGCACCATTGTTGCCATCACTGCCTGGGCAGACGTCGCTACCACAACTACGCCGATCACAGCGGAACGTTCGACCGCCGATTCGGCTCAACCTGTAACCTGCTAACCGGATGGACTCTTGGTTTTCTTTGTTTGAACCCTTTTGTTAATATATCATCCTTTGTATTATAGTTACACGTCACCCCCGCCGGACTCATTTTTTACAGGGGGTGAATGTGGTGATAACCACTGTAGATATGCATACTTGCAGTAGGGGGATGTATGGCTGTACCTGTAATACAGGTTCCTCCGGTAAGCCCCTGCCGGCTAGCTCTGCCCACAGGGAGCTTGTGTATAAATATGCGTGTGAGTCACTCAGACCCTAGTCTACAGTTGCAGCCGGAGGAATAGCATCACACAGCAATAAAGCCTCGATTGTACTTGTCTCTCGTCTTTGAGTGCAATTGTTAGCGCCACATTGGATACCCCTAGTTGACACGAGCCACTGGCAGCCAAGGCATTGCCATTGTAGTCAAGGAGCTGGCAGGCCGGTGGAAGAATGCTTGGTCGGGCCTGGATGCTGTTGAGGTCTGATTGTGAGATGAGGTTCGCAGACGCTCCGGTGTCCAGTTTAAATCGGATGCGAGCCTTGTTAACTGTGAGGACAGCACACCACTCGTCGTCTGGATCCACAGTGAGGATCGAGAAGCATTGCGCAGGTGTGGTGGAGGCCAGCTCATGTGTGGTTATGATGCCCACCCGATATGGAGACTTGAGGCAGTCAGCATCACGGTCCGTTGGGCTGTCGGGATCGGAATCTGAAATGAAAATCGCTTATTGTCACGAGTAGGCTTCAATGAAGTTACTGTGAAAAGCCCCTAGTCGCCATATTCCGGCGCCTGTCCAGGGAGGCTGGTACGGGAAACGAACCGTGCTGCTGGCCTGCTTGGTCTGCTTTAAAAGCCAGCGATTTAGCCCAGTAAGCTAAACCAGCCCCTATTATAAGTGGAATTGAATACAAAAGTAGGGGATGGGGAAGGGGAAAAGGGGGGATGGGGGTGGGGAAAGGGGGGATGGGGGAAGGGGAAAATGGGGCAGACAGTGGGGGATCTCACTTGGTGGTGCGCCCCCGACCTCTGCATCCGCAACCTCCTGGTCCTCGGGTCCGCCTGCAAGATCCAGGGCTCTCTCTTCATGAACGGTGAGGGGGGCGCATGTCATGTGGACCCCCTCTGGTCCTCTCACACTCCAGCTTCTCCTGTGGGGTTGGGGGGGGGGGGGGGGGGGCAGGGATAATGGGCAACAGTGTTAGGCAGACATATACATGCGGACCAGCAGTTGTGTGTATGATGACACAGGTTAACACCCCATCCTGCCAATGCAGCCTGCATGGGTGGGTGCAGCCATGTTGATTTCAGCTCGGGCTGTCCCGCCCATTGCGGGTTGGGGGGGTACTCACCCTGGCTGCCCTGACTACGTCATTGACCTTCTTGTGGCACTGATGCCAGTCCTGGCTGTTATGGCCACGGCGCTGACAGCCTCTGCCACCTCCCTCCACAGGCGCCGGCTGTGGTGTGGTGCAACCCTGCGGCCGTGTCCGGGGTACAGGGCCTCCTTCCCCTGCTCCACTGCGTCCAGGAGCCCCTCAAATTCTCCGGCGGGGGCATCTTTTGTGCTGCGAGGAGGCGCCGCATCTAAGGCGGCGCGCACATTTGGTGTCACGCCGTTGCTAGCGCCTTCTGGGTTGGAGGTTTTCCGATGTTCCGATCGCGCCGATCGCTGAGAATCCCGCCCATTGTTTCTATTGCACTAAACTTAGGAGGACCGGAAGATTGGAAGAAGAGATGAGGCAGAGTGAAAGGAACAAGAGGAAGTGAAGGAAATTACAATTGAATAAAAAATTAAGGAGATTGTGCTTCAGTTATCGAGAGCATTGGTGGGACCAGGTCTCGAGTATTTTTTTAAATTCACTCCTGGGACATGGATGTCACTGGCTGTGCCAGAATTCATTTCCCATCCCTAATTGTCCGTGAGGAGGCAGTTAAGAGTCAACCACATTGCTGTGGGTTTGGAGTCACATGTCGGCCAGACCAGGTAAGGATGGCAGATTACCTTCCCTGAAGGACATTTGTGAACCAGATTAGTTTTGACGATAATTGACAATGGTTTCACGGTCATCATTAGACTTTTAATTCCAGATATTTTATTGAATTTAAATTCCATCATTTGCCGTGGTGGGATTCGAACCCGGGTCCGCAGACCGTTATCCTGGGTCTCTGGATTACAAGTCCAATGACAATACTAATAAGCCACCGCCTCCCCTTTATTGTGGACAGTAATGGTCTCCTATTGTTTTGAATTAATTTATGGGATGTGGGTGTCGTCAGCTAGACCTGCATTTATTGTCGAACCCTAGCTGCCTTTGAGAATGTGGTGGTCAGTTACTTTCTTGAGCCGCTGCAGTCCCTGAGGGGTAGGTATACCCACAATGTGGTTAGGGAGGGAGTTTCAGGACTTTGACCAAATGTCAGTGAAGGAACAGCAATATATTTCTCAGTTGGAATAGTAAGTGACTTCCCGGTTGTATGTTCCCAGATATCTGCTTCCCTTGTATTTCCATGGTGTAGTAGTGGTGGATGTGCAAGCTGTTGTCCAAGGAACCTTGGTGATTTACTTGCAGATGGTACACACAGCTGCCAGTGGTGGAGGGATCAAATGTTTGTGAAAGGGGTCGCAATCAAGTGGGCTGCTTTGCCCTGGATAATGTTGAGCTGCTTGAGTGTTGTTGGAGCTACACTGATCCAGGCAAGTGGAGAGTATTCCATCACATTACATTCCTGACTTATGCCTTGCAGATGGTGGACAGGCTTTGGGGGGAGGGGGGGGGGGGGGGGGGGGGGGGTCAGGAGGTGAATTACTGGCTGTAGGATTCCTAGCCTTTGATCTGCTCTTGTAGTTAGTCCTGTTCAGTTTCTGATCAGGTAACCTCCAGAATATTGATGGGGGATTCAGCAATGGTAATGTCATTGAATGTCAAGGAACGGTGGTTGTAAATGGTCATTGGCTGGCATCTGTGTGGCAAGAATATTATTTGCTACTTACTTCCCAGGCCTACCTGGTTTTTGATGATGTGGAGATGCCGGCGTTGGACTGTGGTGAGCACAGTAAGAAGTCGTACAACACCAGGTTAAAGTCCAACATGTCCAAAAACCGTGTTAGGGACCTGGAGCTTGAGCTGGATGAACTTCGGATCATTCGGGAGGCAGAGGGGGTCATAGATAGGAGCTTCAGGGAAGTAGTTACACCAAAGACTGGAGATAGATGGGTAACTGTAAGAGGGACTGGGAAGAAGCAGTCAGTGCAGGGACCCCCTGCGGTCGTTCCCCTGAGTAACAAGTATACCGTTTTGGATACTTGTGTGGGGGGGGGGACTTACCAGGGGTAAGCCATGGGGTACGGGTCTCTGGCACGGAGTCTGTCCCTGTTGCTCAGAAGGGAAGGGGGGGAAAGGAGTAGAACATTAGTAATTGGGGACTCAATAGTCAGGGGCACAGATAGGAGATTTTGTGGGAGCGAGAGAGACTCACGTTTGGTATGTTGCCTCCCAGGTGCAAGGGTACGTGATGTCTCGGATCGTGTTTTCCGGGTCCTTAAGGGGGAGGAGGAGCAGCCCCAAGTCATAGTCCATATTGGCACTAACGACATAGGTAGGAAAGGGGACAAGGATGTCAGGCAGGCCTTTAGGGAGCTAGGATGGAAGCTCAGAGCGAGAACAAACAGAGTTGTTATCTCTGGGTTGTTACCCGTGCCACGTGATAGTGAGACGAGGAATAGGGAGAGAGAGCAAATAAACACGTGGCTACAGGGATGGTGCAGGTGGGAGGGATTCAGATTTCTGGATAACTGGGGCTCTTTCTGGGGAAGGTGGGACCTCTATAGACAGGATGGTCTACATCTGAACCTGAGGGGCACCAATATCCTGGGGGGGAGATTTGTTAGTGGTCTTTGGGGGGGTTTAAACTAATTCAGCAGGGGCATGGGAACCTGGATTGTAGTTTTGGGGTACGGGAGATTGAGAGTATAGAGGTCAGGAGCACAGATTTGACTTTGCAGGAGGGTGCCAGTGTTCAGGTAGGTGGTTTGAAGTGTGTCTACTTCAATGCCAGGAGTATACGAAATAAGGTAGGGGAACTGGCAGCATGGGTTGGTACCTGGGACTTCGATGTTGTGGCCATTTCAGAGACATGGATAGAGCAGGGACAGGAATGGTTGTTGCAGGTTCCGGGGTTTAGGTGTTTTAGTAAGCTCAGAGAAGGGGGCAAAAGAGGGGGAGGTGTGGCGCTGCTAGTCAAGGACAGTATTACGGTGGCGGAAAGGATGCTAGATGGGGACTCTTCTTCCGAGGTAGTATGGGCTGAGGTTAGAAACAGGAAAGGAGAGGTCACCCTGTTGGGAGTTTTCTACAGGCCACCTAATAGTTCTAGGGATGTAGAGGAAAGGATGGCGAAGATGATTCTGGAAAGTAACAGGGTAGTTGTTATGGGAGACTTTAACTTTCCAAATATTGACTGGAAATGATATAGTTCGAGTACATTAGATGGGTCGTTCTTTGTACAATGTGTGCAGGAGGGTTTCCTGACACAATATGTTGACAGGCCAACAAGAGGCGAGGCCACATTGGATTTGGTTTTGGGTAATGAACCAGGCCAGGTGTTAGATCTGGAGGTAGGTGAGCACTTTGGAGACAGTGACCACAATTCGGTGACCTTTACGTTAGTGATGGAAAGGGATAAGTATACCCCGCAGGGCAAGAGTTATAGCTGGGTGAAGGGCAATTATGATGCCATTAGACATGACTTAGGATGTGTAGGTTGGAGAAGTAGGCTGCAAGGGTTGGGCACACTGGATATGTGGAGCTTGTTCAAGGAACAGCTATTGCGTGTTCTTGATAAGTACGTACCAGTCAGGCAGGGAGGAAGGGGTAGAGCGAGGGAACCATGGTTTACCAAAGAAGTGGAATCTCTTGTTAAGAGGAAGAAGGAGGCCTATGTGAAGATGAGGCGTGAAGTTTCAGTTGGGGCGCTTGATAGTTACAAGGAAGCGAGGAAGGATCTAAAGAGAGAGCTAAGACGAGCAAGGAGGGGACATGAGAAGTCTTTGGCAGGTAGGATCAAGGAAAACCCAAAAGCTTTCTATAGGTATGTCAGGAATAAAAGAATGACTAGGGTAAGAGTAGGGCCAGTCAAGGACAGTGGTGGGAAGTTGTGTGTGGAGGCTGAGGAGATAAGCGAGATACTAAATGAATACTTTTCGTCAGTATTCACTCAGGAAAAAGATAATGTTGTGGAGGAGAATGCTGAGACCCAGGCTATTAGAATAGATGGCATTGAGGTGCGTAGGGAAGAAGTGTTGGCAATTCTGGACAAGGTGAAAATAGATAAGTCCCCGGGGCCTGATGGGATTTATCCTAGGATTCTCTGGGAAGCCAGGGAAGAGATTGCTGAGCCTTTGGCTTTGATTTTTATGTCATCATTGGCTACAGGAATAGTGCCAGAGGACTGGAGGATAGCAAATGTGGTCCCTTTGTTCAAGAAGGGGAGTAGAGATAACCCCGGTAACTATAGGCCGGTGAGCCTCACGTCTGTTGTGGGTAAAGTCTTGGAGAGGATTATAAGAGATATGATTTATAATCATCTAGATAGGAATAATATGATTAGGGATAGTCAGCATGGTTTTGTGAAGGGTAGGTAATGCCTCACAAACCTTATCGAGTTCTTTGAGAAGGTGACTGAACAGGTAGATGAGGGTAGAGCAGTTGATGTGGTGTGTATGGATTTCAGTAAAGCGTTTGATAAGGTTCCCCACGGTCGGCTATTGCAGAAAATACGGAGGCTGGGGATTGAGGGTGATTTAGAGATGTGGATCAGAAATTGGCTAGTTGAAAGAAGACAAAGGGTGGTGGTTGATGGCAAATGTTCAGAATGGAGTTCAGTTACGAGTGGTGTACCACAAGGACCTGTTCTGGGGCCGTTGCTGTTTGTCATTTTTATAAATGACCTAGAGGAGGGCACAGAAGGTTGGGTGAGTAAATTTGCAGACGACACTAAAGTCGGTGGAGTTGTAGACAGTGTGGAAGGATGTTGCAGGTTACAGAGGGACATAGATAAGTTGCAGAGCTGGGCTGAGAGGTGGCAAATGGAGTTTAATGTAGAGAAGTGTGAGGTGATTCACTTTGGAAAGAATAACAGGAATGCGGAATATTTGGCTAATGGTAAAATTCTTGGCAGTGTGGATGAGCAGAGGGATCTCGGTGTCCATGTACATAGATCCCTGAAAGTTGCCACCCAGGTTGATAGGGTTGTGAAGAAGGCCTATGGTGTGTTGGCCTTTATTGGTAGAGGGATTGAGTTCCGGAGCCATGAGGTCATGTTGCAGCTGGACAAAACTCTGGTACGGCCGCATTTGAAGTATTGCGTACAGTTCTGGTCGCCTCATTATTGGAAGGACGTGGAAGCTTTGGAACGGGTGCAGAGGTGATTTACCAGGATGTTGCCTGGTATGGAGGGAAAATCTTATGAGGAAAGGCTGATGGACTTGTTTTCGTTAGAGAGAAGAAGGTTAAGAGGTGACTTAATAGAGGCATACAAAATGATCAGAGGGTTAGATAGGGTGGACAGTGAGAGCCTTCTCCCGCGGATGGAGGTGGATAGCACGAGGGGACATAGCCTTAAATTGAGGGGTAATAGATATAGGACAGACGTCAGAGGTAGGTTTTTTACGCAAAGAGTGGTGAGGCCGTGGAATGCCCTACCTGCAACAGTAGTGAACTCGCCAACATTGAGGGCATTTAAAAGTTTATTGGATAAGCATATGGATGATAATGGCATAGTGTAGGTTAGATGGCCTTTAGTTTTTGACTTCCCATGTCGGTGCAACATCGTGGGCCGAAGGGCCTGTACTGCGCTGTATCGTTCTATGTTCTATGTTCATTGCAAACACAAGCTTCACATGAAGAAGGAGCAGTGCTCCGAAAGCACGTGTTTGAAATGAACATGTTGGACTTTAACCTGGTGTTGTACGACTTCTTACTGTGCTGGGAGGCAGGTTGATGTGATGGACTGGGCTGTGTTCACAACTCTCTGAAGTTTCTTGCGGTCTTGGGCCGAGCAATTGCCATACCTGGCTGTGATGCAGCCAGATAGGATGCTTTCTATAGTGCATCTGTAAAAGTTGGTAAGTGTTAATGTGTACATGCCGAATTTCCTCAGTTTCCTGAGGAGGTATAGGTGCTGTTGTGCTTTCTGGATGGTAGTGTCGATGTGGGTGGACCAGGACAGATTTTTGGAGATGTGGACCCCTAGGAATTTGTAACTGCTAACTATCTGATCTGATCCATTGGTTATGGGATCGCTCAGCTTTGTCTCTTACTTGCTACTTATGTTGTTTGGCATGCAAGTAGTCTGTTTTGGACTTTCGCCAAGTTGGCACTGTATTTTAGTTATGCCTGTATTGGAGCTCTTACTTCACCTTCTAATATGAGTCGATAGTTTGGTTGATTGGAGGTAACAAAATACGATTTTACTGCTAATTATTCACTTGAGTACACTTGGTTAAGAACTTCATTAAAACTTTATAAATCAAATATCAAACGATACTTAACAGGGTTGAACTCATGGCAAAATGCACAACACCTAAAAGCACAAAGAAATCCCTTTAAACACAAAAAAAACAGATCGATGATTCAAGAACTCAGGAATGCAGGCATTCAGGAACAAGGCCTCGACCACTAGGTTCTGCTTTTAAGGGAATTCTTATCTCTGTTTTGTTCACTCATTTAGTCTCATTGGTTTCTAATTCTCAGCTTAGACCTCCTAGTTTGCTTAAATGGATGTCTGTTACTTAGAGGATGACTTATTAATCAAACATTGGACATTACTTAAGATTGACTAGTGCCTATCAAGACTAACTCAGTGTCTGTGTGCGCAGTCTTAGGAAAATTACTGGATATGTTTCTCACGCCACAGCTTGGCCAGGAGCCCTTGCTATAACTGATTAGTTGATACATTGTTATTGTTGAATACACTGGAATACAATGGCTGATTCATCATGTGAAACATTGACTAAAACAATGTCTGGATTCCCAGAGTCTAATTCATTATGTGAAACAATGACTGGATTCTCACAGTCAATATATTTTTAATAATTTTTGTCTTTCTGCTACATGCATTCAATTAGCGCCTGAAAATATGAATGAATCAATAAATCAATACTCTGTCAGTCTGGTGCTGCTCTTTGCATGACCTCCTGCACTTCTCATCAAACCAGGTTTGATCCCGTGGCTTGGTGGTAATGGTAGGGTGGGGGACATGCCAGACCATGAGGTTATCGATTGTGGTTGAGTACAATTCTACTGTTACTTATGACCAACAGTGCCTAATGGTGTTCAGTCTTCAGCTGCTGGACCTGATCGAAGTCCATCCCATTTAGCACGGTGGTAGTGCCACACAACACTCACCCTAGGGCATTGGTTCCAGTCCTCCCCAGGTGTAGACCATCCGACTTGTACTGGTCTCACCTCTCCCAGAACCGGTTCCAATGTCCCAGGACTTTTAATCCCTCCCTCTTGCACCATCTCCCAAGCCACGTATTCATCTTATCTATCCTGACATTTCTACCCTGACTAGCTCATGGCACTGGTGGTAATCCTGATATTATTATCTTTGAGGTCCTACTTTTTATTTTAACTCCTAAATTCAGCTTGTCAGACCTCATCCCGTTATGTACCTATATTGTTGGTGTCTATATGCACCAGGACAGCTGACTGTTCTCCCTCCCCCTCCAGAATGTCGTGCAGCTGCTCCGAGACATCCTTGACCCTTGCACCAGGGAGGCAACACACCATCCTAGAGTCTCGTTTCCATCTGCAAAAATGCCTGTCTATTCCCAATACCATTGAGTCCCCTATCACTATAGCTCTGCCAATCTTTTTCCTGCCCTCCTGCACAGCAGATCCAGTCATGGAGCCTGGCTGCTGCTATCTCCCCTAACAGTATCCAGAACAGTTTATCTGTTTTGGAAAAAGATGACCACAGGGGTCCACTGCACTGCCTTCCTACTCTTCCTCTGTCTGGTCGTCCACCCATTTCTTACCTCCCTCAGTAACGTTTTGTCCAATTAAGGGGCAATTTAGCGTAGCCAATCCACCTAACCTGCACATCTTTGAGTTGGGGGGGTGAAACCCACCCAGACATGTGGAGAATGTGCAAACTTCACACGGACAGTGACCCAGGGCCGGGATTCAAACCCGGGTCCTCAGCACCGCAGTCCCAGTGCTAACCACTGTGCCACATGCCACCCCTTCCCTCAGTAATGTTTAACTGCAGTGTGGCCAACTCACTGAATTTGCTATCCATGACTTTCTCAGCATCGTGGTTGCTCCAAAGTGAATCCATCCGCAACTCCAGAGCCATTAGGCGGTCTATCAGGAACTGCAGTTGGACACATTTCTTGCACATGAAGGAGCCAGGAACACTGGAAGGGCCCCTGAATTCCCACATCGCACAAGAAGAGCATGACATGGGTCCGGGATCTCCTGCCATGACTTGACCCTTAAGTTAATTTACAACAACAACTACAATGCTAAGAGAAAAAGGGAAAAAAGAAAAGAAAAACTATTTACCAGTCACCAGTCAATCACTTACTTGCTGGCCGTGACATAGAACATAGAACATACAGTGCAGAAGGAGGCCATTCGGCCCATCGAGTCTGCACCGGCCCACTGAAGCCCTCACGTTCACCCTATCCCCGTAACCCAATAATCTCCTCACCTTTTTGGTCACTATGGGCAATTTATCATGACCAATACACCTAACCTGCACGTCTTTGGACTGTGGGAGGAACCCGGAGCACCCGGAGGAAATCCACGCAGACACGGGGAGAACGTGCAGACTCTGCACCGACAGTGACCCACCGGGAAATCGAACCTGGGACCCTGGCGCTGTAAAGCCACAATGCTATCCACTTGTGGTACCGTGCTGCCCTATCACAGTTCGATTTCTTTCTACTTCTCACTTGCCCCCAAGGCTCCCTCGAGGCTCCCTCGTGGATGTTAAGAAGATGCTGTATCTTGTGGGAGAACCTAGAATTTGGGGGCACTGTTTTAAAATAAGGGGTCACCCATTTCGGACCGAGGTGAGGAAAAACCTTTTCTCTCAGTGGGTTGTGAAACTTTGAAATTGTCTTCCTGAAAAGGGGTTGAGGCAGAGTCTTTGAATATCTTTCAGGCAGAAGTAGATCGATTCTTGATGAGCAACGGGTTGAAAGGCTGTTGGGGTAGGCAGGCATGTGAAGCTTAGGATAAATCAGATCTCATTGAATGGCAGAGCAATCACAAAGGAATAAGCGGTCCACCCTTGCTTCTAATAGGGTCAGGATGGCAGTACAGTGGTTAGCACTGTGGCTTCACAGCACCAGGGTCCCAGGTTCGATTCCTGGCTGGGTCACTGTCTGTGTAGAGTCTGCATGTTCTCCCTGTGTCTACGTGGGTTTCCTCCGGGTGCTCCGGTTTCCTCCCACTATTCCCAAAAGATGTGCTATTAAATAATTTGGACATTGTGAATTCTTCCTCTGTGTACCCAAACAGGCGCCGGAATGTGGCAATTCATTGTAATGTAAGCCTACTTGTGACAATAAAGATTATGATAAAAATTCATGGGCGGGATTCTCCGACCCCCCGCCAGGGGTGAATCCCACCCACGCCGGCAGCCGAATTCTCCGGTGCCGGGGTTTTGGTTGGGCAGGAATCGCACTGCGGCGGTCGTGGGCTGTTGTCAGCCCCCACCCCCGCCCCCCCCGGCAATTCTCCGGCCCGCGATGGGTCGATTGGCCACCCGTTTTCAGCTGGTTCCGCAGGCGTAAATCACAACAGGTACTTACCGGCGGGACCTGACTCCACAGGCGGCCTGCAGAGTCCTTGAGTGGGCGCGGGGGGATCTGGCCCAGGGGGTGCCCCCACGGTGGCCTGGCCCACGATCGGGGCCCAGCGATCTGCAGGCTGGCCTGTGCCATGGGGGCACTCTTTCCCTCCGCAACGGCCACTGTCAACCTCCGCCATGGCCGGTGCATTGAAGTAGAAAACAGGAAGCAGACAAAGAGAGAGAGGGGTGAGGAAGGGGGTGCAAAAAGGAGGAATGTAAATATTGTCCCAGTCTCCGAGGACCATAGGCTGCTTTCCCTTTTGAGAGTTGACTGGTGTTGATTTAGCCTGAGGGTCTCCACACCTCAAGGGGCTGTTTAGCACTGGGCTAAATCGCTGGCTTTGAAAGCAGACCAAGCAGGCCAGCAGCACGGTTCGATTCCCGTAACAGCCTCCCCGAACAGGGGCCGGAATGTGGCGACTAGGGCCTTTTCACAGTAACTTCATTTGAAGCCTACTTGTGACAATAAGCGTTTTTCATTTTCAAACAAGGTGCAAGATTGAGAAGGTAGGGCCTTCATGAATAACCTCAGCCAGCGCAGGAATTGAACCCGCACTGTGGGAATCGCAGTCCAGCCGACTGAGCGAACTGACCCGAAAGGGAGGAATAATGATGAGCAGCCAGAGAAAGATTGTACAGGACAGGAAGCAGACAAAGATTGTACAGGAGAGATGTGGAGGCAGAAGAAAGGAAGGGAAAGAGAGATGGATTACGGACCGGGTACAGAGATGGTGGGGAGAAAGTTAACGAAACAAGAATGGAGGAAGTCAGGACGAAAGGGTAGGATAAAAGATAGGCTGGAAGGCAGGGGAGAGAGGAAGGGAGTGATGGAGAGGAAATTAGGTAACAAGGGAGAGGAATATTTGTACAAGTGGGTGAGGAATGAATAAGGAGAAGATAATAGGAAAGGAGGCTGTGGGGGGGGGGGGGGGGGGGAGGGAGGAGAAACAGACAAAATGAATGGGAATAGGGATGGAAAGATAGTGAGACAGTGAGAGAAGGTGGGAGTGGAAGAGGATAGGAGTGGATGGGGTGTAAGAAGGAGGGAAAGGACGGAGGAGAAATGAAGAAGGGGAAAGGAAAAACTAACAGGGAAGAAGGTGTGAAAGTGAGAGAATGGAGAGACAGAGGTTGAGGGTGAAAAGAAGGAATCAAAGAGGAAAAATGAGGAGTAGGAGAGAAGGATTGGGAAGCAGGTGTGTGGATGGGGAACAAGATGCGAGGTGAGAAAAAATAAAATAGCAGAGCGTACAGACATGGAGAGGAGAAAAGAGACATAGTGGGGTGTGGGGAGTCTCTGCTGAGGAGATCTACAGCGTGAGTGCTGGGAGGATAGGGAATTCAGATCAGTGTGGGTAAGGGATTTAGATGTGGAATAGCCTGCAGGTGGGTTGACAGAGAAACTGTAACAAGAAGAGGGGGCTGGAAATGTACAGTCAGAAGGGGGGAATCCAGTCAGTCACGATGAATGGAAATATGGGGCGAGATTCTCCGACCCCCGCCGGGTCGGAGAATCGCTGTGGTGCGGCGTGAATCCCGCCCCCGCCGGCGGCCGAATTCTCCGGGAATCGCGCCGCGCCGGTCTGTGGCCGCTCGCAGCGGCCCACCCGGCGATTCTCCAACCCGTGATGGGCCGAAGTACACTGGTTCTTTGCCAGTCCCACCAGCGTAAATTAGACTAGGTCCCTTACCGGCGGGACCTGGCGGTGCGGGCGGGCTCCAAGGTCCTGGGGGGCACGGGGCGATCTGGCCCCGGGGGGGGGTGCCCCCACGGTGGCCTGGCCCGCGATCGGGGCCCACCGATCCGCGGGCGGGCCTGTTCCGTGGGGGCACTCTTTTCCTACTCGCCGGCCGTGTCAGCCTCCGCAATGGTGACCGTAGGTGACCCCCTCTGCGCATGCGCAGGGATGACGGCAGCAGCCGCTGACTCTCCCGCGCATGTGCGGACTCGGGCCGGCTGGCGGAGTCCCTTCGGCCCCGGCTGGTGTGGAGCCAAAGGCCTTCCACGCAAACCACACCTTTATGCACCTTTGGGGTGGGCGATGCCAGAGTGGTTCACGCCACTCCGCTCCACCGGGACCCCCCACCCGGCCGGGTACGGAAGAATCCCGCCCATAATTTCCAATTAATAATGCTGGGACATATACACCAAGTAGAGCAGACAACTGCCTTCATGGCAGTTGAAAAAATAAATAAACGATTGAGCCGGGCAAATAGTGTGGTGACAGCACTTATGTCGGGCATAAATATAGTGGGAGAATTTCTCACAAGGGTATCCCATTCTATTATGAATGATGGCTTCCAATAAATAAGTTTGCACAGCTTTGACTTATTTGGATAATGCTTGTGAATAGATGTAAAAAGAAGTTCATCAATCTCACACAGACTCAGATCCATATTCAGACGATCTTTGGACCTTGTGAGAGATGACCACCGTGTGTGGAGGAAGATAGGAGTTGCTGATTGACAGAGAAGTCAGTAACAGTTCTTAGCTCAACCCAGCTCTGCAAGAGTAATACAGACATAGCTTGAAAAAACTACGAACCTCCAATGACTACAACACAGGTCATCCATGACACTGATGCAGATACCTCAGAGGAATCCAGCATTCAGAATCCCAGGCTGCTTGCCTGTTGGTTGAGCTGTGAACAACCAGTGCTACTGTTCAGCTGAACAAACATTTAGAATTAGATACAAATAAATAACATCTAAATGTTTAATATCTTAGAAAAATATCTTTAATGTTGACCTCATGGGACCAATAATGGTGTGCTAATGGACTTTGGGTTCTGGCAGTCAATCTGCCTGAATACTGAGCTCTGCTGGCAACACGTCAGTCACTTGCCTCATTAAATCTCCAGAAATTATACTAATGACTTCCAAATTAATTCTCAGCATGTAAGCAATGCTGCATTCAAATCAGTCTTATGATATTTTATTTCAAAAGGGGCACATGAGGATAGGCCCTGAGGTCAGTTGTTTTGGCTTCTCTTTCTTGAAACCAAGTCTGAAAGGTATTTGTGCCAAACTGATGTATTTTAGCCCAACAGTTGCTTTGCCTCTTCCCAGTTTATTTTCTCCTTTCAATATTATAAGTGTGCATGCTCCATTAAAGCTGCAAGCCCTCTGCAATTTGCAGTTTTTGCAAAACGAACTGCAATTGGACAATATTTTTATGGCTATCCCTCTGGGCAACTCTGTCCACCTGCGGATTCTGTGGGAAAAAGAAGCAGCAGTGGAGGTATGCAAGGGAGTTGTATTTACATTTTAGGTTTAAGACATTGGGCGCAATCTAACGGAAATATTTCTAAGTGTGGTTGCGACTGAGAATTGCCGCGAGCTCCCCGTCGCTCGACAAGGTTAGGCCATCACCGGTATCAAACATTAAATGATCCACTTAATGAGGCCCCACGGGCTTCACGCCACAAATGATCAACTCGCCGACTGATTCGCTGGGACCTTGCCTGCCAGCCCCCTGCCATCAAGGGGGAGCAGCACTTCAACCGATCCCCCAGAGCAAACACCACACCAGCACGAAGACATGCCACCAAGGAGTACAGTCCCACCATTGGGGCCGACCTGGCCGGATTATTGCGTGCAGTCAAGTCCAGACAGGATGCTCTGTTCCCCCGAGGGACTCGGAGGGTCAGCCACAGGGCAGCCAATGTCACCTGGCAGGAAGTGACAGAGGCCTTCAGTGCAGAGAGTGTCACCAGCAGGACTAGCACCCAGTGCCGTAAGAAGATCTACGACCTCCACCGGACCGCATGGATGGGTTGGCATCAGCCCCCTGGTACTGGCTCAACCTGTGAACCCATGTCCGCCCCTCCATCTACCATCGACCGAGAGCCTGGCACAGGCCCCGTCTGCCACTTCCCCTCCCGACCACCATACGCCTGGTCTGGCCCCAGCCCCAGCCCCCATCACCACCCCCCCCCCCCCCCCCCACACACACACACACACACGACCATGCACCTGGCACTGCCCCTGACCAGCGCCATACCTTGCCCCGGCCTGCCCATGTTCAGCAGTGCTGCCCACACCTGCCTCCCAATCCACACCCACTCCATAATGAACAAAGCGTGCAGTTCACAATGCCCACTCTGTGTATCCACAGGAGAACTTGCCCTACAGCAGATGAGAGAAGGCCCAGATGGGCGGCAGGGTGCAAGACATCAGAGCCCTAACACCCAGTGAAAATGGGTCCTGGATGTTGTGTGAGTGGCCGAGGACAGATCTTTCACCGACATAGCGGTTGGTGTTCGGCACAGAGGTGAAGATACACTGGCCCCCACCCAGATGACTTGTCACACGTGAGTTGTTAATGCCAAACAAAATGATCCTTCACTCCCACTTACCATATGTCCATTAACCCGCGGGATCTTCATCCGACGGTGCTGACCCATCCTGGATAGTCCCTATGGTGAATGAGATTCACACCGGATTATAATCTGTATATACATGTGTCTATATTGTAAGTGCAGTTGCACTACCTGACCACCAGGGGGAGTAGCTCTGGGAATGCTCGAGAATTGCACTGGGCTTCTCCCTTGGCTCCACCCAGGACTCCTCCCCCTGGAGCTGCTGTATAAAGTTCAGTGCCACATGGTCAGCCGGCCAGTTCAACGAAAGTTCAATGGCTAACAGGCTGGCTCTGTTGTGAGTATATTAAAACCGCTATTCTAATCCTACAAGCACGTGGCCATAGAATTGTTGGTTCCAACAGTCCCCCCCCCCGCCCGCAACTCCAAAGAGAACACCTCAGAAGGGATCTCCGAGGATCTACCTGGAGCTGATGCAATCGATAGGGTGCAGCCGTGAGATTCAGAGGGGGATGTCAGCGACACTCCAGTAGATTCATAGCCATTTGGAGGGCACAGGGGATGGCGCCAGCAATGTATAGCACGGAGGCCAACACTGCTAGGGTGGCGACCGCAATGGACAGTGTGGTGCACGCTGTTGGCACCATGAGTGGAGGTGTCCAAGGAGTGGCTAAGTCAGTGACAGCCATGGCTGAACGCCTTGGTAGAATGTTCAACACGCTGGGGGACATGTCCCATTCCCAGACTTACCTTCCTGAGGAGCTGTGGAGCATGTCCCAGTCTCAGCTGGGCATTGCCGAGAGCGTGTCCCGTTTGCTAGAGGATGTGTCCCGGTCAAAGGTTGACCTTGCCGGGGCGCTCCAGATCATGTCACTGAGACATTGGGGAGCTGCTGGGACAGGCGGAGCCAGATGAAGCAGGGGCAGCCCGGGCTAAATCCAGCTGCCCCTCCATCCCAAGATGAATCACAGGATCCTACGGGCACCGTCCGGAAGGAGGAGGTGCTGGGTGCTACGGGGTAGCGACGGCAGCCACTAGCTCCCCTGAGTCCTCCCCCCCCCCCCCCCGCCTGACAATGACTCCTCTCGGAGTCAGCTCCTGGAACAGAGTGACACGGCGGGATATGTGCTGCCAGCAAGTGGTCTGGGGCCCTCTGGCGCAAGAGCCCCCAGAGGACATCTGTCAGGGGGATTGAAGGCCACGGGATGCGGTAAGCGGCCGGCTGCCTCCATCTCTGATGTGCTTCCTTGGGGCAGACCTAGATGCAGAGGAAGAGCATGGAAGGCTAAGCAGGTGGAGGATCATTGCGAGGGCACTGGGGGGTGGAGGGGTTTAGTGGGGGTGAGGGGGGAAGGGGTGGGGCGGCAGGGTTTGGCGAGGTGGGGAAGAGGGAGGCGGCACCATCAGGGGACAGGGGCAGTTGTGGACACATACGTACAGCATTAAAACACGTTTAATCTGAGAAATATGATGCCTCATAAAATGGGCAGCCGGCTCCTCAGGGTGTGGGACTTAGCACTGCACATGAACTGCCGCCTCGAGCCTCTATCTACGCTGCTACCACTGCCTTCTCCGGCTGCCTGGCCTGCCACCAGCACCACGTGGGCAGCTTTCACGGGGTACAAGATATTATCCATCACATGTAATATCGGTAAGGAATTGGAGAGGGTGTGTAACTGACAACCAGCGGTGTCTTTCACCCTGGGACTGTCAGTCCTCCATGGCTGTCCCCTTCCTCCCTTCACATCCCCTGCCATCCCTCAGGGTGCTGGCGCAACATGCCCTGGTCAGCCGCAGTGGGGCCCCCTGGTCACAAGACCCAAGACCTTGTACCCCAGACACCCGCTCGTAACGGGACCTGGACCAGGAACTGGTCCCATCCCCGGTGCACACACCCACCCACTGGACACGGAAATGTCGCCTGTGCTGGGGCCCAGGCCCTGGGTGTTCGAATGTTGGCTGCTGCATCCACAGTGTTGCTTTCTGCACTGTTCAGGCACAGTGTCCAGGTCTCACCTGGCAAGCTTACCCACGGAGATGCACTTGTGAGCTGTGATGTGCCAACAATTGTCAATTCCCTACTGGTAATAGCCTTCAGCCTCGTGCCCAGAGGCTTCCGTGGTTCATGGGAGTTATGGGTGATCAGTGGGACAGACAGGCAGGAACTGGGCAAAACATAGATAGATTGGAGAGTTGGGCAGAGAAATGGCAGATGGAGTTCAATCCAGGCAAATGCAAGGTGATGCATTTTGGAAGATCTAATTCAAGAGTGGACTATATGGTCAATGGAAGAGTCCTGGGGAAAATTGATGTACAGAGAGATCTGGGAGTTCAGGTCCATTGTACCCTGAAGGTGGCAACACAGGTTGACAGAGTGGTCAAGAGGCATACAGCATGCTTGCCTTCATCGGACGGGGTATTGAGTACAAGAGTCGGCAGGTCATGTTACAGTTGTATAGGACTTTGGTTAGGCCACATTTGGAATACTGCGTGCAGTTCTGGTCGCCACATTACCAGAAGGATGTGGATGCTTTCGAGAGGGTGCAGAGGAGGTTCACCAGGATGTTGCCTGGTATGGAGGGTGCTAGCTATGAAGAAAGGTTAAGTAGATTAGGATTGTTTTCATTGGAAAGACGGAGGTTGAGGGGGACCTGATTGAGGTCTACAAAATTATGAGAGGTATGGACAGGGTGGATAGCAACAAGCTTTTTCCAAGATTGCGGGTGTCAATTACAAGGGGTCACGATTTCAAGGTGAGAGGGGGAAAGTTTAAGGGAGATGTGTGTGGGAGGATTTTTACGCAGAGGGTGGTGGGTGCCTGGAACGCTTTGCCAGCGGAGGTGGTAGAGGCTGGCACGATAGCGTCATTTAAGATGCATCTAGACAGATGTATGAACAGCTGTGGAACAGAGGGAAGTAGATCCTTGGAAAATAGGGGACAGGTTTAGATAAAGGGTCTGGATCGGCGCAGGCTGGGAGGGCCGAAGGACCTGTTCCTGTGCTGTAATTTTCTTTGTTCTTTGTTTTGTTTTTATCCTCAACCCACTCCACACTGACATCATCACCAACAGAACCACCTATATCAGTGAAGACTGGAGTCAAACAAGTGTGTGCCATTGGTACCAATCCTCTCCTCCATTTTGATTGATTGATTGATTGATAATTATTGTCACATGCACCGAAGTACAGTGAAAAGTATTTTTTTGTGGCCTAGAGAACGTATACAGTACGTACATGGTAGACAAAGAATAGTCGACAAAGTACATTGACAGTGGTGCAGCAACAAATAGTGATTGGTTACAGTGCGGAACAAGGCCAAACAAGAGCAGCATAGGGCATTGTGAATAGTGTTTTTTTTGTTTACAGGGTACACATGATCCAGAGGGTGGCATGGCAGACCCGTGCCAGCTAAGGCACCCACCACCCCCCAGCCTACAGGCGCCCTCCCGCCAACCAATGGTGGCCCAACCCCCCCCCCCCCCCCCAACTGAGGCCGCCGCCCATGAGGGCTCCCACAGCCACACACCCCAACCGAGCACTGGGCAGCAACCCCAGTGCCCCTGGGCTCACTGCCCAGGAGCAAAGATGGCTACTCACCTCCTCGGATTCCCATAGCAGCCATACCGCCAGCTTCACGTTTTTTAAATTTATTTTTTGCATGGTTACAACCTTTGCATGCTTGGCCAAGGTAACCAACACAATCAAGTGAGTGCCTCATTAATTTATGCCGAATTATAATCCTATGGTGTGTGGTGAATCATAATAGCATAATTCACACTGTTATCATACATGTTGTACCATGCCTCTGTAAGCTCGGCACACGAGCAGTTGCGCGGCTCTGCCCCTAGGGGGAGGTGTACTGGGAATGTACGGAAGTTTGTACTGGGCTCCACCCTTGGCTCTGCCCATGACTCCTCCCCCCCCACTGGTTGTATAAAGCTTGGCAGTCGGAGCCTGCCTGCCAGTTCATCTAGAGTTCATCTCGTCACAGGCAGGCTCTGTTGTAAGACGATTAAAACCACTGTTCACTTCTAACCACGTGTCGCGTGAATTGATGGTCTCATCATGGTGCATACAGAATCCTCATTTTAATTTTGAGAAACAAATAATTGGTGTGTCCAACCTGAAACAATCTAACCAGCAACTGCTGTAAGTTGCTCACATAATAACCCAGGAAATAAATTAATTGTTTGGTGAGGAAAATGATCTACCAAGAAATCCACACACCACTGGATCTGACAGTTGACCAGTTGCCAGTGCCAGGGAGATGCAGCAGGGCACCCATTTGGCGCAATGGTTCACACTTCGCTGCTAAGAATGGGCACATGTTCCCTGTCCACCATCTGTCCAATCCCCAAAGGTAGTTAAAATTGGTCAAAAGATGATGATTATCTGGCATGATCAGCATAACCATAGTTTTCTTTTTCAGATGCTTTACACGTATGTCTGTTACAAACCACATAGAACTGTCAAATCTCATTCATTGGGAGTGACAGTCACTTACTTTTGTTTAAAAATGATATCCAAGAAAGAAAATTGGAAAAAAAATAAAAGAAAAAACACTTTGATGTATGTCAGTCATAAAAAATAAATACAGCTCCATATGTTTAAATGGGGCTGCAAGCTGTCTCACTCTTTTTGATCATAAATCTCACTCAATGTTTTTTTGATGTTGACAGCTCTGAAAATAGACAATGCTGTACATTTTCTTTAGGTGAATTTCATCTCCAGCATTGATAAGTTGGCATAGTCTTTGTGTATGGATGGACATCATTTATTCTCTGATCATTCTTGCTAGGCATGATGTGGAGATGCCGGCGTTGGACTGGGGTGAGCACAGTAAGAAGTCTTGCAACACCAGGTTAAAGTCCAACAGGTTTGTTTCAAACACGAGCTTTCGGAGCACGGCTCCTTCTTCAGGCATTCACCTGAAGAAGGAGCCGTGCTCCGAAAGCTCGTGTTTGAAACAAACCTGTTGGACTTTAACCTGGTGTTGCAAGACTTCTTACTATTCTTGCTAGGAGTATGAAAGTCAGGAAAATGTCATAAATGAAAGCAGGCAGGTAAGGGAGAAGGGAATAATGAAGAGAAAGCTACAATCTTGGAGTCGAATAGGTTAATATACCGATTACTTCAAATCCCAAATCTCTGTTTGGAGGCTGGAACCCATGTAGTAAGGAATGCAGTAAGATTCTTATCCAGATGTGTGGTAGCAGTTAGAATTAGTGTTCTTTCACATATGGTTGTTGTTTATGTTCAATAAACTAGCAGGCTGCAGCAATCTATTTTAATCCATTTTACTTTTCTTACTGCTGAATAAGGCTTGACTGTCATTTAAACTTAATGACTTAGTGCTTCTTTTAGGCATTGCAATTCATGATGCAGAATCCCATCGCTGTTATTGGTGCTGGTAGGGGGCGTTGCAGTGGGGGGTGGGGGGGGGGGGGGATTGTTCATGGTGGGTGTTCGGCCTCGGATGATATGGTGGCAGTGGAAAAGCTTCTTCACACTTTAAAGTAAACATTATAACTTGTTGCCGTGCTCAATTTTTTCCATCTTTCTCTTCTTTCCTCTCGTGAGCAATTCATTCTGAGGTATAGGTGAATACCTGTCAGCAATCCTTCCGTGCCTCGTTCAAGATTCAAAGATTTCGGATGAAATGTTAAACCTGGACTTCTTCTGCCCGCTCTGGTGGATCACATGGCACTATTTTGAAAAAGAGTCGGGGCGTTGCCCTTGGTGTCCTGGCCAACGTGTATCCCTCAATCAGAAAACAAATTACCTGATCGTGATCATTTGCTGTTTGTGGGTATTTGGGCTGCCATGGTTGCTGCACTACAACTGTGAAAACACTTTGGGGATGTTCGAGGAGGCGATAGGGAAGGGGGTGTTACCACAAACTTTGGGGCAGGCATCAATTTCCCTGTTGCTTAAAAGAGATAAGGATCCGGCGGAGTGCGGGTTGTATAGGCCCATATCACTTTTAAACATGGACGCAAAGATATTGGCGAAGGTATTGGCAGGTAGGCTGGAGAAGTCCCTCCCAAAGGTGATAAGTGAAGATCAGACAGGGTTTGTGCGAGGGAGGCAGCTCTTTTCGAACGTTAGGAGAGTATTAAATGTGGCTATGTCACCGGTGGAGGGAAGGAGACAAAGGTGGTGTGGCATTGGACGCCGAGAAAGCATTTGACCGGGTAGAATGGGTGTACTTGAAAAAAATGAAATCGCTTATTATCCCGTGTAGGCTTCAATGAAGTTACTGTGAAAAGCCCCTAGTCGCCACATTCCGGCGCCTGTCCGGGGAGGCTGGTACGGGAATCGAACCGTGCTGCTGGCCTGCTTGGTCTGCTTTCAAAGCCAGCGATTTAGCCCAGTGAGCTAAACCAGCCCCATAATTGATGGCAGTTCTGGAGCGGTTTGGGATTGGACCAAGGTTTGTGGACTGGGCAAAGCTACTGTATAAGGAGCTGAGGGCGAGTGTCCGCACAAATAACATCAGCTCGAGATACTTTTCTCTCTGCTGTGGGACTAGGCTGGGATGTCGTATGACCCCCATGCTCTTTGCACTCGTGATTGAGCCATTAGCCATCACTTTAAGAAGTTCGGAGATATGGAAAGGAATAGTGCGGGCGGGCGGGGGGGGGGGGGGGGGGGGGGGGGTGGGTTAGAGCATAGGGTGTCCGGGTGTCCTTATATGCTGATGACTTGCAGTTACACGTGTCGGAACCAGGTGTGTCGATAGGGGGAATATTGGAACTGCTTCGAGTGTTTGGGTCAATCTCAGGGTACAAATTAAATCTAGACAAGAGGGGGTGGGGGGGGGGGGGTGCGCGGGATGTGGAGAAGGTACGTGGCTGGGTCAGAGGGGTTGGCTCCCAGTGGGTCAGAATGGAGGAGAGTTTGTGCAGGGGGATCGCGATTGAGGGCACGAGCCGCAGTGCCGCTCCCGAAGGAAATACTCAGGGAGTCCGGTAGTGATAGCTTTGTTGAGAATTTGGAGGCAGTTTCGCCAGCACTTCGGGTTGGGGGCAGGGCCAAGATAATGCCGATTCGGGGGAACCATAGATTTGAACCAGGGAAATGGGATGGAAATTTTCGGTGGTGGAAGAAGAAAGGAATTAGGACACTAAAAGATTTGTTTCTTGGGGGTCAGTTTGCAGAATTGAAGGAGCTGGAAGTGAAGTGTGGGCTGGAGCAGGGGGAAATATTTAGATACATGCAGGTTCAAGACTTTGCCAGAAAGGCGATACAGAGCTTCATGATAGAGCCAACTTCCACATTGCTGGAGGAGGTGCTGATGACAGGGAGACTGGAGAAGGGGATAGTATCGGTGGTTTACGGGTTATTTTTGAAGAGGAGAAGGCACTGCTGGAAGGGATCAAGGCAAAGTGGGAGGAAGAGTTGGGTGAGGGTATGGAAGAGGGATTCTGGTGTGAGATGTATATAGAGCACACGTCACAAAGGCGAGGATGAGCCGGCTCTTTGAGGGGGGGGCAAGCCACGTTCATATGTTTTGGGCCTGTCCAAAGCTGGAGGATTACTGGAAAAAGGTTTTTTAGGGTAATCTCTAAAGTGGTGCACGTGAAACTGGACCCGGGCACTCGGGAGGCTATATTCGGGGTGTTGGACCAGCCGGTGTTGGAAACTGGTGTGGAGGCAGATGTTGTAGCCTTCGCCTCGTTGATCGCCCGAAGGCAGATACTGATGGGTTGGAACGCAACCTCTCCACCCTGTGCCCTGGCGTCACGGGGGGACCTGTTGGAATTCTTAACTCTTGAGAAGGTCAAATTTGAACTGAGGGGAAGGATTGAGGGGTTCTATAATTCATGGGCAATATTCATTCTGCACTTTCGAGAATTGGATTACATTGAACATTAGTGGGGTTGGAGGCTGGGTGGGTTATGGGGAGGGGGACAGTATAATAGAGTAATAGAGAAATACAGCCCAGAACAGGCCCTTCGGTCCACGATGTTGCGCCAAACTTTTGTCCTAGGTTAATCATAGAATTTTTCACGGCCAATCCACCCAACCTGCACATCTTTGGACTGTGGGAGGAAACCGGAGTACCCGGAGGAAACCCATGCACACACGTGGAGGATCTGCAGACTCCACACAGACAGTGACCCAAGTCGAAATCGAACTTGGGACCCTGGAGCTGTGAAGCAATTGTGCTATCCACAATGCTACCGTGCTGCCCTTAAGAAGTTAACCTACACTCCATTATTCTACCCTAATCCATGTACCTATCCAATAGCCGCTTGAAGGTCCCTAACGTTTCCGACTCAACTACTTCCACATTCCATGTCCCCACTACTCTCTGGGTAAAGAACCTACCTCTGACATCCCCTCTATATCTTCCACCATTTATCTTAAATTTATGTCCCCTTGTAATGGTGTGTTCCACCCAGGGAAAAAGCCTCTGACTGTCTACTCTATCTATTCCCCTAATCATCTTATAAACCTCTATCAAGTTGCCCCTCATCCTTCTCCGGTCTAATGAGAAAAGGCCTAGCACCCTCAACCTTTCCTCGTATGACCTACTCTCCATTCCAGGCAACATCCTGGTAAATCTCCTTTGCACCTTTTCCAAAGCTTCCACATCCTTCCTAAAATGAGGTGACCAGAACTGCACACAGTACTCCAAATGTGGCCTGACCAAGGTTTTGTACAGCTGCATCATCACCTCACGGCTCTTAAATTCAATCCCTCTGCTAATGAATGCTAGCACACCATAGGCCTTCCTCTCTGCTCCTCCACATTGCCAAGAACCCTACCGTTAACCCTGTATTCCGCACTCATATTTGTCCTTCCAAAATGGACAACCTCACACTTGTCAGGGTTAAACTCCATCTGCCACTTCTCAGCCCAGCTCTGCATTCTATCTATGTCTCTTTGAAGCCGACAACAGCCCTCCTCACTATCTACAACTCCACCAATCTTCGTATCATCTACAAATTTACTGACCCACCCTTCAACTCCCTCATCCAAGTCATTAATGAAAATCACAAACAGCAGAGGACCCAGAACTGATCCCTGCGGTACGCCACTGATAACTGGGCTCCAGGCTGAATATTTGCCATCCACCACCACTCTCTGTCTTCTATCGGTTAGCCAGCCAACTGGCCAAATTTCCCACTATCCCATGCCTCCTTACATTCTGCACAAGCCTACAATGGGGAACCTTATCAAATGCCTTACTAAAATCCATGTACACTACATCCACTGCTTTACCTTCATCCACATGCTTGGTCACCTCCTCAAAGAAGCCAATAAGACTTGTAAGGCAAGACGTACCCCTCACAAATCCGTGCTGACTATCCCTAATCAAGCAGTGCCTTTCCAGATGCTCAGAAATCCTATCCCTCGGTACCATTTCCATTACTTTGCCTACCACCGAAGTAAGGCTAACTGGCCTGTAATTCTCAGGGTTATCCCTATTCCCTTTTTTGAACAGGGGCACGACATTCGCCACTCTCCAATCCTCTGGTACCACCCCTGTTGACAGCGAGGATGAAAAGATCATTGCCAACGGCTCTGCAATTTCATTTCTTGCTTCCCATAGAATCCTTGGATATATCCCGTCAGGCCCGGAGGACTTGTCTATCCTCAAGTTTTTCAAAACGCGCAACACATCTTCCTTCCTGACAAGTATCTCCTCGAGCTTATCAGTCTGTTTAACACTGTCCTCTCCAACAATATGGCCCCTCTCGTTTGTAAATACTGAAGAAAAATACTTGTTCAAGACTTCTCCTATCTCTTCAGACTCAATACACAATCTCCCGCTACTGTCCTTGATGGGACCTACCCTCGCTCTAGTCATTCTCATATTTCTCACATATGTGTAAAAGGCCTTGGGGTTTTCCTTGATCCTACCCGCCAAAGATTTTTCATGCCCTCTCTTAGCTCTCCTGATCCCTTTCTTCAGTTCCCTCCTGGCTATCTTGTATCCCTCCAGCGCCCTGTCTGAACCTTGTTTCTTCAGTATGTATGGTGACTATGGGTGATTCCTGATTCCTCGTTGTTATTTGTTTATGTTAACATGCGGGCTAATGTTTGGTAGTTTAGTGGGAGGATGGGATTGTTGTTATTAATATAGGGATTGACATTGCATTCGTTAGTGATTATTATTTATTGTTGGGTGTAAATTTGGGAGAAAATGTGAAAAAGGAGAATAAAAATATTTTTTTTTAAACTGTGAAAACACTTCAAATAGAGCCCATTGGCTTGAAGTGCACTGGGCATCCAGTTATTGTGATATGTGTTATATAAATGTTTTTTTAAGGGTAGAATACACGTAAGGCTGGATTCAGAGGACCCAAAAATGGAGGAGGGGAATTAAAGCTGGAATAAGGGAAATAAAGCTGGAATAATTTGCACAGATGGAGAGCAGTGAAGCCTTGCAAAGATTTGAAGATGAAGACTCGGAATTTAAAGTTAATGAATTGGGCAGCCAAATAGTTTGAAAGGATGCAAAGGTTGGATGAGATGTTAAGCAAAGCTCCTTCTGCCTATTCAGGTGGATGTGAAAGATCCCATGATAGTATCTTAGAGAACCAAGGAACTCTACATAGTATCTCTTAACAAATATCACAAACAAAAAAAATCTAGTTATTTATATGTTGCTGTTTATGAAAACTTATTGGGCACGATTCAACTAAATGGGAACAAAGTCCCATGGTGAGCTGGTTTAGCCACGTGTTTCCCAGTGCTCTCAGTGCCGAGAAACACAATGCTATCAAACGTCACTCGTGTTACACATGGAACCTCACTGGGGAATGCATTGTAGAAGCCGCACAAAGCCCCGTTTTCTGCACTGAGGTGCTCCGCTCACCGGGACTCCTCAGTTTTGACGCCCTGATCTCTGGAGTCCCTGACGTGACCCCTGACCCCCCCCCCCCCCCCTCCCCCCAGGCCCCAACTCACTGTGAGAGGATCCCCAGGCTCTCCTACAGCCCCCAACACAAGCACAGGGCATACTTGGTCTGATCGCCACCACGTGGAAAATTACAGCTTGCACCCTGTTAGTGCCAGCCAGGTACCCTGGCAGTGCCCCTGGCAGATGGCTGTGCCAAGTGGGCACCTTGGCAGTGCCAGGCTGGTACCCAGGTGGCACTGCCAGGATGCCCCAGTAGTACCAGCAATGCCAGGGTACCACCCTGCCCAGAGGGGAAGCACTTGGAGGCATTCAATCCCTTGGGAGACCCCCATGAGTGCCATTCCATCTGGTCCCCGTTTGTGGTCTCCAAGACGAAGGGTATAGATACCAACATACCTTGGCAAACTGCATATTAAAGTGAGACTCGCTGTCTTGCTCTACTATGCAGATTTTCCAAAAAGTGATTCACATTGCAACATCTCGTGAGACCGCGTAAAATTTTGCTGGGTGTTGCAAGTTGAGTAGATCCCGGGAGGCTTCTATCAGCCCCTTTGCACCATGACGCCCTGCTTTTTTGGAACTGTAGCCATTTGATCCTGCCCACTGTGTGCAAAATGGCTGCTTTCTTTCTTACATTACAACAGTGACTCCACTTCAAAAGTACTTCATCAGCTGCAAAGTATTTTTAGAGGCTCGGAAAGCTGCTCCATTCCATCTTATTCACTTCAAAACAATTTTAAGTGATCCTTATTCTTTGAAATAAACATAGACTTCATCTTCCCTTTATTTATTTTCAATCTTTGTTTCAGATTTGTCTTATCGACCTTCCCAAATATCTTTCCTGTCTACAATCAGTACATATTGTTCGCATACTATTGTTTTCTCATTCATTTTCTCTGGAAAGTTCATCCGTTAACCAATTTCATCTGGTGCATTAACTTTTGTACTATTTATTCAACTTCAGTTTATAGAGAAAAGATGCTTCTCACTGTGAGATAAACCATCCAGAATCCTCAGCGCTGATTTTGAAATATGGTGAGAACTATTTTAATCGTGCACACATTTTCCACTTGCATTTTACTAAAGGTGCGTTTTGCATTGTTGTTAGGATTCTTTTGTATGTAAATTTGAGCTGAGTCCCTGATTAATAATTTGCTCCATTAAAACAATCAGCAAAAAGTCAACCTTACCTTTAGTTTTGTCTGACAGGGTTTATTACACAATGTGATTGCTAATATTGCATTGGCGTATTGCACAGGCAAAGCAACCTCCATACTTAACAGCTGGTTCACTTAATATGGTGGTACAACACACAAAAAGCAGGAAGCAGCTAAAAATTTGATGCTTGATCTCTTGCTTTTCACTTTTGTGAAAAAGTGGGACATTCTGGAACCATAGATCAATTTAAAAATTCTCAGTTTTAACTTTAAATCCAATGACAATCGATATAACCAGAGGATTTTGACGAGAGGCACTTCTGAAACATTAATCTGTCTGTTCGTTTTAGCGCTGATGACTGACCTGCTGTGTCTTACCAGAATTTTCAGCTTTTATTACAACAATATGATACTGCACGATTCAGAAAGGAAATGGAAAAATGTTTACCTTCCTGGTAAATTCAGAACTTATTGCTGTCTCAATTTGGATTGAAGCATTTAAGATGTATCTACGTGCCAACAGGACCTCAGAAAACAGAGACTCCAAGACCATGGATTCTAAGATGAATATACTTCAAATATAATCAAAACAATTATGAGAGGAAATGAAATGCGTCTGCTATAGGAAAAAGAAATTTCAGTGGCTGCTTTCATTGCAAGTTGAGTTATACTCAGACATGTATCCTATACTCTCACCATCACAAGTAATTAAAATTATCTGCAAAAGCTTGGGACGGGATTCTCAGTTTCAGAGTCTTAAGTGTTGACGCCAGGACAGAATCGGTGGATTTCGACGACAGCAAAATTGGCGTTGCCCCTGGATCAATTCATCAACTGTTAATGGGCTACCACCAGCGCCACATGGATCACGTTCGATTCCAATTAAAAATGGTATCGGATTCGCCAGGGTCGGGGTTGACACTTGAGAGGTTGACAGGCTGCAACCGCATATTAGCACTCCACTCCCCACATACACTCATCCCAGCCAACAAGATGGCAGCACGGGGAGCGGCAACCCGGTTCGTGAATATTGAACTCAAAACCCTGCTCCACGCCATGGAGAAGAGTTTCGCTACCCTGTACCCTTGGGTAAGAAGGGGCAGAGGCAAGTGGCAGAGGCCATGACTATCATGGGCCACACCGCCAGGATCGGACAGCAGCACTGGAAAAGACGACACAACCTCCTCAGGTGGCCAGGGTGAGCAGACAGCACTGTGCCCCCGGCACCAACCCCATCCCCATGCCCCCGTCCGACATACCAGTAACCCCACTCCACCCCCCACCCCCACATCTGAAGGGTGACAGAACCACCAAATTGCACCACATGCCAAAACGCATACCGGCTGCCATGACCGGGTGCCCTGGCCACAAAGACCACCAACTACCCACCCCTTTGCTGCATGCGTCCGACTATATGACCATAAGACATAGAAGCAGAATTAGGCCACTCAGCCCATCGAGTCTGTTCCACCATTCAATCATGGCTGATATTTTTCTCATCCTCATTCTCCTGCCTTTGCCCCATAACCCTTGATCCCCTTATTAATCAAGACTGTGTAACACTGTGGGCTGGATTCTCCGCCGGTGGGATGCTCCATTTTCCCGGCAGCCTGGGGGTTTCCTGACGGTGTGTGGTTGTCCCCAATGGGAAACCCCATTGACCAGCTGGCGAAATGGAACATCCCGCCGGCGTGCTGAACTAGAAATCCGGCAGGACTGAGAATCCAGCCCTGTATGTTTTCTGTGTACACCCCCCCCCCCCCCCCCCCCCCCCCCCACCCCCCTCCTGCCCCACGGAGAAGGCGGCCCACAATTTCCGGGAGAGGGAAAATACTGAGGGGGACCTCCAGACCTGTGACCCTTCGCCGCAGCAGAACAGCGGGCATTGGGCCTAGTTGGTGGGCCGAGAGAGAGGGTATTCGCCAGGGTGGAGGTCGTCATCAGGTGAGCATGTGAGACCTGCTGAGTTACGCTTCCTCACGCCACGTGTGTCGCCACCGCCACCACCACCCGTATACTCTCCATCAACCACTACCACCCCCCAATACCAACCCCCCCTGTACCACCCCCGCCCCCATCTCCATCCACAACTCAAACCCACGATCCAATCATGTGTCTTGTCTCATGGAGGATCTCCTGGTGATGAAGCGGGCCCCACCCGTGTCTCCTGCCCCTGACCCCAACTACAACCTCAAGTGGATAGCAGTGAGGAAGAGGGCACAGGCAGCGAGGGGAGCCCTGAACCCACAGCCTGAGACACCCCTGAGCACCAGACACTGACTTCCCAGTACAGCTGTCTCCAATACCCTCCACCATCCCTGAAACATTCACCTTTGTTGTCACTTTAGTGAAGAGGCTGCTGGGGCACTATCTGGTGCACACCGCACATGTGCTCTGGTACAGCAGGTGGAGGTAGGAAGTGGTAGACAGTAGGAGGGTGGCCCGACCCCAGGGACTAGCTGAGGTCCAGAAGGGTTTCGGGCTTCTGGAAAGTGCAGATGCAGTCACAGAGCCAGGGACTGGATGAGGGTGTGTCAGCAACCATCTAGCACCGGCAGGTGCAGTTGGAGGAGTCCAGCCACTTGCAGGAACAGGAGGTGGTTCCGGCCATGCATGCTACTCAGGTCAACAACGTGCGGGTGGCATCCATGGTGGAAGCCTTGGGGGTAAAGGTATCGGCCATGGGTCAAGATGTCCAAGGCCTGGGGCACACTGTGCTGGTGGTGGCCGGGGCCCAGGACAGGGCTGCCTGTCTCAGACAGCCATGTACCAGGGCCACCTGGACATTGCAGTGGTGCTCCAGAGCCCAGTCACAGTGAGTCATGGCTGGGGGCGTCGCCGGTATTGCCTGGGCACTGCAGGATGTGGCAAAGACCCAGAAGGCGTTATCGCATTTGCAGCGTGATATGGCGCTGTCCCAGAGGGAGGTGGTCCACTCTCTTTGCTCCATGGCTGTGAACATCAAGACCCTGGCCGGGACTGGCAGCGTCAGGTGGCAGTGGGGCCTCAGGAGCTAGCTCCACTCACACCCCTATCCCATGAAGTATCCCAGCACCCATCGGGCACCCTGAGGGAGGAGGAGGTGATGCGACCCATGCAAGTGACTCCCGAGGGGGAGGTGCCGGAACACAGCGCCTCAGACTTGGGCAGCAGTCAGATGTTATCAAATGGTGCGGAGCACCAGTGCTCAAAGCAGAGAAGGTTATCACCATTCTCCATCCCATGGACCAGACCTGCTGTTACTGCCCCAGGGTCTGCATCCTGTACTGAGGCAGGTAAAAATCACAGAGGAGTTTACAAGGGGGTTGGGGATGGGGGGGATGGTGGTGCAGGAGGGGATGTTCATGGGATGGGTTGGTTGGCTGGGGAGGGGGTGGGATGGGATATCCGTACCACTGGCCACCAGGCCCCCTAGTCAGTGAATCTGCAGGCGATTAGATCGTCCATGCATGTCAACCCAAGCAGACATGTTGTGAGGCCTCCTGTGCCTGCCCGGGCCCCATGTCTCACCCATCCTTGCCCTCCCCAGCATCCTTCTCATTGGACGAGGCCTGACGTTCATCCACCTCCTCCAGCTCGTCGCCCCTCTGCTGCGTGATGTTGTGGAGGACGCAGCAGGCCACCACGATGTGGAAGACTCCTCGTGTGATACTGGAGGGCCCTTCCAGAGCAGTCCAGGCTCTGAACCACATCTTCAAGATGCCGAAGCACCACTCGATCACACCCCTGGTCATGGCATGGGTGTCATTGTAGCGGGTCTCTGCATCAGTCTATGGCCTCCGGATAGGCTTCATCAACTACAACCCCAGTGGACAGCCCCTGTTGTCGAAGAGCCAACCTCTCAGCCAGGGTGCGCCTCAAAGAGGTCAGGAACTGTCGAGTGTGCCAGAATCAAGGTGTCGTGCACACTGCCTGGGTATCGGGTGCAGATGTGCAGCTCATGGTCACACACCAGCTGCACATTCAGCAAGTGGAACCCCTTTCAGTTTGTGAAGACCAGCCAATCATGGGCCAGTGAGCAGAGTTGCGCAGCGAAAGCGTGCTGGGCCCATAACCCAGAGGTCGATGGATCGAAACCTATTTCGGGGCAGCACGGTAGCACAAGAGATTAGCACTGTGGCTTCACAGTGCCAGGGTCCCAGGTTCGATTCCCTGCTGGGTCACTGTCTGTGCGGAGTCTGCATGTTCTCCCCGTGTCTGCGTGGGTTTCCTCCGGGTGCTCCAGTTTCCTCCCACAGTCCAAAGACGTGCAGGTTAGGTGGATTGGTCATGATAAATTGCCCTTAGTGACCAAAAAGTTTAGGAGGGGATATTGGGTTACGGGGATAGGGTGGAAGTGAGGGCTTAAGTGGGTCGGTGCAGACTCGATGGACCAAATGGCTTCCTTCTGCACTGTATGTTCTATGTTCTATGATCACTCCCTGGAGCTGGGGCATCTTGGCGATGGCGGTGAACCCCGCTGCCCGGGCCTCCTGGTGGGCATGGTCCACATTGAATTTGATATATTGTGCCAACCAGGCATATGGGGCCTCTGTGATGACACTGATGCACCTGCGCACCGAGGTCTGTGAGAGTCCGGGCTGGTCCCCACTCGGTACCTGGAAGGACACGAGGCGTAAAAGTTCAGGGCGACCGTCACCTTGATGGACACCGGGAGCGGGTATCCTCCCCTATTCCCCTGCGGCTCCAGGTGCGCTATGATCTGGCAGATATGTCTCGCTGTTCCCTGCTCAACCGGAGTCTTTGACGGCATGCCTGGTCTGGCAGGTCCTTGAATGACACACGCTGTTGGTACACCTGAGAGTGGTGCAGTGCCTCCTTCCCACCTCCTCCTCGGCCTGATGGGTGGCTGGCTCTCCATCCTCACCGGCTGCTTCTTGTTCCTCTGCGGCAGGCTCCACTGCCTCAGGGTCCTCCCCAACCAACTCCTGCTCGCCCAGCCTCAGTGCATTCCCCAGGGCTGCGACGACTAGGATGAAGGATACCATTCCTGGTTGGATTCCAAAGTCCATTGTCTGCAGGGTGTGAAAGTCAGCCATGTTAGAATGGTGCATATCCACATGCCCAACCAAGTTCAAAGGCCTACATGGTAGCTCCGGTCTGCACTGAAGCCCCTGCCATTGCATATCCCCCTCCACCCCCCTCTCCTTCACCATCCCCACACCCACACCCAGTCTTTTCTCCAGTACTCTGCCCTCTGCACCCCTGGCCCCATTGCTAGCTGGCACCTTGGCGGCCTCTAGCCCTGGTGCCCATCCCTGCTGCCAGGGGTACCATAGACTGGTGCTATCTATGTTTTGTTATGCTCTTGACGTAGCATAAGCTGCTTCCTTGATGTGCACTCTGACAAAGGAAGGTTCAGACTTGGAGATAGCTTTAACACACTTATTAAACTATTAACAATTCTCCTACTTGCATTCGACTCACCTGTAAATCCTGCTATAGCTACTCAGACTGACTAACCAGTCTGCTACAATCATCGTGGTGGGTGTGATGTGTTTCAATCAACCCTGTCTGTACTCACTAAGTGGCTCCATTGGAAAGAGACTGAGCGTGTGTGCTGTGTCCTTATATATGGGTAGCCCCCTTGTGGTAGTGTCACCTCTGTGTGTGTCTTGACTGCCCATTGGTCGTATCCTAGCTTACTGACCTATTGGTTGAATGTCTGTGTGTCATGATATCTCTGGTGCTCCCTCTAGTGTATATCTAGTCTAAGTGTATTTATATTAACCCCTTGTGTATTTACAGTGATGCATATCACCACAATCTATGTCCACGTCACCTTCCTGCAGGGGCTACTGTGGCCACTGCCCTTGGGTGGGCTAAGTGCTGTCCTGCCAGCGGATGGGGGCTGGTTGGGTGAGGGAGAGTTAGAGGGGTGGAGGGTAGGGGCTGGGATGGTAAGGTGGGTGCACCCATACATCCGGTGTCGCTCCACATAATCGCGGGTCATGATGGGCAGTAAGTGGGTTATGCAGCAAGATGGCAGTCCGTGCCTGAGTGCCCCGTTCCCGTAGAGGACCACCTACGGCCCATCCCCTAGTTACCCCCCCGCGCCGCTGCTTCCCCCCCCCCCCCCCCCCGGGGCATGGCTGACATTCATCCCACATCCCAGCCCTGCCCAGGGTCGTCCCTCTGCATATCCTACCTTGCCTCTCTCCCTCATCGGTCACAGAACCTCTTCCCATTTTGTGAAACCACAAGTGAAACACGCCGCCAGTAATTCCTCCTTGCGGAGGCTGAGGCGGAGCATCGCGGAAGCCCTGGAGAATGCCGGGTCAGACCCTCAAATAATATGTTACCAGCATTTACAAACAACAAAGAAAGAACAAAGAAAAGTACAGCACAATAACAGGCCCTTCGGCCCTCTAAGCCCGTGCCGTCCAAGCTGCCCAACTAAACTACAATCTTCTACACTTCCTAGGTCCGTATCCCTCTATTCCCATCCTATTCATGTATTTGTCAAGATGCCCCTTAAATGTCACTATCGTCCCTGCTTCCACCACCTCCTCCGGCAGCGAGTTCCAGGCACCCACTATCCTCTGTGTCAAAAAAACTTGCCTCGTACATCTCCTCGAAACCTTTCCCCTCACACCTCAAACCTATGCCCACTAGTAATTGACCCTTCTACCATGGGGAAAAGCCATTGACTATCCTGATAGCTAATGCCCTCCATACCAGGCAACATCCTGGTAAATCACTTCTGCACCCTCTCTAAAGCCTCCACATCCTTCCGGTGGTGTGGCGACCAGAATTGAACACTATACTCCAAGTGTGGCCTAACTAAGGTTCTATAGAGCTGCAGCATGACTTGCCAATTCTTATACTCAATGCCCCCCCAATGTAGGCAAGAATGACGTATGCCTTCTTGACTACCTTCTTCACCTGTGTTGCCCCTTTCAGTGACCTGTGGACCTGTACACCTAGATCTACTATACGTGTGGTGTAGAACGCATTGACACTGCTGTCGGATCATGGCATTCTGGCTTCACGACCGATTCTCGGCCCAACGTCTTTACCGATTTCAGCGTCGGCAGCCAGAGACTCCCGCCTCTGATTTTGGTTGGAGGTGAGATGCACTGTTGGACTACAGGTGAACACCTAATTACGTAAGTTTACCTGCCACTAGTGAGAAGCATGACCTCTGTTTTGAGCAGTGAGGTAATTATCACCAAATTTCTTTGCAATGCAATAGACTCATTTACTTTTTCCTTTTCCTTGTGTATCATTACCAGGATCGGATCCAGTGAGTCCATGAACGTTGTTTGTTGAAATTGGATGACGTAAGTCATATTCTAGTTTATGTATCTAGAATTTACAAAGAATTTACAAAGTTTTTTAAATTTTCATTTAAATAAATATTCCAAATTCATTGCTCGAATCAATTCCATGAAGATGAGCAAATCAGTCGCATAGAATAATGAGGCAAGGATTTGTGGCCAAGATACCAACATGTGGAATTTCTGGCTGATCTCCGCTGTGGCAATGCTGAATTCAATCCAGCTACATATTTAAATAATTAATCCTCTGATCTGTTGTCACATTTACAGTCGTGATTACTTTGAATGTGGCATTAATTGTTGCCTCAGAAAAATTCACTTATTCACCTTAACCTTGATGTCGACTCAAAAAAAAGGAGAAACCAACTTAAAATGTTACATGCTCAAAAAGATAGTAATATGATGTACTTAACAACCTGAAGCATTTTAACATCAGAAATTGCTGATCGATGATACAACTCCTGGAAGTTAATGAGAAATTTAGAAGTCACAATTGATTGGAATTTTGCTCACAGTTCTAAGGGTTTTGACATCAAAACATCAATCTGCTATTTGTATCATTTATCTGATCAAAAGCCTAAGTAATTATGAGACTGAATTAGAAGTATATTTGATTGCAACTCAAAGGAAATTAGTTTTATTTCATGTAGATACTCGAAAAGACAATATTTGGAATACTGGGGACAGTTTTTAACATTGTACCTACTAAACGATATGGTTTGGAGAGAATTCAGAGTATCAAGGAATCTCAGCGGGTTTTCTCTTAGTTACGGCAGCAAGGTGGCACAGTGGTTAGCAATGCTGCTCACAGCTGCAGGGTCCTAGGTTCCATTCTGGCCTCGAGTAATTGTGTGGAGTGTGCACGTTCTCCCCATGTCTGCATGAGTTTCCTCTGGGTGCTCCGGTTTCCTCGCACAGTCCAAAGATGTGCAGGTTAGGTGGATTAGCCATGCTAAATTGCTCTTAGTGTCCAAAAATGTAGGGTTTACTGGGTTATGGGGACAGGGTGGAGGTGTGGGCTTAAGTAGGGTGCTCTTTCCAAGGGTCCGGTGCAGACTCGATGGGCTGAATGGAATCTTCCTGCACTGTAATTTCTATGAAACCTATTAAAGTAGGTTTTCAGGTATTCCAGTCGTTTAAAATCAGCTTTTATATTAAGCAGTGTTCATACCTCCCAATCGGATATCAATAAACACCCAGATGTAAATGTAACAAGACAGAGTCCAACTGTAATGCATTCTCCTGTCATCCTTTCTGATTCTGAGCTTATGCCCTTTAAGTATCATTGATGAAACCCCAACAATTTCTCATTAATAGTTCCATGCCATTACAATGTAATAAATGTTGTCTCAAATCAAATGGAATTGGAATGTGTTAAGCTATGGAATTTCCTTGAACTGTTCTATTTATTCTCTAAGGATATGCTAACCGTATTTCTAACACATGCAGATTTCATGCACCTTCACTGTTTACAAGGATTTATTCCTAGGGAAAATTACCTAAATTTTCCAGTCACAAAATGAGAATAAGCGAAAGCTCATACCAAGTCAAATATCTGTTTACATTCATTGATAGGAAAGTCATTGGGCCTGCTCCCAATGCTCCCAATCCTGCAGCCTTACATCAGCAGGAATGCAGTAGATTCCTTAGGCTGGATTCTCTGCTTCCCGACGCCGAACTCGTGTTCGGCGACAGGGCGGAGAATCCGTTTGACGTCAATATTGTGAGCGGCAGCGGTTTTTGTTTTCTCCACCCCCTGAAAAGCGGCGTACTCTCGGAGTATGACACACCGATTCCCCACGGGTTAATCGGGAACCTCGCGTGGCGGCTGTGGACTCAGTCCGGGGCCGCCAGTCGTGGGTGGGCCGATCCATGGGCATAGGGGCCTTAATTTGGGGCTGGGGTCACTGTGGGTGGGTGGTCCAGGGCGCATGAGCGACTGAAGGGGAGTACTACTTTTGCGGTCCGGGTCCGCAGGCTGAGTCCGCCATGGAGCATGGCGCGGCCGCTGCTGGCCGACACAGTGCGCATGCGCGGCCACGGAACCGGAAGTGCTCTGGGCCGTATTGGAGCTTGACGCTGCCTCTCTGCTAGCCCCCAGCAAAATGGGGAATCGGTGGCTGCCATAAAAGACCACCGTTTTCACGCCTGCATGGGGACTTATTCTCCAAAACGGAGAATCCAGCCCCTTGTTTATGCCAGAAAGGCAGCTTCCACTGCATGTCTTGCAATGTAACACCCTCAGAGCAGAGACAGCACCGAGAAATTATCTGCTTTGTGATATCTCCAAGTGTTGCAAAAATCTGCCTGGATCATATTCCTCATTCTGTCATTTATTTTCCAGTGCAATTGTGTTCAGCTCCGTGAGTTAACCCTTGTAATAGAATCATAGAATTTACAGTGCAGAAGGAGGACATTCAGCCCATCGAGTCTGCACCGGCCCTTGGAAAGAGCACCCTACTTAAGCCCACACTTCCATCCTATCCCCATAACCCGACCTAACCTTTGTGGATACCAAGGGACAATTTAGCATGGCCAATCCACCTAAGCTGCACATCTTTGGACAGTGTGAGGACCCGGAGGAAACCCACATAGACATGGGGAGAATATGCAGACTCCGCTTAGACAGTGACTCAGCTAGGAATCAAACCTGGGGCCCTGGAGCTGTGAAGCAACAGTGCTAACTACTGTGCTATCATGGTGCCCATTTCATAACATTTTCACACAGTAAATAAGTTGGAAATGTTGCAATATATTACTATCCTCCAATTAACAGCCATTACTATGATAATATTAATGATACATAAGGAAAATATTGCAGTCACTGGAAATCTGAAATAAAACTGAAAATGTTAGAAATACTCAGGTCAGGCAGCAACTGTGGAGAGAGAGGGATGAAGGTAAAAAGTGAAAGGGCACTCAGTTAAGCACACACCTCTGCCAGGAATTCAATCTTATTACAATGATGCAACTCTTTCTTGAGGCTTTCTTTCCCTGCCTGGATGGTGTATCAATCAAATAAAAAAGCTATTTTTTTTAGCAAATGTTTCCATCTCACTAAGGAGACTTCAGGTCAGTCCATATCCAACAACCAGCTCCAAAAACTCTGTTCGCATTTTGACAGCTGTGACAAATTCCATCAGTATCTGAGACATCCATAACATTCCAAAACAATCAACATTCTAAATCAAACAATCCACAACTTACGGGAAATAAAAAGCTAATTCACCCTTTATCCCAAAGTTAATGGATCCTGTAAAAAAACTCCAGGATCTGGATTCAGATCCATATTTTTGACAAAAGCCTCCTTGCCCATATATGCTATCTGTGTACCAAATTTTGTTGAAATTCATCCAATAGTTTTTGAGATGCTATTGTTAACAGACAAACAGATTTGCAAACATGGTCCAAAACATTACCTCCTCCCACCTTCAGTGGTGGAGGACACATGCGAAGAGAACACATGTTAGAGCACATATCTACACCGGACTGTGTGCCTACAATCGCATAGGCTGTAGTCTCCCTGAGTACTATCCTTCCCCTATTTTGCATCCTGCAAAATGGACATAAGATGGGATGAAGTGGGGGAAATGGGGCGGAAGTTAGTGGCACATTTTAGTCTCTGTATCCAGCCCCAATATGGCTTTAAATTCAAGCCCAATAAGTCAATTCAAATGTCCCTTCATCACAACTGATTATATCATATATAGGGCATGATTCTGGCACCCCGTTGTGCCAAGCACCACTCTCGGAGCAATGTAGGAGAGGCCAAATCTAGAGTCTGGATCATGCACTCACTGGATGCGATCCTGGTAATGATGCTTGAGGCTTCATTTTCCCAAGGTCTGGGAGTCACTGGCTGCACTGGTAAGGCCTCAACCAGCGACGATTAGTATTAGTCTCCACAAGCGGAGACCAGGCATGATGATCACTCCAGGGGTCTCAGAGCCTTTTGGGTGGTTGGAGACAGGGCAGTATGCTGGCACTTCACCTGGCACTCAGGCACCATGGCAGTTCCATTAAGCTCATTTAAATTTGTGCGGTCTTTTTGAGGTTGCATTCTCCCAATGCCCGGAGGTCACCGGCTACAACAGCGAAACCTCAACCAGGCGTCGATTAATACTGGTCTCCACAAGCGAAGACTAGTTCTTATTTTTAAAAAACATTTAGAGTATCCAATTCATTTTTTCTAATTAAGGGGCAATTTAGCATGGCCAATCTACCTATCCTGCACATCTTTTTGGTTGTGGGGGAGAAACCCACGCAAACACGGGGAGAATGTGAAAACTACACACGGACAGTGACCCAGAGCCGGGATCAAACCTGGGACCTCAGCACCGTGAGGCAACCATGCTAACCAGTTGTGCCACCGTGCTGCCCAGAGACTAGTTGTTATGGCCACTCCAGGGATCCTGCAGATCATTGGAGCCCCCCAAGTGGTTCGAGCCAGGGCAGCTCCCTGGCACTCCACCAGACACCAGGGCACACTGGCAATGCCAACCTGGCACTCTGGCAATGCCAACCTACCAGGTGCCAGGATAGCAGTGCCAGTTCGGAGCCTTAGGAGGGGCCTTTCCCATGAAACGGGTGGGGTGGGGGGGGGGGGGGGGTGGGGGTAAAGAGGAACTTTAAAGGGTGCTTTGATAGCACTTCCAGGCTGGAACGGGCACTGCCAGGGTTCTAGAGTAGCATTTTGCCAGCGTATGGGATTGGGCCATGGGGTGGCCCAAGGACCCCCTTATAGGTGAATTAGGAGATTGGGGGGTCCAGGCGACACTTCTGGGGTTGGGAGATTGAGTGTAATTTGAAAATGGTGGCCTGATCTATTCCTGCACTTGGGAGCTCTGCTCGCTAAAACTCCTCAGTGCAGGATATAAGGCTAAGTGCAGCCTCGGTGGTACACTTCCCACCGGAACTCGAAAAAACAAAGTGCTGTTAGATAGCGGGGACCACCCTGCTAATCCTGCTCAAAAATGATCTGGGCTGGATTCTCCGGTCGCTGATGCCAAAATCGCATTCAGTGATTGGCCGGAGAATCGAAGTTCTCAACCGAATCGGGGGGCAGTGCGCTTTCGCAATGCTCCACTCCCTCCAAAGCGGTGAGCGGTGTACTCTCCGTGTACGCCACGCCACGTATCGACAGCCTCAGGATATTCCCTGAGGCCCACCCTCAGATGCTCCATCCCCGACCAGCCGAGTTCCCGAAGGCACGGGACACGATCAGGGCCCACCGATCCGCGGGAGGGACTGTGCTGTGGGGGCATTCTTTTCCTACGCGTTGGCCATGTTAGCGTCCGCGATGGACGACGCGTAGGTGAACTCCCCTCCCGCGCATGCGCGGGGATGACGTCAGCAGCCGTTGACGCTCCTGCGCATGTGCGGGCTCGCGCCTGCCGGCAGAGTCCCTTCAGCCCCGGCTGGCATGGCGCCAAAGGCCTTCCACTCCAGCTGACGGGGCGTAAACCACTCCAGGTCCGGCCTAGCCCCTGAAGGTGCGGAGGATTCCGCATCTTTGGGGTGGGCCGACGCCAGAGTGGTTCATGCCACTCCGTCCTGCCGGGACCCCCCGCCCCGTTGGGTATGGGAGAATTCCGCCCGAGTTGTGAAAAGGAAGATTACGTATATGGGATACTTCAATTTTTTTCAGCCTCACTGCTGCCCACAGCCCTTATCCTAGCCGTTCCAATAATCTCGAGCACTATCTCCTCCCTGAGGTAAAAACATGCAGCATAAAGTCATGTCTGTCATAGCTCCTGCTGCATCTGTTTATCTGCCAATTTGTCGCGCAAGAGAGAGGGAAATGTGTCAGTAATTGTGGTACAATCTGTTTGGATGATGTGCTTGTCATGATTGAATAGCTGGCAGTGTGTGCAAGCTGTGAGATGTGGGTGTGAGGCTTGGAACAGTGCTAAGTTTGTGAAGGCGAGGTGAAGTAATAAATGTGATGTATGAGTATCAAATGACATCCTCTGTGACTGTGACAAAGATTCCTCCTTGGCCTTCTCGGCCTGTCAGTAGTCTCCACTCCAAACTCTGTTCCCTAGTCACTGACTCCATCCCCTATCCCTGGCAACAGTCTGAGATTGAAACCAGTCCGTTTTCAATCCACATGTCATATTTGACCCAGAGATGAGCACGTCAGGATATATTTACTAAGACCACCTATTTCCATACCAATAATATCACCCAACATCACCCCTGTCTCAGCTCACCTGCTGTTAGAGCTCTCATTCATGCCTTCATTACATCCAGACTTGACTATTCGAATACACTCCTGGCTGGTTTCTCACAATCTACCTTCTGTAAACTTGAGTTCATCCAAAAATCTGCAGTCCTGGTCCCTTGTCACCCCAGTGCCTGTTGACCTGCATTTGCTCCTGGTCAAGCAACGCCTTGATTTTCAATTTTTCATCCTTGTTTTCCGATCACTCCGTGACCTCATCCCTCCCCATTTCTGTACTTTCCTTCAGCCCCACAATCCTCTTGGGATATTTGCATTCATCTAATTCTGACCCTTGACCATTTGTGATTTTAATCACTCCACCATTAGCGCCCTCACTTTCAATTGCCTAGTCCTCAAGCTCTGAAATTCCCTTCCTACAGCTTTCTGTCTCACATTCCTCCTTTAACACCCTCCTTCAAATCACCTCTTTGACCAGGCTTTTGATCACTTGGCCTAATCTCTCGTTAAAAGAACATAAGAACTAGGAGCAGCATTAGGCAATTCAGCCTCTCAAATCCATTCTGTTATTCAATCTGATCATGGCTAATCTCATCTCAGCTTCAACTCCACTTTCCTGCCCATTCTCCATAACCCTTCAACCCATTACTAATTAATAATCTGGCTATTGCTGTCTGTAATTTACTCAATGTCCCAGCATCCACTGCAATCTGGGGTAGTGAATTCCACAGATTCATGGCCCTTTGAGAGAAGTAATTCTCCTCACCTCATATTTAAATTTGCTACCCCTTATCCTAAAACTATGACCTCTTGTTCTCGGTTGCCCGACAAGAGGAAGCATCTACTCTGTGTCTACATTGTCAATACTTTTATCATCTTATATACCTTACTTATCTCCTCTCATTCTTCTAAACTCGAGTGAGCAGAGGCTTGAACAGCTCAATCTCCCTTCATAAGACAAACCTCTCATCTCTGGCTCAAATCAAGTGAACCTCTTCTGAACTGCCTCTAATGCAATCACATCCCTCCTCAAATCAGGACACCAAAACTGTACGTAGTACTCCAGGTGCAATCTCACCAATGCCTTGTGCCATTGTAGCAACGCTTCCCTACTTTATATTCCATTTCTTTGGCTAAACTGACAAAATTCCATTTGCATTCCTTATTACTTGCTGTACCTGCATAATAGTTTTCTGCAGGCAGCACAGTGGCATGGTGGGTTAGCCCTGATGCCTCACGGCGCCAAGGTCCAAGGTTCGATCCCGGCTCTGGGTCACTGTCTGTGTGGAGTTTGCACATTCTCCCCGTGCTTGCGTGGGTTTCGCCCCCACAAACCAAAGATGTGCAGGGTAGGTGGTTTGGCCATGCTAAATTGCCCCCGACCAAAATGGATAATCTCACACTTATCCATGTTAAAAGCGATCTGCCAAATTTTGGCCAACTCACCTTAGCTATCTATATCTATCTGTAAATTTCTTATTTCCTCATTGCAACTTTCTATCACACCTATTTTAGTGTCATCTGTAAATTAGGCTATAGTACCTTCTTTCCCAGCAAACAAGTCTTTTATATTGTAAATAGTTGGGGCCCCAGGACTGAACCCTGTGGCACCCCACTAGTTACATATTGCCATCCAGAAAAGACCCATTTATCCCAACTTTCTGCCTTCTGTCGGTTAGCCAGTCTTCCATCCAAGTGAATAAATTACCCCTAACCCCAAATGATCTTACCTTGTGTATTAACCTTTTGTGTGGCACCTTATCAAATGCCTTCTGGAAGTCCAGATTTCCTATATCTGTAGGATCCCCATTATCCACTTTGCGTGTTCCATCTTAAAAGAACTCTAGCAAAATAGTCAAACATGATTTACCCTTCAAAAACCCATGCTGACTCTGATGGATTGCATTTTGACTTTCCAAATATCCTGTTATTACTTCCTTAATAATGGATTCTAGCCATTTCCCAATGACAGATGTTAAACTAACCAGTCTATAGTTTCCTACTTTCTGCCTCCCTTCCTTTTTGAATAAGAATGTTCCATTAACATTTTTCCAATCCACCGGAATCTTTCCCACATCCAGGAAAGTTTGGAATATTTTCATCATTGAATCCACTATTTACGCTGTCACTTTCTCTAAGACCCTAGGATGTAGGCGATCAGACCCTGGGGACTTGTCTGTCTTCAATCCCAAAAGTTTGTTTACTTTTCCCTATTGATAATTGTTCTAAATTCCTCTCTTTCTATCACCTCTTCATTTCCTGTTAATATTGGGGTGGTACGAGCATCCTCCACCTTGAAAACTGAGGCAAAATATTGATTTGCCATCAGTGCCATTTCTGTGTTTCCCATTGGTCCCATCCTCCAAGGGACTAACATTCACTTTAGCTACACTCTTCCCTTTCATATACTTACAGCTTTTGCTATGCTTTTTTATATTTTGCTCTAGTTTCTTTCATAATTTACTTTTGCTCTTTTTATATATTTTTTATTAATCTTTTATTGATCTTTAAAAAGTCTCAATCTTCCACTGGCCTTAGCAATATGGTATGCCTTAGTTTTTCTATTTATGTCATCTTTAACTTCCTTGCTGAGTCACAGAAATTTCCCCCTTCTTACAACCTTTCTTCCTCTATGGAATATATTTTAGTTGGGAAGAATTGAATATTGCCTTAAACAACTGCCACTGCTCCTCAACTGTCCTACCTTTTTGTCTTCCTGCCCAGTCCACCAGGGCCAAATCTGGCCTCATGCCTATGGAATTACCTTCATTGAAATTGGGAGGGCTGGTGTGGAACTCCAGTTTCGCGCCCTCTCACTGAATTTGAAATTCTATCATGTTACGATCACTCTTCTCTGGAAGATCCTTAACTATGAGGTCATTAATTAATCAATGAACTCTTGCTCATGGATATCCTTGCCAATTTGATTCATCCACTCTATATGAATATTAAAATCACCCACGATTATTGTAGGACTGATGCACGATCAATTGTACAAAGACTCAGATTGGGTACAACTGTTGCTTTATTGCAGTAAGATGCGTGGCCTCCTACAGCAGCTGGCGAAATGGCAGCTGAATAGAGGACACGCATATTTATACTCCTCTTCCTGGGCAGAGACAGCAGGCAGGGGCGACCGGCGAACCTGTAGTACAGGTCCTACCTTACATCACCTAATACAGGTGTAACAGTGGTTTACCACATTCACCGCCTGTTAAAAATGAGTCTGGTGGGGGTGGTGTAGAACTATATTGTAGCCACCTGGGGTGACCACTGCCCAAACACAAAATGGAAGATTGCAAGGAATGCAGGGAAAATTGGACAGGTTGTAAAAAGCAAGCAGCTTGCAGAGTGCTTGTATATTTGGACTGCTACAGAAACCAGTTTGGCTGTTGCTGAAACCAGACAACGCTAAGAAAAGAAACAGTTAGCATATTAATGAGGTGATACCGGGCAATCCCCAGGCACAAAAGACACAAGTTAGCACTAACCGATACATTGAATGGAAGGCCAGACTTTTCGGCGCCAAAGAAGCCCAAAACAATGAGTCCCAAGAACCGCCCCAGTGATCGAGCAACTGCCCGCTATTGGGGAATTCGAATCAATCGATTGGGAAGAGACCCAATCGATTACAAGAGTATAGAGGGTCCGCCCCGGTGGGCACAAGACCCTGAGAGGAGTATAAAGCAGAGACCCCGACCCCAGCTCGCTCTCTCTACCAGCCTCTCCTTGACTAGCTCTCTGTCAGCCTCTCCTTGACCAGCTAGCTCTCCCAGCAGAACACCGTTGCAGCAGAAGAACCTTGAGGAGGAGAGGTCTGGAAAAGCAGCCGTCAGCAAGTAAGTGTCACAACGCACGCTACGGGAATAGACACTCCTGACCCCTTTAGACCATAACCACTGGAAGCCTGCGGACGTTGGACAAAGCTAGAAGCCGTTGTTCCCTGATCCGGCAGTCCCCTCATCCAGATAAGTATTTGACCTAGTAGTGGTAGGATTAGCCTAGTCTTATAGTTATATGCATGATTAGTAGATTATTGTAATATAATAAACGTGTCTTGTTTGAACTTACTAATTGGTGTATGGTTTTATTGCTTTGAACTTGACCTTGAAACTTGTGGCGGTATCTTAACGATACCTGGCGACTCCAAAGCTAACGAACAAAACAGAGCCAAATTAAGTGTTAAGCACACTCACCCAGAACGAGCAACAATATACAGTAGTGAAAATTATGTCCAGTGTTTTATTAGAAAAGAGAGGGAAAATAAAATGTCTTTTGAAAGTCCGGTGCCAGTTAGAGGTTCAACCGGTCTGGTGCCTTGACGTTCCGCTGGGAGCGATGTAACGGTAGCGGCGTTGTCGATGCTAGCGAAGTCAGTGCCAGCCTCATGTTGAGTGGCTCCGGGACCGTGCCAAAATCCTCTTCATCCTCTTGCGTGGGCAGGGGCAGGAGGGATGGTCCTGGTGGGGTTAATGTTGGAAGCGCCGGGGGAGGGGAAGCTGGCGCCTGGCTGGGGAAGTGTGTATGGGTGGAACATGCTGGTGCCAGGTCCCTGAGGGAGACAGTATTTTGGCGGCCAACGGGGTACGCCACATAGGCATACTGGGGGTTGGCATGGAGAAAGTGTACCCTGTCCACCAACGGGTCCGCCTTGTGGAGTTGGACGTGCCTACGGAGCAGAACCGGTCCTGGAGCTTGAGCCAAGTCGGGAGCGACACCCCGGATGTGGACTTCCTGGGGAAGGCAAAAAAGACATTAATGGGGTGTGTTATTCGTAGCGGTGCACAGTAGTGACCGGATGGAGTGTAGTGCATCAGGGAGGACCTCCTGCCAGCGAGAGGCTGGGAGGTTCCTGGACCGTAGGGCCAGCTGGACGGACCTCCAAACCGTCCCATTCTCCCATTCTACCTGCCCGTTTCCCTGGGTGTTGTAGCTGGTCGTCCTGCTGGAGGCGATACCCCTGCTGAGCAGGAACTGACGCAGCTCATCACTCATGAATGAGGATCCCCTGTAACTGTGGATGTAGACGGGGAAACCGAACAGAGTGAAGATTGTGTTGAGGGCCTTGATGACGGTGGCAGACGTCATATCAGGGCATGGGATGGCGAAGGGGAACCTGGAGTACTCATGGACCACACTGAGAATATACGTGTTTCAGTCGGTTGAGGGGAGGGGCCCTTTGAATTTCACGCTGAGGCGTTTAAAGGGGCGGGAGGCCTTCACCAGATGTGCACGGTCCGGCCGGTAGAAGTGCAGCTTGCACTCCACACAGACCTGGCAGTCCCGGGTGACTGTCCGTACTTCCTCGACGGAGTAGGGCAGATTGCGAGCCTTGACAAGATGGTACAACTGTGTGACACCCGGGTGACAAAGGCTGTCGTGTAGGGCCCGGAGTCGGTCTACTTGTGTGCTGGCACATGTACCTCGGGACAGGGCATCAGGGGGCTCGTTGAGTTTGCCGGGGCGATACAGAATCTCGTAATTAAAGCTGGAGAGCTCGATTCTCCACCACAAAATTTTATCATTCTTGATCTTGCCCCGCTGCGTGTTGTTAAACATGAAGGCTACCGACCGTTGGTTAGTGAGGAGAGTGAATCTACTGGTGGCCAGGTAATGCCTCCAATGCCGCACAGCTTCAACAATAGCTTGGGCCTCCTTTTCGATGGACGAGTGCCGAATTTCTGAGGCATGAAGGGTGCGGGAAAAGAATGCCATGGGTCTGCCTGCCTGATTGAGGGTGGCGGCAAGTGCGACGTCTGATGTGTCGCTTTCTACTTGGAAGGGCAGTGTCTCGTCTACTGCGTGCATCCCGGCCTTGGCTATGTCTGCTCTGATACGGGCGAAGGCGTGTTGTGCCTCGGCCACGAGGGGGAATTGAGTGGACTGTATGAGTGGGCGGGCCTTGTCCGCGATGTTTGGGACCCACTGAGCGTAGTATGAAAAGAACCCAGGCAGCGTTTGAGGGCCTTGGGGCAGTGGGGGAGGGGGAGCTCCATGAGGGCGCATGCAGTCGGGATCGGGCCCCAGAACTCCGTTCTGGACCACATAGCCGAGGATGGCTCAGCGGGTCGTGCTGAACATACCCTTCTCCTTATTGTAGGTGAGGTTGAGGAGAGTGGCGGTGTGGAGGAATTTAGCAAGGTTGACATCGTGGTCCTGCTGATCATGGTCGCAGATGGTGACGTTGTCTAGGTACAGAAAAGGGGCCAGCAAACTGTACCGGTCGACCATTCTGTCCATCTCCCTTTGGAAGACCGAGACCCCGTTAGTGACGCCAAAGGGCACCCTGAGGAAGTGATAGAGACGACCGTCCGCCTCGAAAGCAGTGTATGGACGGTCCGATTTAGGAATGGGGAGCTGGTGGTAGGCGGATTTTAGGTCAATCGTTAAGAAGACCCGGTACTGCGCAATCTGATTGACTATATCAGATATGCGTGGAAGGGGGTATGCGTCGAGCTGCGTGTACCGATTGATGGTCTGGCTGTAGTCCACGATCATTCTGTACTCCCCAGTTTTAACGACTACCACTTGAGCTCTCCAGGGGCTGTTGCTGCCCTCGATGATACCCTCCCGAAGCAGCCGCTGGACCTCAGACCTGATGAAGGTCTTGTCCTGGGTGCTGCTCCTGGCGGCAACGGGTTTGCAATCCGAAGTTAGATTGGCAAAGAGGGAGGGGGGGTCGACCTTTAGGGTCGCGAGGCAGCACACTGTGAGGGGTGGAAGGGGCCCGCCGAATTTGAGGGTGAGGCTCTGGAGGTTGCACTGGAAATCCAGGCCTAGTAATAGTGCAGCTCAGAGATTAGGAAGGATGTAGAGGCGGAAGCCGCTGAATTCTACGCCCTGCACCATGAGAGTGACCGCGCAGAACCCCCGGATCGGGACGGAATGGGATCTGGAGGCCAGGGAGATTCTTTGGTTTGCGGGGTGAACCGCGAGGCAGCAGCGCCTTACCGTATCCGGGTGGATGAAGCTTTCGGTGCTCCTGGAGTCCAGCAGGCAAGAGGTTACGTGGCCGTTGATTTTCACTGTAGTCGATGCGGTGGCCAGGTTGTGTGGCCGCGACTGGTCAAGTGTCATTGAGGCGAGCTGCGGTTGATCGTCACTGGTGTCAGAAGACGGAGAGCCTGGGGGGCCCCGGTCGTGGAATGTCGTTGGCGTCCATGCCCCATGGGGAAGATAAGATGGCGGCGACTGAAGATCCTGCGGGGAACAAAATGGTGGCGCCCATGGGCCGCACATTGCTGGAGCTAAACAAGATGGCGGTGCCCATGTACCGCACATGGACTGAAGGGGCGAAGATGGCGGCGCCCACTGGCCGCGCGTGACCCCGGGGGGCTAAGATGGCGGCGCCCACTGGCTGCGCGTGGCCCGGGGTGGTGACGATGGCGGCGCCCATTGTGCATTTGTCAGGGGTGAGGGGGCGATCGCGGTGACTGCGTGGGCCTGGCACACTGCGGCGAATTGGCCCTTTTTGCTGCAAGCCTTGCAAATGGCGGTGCGAGCTGGACAGCTTTGGCGAGGGTGCTTTGGCGAGGGTGCTTCTGCTGGCCGCAGAAGTAACATCGGGGACCCCCGGGCTGTGCGGATTGGCGTGTGGCGCAGGTGTATTGGCTGGGTAAGGCCCCTGCTGGGGCGGCCATTTGCGGGTCCATGAGGGATAGGAGGGGTAGGCCGTGCGGCCGGAGGGGTCGGCCTGAGCATTACGTGAGGCGACCGTCATGGAGAGCGCTAGCTTATTAGTCTCCGTTAGGTCGAGCATTGGCCCCTTCGAGCAGTCTTTGGCGGATGAGGTCCGACCCAATCCCCGTTACAAAAGCATCGCGCATGAGGAGATCAGAATGTTCGGTGGCTGTTACGGCCTGACAGTCACAGTCCCGGACGAGTGGGATTAGGGCCTGCCAGAAGTCTTCAATGGACTCACCAGGGAGTTGAGAGCGAGTGGTGAGTGGCGAGTACGTGACTGGCGAAGAGTGAGTTCGCTTTCTGTGCGAGGTTCTCTTTGAGGAGCGCCATGGCCTCCGGGTAAGTCGGGGCGTCCTGGATCAGCGGAAACACGCTGGAGCTCAATCTTGAGTACGGCATCTGTATCTTCTGAGCCTCCGTCGGTGTGTTGGTCGCTGAGTTTATGTAAGCCTCGAAGCAAGCTAGCCAGCGATTAAAGTCTCTTCTGGCGTCGGTCGATTGCGGATCCAGCTGCAGGCGATCTGGTTTGATTCGGAGGTCCATCTTGTAGAAAATCGTACTGCAATAAATTGATGCACGATCAATTGTACGAAGACTCAGATTGGGTACAACTGTGGCTTTATTGCAGTAAGATGCATGGCCTCCTACAGCAGCTGGCGAAATGGCAGCTGAATAGAGGACACGCATATTTATACTCCTCTTCCTGGGCGGAGCCAGCAGGCAGGGGATACCGGAGAACCTGTCGTACAGGTCCTACCTTACATCACCTAATAGAGGTGTAAAAGTGGTTTACCACAAGGACCTTTCTTACAAGCCCCCAGCATTTCCTGGTTTATACTGTGCCCCAGCTGGACTACTGTTTGGGGATCGATAGATTATCCCCACCCAGGGATTTCTTTCCTTTGCTATTTCTTATTTCTACCCAGACTGATTCCATGTCTTGACCTCAAGTGCCTGTATCATTTCTTATTACAGCACTGATCCTTCCTTTACTCACAAAGCTACACCACCTCCTTTTCCTTTCTGTCTGTCCTTACAAAATACTAAGTACCCTTGGGTATTCAACTCCCAGACCTGGTCTTCTTGTAACCATGTCTCAGTAATCACCACCAAATCATACCCCTTTGACTCTCTTTGCGCTGTTAATTAATTAACTTTGTTCCGAATGCTTCATGCATTCAGACACAAAACCTTTAAGTTTGCTGTTATCAAATATCCCTTTTCTCGTATGATTCCTTGGTACAATATGATGTTCACATGTTCTGTCCCTTTCTTTTATTTTCTGGTAAAAATCCACCTCATCAATAATGTACACTCCTAATTTCTCCTTTAAATTTGATTTTCTAATTTTCATGCTACTGAACCCTCCCCTCACTATTCAGTTTAAAGCCCTACCAAAAGCCCGAGTTATGCGATTCGCCAGGACTCTGAACCCAGCATGATTCAGGTGAAGAGTGTCCTATCAGAACATTTCCCACTGTCTCCAGTACTGGTGGCAATGTCCCATGAATTGGAACTCGTTTCTCCTACACCAACCTTTGAGCCACACTTGTACCTTTTTAGTCTTATTGACTCTGTGCCAATTAGTTTGCGGTTCAGGCAGTAATCTAGAGATTATTACCTTTTCGGTTTAGCTTTTTAATTTAGCCCCTAGCTGCTCATATTCCCTCCGCAGAACCTTTATCATCATTCTACATAAGTCGATGATACCTACGTGAACCATGACAACTGGCCCTTTCCCCACTCCAAGTTCCTCTGAAGCCCTGATGAGATATCCTGAACAGTGGCACACAACCTTCAGGGCTCTCCATCCTGGACACAGAGAACACTGTCTATGCCCCTAACTATCCCCAATTATGGCTACATTTCCCTTCTCTTCCCCTCACTTGGATGGCTCCCTGTACCACAGTGCTGCATCAGTTTTCTAATCCTCTCTGCAGTCCCTGCTCTCATCCACACAGGAAGCAAGAATCTCAACCTGTTGGACAAGAACAAGGTTTAAGCTCCCGCAACACTACCTCTACTTGCCTCCTTCATAGTCATACCCTCGATATGGTTTTGTGTCACGTGATGTTTTATAATGCTCCTGTGAAGGACAATAGGATGCTTTAGTGCATTAAAGGCGCAGTATGAATTTAATTATGATTGGCAAAGAATGTTAGTGGTGAATGAAGAGCAGGTGTTTAATTGAGCCAGGTCTGAGGCCTCAGCTGGTTGAGATTTGGGTATTTGGGGATTACAATCAGTGGCACTAACTACTCATGTGAGGTAGTTGAACTTCTTGCAGCACTGCATCCATATCGTGAGGCAACACTACTTGCACCGGCCTCCATGTCTAACTGCTCCTATAAGGTTTGCCGAGAGGGTCCCTTTGCACCCTCTGGTTAAAGGACATCTCTGCTCCTGTTTACCTTCCGCACCAAGCACTCCAGTACTGTGTACGACAGCCTTGCAGCTAGCTCTCTGTTTGGTTGCACCATTCAGTCTCTCTTTGCCAGTCACTTCCAGCACCTGGTCCAACTAGATTGCACCTCCCCTTTAAATGATGTTAGCCTGACATAAAAGTGGATCACTTGCTGAGGTGGGCAGCAACTTAGCAGTGCCTTTAGCGCTGGCATCCATCCTCTATTCTTTGAAATTAGCAGGTGGCATGTTTTCTGGCGGCAATCTCCCTATTTTCCAAGGGCCATCCAATTTTGGCTCCATTGATTTCAAAGATTCCCAACATCAATATTGGCTAATGAGAAACCAGCCAGCATGATGCCCTCTCTTCATGCAGATTTAAGCTCCTTCTGTAGACTGTCAATTGTGATTTTAATATATTTTTCCTCCTATTAACCATTCATGGGTATTCAACTGGCAAAGGACAGAATAAGTCAAATATATCCAGTTACTACATGGAAATGTTCGTCTTCATTATTTTTAGCATCACATGAACGAGGTAACATTGCACAAAGCGTTTGAACCTGATCAATCAGTTCCACCGCATTGTTAACACCTTAATGTAACAGCGTGAATTTAGACTGAAAGGAAAAAAAGATAAAACGTTGCTGCAGCTAAAGAAATATGAAAGGGGCACAAAATAAACAGAATTTCCAATGTATGGTTAAGAAGCAGCATAACTCATTTGTTCCGTAGCTGTTATGATTTATTTCTCTTTTGTACTCTTGAGAGAATTGGCCTAGCACTGGAACCAACACAAAGTGAACGGTAATTAAATCCACATCGACATATGAACTATGTTGGCAATTGAGGCCCAATGCAGCTTGCCAGTCAGGGCTTGGGCAATTTGCCAGTACACTGGAGTTTGCTCACAGGTAAAGACCGTGGAGGAAATGAGGTGAGTAGTGGGGTCGGGCGAGATGGAGGGGATGCTGATGGGGCAGGCCCAGTCTGGCAGTAACTCACAGTAGTACGCGTAGTACATGTAGAACCAACACTCATGGCTGTGCAAAATGTAAGTTCGAAAAAATGTTATGGCCGCTTTTGCATGATCTTAGATATCACTTCAAGATTGCTGGTATGCTGATCAAGACACGGTACAACTTAATGGATCCTACCTTGTTCAAGCCACCTGAACCAGCATTTGAAACTGAATTTTACATCGGGGTCCTATATGGGCGGCACAGTAGCTCAGTGGTAGGGACCTGTGTTGGATTCCCGGCTTGGGTCACTGTCTGTGTGGAGTCTGCACGTTCTCCCCGTGTCTGCGTGGGTTTCCTCCGGGTGCTCCGGTTTCCTCCCACAAGTCCTAGAAGACGTGCTTCTTAAGTGAATTGGACATTCTGAATTCTCCCTCAGTGTACCTGAACAGGCGCCGTAGTGTGGTGACTGGGATATTTTCACAGTAACTTCACTACAGTGTTAATGTAAGCCTACTTGTGACACTAATAAAGATTATTATTATTAAAGAAGCATCCATCGTTCTTCTTCAGCACAGGCTGCCAGCAATACCAGCAATGGCCCCCGATTCTGGTGTGGCACCAATTGGCTGGCAGCTCTGTGAGGCATGACTTCCTCCTGGAGATGGATAGAAGCCTTGCCTCATACTGAGTAAAGATGGGCCGTGGGCCCAAAAGAATCAAAGCAGGGTAACAGCCGGCCTTTCCACATCATCTTCCATTTTGTCGAGAGCATTGCACTGATGTCATAAGGTGAAGCATCACACATGACTATGGTGGGTTTATCTAGTTTGAAATGGACGAACAAGGCCAACAATTGTAAGGCCTGTTTGACCTGACTGAAAGACTTCCTGTGGGAATCTTCCCACTTCCAAAGTTGGTGTTTCTTCAGCAGTTGATGCAGGGGTACCAAAATAGTAGACAGTTTGGGTAAAAAGTGGTTGTAATAAATGACCATTCCTATAAAGTGACTCAATTCCGACGTATTCCTTGGTTCCCTTTGCATCAACTCTGAAACCTAAATACGTGACCTCATCAACCTGAAACATGCAATTCTCTCACTTTAGACCCTTCTTTAAACCTCTTGAGAACTTCTTTCAAATTTGCTCTGTGATCCTCCACCATTGCCCCCGTCACTAGGTGTATTCATCCAGATACATGACAACCTATAGGGGCTGGTTTAACACAGTGGGCTAAACAGCTGCCTCGTAATGCATATTTCGGAGACATGGGTAGAGCAGGGACAGGAATGGTTGTTGCAGGTTCCAGGATTTAGATGTTTCTGTAAGAACAGAGAAGATGGTAAAAGAGGGGGGGTGTGGCATTGTTAATCAGGGAAAGTATTACGGCGGTAGAAAGGACGTTTGAGGACTCGTCTACTGAGGTAGTATGGGCCGAGGTTAGGAACAGGAGAGGAGAGGTCACCCTGTTGGGAGTTGTCTATAGACCTCCGAATAGTTCCAGAGATGTAGAGGAAAGGATTGCAAAGATGATTCTCGACAGGAGCGAGAGTAACAGGGTAGTTGTTATGGGGGACTTTAACTTTCCAAATATTGACTGGAAATACTATAGTTCGAGTACTATAGATGGGTCAGTTTTTGTGCAGTGTGTGCAGGATGGTTTTCTGACACAGTATGTAGACAGGCCAACAAGGGGCGGGGCCACATTGGATTTGGTACTGGGCAATGAACCCGGCCAGGTGTTAGATTTAGATATAGGTGAACACTTTGGCGATAGTGATCAAAATTCGGTTATGTTTATTTTAGCAATGGGCAGGGATAGGTATATACCGCAAGGCAAGAATTATAGCTGGGGGAAAGGCAATTATGATGCTATTCGGGAAGATTTAGGATGTATAGGATGGGGAAGGAAACTGCAGGGGATGGGTACAATCAAAATGTGGAGCTTTTTCAAGGAACAGCTACTGCGTGTCCTTGATAAGTATGTACCTGTCAGGCAGGGAGGAAGTAGTCGAGCAAGGGAACCGTGGTTTACTAAGGAAGTTGAAGCACTTGTCAAGAGGAAGAAGAAGGCTTATGTTAGGATGAGACATGAAGGCTCAGTTAGGGCAGTTGAGAGTTACAAGTTAGCCAGGAAGGACCTAAAGGGAGAGTTAAGAAGAGCGAGGAGAGGACACGAAAAGTCGTTGGTGGATAGGATCAAGGAAAACCCTAAGGCTTTCTATAGGTATATCAGGAACAAAAGAATGACTAGAGTAAGATTAGGGCCAATCAAGCATTGTAGTGGAAAGTTGTGTGTGGAATCAGAGGAGATGGGGAAGCGTTAAATGGATATTTTTCATCAGTGTTTACACTGGAGAAAGACAATGTTGTCAAGGAGAATACTCAGATTCAGTCGACCAGGCTAGATGGAATTGAGGTTCATAAGGAGGAGGTGTTAGCAATTTTGGAAAGTGTAAAAATAGATAAGTCCCCTGGGCCAGATGGGATTTATCCTAGGATTCTCTGGAAAGCCAGGGAGGAGATTGCAGAGCCTTTGTCCTTGATCTTTATGTCGTCTTTGTCGACAAGAATAGTGCCGGAAGACTGGAGGATAGCAAATGTTGTCCCCTTGTTCAAGAAGGGGAGTAGAGACAACCCTGGTAATTATAGACCTGTGAGCCTTACTTCGGTTGTGGGTAAAATGTTGGAAAAGGTTATAAGAGATAGGGTTTATAATCATCTTGAAAAGAACAAGTTGATTAGTGATAGTCAACACGGTTTTGTGAAGGGTAGGTCATGCCTCACAAACCTTATTGAGTTTTTTGAGAAGGTGACCAAACAGCTGGATGAGGGTAAAGCGGTTGATGTGGTGTATATGGATTTCAGTAAGGCGTTTGATAAGGTTCCACACGGTAGGCTATTGCAGAAAATAAGGAAGTATGGGATTGAAGGTGATTTAGCGGTTTGGATCAGTAATTGGCTAGCTGAAAGAAGACAGAGGGTGGTGGTTGATGGCAAATGTTCATCCTGGAGTTCAGTTACTAGTGGTGTACCACAAGGATCTGTTTTGGGGTCACTGCTGTTTGTCATTTTTATAAATGACCTGGAAGAGGGTGTAGAAGGATGGGTTAGTAAATTTGCAGATGACACGAAGGTCGGTGGAGTTGTGGATAGTGCTGAAGGATGTTATAGGATACAGAGGGACATAGATAAGCTGCAGAGCTGGGCTGAGAGGTGGCAGATGGAGTTTAATGCGGAAAGGTGTGAGGTGGTTCACTTTGGAAGGAGTAACAGGAATGCAGAGTACTGGGCTAATGGCAAGGTTCTTGGTAGTGTAGATGAACAGAGAGATCTCGGCATCCAGGTACATAAATCCTTGAAAGTTGCCACCCAGGTTAATAGGGCTGTTAAGAAGGCATATGGTGTGCTAGCCTTTATCAGTAGGGGGATTGAGTTTCGGAGCCACAAGGTCATGCTGCAGCTGTACATAACTCTGGTGTGGCCGCTCCTGGAGTACTGCGTGCAGTTCTGGTCACCACATTAAAGGAAGGATGTGGAAGCTTTGGAAAGAGTTCAGAGGAGATTTACTAGGATGTTGCCTGGTATGGAGGGAAGGTCTTACGAGGAAAGGCTCAGGGACTTGAGGTTGTTTTCGTTAGAGAGGAGAAGGCTGAGAGGTGACTTAATAGAGACATATAAGATAGTCAGAGGTTTAGATAGGGTGGACAGTGAGAGTCTCTTTCCTCCAATGGTGATGACCAACACGAGGGGACATAACTTTAAATTGAGGGGTAGTAGATATAGGACAGGTGTCAGAGGCAGTTTCTTTACTCAGAGAGTAGTAGGGGTGTAGAACGCCCTGCCTGCAACAGTAGTAGACTCGCCAACTTTAAGGGCATTTAAGTGGTCACTGGATAGACATATGGATGAAAATAGAACATAGAACAGTACAGCATAGAACAGGCCCTTCGGCCCTCGATGTTGTGCCGAGCAAATGATCACCCTACTTAAACCCACGTAACCCGTATACCCGTAACCCAACAATCCCCCCATTAACCTTACACTACGGGCAATTTAGCATGGCCAATCCACCTAACCCGCACATCTTTGGACTGTGGGAGGAAACCGGAGCACCCGGAGGAAACCCACGCACACACGGGGAGGACGTGCAGACTCCACACAGACAGTGACCCAGCCGGGAATCGAACCTGGGACCCTGGAGCTGTGAAGCATTGATGCTAACCACCATGCTACCATGAGGCCTGTATGGAACAGTGTAGGTCAGATAGGCTTCAGATGGTTTCACAGGTCGGCGCAACATCGAGGGCCGAAGGGCCCGTACTGCGCTGTAATGTTCTATGTTCTATAAGGCAGCAGCACGGGTTCAATTCCCATATCGGCCTCTCTGAATAGGTGCCAGAATGTGGCGACTAGGGGCTTTTCACAGTAACTTCACTGAAGCCTACTTGTGACAATAAGTGATTGTTATTATTAACCTTCATAATTCCCTGCAAAAAGTTCTCCATTGTCCTCTGAAATATAGCACAGGTCAATAAAATACCAAAGGGCAACCTTGTATATTTGATTTGATTTGATTTATTGTCACAGGTACCGAAGTACAGTGAAAAGTATTTTTCTGCAGCTGAGGAACTTAGACAGTACGTACATAGTGGACACAAGAGTAATCAACAGGGAACATTGACAAATGGTACATCGACAAAACAGTGATTGGTTACAATGTGGAACAAGGGGCCAAACAAAGCAAATACATGAGCAAGAGCAGCATAGGGCATCGTGAATAGTGTTCTTACAGGGAACAGACCAGTCCAAGGGGGAGTCGTTGAAGAGTCTTGTAGCTGTGGGGAAGAAGCTGTTCCTATGTCTGGATGTGCGAGTCTTCAGTACCTTCTGCCTGTTGGAAGGGTCTGGAGGAAGGCTATGCCTGGGTGGGATGGGTCTCTGATAATGCTGTCTGCCTTCCTGAGGCAGCGAGAGGTGTATACAGAATCAATATGCGGGTGGCAATGGCAAGTTTATGTGATGCATTGGGCTGAGTTCACCACAGACTGTAGTTTCTTGCGATCTTGGACTGCGCAGTTGCCATACCAGGCTGTGATGCAGCCGGATAGGATGCTCTCTATTGCACATCTGTAGACGTTTGTGAGAGTCAATGCAGACATGCCAAATTGGAACATGCTTTCATGGATATTTCTGGTAACAAACTTTCATGACTTATATTCCACCTCAGGCTGTTGATACTCATGGCTTAAGTCCCCTTTGGTTTATTTGTGGCCCCCTGCTGACAATACTCAGCAAAGCATGTTTCATTTTAATAACAATCTGGTGTGCCCTACACAACCTGGCTCTCATGTGATCACAATGCTTGACATCGCAATTTCAACAAACATTTCAGGAGGAGGAGGAAGGGAGGAGGCATCCTGGACACCACTGCTCTGGACAGTCAGTCTGTGAGCAAATCACGAGACTACAGTTCTGCTGAAAACATCCCCATTTAATTTTTGCACCACAATTCCCCACCTTTCAATTCATCTGCTCTAGATCAGTACAGCATCCTCTTGGCCAAAATCCTGAAGAAAAATACACCACAAAAAAACATTCCATAACAGCTTTTCTAAAACACTTCCAATAATACATATAAATCTGAACTTGTCACCTTTGTGCAATCTCTTAATGTTTGCCTTTGTGTGCATTTGCGTGGCTTATTGCTCCTACACAGCGCTACCTTAGTGGCTGAGCACAGGTGATGGGAAGGAAAACTGCTGCCTTTCAGTGGACGAGTCTGCAAGTGGTCATGGAGGATAACCTTGAGGATCTGTCTTTTGACTGCACTATCTCAGCATGGACAGCAACAGTCGGTGCTGGCTTTCTGAGAGGCATCTACAGCGGCATCGGAGGAGTGACAGTGGTAACAGTCCTGAGAGAAAAAACTGGTTTCTTACACCATGGAGCCACTGTCACATGAGGAAACACCTCAGCAATTCTCATAATCTGCTGGACCACAGATTGCTGGACTGTTATAGCCTTCAAATCACTTCCAAGCTCTGAGATCTGTAGCCATGATTGTAGCAATCTGAATCTGTGTGACACCATGTTTGCCTTTCAAGTCAACAAGGATGGATTTTATCACCTCAGTCTCAGCTTCCACTGCAGTACTCAGGCATGGATGGATTCCGCCTATGATGCAATGAAGGCTGGGAAATTGGCTATCTGGGTGTTGCACCACATCTGGATCCGACAAGCACTGTTATGGAGTTGCCCACCACAGAAAGAATGAGCTCCTAGGTAACAGCCTGCCCGTTCTCTACTTATTGACATTGACATGGGTTTTCTCTCAGTCCTACTTGAAGCATTAAGTTAGTTTCTCCCTCCACATATGCTGCCAGACTTGTTGAGTTTTTCCAGCACTTACTGCTTTTACTTCAGACCTTCAGCACCCACAAAGTACTTTGTTTTTATTTCAGGAACATACACCTCAGTTGCAACAACCTCAGTGACCATTGCATCAAAATATTTGCAGGATGTCCCTATCCAGGGGGCTCAGTAGATGTAAATATGCCTGTCTCCCATTGATTCTTTGTTGCTTCCTCCTGCAATATGCCACATTGTCCTGCATGAGGGAGGGATATATCAGTGAATGAGTTTTGCAAAGCGCGTGGATGATGCACCTGTCATCGCTGAATGATCGGATGCATATGGAAGCTGCGAGATACTGATGTGAAGTTTGAAATGTTTGAGGCTGGGATGGAGCATATGCATTTTGGGCACAAGTCCTGGTTGCTAGAGATTGTTGAAGGCTGAGCGATGGAAACTGAGCAATGTGTGAGTTGGCGGAGTGGATAGGAAGTGGCATTTCAAGGTGCATTTTTGAACTTAACCACTCATGTGATATGGTTGAAACTTTTATGGCATTGCAGACAGATCCCTGGGGATACACTTTGTAAACTGAGCTCTGTGGTGACCTGTTTCCTTTCCTTTTGCAGTGCATATCTAGAGGGCCTCCAAGCCCCCAACACAAATATTGAGTATGCCCCCCTCCAATGCAACATCAGAGAAGTTGAGAGCTCTTTCTATGTCCCGCTACTCCATTGGTGCACTTTTCTTTCCATGTGAGAAACTCGTTTTGATGCAACTCCAACAACTGCTGCAGCCAAAATGCAATTGCATTTAAAAGATGCAGTATGGGCTTTGAGTTGTGCAGAATAGCTGAAATACAAAAGCAAATTATTGCGGATGCTGGAATCTGGAAAACCCCCAGAAAATGCTGGACAATCCCAGCAGGTTTGACAGCATCTGTGGAGGGAGTACGGAGCTGACGTTTTGAGTCTGGTTACTCTTTGTCAGATAGCTGTAACCCCTGGTAGCGACATATGCACCCGGGCATCTGCAATTGAATGTTTAGCCCCCACTGTTTCTAGGATATGAACTGATATGCAATAGTGTTAGAATAGTACCTTGGATTTAACCCAAATGGAGTACAAACTGGGCAGATATCACTTGTATCAGACCCACCTCCATAAAATTTAGAATTTAGAATTTAGAATTTAGAACAGTACAGCACAGAACAGGCCCTTCGGCCCTCGATGTTGTGCCGAGCAATGATCACCCTACTTAAACCCACGTAACCTGTATACCCGTAACCCAACAATCCCCCCATTAAACTTACACTACGGGCAATTTAGCATGGCCAATCCACCTAACCCGCACATCTTTGGACTGTGGGAGGAAACCGGAGCACCCGGAGGAAACCCACGCACACACGGGGAGGACGCGCAGACTCCACACAGACAGTGACCCAGCCGGGAATCGAACCTGGGACCCTGGAGCTGTGAAGCATTGATGCTAACCACCATGCTACCGTGAGGCCCCGCCGTGAGGTCAGATAACAAACATTAGCTGGAAAGAAATAACATAGCCAGTAGGTGTGAATAAGGCACCATTGTTTAACTATTCGTCTGCACATCACAGCTATGCTGGTATACAAGACATTTTATTCAGGCAACAGGCAGTATGCAAATGGCCCAATTATTTCATCCGCTTGCTTTAAAGTAGACAATGCTCTATTGTTTCAGTCTCAAAACCATTTTAAAATAGTTTGCTCATTGTAAATATTTAGCAACCGCTCAAGCATTGTATATCAAATAATCACAATCTGGAAAACATTGCAGAAGCCATAACAAAGTCTCCTGTCTGTTATCTATTAGAAACACATTTTGGAGGACTCCTGAATACAGTTAAGAAAAATTAGGTCAGGATGACATTATTTATTGTTCTAGTGCACTTTTGAAGAAGATCTGACTCATCAGTGTGTCTGACCTAAAAGAAATGTGGGCAAAAAATTGGATTAGGCCCGTAAACAGCCGTTGGATTCATATTTGTCCGTTTGTTGCGATGTACTTCATGTTGTTCGCCAATTTAAATGGTATGTGTGCAGTTCAGTGTTAAGAATATTGCTGAGTCGCTGCATGCCTCACCTGTGGGCCCATTATATGAGGCGAGCATTACTTAAAGCTCAGCTACACTTAAAGACTGCTTAAGCGCTTCTTAAAAGCAAGGTGCACTCTTATTGTAACAGCTGCCGGAGGTAGTTGGGGAAGGGTCTCTGAGCAGGAAGGACAGTGCAAATGGTACAATGGGGCTGGGAGTCTGCTGCAATGTATTCCGATATGTTAGAGGAGGTCTTGCTGCAGGAGGTGAAAAGAGGAGAGAGCTCTTAGGGGGTCTTGCGGATAGACACCGCTAGGTGGCTTTTAAATTACCTCACTCACCTGGAATGGGAGAGGGTCAGTGGAGTGCTGCAAGCTCGGGGATAGGGCTAACCCCACAAAACTCCACAGTGCGGGTGTGATGGGTACACCACCCAATAGTCAGTCTGGGCTTCCATTCAGACAGGCAGCAATTAAGAGGAGGCCACAGGATTAGGTCAGTGAGATGTGGGGGCTCAATTAGGGATGTTGTTGCAATCCTGGGAAGGGATTGGGTCTATCCCGAGAAAGGGTCAGTCACAGGTTCTAATGCTCAGGAAACCTGATGAAATGGAATGAAAATCGCTTATTGTCACGAGCAGGCTTCAATGAAGTTACTGTGAAAAGCCCCTAGTCGCCACATTACGGCACCTGTCCGGGGAGGCTGGTACGGGAATTGAACCGTGCTGCTGGCCTGCTTGGTCTACTTTAAAAGCCAGCAATTTAGCTGAGTGAGCTAAACCAGCCCCTCATTCATAGTTGAATTTAAAATTGTGAATATAATTGAGGTTCAGCTTCATTAGAACCTTTAAGGTATTAACCAACCTTCCTTTTTGGTAACAATTTCTTGATGGTCCTTCACTGGCTTCAAATACACTCCCAATCCTCATACTATTATGCTTTGCAGCATTATATGCCTTTTTTTCCAATTGAATAATATCCTTAATCCTCTTAGCTATGGGTGGGTCACCTTACTGAGTTTTTGCTTTACAGTAGAATATACTTTTTTTTGAATATTGTGGATTGATTCTTTAAAAATCTCCAACTGTTTATTTTTGTAAATTCATTCACGGGATGTGGTTTCACTGGCTACCCCTCTTCCTTTTCCATTCTGCCTGTATTTTCAAAATATTGTGTACCTAGAATATTGATTTCCCAAATTACGTCACCTTGTAAAAAAAATGTTCTCACATCACATTTGCAAAGGAAGCAAATATGATATGAGAAAAAATGTTTTCATACAATAGGTTTCGGTCTGGAGTGCATTGCCTTGAAGTGTGGTGGAGGCAGGTTCAATCGAGGCATTCAAGAGGGCATTAGATGATTACTTGATTATTTTAATTTGGACCCTAATCGTCAAAGTCCTGCAGCAGAACATAATCAAGAAGAAACCCGCCATTTATTCCCGCAGCGCCAGTCCGACGGCGACAGGCGATTCTCCGAGGAGCGGAGAATCGACGGCATTTGCGCTGGTGTGTTTGCCGCAACGCTGGTCGCGGGCTGCTGTCCACGGACTGCTGTCCACGTACTGCCAATTCTCCGGCCTTGATGGGCCAAGCGGCTGCGCGGAAATGGTAGAGTCCCGCCGGCGCCATCCATACCTGCTCGCAGCCAGCGGGAACTCTGCGCGTAGGGTCGGGGGGGCGGCCTGTGAGGCTCCTTCACCGGGGGGACTTCCGATGGGGTCTGGCCCACGATCGGGGCCCACCGATCGGCGGGCTGGCCTCTCCAGCCCCGGCCCTATTTTATTATGTGGCCAGCCACTGAACTCCCGCGCAATGTTCTGCCGGGGCCGGCGCTCTAAGGAGTCCCCCGTGCATTCGCGGGTTGGCGCGGCCCAACTGCGCATGCGTGGGTTGGCCCAGCGCCCATTTGGCACTGGGAAGGGAGGCTGGAGAGGCGTGAACCGCTCTAGCGCCGTGCTTGCCCCCTGTGGGGATCAGAATCGGGAGTGACCACGCCCATTTTGCGCCATCGTGAAATGCGACGATGTTCACGACAGCGCGAACACTCTGGCCGCAATTCTCCCATGCCACGCCGTATAGGAGAATCGCCGTTCACATAATTTTTTCCTGCAGCGCCGGTCAGACTCCGGCAGGCAATTCTCCAAGAAGTGGAGAATCGGTGCCATTTGCGCTGGCGTGTTTGGAGCAGCGCCAGTCACGGGCTGCTATTCGCGGCCAGGCCGCCAATTCTCCGGGCTTGATGGGCCGAGCAGCCGCGCGGAAATGGCAGAGTCCCACCGGCGCCATTCACACCTACTCACAACTGGCGGGAACTCTGCGCGTAGGATCGGGGGGGTGGGGGGGCGGCCTGTGGGGCGGGGAAAAGAGCTGTTACACCGGAGGGGACCTCCAATGGGGTCTGGCCCGCAATCAGGGTCCACCGATTGGCGGGCCGGCCTCTCCAGCCCCGGCCCTATTTTATTACGCAGCCGGCAGCTGAACCCCCACGTCATCTTGCGTCGAGGCCGGCGCACTGAGGAAGTCCCACGTGCATTCGTGGGTTGGCGCGGCCCAACTGCGCATGTGCAGGTTGGCGCAGCCGGCGCGGCCCAACTGCACATGCACGAGTTGGCACGCCGTCCATTTGGCGCTGGAAAGGGAGGCTAGAGCAGTGAGAACCGCTCCAGCGCCGTGCTGGCCCTCATTAGGGGACGGAATCAGTCGTGCCCGCGCCCGTTTCGCACCATTGTGAAACGCGACGGTGTTCACGACTGCATGAACACTCTGTCTCCATTTCAGAGAATCGCGCCCCCTGTCTCCATTTTGGAGAATCGCGCCCACCATGTTTGTATCACACCAATCTGGTTTCCACCTCTACCATAGGGCTGAAACTGCTCCCATCAAGGTCATGATTAACCAATAGTGTTCAATGGTTTAATTGACCTATGTTTGATTATGTTATTCAGTTGGCTGATCTATGTTCACTTGACTAATTAAACCTAGTTGGAACCTCTGGGAACAAAGGAAAACAGAAGTTTCCAGAAATACCTGAGAAGCTGAGTTGTGTACATGTCTGTAGAAATCCTGTGATTGCTGAGATAGTATGAAGTACTATAAATAACTCTTTGGTAGCATTAGAAATAGTGTCATCTCTGCATTGTTCTGAGATTAATCCGATATATCAAATGTACAATAAACCTGAAATCCAAAATCACTATTGCTCACTATTTTCAGAGCAAATACATGGGTTCCTTTAACGCAGATCCTCATCAAACATTTTGCAAGATTGCTTATTGGAGAGATCAGACCTTCTGCCTTCACTTTAATGTGAACAGTTAGTTCACATTAACTGTTCGCAGCTCCCAGGGTTTCTTCTAATGTTTTCCACAAAACCACCAATCAATTCCTGGGCTTCCTCCTGAATCCCAGTTGTGCAGCCAACTCACAGTACACTTGCTACTTGGAACTCTGACTGATTCGTAAACTGCTCGTCATTGATCCTTGAATCGAGCTGAGGAACCTATCAACACACTCACAGCAGGTTGCACCCTAAGGGGAAACAAAGCAGAAACCACAGTACCAGTGATAGAACATGCTGTACCTGAAAATGTTACTATACTCACAGAGACATAAAGAGTCTATAGATCAATGGATTTCCAAACACTTCTCTTCTTACTCCCACACAGTTACTCCTGGTGGCTCCCAAGGCCCTATCCTTTGTCCCTGCTTTTTCTTTTCTACATGCGCCTTGATACTATCATTCAAAAACACATCAATTTCTACATGTACACTGATGGAAACCAGCTTTATTTCAGCACCTCTTTCAAATCTCCACTTTCTCTCAATTAAAGATTGCTGTCCAACGTCCAGTATTGGCTCAGCAGAAGGTTTGTCCAACTAAATATGGGACAAACTGTAACGAGTGAGGTGACACATGGTTCAGTGCTCGGACTGTAACTGTTTACAATTTATATGAATATCTGCGGGACTTCTGGTGGCTGCCATGCGGTTAATGGCTGTTTACGTGGTGGCTCCCATGTGGGGAAACGTTTTCTGGCCCATAAGTCCAGATCAGACTTTTGAATGCAGTCCCGAGGTCCCGATTCTTGCTGGTGAAGGTGTCGGCTTTACTTGGAGCACGGTCCGAAATGCATGCGATGAAGAACAATGGGGTAAGAAAAAGCAGCTGCAGGCAGACCGTGAGGCACTGGAGAGCACAGTTGAAGGCTCGATGGTGGCAGGCCTGGAATAGGCACTTCCAGCCCAATGGTTTACTGCACAGTTAGTAGACTTTTCAACTGCTCATTCCCAAAGCAGAGGTTGGAAACCTCTGAAGATCTTGTGAGGGCCATTAACCCGATTAAGGTGGCAGTGGAGAGAGTTGAGCAGTGTCTCGAGGCCCAGGGTGCCTCGCTCCAAAAGAATGGAGGAGTCTGTCGCTGACCATGAAGACTGACTGGTCTCGATGGAAGCAGAGCTTTCCTCAATTGCCCCAGCAGTTTCAAAAAGGTAAGGGATAGAGTGGGCGAGTTGGAAACTCAAGAGCGGTGGCAAAAAATCCGGAGAGTGGGTCTCCCGGAGGGGTTGGAGGGCTCGCAACCCTCGGAGTATGTGGCACAGATGCTGCAGAATCTGGTAGGCAAGAAAGATCATGCACGCAGAGCGCTGAGGAGAGAACCAAAGTTGGGTGAGCAGCCAAGGGCAATGCTGGTGGGATTGCACCATTTCCTCGACCAGGAAAAATTTCTAAGGTGGGCCAGGCAGGCCAAGAAATGCTCACGGGAGGGGAGAATAATCATGATATACCCCGATCGGGGTACGGAGCTGGCTAAATGCCGCACCGGATTCAACAAAGCCAAGGCGGTCGTCCACAAGTAACGTGTGAAATTCGGAATGCTGTACCCAGCCCGTCTGTGGGTCACCTTCCTGAAACAGGAGCACTTTTTAGACACGCTGGAGGGGCTGTGCAAGTTTATACGGGACCAGGGGATTGGGAATCTGTAAATACGTTAAAATGTTGCAATGTTGTTGTAGGTCGTTGAGGATTGTGTTGTTAGTTTGAATGCTGTGCATTCTTCTATCGTTGTTATGTTCTTCTGTCTATCACAATCCTTCCTATTTTTCGTTTTAATGAGGTGGGTCTGGTGTTTGAGGGCTGGGGAGATATGGAGGGTGGGATAGAGGTTACTAATTTATTTGGGTTCTTTTTATTTGTTTGTGATCAGTTTGGGTGTTATGGCAGGTTCAGGGAAGTTGCAGGTCTCTTGCGAGGGCCACCATACTGGTGTGAAAATCAGGGAACAGAAATGATATGGGGGACAAAGTGGTGTGAGGAGGGCAGGGTTTTGAATATTTCTTCTTTTTGGTTCATCGTGAGGGGGGGTGGGGGGAAATGGAAGAGGGAGGTATGGGGAAGCTGACGGTGTGGGTAATGTTAGGGTATGAGATATAGAAGTCGGTGGCAGTATACCTCACAGGGGCCCTGAAGGGTGCGGCTTGACGACTTGGTGTGTTTGGCTCAAGTGAAAATATGGCTGATAATCAAGGGGAAGGGGGTAGGTGCCCCCTCACTCGATTGCTAACTTGGAATGACGAGGCCTGAATGGTCCTGTTAAAAGGTTGCGCATATTTTCATCGGAAGAACCTGGGGGAGGACTTGATGTTTCTCCAGGAGACTCATTTGAAGGTGGCTGACCAGATAAGACTGAGAAGGGTGTGGATTGGTCAGGTTTACCACTCTGGACTGGATATGAAGATGAGAGGAGTGGCCGTGTTAATAAGTAAGAGGGTGTCTTTCCCAATGAACAGGTTTGTTTCTGATCCAAGTGGAAGGTTTGTGTTAGCGAGTGGGTGGTTGGAGGGCTCGCCAGTGGTACTGTGCAATATATATGCCCTAAATTGGGATGATGTGGACGTTGTGAGGCGGGTTCTGTCCCCGAACCCGGACCTAGATTCACATAGACTCATCCAAGGAGGGGGACTTCAATACAGTCCTGGACCTCGAGTTGGATCGATCATGCCCGAGATCTGGAAGGATATCAGCGATGGCTGGGGAGCTGCCGAGATTCATGCAGCTTATGGACGGTGTGGATCCATGGCATTTTGGGAGGCCGAGGACGAGGGAGTTTTCTTTCTTTTCACACGTTCACAAGTGTAATTCTCAAACAGACTTATTTTATTTTAGATAAGACGTTGATTTCTAGAGTTTCAGGGAAAGAGTACTCGGTGATCGTAGTGCCTGACCATGCCCAGACTGGGTGGACCTGCGGGCGGAAAAGCCGTCCCCTTGCAGACCCAGTGGAGACTGGGCATTCGTCTCCTTGTAGATAAGGGAATATGTGAGAGGTTGGAAGGGACCATTTGTAATTATGTGGATCAGAACGACGCCGGGAACGTCTATGCCAGGGTGCTGTGGGAAGCACTGAAAGCTGTGGTTAAAGGAGAACACATTTTGATCTGGGAGCACAGACTAAGGGTGGAGCGAGAGGAGCAGACAAGATTGGTGGAGGCAATCCTACTACTTGGAATCACACGATGAAGCACTATTGAAGGAGGGCCATAGGCTGCAGATGCGTTTTAATTGGGTCACCTCAGATAAGGCGGTGAGAAAATTGCGCAGAGCTAAGGTGTTTGTGTACGAATGTGGGGAGAAGTCTGGTAGGGTGCTCGCCCATCAACTGAGGAAGCAGACGGCTGCTAGGGAAATAGGTAGGCTTAGGAACGAGGGGGACGAGGTGGCAACGAGTCTGGAAGGTATTCATAAAACTTTTGAGTCCTTCTATCAGAGGCTATACCAATTGGAACCACCACCAGGGGATGAACTGAAGATTCTTGGATGGGTTGGAGTTTCAGAGGGTGGATCAGGCGAGCGCACAGGGGCCCCAATCAGTCTGCAGGAGGTGCTGGGATGTGTATGTTCAATACAGTCAGGGAAGGCTCCGGGTCTGGATAGATTCCCAGCTGAATTTTATAAATGTTTTGGTGTGTTGCTGGGTCCATTAACGGTGCGGATGTACAATGAAGCGCTGGAGAGGGACTCACTCCCCCTCCCCCATGTTATCACAGGCTTCCATTTCCCTCATCGAAAAAAAGGTCAAAGATCCTGAACAATGCTGATCTTATCGTCTGATTTCACTCCTAAATGTAGATTCAAAGCTTCTGGCTGAGATCTTGGCTACCCATATTGAGGGATGTGAACCTGATGTGGTTGTGGAGGACCAAACTGGGTTTGTAAAAGGCAGATTGTTAGTGCCCAAGATATGGAGGTTATTGGATATAATCACGCTGCCCCCAGGAGGAAGTGCGGCGGAGGTTGTGGTGTCAATGGATGGCGAGAAGGTATTTGACCGAATGGAATGGAGGTACCCATTTGACATTTTGGAGCAATCTGGGTTCAGGGATTTGTGAAGTGGTTAAGCTGTTGTATAAAGTCCCGAAAGCAAACATATCCACTAACGGGGTTAACTCTTGAGTCCTTCACTTTGCAGTGCAGGATGGGGCAGGGGTGCTCACTCTCTCCTCTGCTGTTCGCCCTTGTGATCAAGCTATTGGTAATGGCTCTTTGGGCATCGGGGGCGTGGGGGGGGTGGGGGGAGTGGAGCATTGGCTCTCTTTGTATGTGGATGACCTCCTAGTGTACGTTTCCAACACCATGGAGTCATTTGAAATAATTCTGGGAAGTTGAGCTCCGTCTCCGGATACAAGCTAGTGCGGCAAAGAGTGAAATGTTTCTGATTGGCTCTGGAAGGCAAGAGGGGTGTTTGTGTGGGCTCCTGTTTTGCCTGATAGAAAGAGCTTTCACTATCTGGGCACTCAGGTGGCACGGGACTGGGCCCAGCTTCACAAGTTAACTCTGGCAAGCTTAGTAGAGGGGATGAAAGAGGAGTTTAAAAGATGGGACAGTCTGCCATTATCTTTGTCCGAGAGAGTCCAGATCAATAAAGATGGTGATCTTGCCGAGTTTCCTTTTGACATTCCAGAATCTCTCAATCTTTCTGGCCAAATCTTTTTTCAGAAAGAGCAATAGGATTATTCTGGGCTTTGATCAGAAGGGCGAACAGCAGAGGAGAGAGTGGTCACCCCTGCCTCATCCTGCGCTGCAAAGTGAAGGACTCAGAGTGGGATTCCCAGTATTAAAAGAGTTTGCTTGGAGAGGAGTAGATGGGGTGGTGGCCTGGCCCTCCCCAATTTTCAAAGTTAATACTGGGCTGCTAATATTGTCATGGCCCAGAAATGGGTGTTTGATAAAGGGTCAATATGCTGCAGGGTGGAGGAGGCCTCGTGTAGAAAGACCTCCTTAAGGGAATTGGCCTCAGCTCTTCTTCCATTCTCACCAAGTAGGTACTTATCAAATCCAATGATAGTTTCCACTCTGAGAGTGTTGAACCAGTGCCGGCTACATTTTGGCCTGGCTGGCATGTACAGAAAGGCTCTGATTAGTGGTAACCACAGGTTTGCCTCAGCGAACCTGGATACCAGGTTTAAAGAATGCAACTGTTTGGGGATTAAATGCTTTGAGGACCTGTTTTTGGGTGGGACGTTTGCGGATCTAAATGAGCTGATGGAGTCCTACCAATTGCCCAGCAGCAATGTTTAGATAGCTCCAGATAAGGGCATTTTTGTGTGGAGGTGGGTTTGTTTCCAATGTTGCTGTCTTGGTTCTGCAGAACATGCTGCTCTCGGAGGTTGATATTGGGGAGGGTAAGTTCTCTCATGTATATGCTGAATTGGCCAAGAGGGAGGAAGTTTTGATGGTGGCAGTGTGGCACAAGTGGGAGGAGGAATTGGGAGGCACAGTGTAGGGTTGGATTCGGGAGGAAGCACTGCTGGGGTTAATGCATCCTCGTTGTGTGCTAGACTTAGTCATATTCAGCTGAAAGTTGTGCCCAGAACATATATGATGCCGGCAAGGCTGAGCCGATTCTTCCCAGAAGTGGTCGATTAGTGTGCACGATGAGCCAGATCCCCTGCCAATCATGTTCACATCTTCTGGTCTTGTCCAACATTGCCGGGGTTCTGGGAGGGTGTTCCGGGTCTACTGTCCCAAGTGGTGGTCACGCCTTCGCCATAGGTAGCTATTTTTAGAGTGCCTGAGGTGAGGAAGGAAGCCGATGTTGTGGCTTTCGCTTCCCAATTAGCCCAAAGGAGAATTTTGCTTAACTGGTTGTCCTCGAATCCACCAAGTATCTGGTCATAGGTGCAGGGCCTTGCTAAGTTTCTTCATTTGGAGAGAATGAAGTTCGCCATTAGAGGCGTGGATGAGGGGTTCTTCGTGAGGTGGAAGCTGTTCATCAACTTTTTCAAGAAGTATTAGAACGTTAACGGGGGAGGGGAGGAAGTGGGGGAGGGTGATGGGGTACAGTAACTATTGGTTGTTGGGTGGGGGGTACTCTATTTTGTTTTTTAAAATTTTATTTGAGGGTGTAGCTGATGTACTTGTATATCTGGGGCTTCCTGCTGTGTTATATTGCTATAATGTTATGTGCATTGTGAATATGTTATACAGTGTTCGATATTGTTTTGTGTTATGGACTGTTCCTGTTTTTGTATTTTTTGGATTCTCTGGATAAATCTTCAATAAATTATCTTTAAAAAAAATGATCTGCAAGCAGGGACGGAGTGTAACATAGCAGAATTTGCGGATAATATAAAATAGGTGGGAAACCAGCAGTGAAGAGGAGATAAAGATTTTACAGACAGATATAGATAGACTCAGAGATTGGTCCAAAATTTGGCAGCTGGAGTTTAATGTGAATAAATGTGAGGTTATCCATTTTGGCAGAAAGAATAGTCAGGCAAATTATTATCTAAATGGAAAGGAGGTTCAAAATGCATCTGGGCAGAGGGATTTGGGTGTTTTGTTCATGAATTGCAGAAATAATGATATTTATAATAATAATGATAATTGTTTATTGTCACAAGTATGAAGTTACTGTGAAAAGCCCCTAATCTTTATTATCTTAATATTATCTTTATTAGTGTCACAAGTTGGCTTACATTAACACTGCAATTAAGTTACTGTGAGAATCCCCTCATAGCCACACCTAGCGCCTGTTCGTGTACACTGAGGGAGAATTCAGAATGTCCAATTCACCTAACAAGCACGTATTTTGGGACCTGTGGGAGGAAACCGGAGCACCCGGAGGAAACCCACACAGACATGGGGAGAACTCAAGTCTGCATGTAGGTACAAAATGCAAATGGAATGTTAGCATTTATTGCAAAAGGACTGGAGTATAAAATTACACAAGTGTTGTTGCAATTGTACAGGGTGTTGGTGAGACCACATCTGGAGCATTGTGTCCAGTTTTGGTCTCCTTATTTGAGGAATAATGTGGTGGCATTGCCAGCTGTTCAGAAGAGATTCACCAGATTGATTCTGGGAATGAAGGGGTTGACGTATGCGGAGAGATTAAACAATTTGGGCTTATATTATATTTGCTGGAGTTTAGATAGATGAGAGGGGATCTGATCGAGGTATATAAAATACTAAAAGGGACTGATAAAGTAAATTAGACCAAATGTTCCCCCTTATGGGGCAATCTAGAACGAGAGGTCGCAGATATAGATTGAGGGGCGGTAGATTTAAAACTGAGATGAGGAGGAACTACTTCTCACAGAGGGTGGCGAATTTATGGAACTTGCTGCCCCATAGTCTGGTGGAGTTCAAATCATTAAATGAAATGAAATGAAAATCGCTTATTGTCACGAGTAGGCTTCAATGAAGTTACTGTGAAAAGCCCCTAGTCACCACATTCCGGCACCTGTCCGGGGAGGCTGGTACGGGAAATGGTTTCAAGAAGGAGATAGATATATTTCAGATTTTTAAAAATGGGTTCAAGGGATATGGGGAACAGGTGAGGAGGTGGATTTGGGACCAAGAAGAGATCAACCATGATCTGATTGAATGGAGGAGCAGACCCGAAGGGCTGAATTGCCCACTTCTGCTGCTAAATCCTATGTTCCTTTGAAGACTGAAACCATTGGGTGGGATTTTCCAAGCATCCCACTGCATGTATTGAGGTGGTGGAGGCAGTCTGCCATTCGCCAGTGGCGGGACCTCCTGGTCCTGCTATTGTCAACGGTGTTTCCTGTTCAAAGCCCCCCTCACTGCCATGAAACCCGCAGCGGATGTGCACCATTGACTGGACCAGAAGATTCCACCAACGTGAACAGCCTCAAATTCTGCCCATTGACATTGGTCCATATTAGAAGCTTTGCTCCCTCACTCCCAACTCCAACCCTGTCCCTGGCAATTATCTAAGGCTGAAACATAACTGCTGGAAACCTCTGCGTCATTTTGATCCCAAGCATTGATTTCAACCACATATCTATGCTATCAACCTGGCTGCCTATTTCCACCTCCGTAACTGACTCTAGCTGTCCCTTGCCTGAGCCCTTCTGCAGTTGAAACCCTCATCATCCATTTGTTACTTGTAGATTTGACTATTGCCTCACATTCCTGGCCACCCTATCATTTTCTACCCATCATAAACTTGAGGTCATCCAAAACTCTTTTATCCCTGTGCTAACTTGCACCAAATCCAACTCATCCCTCAGTCCCTTTTCTCACTGACTTTCAGTGGCTCATTGTTAATCAAGGCACTTACTTTAAAATTCACTTCCTTGTTTTCAAATCCCTCCAAGGTCTTGCAACTCCCTATATCTGTAATCTACTCCAGCCTTACAACCCTCTGAGATACCTGGACTCCTCTAATTATGGCATCTGCAGCATCTCTGATTGTAATTGCTACACCTTCTGCTTCTTCAGCCCTGCGCACTGGAACCTCTTCCCTAAATTTCTTCACCACTCTAGCTCACTTTCTTCCTTTAAGACATTCATCAAGACCCACTCTCTTCTTCAGACTTTTGATCATCTGTCCTAATATCTCCTGATGTGGTTAAGTTAAAAAAAGTGAAAAAAATGAAAATCGCTTATTGTCACGAGTAGGCTTCAATGAAGTTACTGTGAAAAGCCCCTAGTCGCCACATTCTGGCGCCCGTCCAGGGAGGCTGGTACGGGAATTGAACCGTGCTGCTGGCCTGCTTTCAAAGCCAGCAATTTAGCTCAGTGAGCTAAACCAGCCCCTAAAGTGTCAAGCATTTTAAGACATGTTATTACCCGATAGGTGCTGCATAAATACAACATAAGAACTAGGAGCAGGAGTAGGCCATCTGGCCCCTTGAGCCTGCTCCGCCATTCAATGAGATCATGGCTGATCTTTTGTGGACTCAGCTCCACTTTCCGGCCCGAACACCATAACCCTTTCTTCCTTTATTCTTCAAAAAACTATCTAGTTGTGTTTGTTGAGCCAATGTAGGTTAGGAAACAAAAGGGTTATGGGTGAACATAACTCAGGTGGTAGGACGGGGGTAGTAGACGTTTGGATGATTGAAGATTTACAAAAGAAGAGAAAATAGGAGGCTGGCTAGGAATGCATTGGAATTGTCAAGTCTAGTGGTAACAAAAGCATAGATGAGAGCTTCAGCAGCAGAGGAGCTGAGACAAAGGCAGTCAGGTGATGTTCAGGTGGTGGAAGTAAACGATCTTGGTGATGGTGTGAATACATGGTCAACTCTTTTAGGTCACATATGACACCAAGGTTGTGAACAGTCTTGTTCTCCCATAGACAGCAACCAGAGAGAGGGATGGAGTGAATGGTGCAAGGAATGTAGGGGATCGAAGACCCTGACTTCAGTCTTCCCAAAATTTAGTTGGAGGAAATTTCTGCTCAGCCAATACAGGATGTCAGCCAAACAATGTAGCAATTTAGAGACAGTGGAGGGGTTGAGTGAGGTAGTGGTGAGGTAGAGCTGGGTGTCATCAGCTTACATGTGGACACTGATTTTCCCAGGCAAAAGGTAGATGAGAAATAGGATAGGACCGAGATAGCTCCATGGCTTACTTCAGAGGTAGCGGTGCAAGATGAAGTAAAGAAGGCAGTACATGTAATTCCCTAGTTGTGACTGGACAGATAAGAATGGAACCAGGTGAGAGCATTTCCACCAAGTTGGATGATATTGGAGAGGTTTTGGAGGAGGAAGGTTTGGTGAATTGTTTCAAAGATGAATTCTCTAAACAATTTATGTACCTTATGAATTGTTTGCTGCACCTATTCCTATTCATTTGATGCTTGTTGTTTTGCTGACTCTAGAAGAATGTAATTGGTTGTGGTGTGAATTCTGTATGCAGAATTCATCGGGTGGTAGGAACATTGAATGAGGAGAACGTCCAGAAGAGGGGAGGAGAATTCTGTCTGAAGACATCACTGATGGATCTCACACAAGAGATTTTTTTAAAATAGGGCAGCTTTAATTGAACAAGGAGACGCACACTGAAATGCCATAAAGGTGGTAGCTCGGACTAATTAATAATAATAATCTTTTATTATTGTCACAAGTAGGTTTACATTAACACAGCAATTAAGTTGCTGTGAATATCCCCTAGTTACCAGATTTCGGCACCTGTTCGGGTACAGAGAGGTAGAGTTCAGAATGTCCAATTCACCTAACAAACACATCTTTCACTTGGGGGGAAACCAGAGCACCCAGAGGAAACCCACGCAGACACGGGGAGAATGTGCAGACTCCACACAGATAGCGACCCAAGAGGGAATTAAACCTGGGACCCTGGCACTGTAAAGCAATGGTGCTAAACACTGTGCTACCGTGCAATTACACTAACAGGCTTGATGTTCTGCAACAATCATTATAGACAACAGCTTCCCTGGAAAGATGTAAAGGACTTTCTTCTTGCCTCATTTAAATGGAGCTCTTGCAGTAGACAAAAGACAACTGTTGCTATTATTATCTGGAGATCTCCCCACTGTTGGGAGTAGGAAATTGCGATATGTTCGGTGGTTTTGAGGGTGGGGATTCAGGTGGGGATGGTTGTTAGGGGAATGGGCTTTGGTGAAGTTCAATGGCCAATTGCTTTATTATGTTAAGAAGTCAGAGTCAAAAAAGGGTATAAAAATCAGAACCCATGACGACATCACTGCTGCATCCATAGGAGATTGGCTCAGTCAGTCACAGGAAAACAAGGAAGACATTTTTCATCAGCCCAACCACCTGGGAATGGTCTCTAGCCTGCTAGGTTACAAGGCAACTGGTACTGTGAGTATGTACAGCCATTTGATAGTTCAATAAACGTGCACCACATAAAAGAGACATTGTATAAAAACTTTGTTTTGTGTCAATCATACCCAGGGTATGGGGTCTGAACCTTAGAGAGTAGTGAGACCCCCATTCAAGAGTTTTTTTTAAATCCTTCAGACGGGTCAAGATAAGGAGGAATAGTTTGAGAAGAGCAATTTCGGTACTGTGGTTAGTCAGAAACCTGAATGGAAGCATCCACAATTGGAGCGCAAGGAATGATGGGCATGGATTTGGAAGTGACTTTGCAGAGGAAAAGGAGATTTAATGAGGGTGGTAGTTTTCATGGTAGGAAAGTTCAAGGGTATGTACCAATTGGCTCGTTTAGCTCAGTGGGTTAGACAGCTGGTTTGTAAAGCAGAACAAGGCCAGCAGCGGGGTTCAATTCCTGTACCAGCTGAGAATTCTGAATTCTCCCTCTGTGAACAGGTGCCGGAATGTAGTGACTAGGGGCTTTTCACACTAACTTCATTGCAGTGTGTTAATGTAAGCCTACTTGTGACAATAAAGATTATTTATTTATTTATTTACTCTAGTATACTCTGTTGCACATCTGAGGTTAGCGTGGATGAGGTACCATAAAAACTAGAGAATCTGCAATATTGGAGCTAAAAAAAGAGAATTAAATTTCCACTTGTGAAGCTCTTGGAGGAGGCATTGGAGGTTTTATCAGAGATCTTTCCTGAGGACCTGACCTGGTACCCAATGGGCACAACCAATATCTAACTGGACATAATAGTGCCAAGACAGACTGACATTGTGATTGAGCAATGTTGTTAGCTAATTTGCTTCTTATCCTTCTTTCGGTCATTGTTTTGCAGGACCTGAACATTTAGAGAGTGCTTTAAAAAATTTATCACAGAAGTCTCCTGAAGTGTGTGTATATGTATGAGTGTGTGCGTGTGTGTCAGTGAAATCACTAAATTCTGCACTAAATTACCTCAGAACTGCACCAAAATATTTCAATTTGTTTATACCAGGAAACTTGTATGTAACTCCCTCTGCTGGTGAATGAAGTAACTGACACTGAGGAAATTCAATCCATCTTCTGCCAATGATAATTCCACTTAATTAGGTCAACCTTACTTCTCTTTTTGAACACATGGTAAAAATAACAAACCACATGCTGTTGCTTTCGTGGGCTGACTTGCTTGTTTATTGTATTACCTTTCAGACAACTTCTAACTGCAACTCCCGGTAGCTTTCAGTTCTAGTTTAAGGGCTGTGTTTCACAGCTTACACTTCAAAATCTGCCCGCGTGGTCTTGTATCTGTTTTCTCTCTGTTCCTAGTCAGGAGGAGGGCTGTGGAGCTAACTTCCGACCTACTAGTGATTTGCCATTAGGTTGTTCAATAAAATCTGGCTATCTTTTTCCCTCCTTTGGATTGTGGGTTGGAGGAAGGCATCTCCTGCTGTTCCCAAAATGAATGGCAGCCATCTGGCTGATGGGCCTGGTACTGTACTTTACTGCATCAGTTTGAAGTAGACTGCGAATCATGACATTTCTCAAATTGGCCCATCTGGTTTTAATACACATCTTGAATGCTTGCAGCTTTTTTTTTTAAAGCCGATGCGCATTCACTTTGTTTTAAAAGACAAGATTTAAACTTTACTCATTTTAAATTTTGTTCAGCTGAATTTAAAAATGACCAAAAATCCCAAAATGCTATTCCTCCTCCCAGTGCAATACTTTTGCTCTTTTCTTTTACAGCAAGGAAATTGAGTTTGTCCAAATGCATACCATTCTTATCAACCTTGCAGGTGCAGCCTCCCTCCATGACTAGCAAGAGGTATTGTGGCAGGTAATGATGAGTTCTCACAGTGCTGAGGAGTTAACATGATGCATTATTCTTTTCATAGATGGGTCAGTTATCCTGTCACCTAGGTAATGACACTGAGAGGGCATGAGAGGTAAAGAGGTGAGCGTGTCTGCATTATTCCGAGAGGAATGTGCATGGGGAATAGACCCTTCACTTATCTTGTCAAGCTTGTACAGTCATTAAATCTCTTCCTGCACTCAAGCAGTTATGGGGTGGTGGAGGTTACACTCATTTATTTGATCCTAGAAGCAGGGCAATACCGGGACCGAATCTAGGAGTTGACTGAAATCTAAGCTGTTGGTTGTCTACCTATTTTGATTTCTGGGTGGACCTTGATCTCAGAAGCTGGAGTTCTCACATATTAAAAAATGTGTGGTGACTTCATTAACAAATGCAAACTGGGATCTGGTGACAGAATTACAATACCAATGCAAATTGGCTTCTGTCCTCCTTACCATCAGTTTCTGATTTTACTCACTGACCAGAGGGAGTACAAGTCAGGAGGCGAAAGCTTTAAAGGAACCCCCAGTTGCTCTCAGGTAAAATGCTGCAAGGCTTCAGGAGGTATCTTTGTATTACGTGAGTGTTACTTTGTTATCTTTTGAAATGTTTGCAGTTTTGGCGACTAAGGAATGAAAAAAGTAAACTGATTGTGAATAGTGGAGCAATAACATCTGTTTTGACCCGAAGCCCAGGAATTATCTTCCAAAGTATCTGTGCCTCTAGACCTTTCCCACCTCCTTTCAGCTACTCCCTTAAACCTCCCTCTTTAGCCAAACTTTTTGTTTTTATGTTCTGATATATCCTTCTGTGTCATGGCATCAAAAATAGTTTTATTGGGGCAGCACGGTGGCACAGTGGCTTTTCACAGTAACTTCATTGAAGCCTACTCGTGACAATAAGCGATTTTCATTTCATCTCAGTGGTTAGCATTGCTACCTCACGGCACCGAGGTCCCGGGTTCGATCTCGGCTCTGGGTCACTGTCCGTGTGGAGTATGCACATTCTCCCCGTGTTTGCGTGGGTTTCATCCCCACAACTCAAAGATGTGCAGGGTAGGTAGATTGGCCACGCTAAATTGCCCCTTAATTGGAAAAAATGAATTGGGTACACTAAATTTTTAAAAATATATTTTTTTACTGATCTCTCTCTTGTTAATGCCCCTGCAATGATAAAAACGCTATAAAATGTATGTTGTTGCTATTATTGTTGCGAGAATGGTTAAATAAATACTTTACCTTGGGTTTCATAGAAGAATTGGATATTGAAAGTTTAGAACCACCAGAGGTGAGTGTCGAACAATTATTGGAGGTTATTATTTAAAGAGAAATGACACTAAAATAATGATGGCATTAAAGGTGTACAATTGATTGCATGTGTTGCTTATTTTGTTATGTTTCTGAGAAAATGGATAAGAGAAAATATAGAAGCCCACTTCAAAGATAGAGCCTGGGATATTTCAGAAAATTATGTTCTACATGCTCTGTCTGAAGGCAGGTCTTTGGCTTATTGTCTGGTGATGCTTCATCCTGGGTCATTTCTCGTGGAAGTTTTTCTCAGCAGTTGGGGGGGAGGGGGGTGGGGGGGGGGCAGGTTGAGGAGGTAAATCCCAGGTTTACCTCAACTGAAACAGGAATTGAACCCACAATGTTGGTGTTATTTGGAACTACACACTGGCCATGTAGCCAACTGAGCTAGAATATATAGGTGTTTGATGGCCGGTGCAGACACAATGGGCCGAATAGCCTCTTTCTGTGCTGTTGATCTCTGTGACTCTATGTGCTAACTGGGCCCTTCCAAAAAATTGCATGTCAATAAATCGTACTTTATTTCTCGGCAAACTGGAATCTATAATATGGGAATTTGAGTTAATCCGTATTAACAAAATCCATTTGCATTTATAATGTTCTTTTAATATAGTAATATACCCAACATGCTTCACAAGTGGATATTCAGGCAAAAAATAACTGATACTGATCCAAAGAAGGGGACACAAGTTAAATTAACCAAATATTTAGTCAAAAAGACAGGTTTTTAAGAATCCAAATGGAATAAGAACATAAGAAATTGGAGCAGGAGTAAACCATATGGCCAGTCAAAACTATTCCATCAGTCATTACGATTATAGTGTGGTAGTCACCACTAGTAGTATTACATGTATTACGGTAAGGCCCATATAGTAGAGGTACATGGGTAAATCCCTGCCTGCTGGCTCCACCCAGTAGGCGGCGTATAAATGTGTGTGCTCGCCGGTGCTGCAGCCATTCTGGTAGAAGCTACAGGAGGCACAACATCTTTGCGCAATAAAGCCTCGATTATTCCACTACTCTCGTCTTTGTGGTAATTGATTGTGCGTCATATAGTTAATCCGGTATCTCTACCCACTTTCCTGCAACCTCCCCATATCCATTTGTTTCCTGAGAGAATTAAAATCTGTCTATCTCAGCCTTAAATATAGTCGCCGGTGAAGAGCTCACAATCCTCTGGAGTAGTGAATTTCAGAGATTCGCAATCCTTTGAGCAAATATATTTTTCCTCATCTCACACATAAATGAGACTTCAAGAGTCACATTTGACTTGAAAAGCTAACTCAGTTTCTTTCTCCACTGACACCGCCACCACTGAATATTTCCAGCACTTTTTGTTTTAATTTTGCATCATGCTCAGTCTCTTCTTCTACGTAGTTATATTGTAAATAGCTGAGGTCCCTGGCACTGGTCACTGCAGTGTTTCACTTGTTACAGCTTGACAACTTAGAAACACCCCATCCTAATCAAGAAAAAGTGCTCCTCCTGACCACACATTATATAAACTGATTACTGCTATTGTCCACATTACTGTCAGTCTCAAACTCTGACCTCCCCAGATCGTGACCTGATCACCCAACTGCCAACAATCTTACTCCGGCCCCAGAATTGCCTACACCGATCCTTGCCCTGCTCCTGACTCTGAATTGTGTCCACCCCTGATTCCTCTCTCAGTGTTACATATTCCCCGCACCACCACTCTCTGTCCTGCACCAAACAACAGCAGCTAGATTGCTCATACTGCTTGCAAGTGGGCTGTTTTATTGCACAGGCTCCATTATAATGCGGCTGGAGGTCTAGTATAGGGAAGCCTGCGGTCTCAACATTCTGAAGCAGTGAATGGGCCCTGCACTCATGCTGCGCCTGCCACAAAGCCCCTACTCACCCATCCCCACCTCCACCCCTCTCCCCACCCACTGACCCACCGCAAAATAGACATGTTAAAATTTCTGGAGCTTTTGGCTTTACACATGGAGCATCAAATATTGAAACTTGAAAATGAAGCTATATTTGTACAAAATAATAGTTAGGCCTCCACTAAGAGCACAGTGAGCATTTCTCGGTACCCCTTAATAAGACGAATATGAGTAGCATGGAAAGGCCACAATAAAGTTTGCTCGAGTGATATTAGAGACGCTATAATTTAAAAAATAGAAGTAATGTACACTGATATGGAAGGTTAAGGGATTAATAGTAAATTTCAAAATTTTGAAAAAGTAGATAACTGTGTGTGAGAACAAAGAACAATACAGCGTAGGAACAGGCCCTTTGGCCCCCTCACGCCTGTGCTGGTCATGATACCAACCTTTGCCAAAACCTTCAGCACTTCCTTATGCCGTATCTCTCTATACCCATCCTATCCATGTGTTTGTCAAGAGTGCCTTTTGAACGCCTTTAATGTATCTGCTTCCACAACCTCCCCTGGCAACGTGTTCCAGGCACTCACCACCCTCTGCCTAATAAAACCTGCCTCACACATCGCCTCTAAATTTGCCCCACAGACCTTAAACCTATGCCCCCTTGTGACTGACCCTTCCACCCTGCGAAAGAGTGCCTGGCAATCCACTCCATCCATGCCCCTCATAATCTTGTAGACCTCCATCAGGTCACCCCTGAACCTCCGTCTTTCTAACGAAAACAGTCCGAGTCTATTCAGCCTCTCCACATAGCTAACACCCTCCAGTCCAGGCAAAATCCTGGTAAACCTCTTCTGCTCCCTCTCCAAAGCCTCCACATCCTTCTGGTAGTGTCCAACCAGAATTGTGCGCAATATTCCAAGTGTGGCCTTACCAAGGTTCTATACAACTGCAGCAAGACTTGGTGCCCCATCCAATTAAGGCAAGCATTCCATATGCTTTCTTGATTACCTTGTCCACTTGTGTTGCCGCCTTCAAAGATCTCTGGACCTGCGCGCCCAGATGAAAATGAAATGAAATGAAAATCGCCAATTGTCACGAGTAGGCTTCAATGAAGTTACTGTGAAAATCCCCTAGTCGCCACATTCCGGCACCTGTCCGGGGAGGCTGGTACAGGATCTCTATCTTTCTATATTCCTTAGAGTTTTACCATTTACGGTATATTTCTCCTCCATGTTAAACCTACCAAAATGCATTACCTCACATTTGTCTGGACTAAACTCCATTTGCCATTTCTCTGCCCAAGTCTCCAACCTATCTATGTCCTGCTGCATCTTCTGACAACCCTCAACACTATCTGCCAGTCCACCAACCTTGGTGTCACCGGTGAACTTACTAATCAGACCGCCTACATTTTCCTCCAAATTGTTTATGTACACCACAAACAACAGAGGCCCGGCACCGGTCCCTGTGGAACACCACTAGTCATAACCTTCCATTCAGAAAAACACCCTTCTACTGCTACCCTCTGCTTTCTGTGACCGAGCCAGTTCTGTATCCATATTACCAGCTCACCTCTGATCATGTTATTTCACCTTTTGTACCAGTATGCCATGAGGCACCCTGTCAAAGGCTTTACTGAATTCCATGTAACAATATCCACCACTATCCCCTCATTAATCATCTTTGTCACCTTCTCAAAAAACTCGATCAAGTTAGTGAGGCATGACCTCCCCTTCACAAAACAATGCTGTCTATCGTTTATGAGTCCATTTGTTTCTAAATGGGTACAAATCCTGTCCCTGAGAATTCTCTCCAATAATTTACCTACTACGGACGTGAGGCTCGCTGGACTATAGTTTCCAGGATTATCCCTGCTACCTTTCTTAAACAGCGGTACCACATTAGCTATTCTCCAGTCCTCTGGGATCTCACCTGTAGCCAATGAGGATACAAAGATGTCAGTCAAGGCCCCAGCAATTTCTTCCCTTGCTTCCTTCAGAATCTGGGATAAATCCCATCTGGCCCCGGAGACTTATCGACCTTAATATATTTTAAAAGACCCAATACCTCCTCCTTTTTGATGTTAACCCGATCCAGACTGTCCACACACCCTACCCAAGAATCAACTTCCACAAAGTCCCTTTCTTTAGTGAACACTGATCAAAGAACTCATTTAGTACCTCGCCCATTTCCTCTGGCTCAACTCACAGATTCCCCCAATTGTCCTTAAATGGTCCCATCCTTCCCCTGGCCACCCTCTTGCTTTTTACATATGAATAGAAAGCTTTGGGATTCACCTTAATCCTACTTGCCAAGGACTTTACATGACCCCTCCTAGCCCTCCTAACTTCCCGCTTCAGTACCTTCCTACTTTCTTTATACTCCTCAAGGGTTTTGACTGTTCCCACCCATCGAGACCATACAAAAGTCTCCTTTTTCTTCTTGACGAGGTTCACAATATCCCTCGTTATCCCAGGTTCGCTAAATTTCCCATACTTATCCTTTGTTCTCTCAGGAACGTGACTTTCCTGAATCCTAATCAACTGTCGCTTGAAAGACTCCCACATGTCCGATGTCGAATTATTATTCAACAGCTGCACCCAATCCAAATTCTTCAATTCCTGTCTAATGTTATCGTAATTTGCCTTTCCCCAGTTTAGCACCTTAACACAAGGGTTATCCTAATCTCTGTCCAAAAGTTCCCTAAAACGTACGGAATTGTGGTCACTACTCCCAAAATATTCCCCTACTAATACCTCAACCACCTGTCCAGGCTGATTCCCCAATATCAGATCCAGTAGTGCCCTTTCCCTAGTTGGACTATCTACATATTGCATCAAGAAGGCTTCCTGGATACACCTTATGCACTCTGCCCCATCCAAATCCCTAGCACTAAGTGAGTCCCGGTCAATGTAGGGGAAGTTAAAATCCCCTACCACAACAACCCTGTCACTTTTTGCACCAATCCAAAATCTCTCTACCTATCTGCTCCTCTATCTCGCGTTGACAGTTGGGGGGCCTGTAATAAATGCCCAACATTGTGGAGTTTGCACTTTCTCCTCATGCCTGAGTGGGTTTCCTCCGGGTGCTCTGGTTTCCTCCTACAGTCCAAAGATGTGCAGGTTAGGTGGATTGGCCATGATAAATTGCCCCTTCGTGTCCAATAAATGTTAGGTCGGATTTCTGGGTTATGGGGATATGGTGGAGGCACGAGCTTTAGTGGGGTGCTATTTCCAAGGGCTGGTGCAGACTTGATGGGCTGAATGGCCTTCTTCTGCACTGTAAATTTAATGTTTCTATGATATTGGTTGGTAGATTGGTTGCATCAGGAAATAGATTCAGCATTATTCCGAGAATGATGAAGAGAAATGCTAAAATGTGTTTTTATTTTCACAGCAGATGATCAGAACTGGGACAGGTAACCAGAAGTGACAACGAGGCAAAGACTGTAACATTATTTAAAATGGAAATTGCATAAGTATTTGAAAAGGAAGAATGGAAATCATGAGAACAGGAAACTGGCGTTAGATAAATTAAGGAGTTAGTACTTCAGTGAGCTCAATGGTTTCCTTCTGCGCTGCAACTTTGATGATTTTACAGACAAGTTTAGCTTTTGGAGATGTTCTTTCACCTCTTTGTTTTCAGTAAAGTCGTGTATAAAGTAGACTCCACGTTTGTGCATTTCTAATGTGACTTTCTATTCCTTAGCCGCTCCCACTACTAAAGTTGCTATTGTAGAACTTCAGTCTTATTTCCATATTCTTTCTATCTGTGGAACCATCCTTAAATGAATCACTTGGCCTTTTTGTAGTGTATCTGAACAACACAACCAAACAGGATTAAGTTCCACTGTACCACTTCTGATCTGTGATGGAATATTTTTGAAATGCGCCACAGTGGCACAATGGTTAGCACTGCTGCCTCATAGCACCAGGGACCTGGGTTTGATTCCGACCTCAGGTAACTGTCTGTGGAGTTTGCACATACTCTCCGTGTCTGCGTGGGTTTCCTCCAGCTGCTCCGGTTTCCTCCCGCAGTCCAAAGATGTGCAGGTTAGATAGATTGGTCATGCTAAATTGCCCCTTAGGGTGAAGTTACAGGGCGGGGGATTCGGCCTATGTAGGGTGGTCTTTCGAAATGTCAATGGACCGAGTGGCCTCTTTCTGCACTGTAGTGATTTTATAACTTTATGATTTACATTTTTAAATTACCTCCATTTCTTTTGTGAAATATATTCTATAAAATATTTTTTCTTCAAAGGCATGAGGGAACTGCGATCAGTGTAAATATTCTTGTATGTCCACTGATAAATCCTATAATTGCAGAATTGATAGGTCTGATAATCAAGCTATTAGAGATAATAGACTAGCTAATTAATTGAGCTGTCTTGATTTATACATCCAAATAATGTTAATTAGGAAAAAGAATTTCTCAATAATTCAGAAGTTGCATTTAATTTTTTGAAAAGAAGAAATATAATTCCTCAAGTATTGTGTATTGTACTTTAATTATGATGATTAGACATAATTACAAAAATTAAATAAATTACAATTAACAGTTTTTTGAATAAAATGCTAAGTCTGAATCCCTGGTGTGGAAACTGTATCAAAAGTAATATGGCCAAATAATGTGTTGTAATTATATATATATTTTTAATTTTTGGACTCATTTAAGCTGAATGTTGCTAATTTAATTACATTATTTCCTTAATACTTGCAGAAAATAAAAATAATTTTCTTTAAATTTCGTCCCATTCACTCATCACCACTGACCCATATTAGCTCCTGGCTAAGTCATGCCTCGATTTTAAACTTTGCAGCCTTGTTTTCAAATCCCCCATGGCTTCACCCCTGTCTTTTTCCATTATCTTCTATGAGATAGCAAAGCTGGCCTAAATCCAACCTCTTGAGGATCCTCAATTTTAATGGTTGTGCCTTAGGTTGCCCAGGCCCGATATGCTTTGAAATTCCCTCCATTAATTTTTGCCACCTCTCTACCTGTTTCTTCCTTTCAAACGCTCTTCCAAACCTTTGTCCTTGTCCAAGCGTTTGACCATCTGTCTTCATACCTCCTTTTGTGGCCCTGTGTCAAATTTTGTTGAATAACACTCCTGTGAAATGCCTGGAGAGGTTCTGCTCTTTTCAATATGAGTCTATATGATTACAAGCTCATTTTGTTGTTTAGCAGAGATCATGGAATTGATGTTTTGAAAATGTTCAATATAATTATATTATTGTAGCAATTTAAAAATTTCCTTTGCAACTTACTGACACTTGAGGGAATTACACTGGTCAGTGAGATCCCATCTAATTATCTCTGAAAAGTAGCAGGCTAGAATGTTACCACTGTGAATAGCGCTTTGTGGGTCTTGTGGTGGAAAGTGCAATAAGAGAGATCAGGAACTTGATGGATTATGACAATAAATTGATCCTGATCATACCTTGTATCTTGGCAATGTGCCAAACATATTTCTTTTAAGTACGTGCCTTTTATTTGATTCTATTCTCCACTTTAATCCCACTCACCGCATTGCATATGGTTTATGTCATGGTCTGCCTGGTGTGAACTGTAAATCAGCCTCAGATCATGTGCTCTATTCCCAGTAAAAGTACCAAAAACAATACGGCTAAATGTCTGTTTTATTGAACATCTTATTTGAAATGATGGTGTCATGTACTCTGTTCCCACACATCTAGTTAGCATTCCAAAGGTAGAAATCATTGTCTAAATCTTCAGGGTACCATTTTTGATCTTCTAACCATACCACGTTGCTGCTTAAGCATTACCGTATTGCTACCATGTGAGATTTTACACAGATTTATGTGACTTGATTTGGAAAGATCACTGAAAAGTATGTTCAGTTCATGATAAATTGTGATCCAATGCAACAATACCAACCTATTCATTCCCCAAATGGGAATCACCGCAAGTTTAGGTACTTCTAACAGGAAGGTTACAGGACAATGAAACCATAAAGGAGATTGGGTGCGACTCTCTATTTCAGAAACAAATCAGTTTGACCTCCAGAACAAATAAATTGGCGCCAGTCCCAGAGTAATTCAGGATCTGTTAATGATCTAGGCAGGCGCCACATGGATCATGATCAACCCCAATGAAAAATGGTGTCCAATTCACTGGGGTCAGGATTGCCACTCGAAAGGCTGAAAAGCTGCAGTCGCATATCAGGGGCAGCACGGTAACATTGTGGATAGTACAATCGCTTCACAGCTCCAGGGTCCCAGGTTCGATTCCGGCTTGGGTCATTGCCTGTGCGGAGTCTGCACATCCTCCCCGTGTGTGCGTGGGTTTCCTCCGGGTGCTCCGGTTTCCTCCCACAGTCCAAAGATGTGCGGGTTAGGTGGATTGGCCATGATAAATTGCCCTTAGTGACCAAAATTGCCCTTAGTGTTGGGTGGGGTTACTCAGTATGGGGATAGGGTGTTGATCTTGGGTAGGGTGCTCTTTCCAAGAGCCGGTGCAGACTCGATGGGCCGAATGGGCTCCTTCTGCACGGTAAATTCTATGTAAAAAAAATTTTAAAAATATTAGCACTCCACTCCCCACACTCATCCCAGCCTACAAGATAGCAGCACGGAGAGCGGCATCCTAGTTTGCAGATGCTGAGCTGGAGACCTCACTGGACTCCATGGAGGAGAGGCAGGCCACCCTGTTCCCTGGGTTGGGAAGAAGGCTGCCATACACCAGGCCTGGGGACAGGTGGCAGAGGCCATGAGCGCTGTGGGTCCAACCGCCAGGACTGGACAGTAGTGTTGAAAGAAGCTGCACAACCTCCTCAGGGCGAGTAGGTAGCACTGTGACCCTGGCACCAACCCTTGTCCCACACACCTATAACCCCCCCTGCCCCACCAACCAGAGGGTGACCAAACCCCATCCACCGGCAGTGTGCGCGCTCCCTGCCCTACATCATGTGCCAGCACACAGACAGGCCGCCAAGGCCAGGTGCCCTGGCCATGAAGGCTACTAGCCGCCCACACCCTCTGCTGCCCGTGTCCAACTGTCTAACACTGTGTGCTTTCTTTCTCACCCCCTACCATCCAGAAACAGTGGCACATGGAGAGAGGGAAGACCGGAGGTGGACAGCCAGAGCTGCGGTCCCTCACCGCAGCAGAGCGGTGGGCACTGGACCTGGTCGGTGGACAGGCTGCCTCCACCCCTGATGTACCATCTGGGCATCCACCCAGGTGCAACGTTAGAGCCTGTAAGGCCAGAAAGGTAGACACCAGTTAGGTTGGCACGGGTGCAGCGCTAGGGACTAGGGCACAGACCGTTTCACAATAAACATCGGTGCACAAAGGTTTCAATCTTTCTTGGTGCTCTGTCAGAATGGTGTGAGGGATGGGCATGGCTGGGCTGCCTGCAGAGGGGGTTCTGGAGTGGAGGAGGGGAGGCGGGTGGCTGTTGGAGGTGGGCATGGACCGGAACCCAGAGGCCGGACACCGCACACGGTTCTGGTACACCGCCCCACCCTCAACCCCAACCACGCCCCACCTCCGCCACCCCAAGTGTTCAGAGGGTCTGTTGGATTGGCCAGCTCACATCCAGGGATCACCCAGGTGGACGGTGAAAAGTGCTACTCTGGGCGTTTTCAGACATTTTCAAATGACACGCAGCACCAGAGCTCATCACAGAGTGGGTCATCATCATCCTCCATCCCATGGACCAGACCTGCTGCTACTGCCAACCTGAATCCCACACCCCGTAGTGAGGCAGGTAGGAATTATGGAGGGGTTGCAGGGATGAGAGGGTGAGGGCAGTGCTGGTGCAGGGAGGGTGGTCATGAGATGGGGTGGCCGGCCAGGGTGAGAAGGTATGGGGGGTGGGATGGGATATTCGTGCCGCCGACCACACTCCCTAGTCGGTGAACCTCGAGGCAATTAGAGCGTCCCATGCACGATGGCCCTGGTGCACACATTGTGCGACTGCCTGCGTCTGTCTGGGCCCCATACCCTGCCATCCTGGCCCTCACCCGCATCCTCCTCGTCGGACGCAGCCTGCCGTTCAAGCCCCTGCTCCAAATCATCACTCCTTTGCTGCGTGATGTTGTGGAGGACGCAGCAGGGCCACCATGATATGGAACTTTCCTGGAGCTATACTGCAGGCTCCAGGCACCTGGACGACATCTTCAGGAAGTTGAAGCACCATTTGATCACGCCCCTGGTCGATGCATGGGCGTTGTTGTAGTGGGTCTCCGCATCGGTCTGTGGTCTCCGGATAGGCTTAATCACCCACAACCACAGTGCATGAGCCCTGTTGCACAGGAGCCAATCCCTCAACTGGCGGTGTGCCTCAAAGGCGTCAGGAAGTGGGGCAGCAGGGTGGCACAGTGGTTAGCATTGCAGCCTCACGGCGCCAAGGTCTCAGATTCGATCCCGGCTCTGGGTCACTGTCCGTGTGGAGTTTGCACATTCTCCCCCGTGTTTGCGTGGGTTTGCCCCCACAACCCAAAGATGTGCAGGATAGGTGGCTTGGCCACACTATATTGCCCCTTAATTGGAAGAAATCAATTGTGTACTCTAAATTTATTTTTTAAAAAGGTGTCAGGAAGTGTTGAGTGTGACAGGATGAAGGAGTCGAGCACACTTCCTGCAGAGGTGCATGATGTGCAGCCAATGGTCACACAGCAGCTGCACGGTCATCAAGTGGAACTGCTTCCAGGGGATAGGGTGGAGGTGTGGACTTAAGTAGGGGGCTCTTTCCAAGGGCCGGTGCAAACTCGATGAGCCGAATGGCATCCTTCTGCACTATAAATTCCATGGGCGGGATTCTCCGACCCCCCGCTGGGTCGGAGAATCCCTGGGGAGGTGGGGGGGTGGCATGAATCCCGCCCCGCCGCCCAGCTCCGGCTGCCGTATTCTCTGGCGCGGATTTTGGGCAGGGGCTGGGTTTATGCCACACCGGGCAGGGGCCGTTGGCAGCGCCCCCCCCCCGGCAAATCTTCAGTTCCTGGCCAGTCCTGCCGGCGTGAAATGGACATGGTCCCAAACGGCGGGACCTAGCTGGTAGGCCACATAGTGGAGTCCTCGGGGGGGGGGGGGGGGGGGGGGATCCGGCCCCGGGGGGGGGCATGGTGGTCTGGCCCACGATCGGGGCACACCAATTGGCGGGCGGGCCTATACCGTTGGGGCACTCCTTCCTACCGCGCCGGCCTCTGTAGAGCTCCGCAATGGCCGGCGCGGAGAAGAACCTCCCTGCGCATGCGCATGAACACGCCGGCTAGTCTGCGCTTCACAGAACCACGCCGGCGGTTCTGTGCATGCACCAACTTGCGCCGGCCCTTCGGTGCCAGTTGGCACAGTGCCAACCTCTCCGGCACTGGCCTAGCCCCCGGAAGTGCGGAGGATTCCGCAACTTCCAGTTGGCCCGACGCCGGAGTGGTTCGCGCCGTTCTTGGCGCCGGCGTCTGGCCATCCCGCCAGTTGCGGGAGAATCCCACCCTATGATTTCCGTAATCTCAGTTTTAAGGGATCGTCCCATCAGGCTGGGCCTGTGTCCTTGGATTTTTACTACTAGTGGAAACATCCTCTCCACATTCACTCTATCTTGGCCTCTCAGTGTTCTGTAACTTTCAATAGGCTTGCTAACATGCTTAATTGACAGATAATTTATTTATTTACATATGGCAAGTGGGCTGCTGATTTTAGTGCCCGTCCACCTAGCCTATTGCAGAGATCAGCTCGGATTGGTGGGCCAGTCACTTGTCTTAGTTTACATGCCACAACTGCCAAAAACATGCATGCCGTGTAAAATCCAGCCCATGGTGTGAAAAAGTATTTAGTTTCCTGGATAAATTAAAGCAAACTAAAAGGAAAAATAGATATTGGTTTGAAAGTGAAACATGCTAATTGGGGAAAATGCACTCTTTCAGGTTGGTGGGCTCTTTGCGATGGAGAGCCCTACAGAATGGTGTGAAGACATTTTTGTTTAATTTACAGAACCAATTTTTGGAAATAGGTGCTCGAGGAAAAATAGTGAAGTTGCTGCAACAACCAGTTTAGAGGCAGAGTAAATGCGGAGGAAAGGAAGAGACTGCTGGAAGACAAAGCATAAGTGGAATGGACAAGTAAGTGGTCAATGCTACTGGATATTACAAAATATGAAGTAATGCTTTTTGGAAAAGGCAGTAAATCCTAAACAACAAGATTCTTAACAGAGTAGAGAAACAAATGTTTCAAGAGAGTTAGATACTGTGCACCAATATTTCAAGGCAGAAATGCAGATAGAAAAATCCATGAAAAAGGCTTAAGGGATTTGGAGTTTTACCAGGTAATGAGCTGCCGACATACCTCTCTGTTGGACATCCTGGCCCTGCTTGCCTGCTTGCACTCGATCTGCAGTAATATTGGAATCCCCTTAGCGACTCCTTTTATATGATATTTTGAAAAGGAAGAAGAGAATAAAAGGAAGGTTGCAAGGCAGGTTTGATTGCAAGGAAATATTTCCCTATAGGTTCCAAAGTCTGTGGATTGAACTCAAAACAGCTGCCTGAAGAAAAGAAGCTGGGAGAAATTGTAAATAGAGTTTAAATTAATGTATGTGTTTTAATCTGTTTCTCCTCAGGACGAAAGTGAAATATTACTTCAGCCCCCAAAAGATTAATTCACTCCACCATACTTAAAAATGAGCAAACTTGTAAAACAACTTGCTACAACCTCAAGCTAAGTAGATTTGTCGATAGTGTTAAGTGGATTCAATTTTGTTTTATCATTTACTTCATTGCTATTGAACAAGAGCATTTGCATTGAATTCCCCACATGGCATTAGACATTCTGGTTCGACATACTGGGGCTGGTTTAGCACATTGGGCTAAACAGCTGGCTTGTAATGCACTATAAGGCCAGCAGTACGGGTTCAATTCCCCCATCGGCCTCTCTGAACAGGCGAAGCCTACTTGTGACGAGAAGCTATTATTATTATTACATTTACACAAAATGTACCAATGATAATTTGTGTTTTATATCTTTCCCAGCTTAATGTCAGCTGTGGTTCAGTCAGCCGCACATTCATCTCTGAGTCAGAAGGTTCTCGGTTCAATTCCCACTCCAGAGTTTTGAGCACAAAAGCCAAGGCTGACACTCCAGAGCACCATTGAGAGAGTGCCGCATCCGTCACAGGAGACATTAAATCAAGGCTCTATCTGCCACTCGGATGGATAGAAAAAATCATCCGATCGCTTGGAATTATTTTGAGGAAGAAGAGCATGGGGAATTAACCCTCGTGCCCTGGCTAATATTTATCGCCCAATCAGCATCATGGTCATTATCACAGTGCTGTTTGTGGGAGCATGATGTGCACAAATTGGCTGTTGTCTTTGTTAAATTGCAATAATGACTATACTTCAAAAGCACTTTGTTGGCTGTAAGGATGTGACATGGACAAGATGGGCCGATGGGCTTGTTTCCATGTTGCGAACCTCAATGACTCTATGTCTGGTGGTTGTAAAAATACGTGGGGCTGGATTCTCTGAGCCTCCGCGCCGAAATTGCATTCGCCGAAATCGAAATTGCCAAAATCGTGGTCCCCAGAGAATCGCTCGTGAGTTTCTCCCGCATGCACGAACTAAGCGGCGTGGGTAGGAGGTCACTGACAGAGGCCTTCCCCCCCCGTGATTTTCCGCACGAAACCGGCCGAGTTCCCGATGGCGTGGTTCTAACCACCTATCGGCCTTCGGGAACATCCGGTGGCAGCTGCGGATTCAGTCTGTGGCCGCCCTGGTGGGGGCAGGGGGAGGATTGTTCACCGGCAGGGGGGGGGGGCCTCATGGATGGCCAGGGGAGCGATCGGACATCACAGACCCGTGGGTGCGCGCATTCTCAGGGGGGCCTACACTTTTGGTGCAACCTGGCAGTCCTAGTCTGCCATGTCCCATGGAGCGGCGGACGTGCGGGGCCCTGTTTCCGCAGCCAGAGCAGTAAGAAGCACTCCGAGGCCCTGCTAGCCCCCTGCAGATGGGAGAATCGTTTTTACGCTGGCATGGGGGACATAGCCCCATTATTGGAGAATCCAGTCCACTATTTAGATGCCATGTATTTTAGTGATCAGGACTGAAAACAGGGGTTGGTTTAGCACAGTGGGCTAAACAGCTGGTTTGTCATGCAGAACAAGGCAGCAACGCGGGTTCAATTCCCGTACCGGCCTCCCCGAACAGGCGTTGGTATATGGCAACTAGGGGCTTTTCACAGTAACTTCACTGAAGCCTACTTGTGACAATAAGCAATTATTATTATTAAAACTAAAATCATTTTGTCAAGTTATAAACAAAATAAAAAGTGATCATGAGTAATTTTTAAAAATATAATTTGACAATCATGACCTAATTTATGGAAACCATGCTCTGCTTAACATTGAAACTATGACTGGTACATTTCAATGCTGAGTACCTTCCATATTATTATTATTAAAGATTTGTATTATATTAATTTGCTATATGATTTAATATGTTGTATTTTGAATATTCATTCCTTCAAAAAATAGAAAAACATTGGACAAAATGTCTAAGTTAAAATTAGATCACATTACCCTTTTAAAACAGGATTTAAGTTAATAATTTGAGCAGAATATTTTCTTTAGAACCGGCGTTTTGATATATAAGGCAAATTTCAATTTCCAAAAAAAAAATCACACATACTATATTGTCACTTCTCTTTCCCACCAGATCATTCCTAGCAATATATAGATCGACATCTGGGTCCAGTTGAAAAAATATTATACTTTCCAAAGCTGCTGCGTGATCCTCACAGGAGCTTTACAATGTAACAGACACTCAAAAAATGCTTCAACCCACAATACTCGCTTCGTGTCATACTTAACTTGTTTGCACTCTCTAATTTTTTCACATGCTCACACTAAACTGGCACCATCTCTTACTCTTATTTTTCTCAGAATCTTAGAACTGTGAAACTCGTTACCTCCTGCGTTCTTCTCTTCTTATAATCTTCAGAAAGGGTGTCTCATCCTAGTGGGTGACTTAGCTGCTTACCACAGTGCTCCACAGCCCACATATAAACACCAACCAGCCATCTGTGCTAAAACGCAAACTAATTCTGCAAAATGAAATGCACTTTAAAGCACTCCAAATTAAAGATTAATGTTGCGTCACTTAACTCATCTCAAAGCACTGTCTCGTTTTGAACTTTTTGACTAATCTTTGACACAAAAAAGATTTGGAAAACAATTAGCTTTAAATGTTGACGTTTTAAAGCAAAACATGTTCAGAGATAGTAAATATAGTTACTGTTGGAAATACTCAAAATGATCAGAGGCATATGTGGAACGGGAAACAGAATGATCACTTCAGTTGAACAATCTTTCATCAGAACTGGGAGAATTTACAAATCTAAAAGGAGTGGAACAAGTGGAAAGGCGGATGGTGAGAAAAGGAACCACAGTGAAGGTATGCGATAGGTTGGAAGACAGGAGAGTTTAAATGACAGAAGGACCGGTGCTATAAGGTAAAAGGAAGTGGCAATGGGACAAGCAAAAACATAGAGGGCGGGTCTGGACGAGGTGTCAATGGTGGAATAATGAGCAGCTGTCATCTGGAAGTGAAAACAAGAGAAAAATTAATTGAAACCAAAACCTGCAAAGAGAAAGCAAACAATGTGGGGGCAGAAGTTCATTTTTGAAATTGTTGAACTCATAGAATCATAGAATTTACAGTGCAGAAGGAGGCCATTCAACCCATCGAGTCTGCACCGGCCCTTGGAAAGAGCACCGTACCCAACCCCATACCTCGACCCAAGTTCATACCTCCGCCCAAGTTCACACCTCTACCCAACCCCATACCTCCACCCTATCCCCACACTTCCACCCTATCATTTTTGGACACTAAGGGCAATTTAGCATAGCCAATCCACCTAACCTGCGCATCTTTGGACTGTGGGAGGAAACCGGAGCACCTGGAGGAAATCCATGCAAACACGGGGAGAATGTGCAGACTCCGCACAGACAGTGACCCAAGCCGGGAATCGAACCTGGGACCCTGGAGCTGTGAAGCAACTGTGCTAACCACAGTGGCACAGTGTTGCCCCATAAATGTTGAGTCTGAATGCCAAATCAAAAAATGAGTTGCTTCTCATCCAGCTTGAATTGACTTTCATTGGAATACTGCAGGGGGCTAATGACAGACAAGTCAGCATGACAGAAAGGTATAAAAAATTAAAAGGAAAGGTAACTTGAAGATTGGGGTCATCCTCACAAGCTGAACAGAGGTGTTTAGCAAGGCAGTAACCAAATCTTCATTTGGTCATGAACTGACAGGATATTTCAATGGAGGCTCTAGACAATGGTGGCAAAAGAAACACAGACTGGCAGTCGGGATTTTAAAGAGGACAATATTTTGTCAGGTTCATAATGTTAGAATGCAAGAGGACAGTTTGAGATTATAGGACAGTTTGGGAGCAAAATTCAATAGTCCACAAAAAATGGAAAAGACAAGAAGCTAGGGAAAAAGTGGAGGGGTGTCTCCATTAATTTATAATGGGCTTAGGAGGGCAGCATGGTGGCCTAGTGGTTAGCACAACCGCCTCACGGCGCTGAGGTCCCAGGTTCGATCCCGGCTCTGGGTCACTGTCCGTGTGGAGTTTGCACATTCTCCCCGTGTCTGCGTGGGTTTCGCCCCCACAACCCAAAAATGTGCAGAGTAGGTGGATTGGCCACGCTAAATTGCCCCTTAATTGGAAAAAATAATTGGCTAATCTGAATTTATTAAAAAAAAAAAAAAATGGGCTTAGCATGATAGAGAGGGATGACCCAAGTGCAGGAAACCAGCATGTAAAAGTGGTTGGGTACAGATGAGAAATGATAAAACCAAGTATTCACTTGTGGGAATGGTGTACAGACCCCCGAACAGTAAACACATGGTCGGAAGGGGTATAAAGGAAGAAATAATGGGAGCTTGTCAGGTAATAAACAATGTGGATGTTAATCTACATATAGACTGGAAAAATCAAATGGGTAAATGTAGCTGAGGTGAGGAATTTATAGAAAGTTTTGGGGATAGCTTCTTAGAACAGCACATCCTGGTGCCAGCCAAAGAACAGACTATACCAGACCTGGTATTATGTAACGGGATAGGATTAGTGAATGGTCACGTATTAAATGTATGTGCACCTAGGTAGCAGTGCTCATAATATGATTGAATCTGAGGGAGAGAAAAGTTGGCCTGAGACTAGTATTTCAAACTTAAAATGTGGTAAATTAAAAGGACATCAAAGTAGAGCTAGATGAAGAGAACTGGCAAATTGGGTTAAGGGATAGGTCAATGGAGATGCAGTTGTAGACATTTAAGGGTATATTTCCGAATTCACAGAATATCAACAAGAAATAAAAACTTCAACCCACCATCCATGGTTAACCAAAAAAGATTAAAGATAATGGATGGAAAATTGTGGTGGGATCTTCCGGCCCCATTAAAGTAAACATTGGAACACTGCAGGCTGCTAATGACAGCTCAGCATGAGAAAAAGATGAAAATTTAAATGAAAGTTAACTTGAAACTCAGGGTCATCCTCACGAACGCAATGGCGGTCTTTAGCGGACAATAACCAAATCTTCATTTGGTCATGAACTGACACAAAGTTTTCAATGGAGGCTCAGGATACACCACCCTTCCACTTCATACAAACCTTTTAGATTTCTAACTTTTCCCAGTTCTGATTAAAGGGTATTGATCTGAAATGTTGAATACCCTCTCTTACCAGGTGCTGCCTGACATTTTGAGTATTATCGATCGCATCCACTACGATGGGGGACCCACCACTCCAGGGCCAAAAAATCATTCCAGTGTCAAACATAACAAAAAAGGATATAAATAGCAGGTGGATTGGATTGGGAAGAACATCAAAACCAATGAAGAATGACAAAAAGATTCACAGGAAGAGAAAAATTAGAGTATGAGAGAAAGCTAGCTAGAAATATAAAGATGGTGGCACAGTGGTTAGCAGCGCTGCCTCCCGGCACCAAGTACCTGGGTTCAATACTGGCCCGGGGTCCCTGTCCATGTGGAGATTGCACATTCACCCCGTTTCTGCGTGGGTCTCATCCTGTCAACCCAAAAGATGTGCAGCATTGGTAGATTGGCCACACTAAATTGCCCCTTAATTGGAAAAAAATATATAAAGACGACAGTAAGAGTTTCTATTGCTATTTAACAAATAAAAGTGTGAACAAGGTGAGCATTTAACCCATAGAAAGCGTACCTTAGGGTATTAATAATGGAAAATAAGGAGATGGCAGATGAATTGAACAGGTGTTTTACATCAGTCTTCAGTGCATAGGGGATACAAGTAGCATTCCAGAAATAGCTGTAAATCAGGAAATGGGAGGAAGGAACTCAAGAAAATTACAATTACCAAGGAATGATACCGAGGAAATTGTTGTAGCTGTGGGCTGCCAAGTTCCCGGTCCTGATGCACTTCATCCTAGGGTCTTAAAAGAAGCGGCTAGTGAGATAGTTGATGTGTTGTTTTAATTTTACAAATTTCCCTGGATTTGGGAAAAATTCCATTTGGTTGGAAAATAATAAATGTAACTATTGTTTAAAAGGGAGGGATACAGAAAGCAAGAAACTACAGGCCAGTTGGCTCAGCATTTGTCACAGGGAAAATAATGTTAGAAGCTATTAATAATGATGTTAAAGCAGGGTACTTGAAAAAATTCAAGGTAATCAGGTGGAGTCAACAATAGCTTTGTGAACGGGAAATCATGTTTAAGCGAGTTATGGGTTTCTTTGAAGAAGTAGCATGTGTTGTGGATTAAGGGGAACCAGTGGATGTACTGTATTTAGATTTACAAAAGGATTTGATAAGGTCCAATCAAAGATTATTGTGGAAAATGAAAGTTCATGGTATCAGTGTTAACATATTGGCATGGATGGAAAGACTGACTATCTAACCGGAAATAGAAAGCAAGTATAAATGGGTAACTTCTTGGTTGGCAAGTTGTAATGAGTAGTGTACGACAGGGATCAGTGCTGAGCCTCAACTTTTTACAATTTATATTAATGACTTGAATGAAGGGATGGTTACTAGGTTTGATGATGACAGAAAGGTAGACAGGAATGTAAGCTATGAAAGAGACATAAGGAGGCGACAAAGAGATAGACATGGGTTAAATGAGTGGTCAAAGATCTGGAAAATGGAGCATATTGTGGGAAAATGTGATGTTGTCCATTTTGTCAGGATGGAAAAAAAGAGGCACATTATCTAAATGATGAAAGATTATAGAGTTCTGAAATGCAGAGGAATTTGGGTGTCTTAGTGCATGAATCGTAAAATGTTGGCGATCAGGTACATAAGTAATTAGGAAACCTAATAGAATGCTGTTGTTTACAGTGAGGAGAAATGAATATAAAAGTAGTGAGGTTATGCTTCATTATACAGTAAGAAGTCTTACAACACCAGGTTAAAGTCCAACAATCTGTTCGACTTTAACCTGATGTTGTAAGACTTCTTACTGTGCTCACCCCAGTCCAACGTTGGCATCTCCACTTCATTATACAGGGCACCAGTGAGACCACATCTGGAGTATTGTGTACAATATCCTCATTGATGTAAGGATGTAAATGCGTTGGAAGCAGTTCAGAGAAGTTTTATCAGAATAATACCTGCAATATCAAGGTTGTCTTATGAGGAAATGTTGGACAAGCTAAGCTTGTATCCACTGGACCGCTGGAGTTTGGAAGAGTGAGAGGCAACTTAATTGAAACAGATAAGATCTTGAGGGGCCTTGACAGGTGTGGAGAGAATGTTTCCTCTTTGGAAAACTTTGGCAGCAAAGTTGTTAGCACTGTTGCTTCACAGCTCTGGAGTCCCAAGTTCGATTTACGGCTTGGGTCATTCGTCTGTGCAGGGTCTGCACGTTCTCCCCATGCCTGCATGGGTTTCCTCGGGGTGCTCCGATTTCCTCCCACAGTATACAAAGACTGTGCAAGTTAGGTGGATTGGCCATGCTAAATTGCCCTGAGTATCCAAAAAGGTTTACAACACCAGGTTAAAGTTGGACTTTAACCTGGTGTTGTAAGACTTCTTACTGTGCTCACCTCAGTCCAACGCCGGCATCTCCACATCCAAAAAGGTTAGGTGGGGTTACTGGGTATTGCCACCTGGGGTGGCCACGTCCCGATTACAACATGGACACTTACAGAGAATGAAGGGACAATTGGACAATGCTAAGAAAGCAAGCAGGTGCAAGGTTTGTCTGTGGATTGGAGTTTGTAGCTCCCAGACAAGACCGATACTGCAAAGTAATTAGCATATTAATGAGCTATCTCCGGGGACAAAACAGAAATATTTAAGCAAATGATACCAGAGCAGACACCCCGGCTCCAGAGAAGACTAAAACAAAAGCAGGCCAACGGTCACCCAGGGCCCGCCCAGTGATCAGGCAGCCTCCCCTTTATTGGAGAAAATCAATACCGATGATTAGGATATGGTCCAATTAATTGGGGCCAAGTTCAAGGTCCGCCCAAAAGCACGCGAAGCCCCTTTGGGTTATAAAAAGAAGCCCCCAAGCAAGAATCGTTCTTCTTGGCCTTGGCTCTCAGTGACGAGAGACCTGGCCAGTTTCTTGGCCTTGGCTCTCAGCAGCAAGAGACCTGCCTAGCAGCTGCACCAGACAAGTAAGTCCAAAGTCAACACACGCTACGAGATAGACGCTCCGAGCTACTATTCTATACAAGTTTGATGCCAGCAGCCTCAGAAACGGACAACGGCCATTGTTCCTCTGACTGAGTGGGCACCCGAAGCTAAGTATAGGCTTTTAGTAGTAGTGATAGTTTAGTGAGTAGAGTTTGTGCATGAGTATATTTGATTGTGTATAAATAAATGAGTATTGATTTTGAACTTACTAACTGGTGTATCGAGCCTTTGATCAGTATTCGGTTTTGAACCTTGTGGCGGTATTGAAAAGATACCTGGTGACTCTTGAGCAAGCATAATTAGAATTAAGGACGGCGGCCATATTAACCGCCATAAACAGAGCCAATTAAGGAGAGAGCATAACGAGCAACATGGGTTACGGGGATAAGGTGGACGTATTGGCTTAGGTAGGGTGTTCTTTCCAAGGACCAGTGCTGACTCGATGGGCCAAATGGCCTCCTTCTGCACTGTAAATTCTATGATTCTATGATTTTATGAACTCTCTTCTCCAAATGGGCTGGAAGCAGAGACTTGGAATATTTTTAAGGCAGAACCAATATGAACAAGTTCACGTTGTTGCACATTATACTCTACCCAAATTTTTGTCCACTCATTTGATCTATCTATACCTCTTTGCAAACTACTTGTACAGAAACCTCCACCCCCATCAGTGGCGGGAATTATGGCTGGCCAGGGGACTAAATTTGGCATGACGGAAAAAGCCAGTTTCTTGCTGATTGGAAATTAGTTTGGAATTTTGTTCTCCTGAGTTTGATACCGAGTAAAAGATGAGTTGGGTTTCCCACTGACCTATGTCGGGAACCATACTTGCATTTATTTGAATCTCATAAATGCTCATTAAAAGGCCAACTTGCCGTAATTAGGTTGCTCTCCCAGTGAATAATGAGAAAAGTTTGTTACTCGACTGTATATAAATTTTGTGCACCCGACAAGCTTGACTTCATTAATGACTTTTAGGTATGTAGACACTGCTTCGTCTACCTTTAACAGTGTTGCTGTGAGATTTTGGGTGCTTGTATCAGATGTCCTGTGCCAAATGTGGGCATGTGAGGCAAGACCTTCAGGGAGGAGGAAGATGGAGGCAGGGTTGGGGGGATCTGCAAGTTAAGGAACAGAGTCCAGCCGTGAAAGACTGTCCAGGGCCAGGTTATAAGATTGTCCAATTAGGAGTCAGAGAGTTTCCTGGGGTTGAGGCCACACAGTTGGCGGTATATTTCAGACACTGTCATGAGGCTGTGGCTGTGGTGTCAGGGACATATTGAAAAGGCTACCCTGTTGCTGATGCCACGCTGTTGGGGGAACATTGAACAGACTGTCCGGGGGCTGAGGCCATGCTGTCGAGGAAATATTAAAAGACTGCCCTGGGGCTGAGGCCAGGCTGTCAGGGGATATTGAACAGACTGTCCATTGTCAGTCACATTGTGGCCCTGATCTTGGATCGTGCTGGTCATGCAAAGGTGATGTCCTGGGCATGGTCAGTCTTCTAAGGCATTTGGTCCTGGGTGTTAGAGACATGGTTCCAGGAGATAGACGGCTCAGTAACATTCTGGGAGGCACCTAAATTCTGTAAGTCAGAAGCTGAAATGTCTTGTGGGCTATTGGATTGTCTTACTGGTTGGTGGTGGTGGAGGGGGTGGTTCTGGAAAGTTAGGGTGCATGTGAAAGTGTCAGGTTGACAAGGACATGGGGAAATTAACAATTACGGGTTTGGTGGGAGGGCAGGGACAATGATGGGTTCAAAGGTAACAAGGGGAAGCTGGACAGTAATCAGAGGAATGCAAATTAGGCGACAGTTAAGATGGAGGAGGATGGGAAGAATTTGATGGATGATAAAGGGAGATTAGAAGCTGGTCTCACTCAAAATAGTCAACTGCACCATTCTCGCAGTCACCTGAGAATAACGCAGTCTGAAAAAAAGCTAGAAAGAATGGGCTGTGGATGTCCCAGGGCCATATGGGAGAGGTTCCGAACAGCAAATATTGACTGATTGAAGGAGCACCCTAAAAATGTCCTGCTCAAACCACGGAGAGCATGACTCAGCTAAGTGGTGGACTCAAGCATCACATGTACAATGAATGAGCTTGATTTATTTTTTAATGGTGCACATCGAGGTGAGAATTCATTAAAGTTAGGTGGTGGAAAGCATATGGTCTTAAATAACATCTGATCCTTTTACAGGCATATCAGAATGGACTCATGCCCCAGGAATCAATGTCTATATCTGCTGCGCAGAGGCAGCATGAACTCTTTAGGCCTCCATATTCCCAGGGCACTGGTCATGGTATTCAAGGCACCATGCTTACAGTCAGGACATTAATGCAAGGATTAGTTATCCATAGTTATTGTAAAGGCCATTCGAGGTAAATCAATGCAAGGCTGTTTGTGGTTCCTAGGACTTTGGTCTTTTGACTCTAATGAACACTCTCATTGTGAATGCGCAGTCACATCTGAGGGGACAGATCAGCCACCCCTCATCTCCAAGATGATATCATCCTGCAAAAGGTGGCCTTGGTGTGTCATCTGCAGTTTAAAGGAAAGCCAAGAGCTGGACAATGCATAGCTGCTTTGTATATAGAGGAAAGCAATTCTACAGGATCAAATTATTATACCACTGATTGCTCAATTGTATCTAGTCATAAAAACAAGGAGTGGAGAATACAGGCTGCAGGCAATGCTACCTTCTTGATAGCTTTGATGGGCATTAGGAGAAGGATGGGCCATCACCGATTGGCACAGTTCAGTAAAGACCACTGTCATGAGGAACAAGAATCAGGGAGACACCAGAAAGTCCCAGATACTGATGAGGAGGGGCTAAATCCATGAAGACATTTGCTGTGACCAAGGATCTATAGAGGATGCAGCTCATACATGGTAATGAGCAAAAGACAGTGCCACAGATGCATTCACTTGTTGAGGGGTGTAGTGGCTGACATTTGTCACATTCTCTGTGAGGAATCCACGCTGCAATGGTCGTTGTTCTGAAGGTTATGTGTAGTTCCGCATGGGTGAAACAAACTAGCTTGCCTAAGTTGTGGGATTCGCTATGATCACTGGCTTCCTGCAAATGCAGGGTTCCATTGACTACACACATGTGGCCTTGAGAACTCCCTGGCACCAGCCTCTAAGACTCATTAATAGAAAATGACTTTGCTCTCTGAACCTTCAGTTAATTTATGATGCAGCATATTGTGCATGGTATCCAGGGAGCTCACAAGGCTCATAAATTTTGAGTCATTCCCAAGTACGGGAAATCTTTGAAGGAGCTCAGCGCATAGAGGATTGGCTGCTCGTTGATAAGAGTGAACCCCTAAAGACGTGGCCAATGGCATCCCTTGTCATCCACAGAATGCATTTGAGGAGAGATACAATGTTGCACATCCAGCTACAAGATCTTTAATATCGCAGACTATTGGCCTGTTAAAGATGCATTTTAGATGTTTAAATCAATCAGTCACAGCTCTCCAAACTCTCCACAGAATATGCGCCGCAACATTGTTGTTGCTGAGCTCTATACAACCTAACAAAGGTTTTTTACAGGGTAACATGGAGGACCTGCACATCTCCTCATTTGAGGAAGACATTGAAGGAGATGAATCTGAAGAGGGCAAAGATTCAGATGAGCCACCTCATAGCTACAAGATTCCAGGAGGAATGAGGTGAAGATAAGTTGTTACAAGCACAGATCCCTTCACAATTCGATACAGGGAAGACAACAACACCTTCGATGTAATTTTCAACATCCCACAAAAGGTTATCAATCACACAATTATCATGGAGAATGCATAAGACACCTTCAAGTCTAATGTTGGGGTTATCCTGGGAAGGCACAGTAGCCTAAGTATCATGTGGCCACTGTGAAATGGGATAAGCACTCCACTGGTGCACATCCTTAAACAATAGCAGCATAATGCAGTTCTTTCAACCACGGTGCCAAAATGTCAGTGGCCATGGCATCCTGTAAGAGGCTGGAATGCTATTGCACATGTAAATGAACCACTGTGAAAGCAGTTTAGTGTAATGACTTAGACCAGGCATTTGAGATTGGCCAATTGGAATACGTGTTCCCTGATTAGTGAGCCAATCAGGGAACCTCTTCTTTGTATTAACAGGGAGTGTCAGATCCTCTGCACTCCCAGTGTTGACAGCAAGCGGAATGTACATTGTTGTACTGCTGTTGGTTTTGTTAATAAATGGGATTCTGGTGAAGGGACTTCTGCCTCGGTGGACTTATCACATTTAGTAAGGTGGCACTAAGAGGAAAAAATTGGCAATGGTTCGCACATAGCCCCCTCACGACAGAGCTACATCCAGACAGCACCATCTCTCCAAACCAGCTTTCATGCACAATTAACATAGAGGTTACATCGTGATACTGAACCCCAAACGGCTATCAGACATCAGGTTGGAGTGGTCTGTAACACGACAGCACACACCCAGAGTTATGTTAACATTCTGCTCACAGGGAATAGTTCAGCAGGATCATCGTATGATTATTGACAAATTATCCTGCAGTCACAGAATCACAGAATCTTTACAGTGCAGAAGGAGGCAATTCGGCCTATTGAGTCTGCACTGGCCCTTTGAAAGAACATTCAACCTAATTCCATTCACTTGATTTCTCGCCTTAAACTTGCACATTCCCCTTTTTCCGATAGCAATCCACGTTCCGTTTGAATACTTCGATCGAGTCTGCCTCCATTAGCTTCTCAGGAAGTTCCTTTCACATTCCGAGCGTCCTCCGGGTGAAAGTTGTATTCCTCACATCACTTTTGCTCCTTTTGCCAATTATTTTGACTGTACCCTCTCTAATTATTGATGCTCTCTTGAGTGCAAACAGTTTCTCACTGTTTGCCTTGTCCATACCCCTCAGGATCTTGAATACTTCTATCGAGTCTCTTCTCCTTCTTTCTCCAAGAAAAATGCTCCTAATCTCATCTCTCCAATCTATCCTCACAGCTTCAATTTTTTGTCCCTGGAATCATTTTTGGGAATCTCCTCTACTCTCTCAAATGCCTTCCCATCTTTTCTCAAGTCAGGGGCGGGATTCTCCCTTCTGGGGACTAAGTCCCTACGCCCTCCGGAAAACGGGCGAGAATCATTCCAGACTTTTTCCTCAAAGGTCTGGGGTGATTCTCCATTTTCCAGGGGGCTAGCAGAGCCCCGGCGTGCGTTCCGCAGCTCTGGCTGCCAATGGGGCCCTGCTAGCCGGACCGTACGGCCGCGCATGCGCACGATGGCCGCAAGCGGGTCCGACATGCGCGCGGTGGCCCACCTCGGCAAGGGTGCCGCAGACATGGCGGAGCCACACAGTGGGCCTGCGCGAAGGATGTACGTCCCTCCCAGCTCGCGATGGCCCGTCAATCGGTGGCTCCCGATCGCAGGCCTGGCGACCGCTGAGGCTCCTCCAGAGTCAGATACCCCCCCCCCCCCCCCCCGGCCCTAAACCCCCACACCCCCCCCCCCCCCACCAGGACTGCCACAGCGGCCGCGAGTCCCAGTTCCCGCTGGGTGGTACCACATGTAAACCATGCCGTCGGCCTGTTCCAACAGCGTCGACCGTGCGCGCGGGATCGGCGGGACCACGGAAAATCGCGGAAGCGTCATCACGCCGGATTTCCCACCCATGGTATCCAGAACTGGACACAGTATTCCAGATGAGTCCTAACATTCTACGGAAGCCTGCCACATATATGCCCTGCATTACCTTGACATTTTGGAGAGATAACATAGAATATAGAACATAGAACATACAGTGCAGAAGGCCATTCGGCCCATCGAGTCTGCACCGACCCACTTAAGCCCTCACTTCCACCCTATCCCCGTAACCCAATAACCCCTCCTAAACTTTTTGGTCACTAAGGGCAATATAGCATGGCCAACCCACCTAACCTGCACGTCTTTGGACTGTGGGAGGAAACCGGAGCACCCGGAGGAAACCCACGCACACACGGGGAGAACATGCAAACTCCGCACAGACAGTGACGCAGCTGGGAATCGAACCTGGGACCCTGGCGTTGTGAAGCCATAGTGCTAATCACTTGTGCTACTGTGCTGCCCGATGTGGCCCAGTTTTGACACAGCAGTCAATGATAATTTATTCCATTCATAGATGCTGATGAGCACTCTGGAGATGTGCTGGAGCATCACTTACATCCCATTACAACCTCAACATTGTCCATCCCAGAAAGGGCAATCTTTTCTGTGAACTTCAAGTCACTGATTGAACGGTGAAGCAATGAATTCCGTATTGATTGGCATTCTGTGACTTCACAGAGGAATTCCGTGAAGCATTGCTGGGCAGCCTTTCAGGAGCAAAGTAACATCCTCACAAGTAAGTAGGCAGCTTCATCGGGATGAGTGCACATACCTCTGACATCACACACATTCCTGCCTCACAGACATTTCAAATGTCATGAAGTGGAATCAAGTTCCATCGATCAGTATACTGCATAAGAAGAGTGGGAATTTATAAAGGAGCAATGTTCAGCTTTAAAAATGGGAATGAAATAACTCTGCAGGGAGGCATATGGTTCTCGACGTTGAATAATACTTTTCCCAAAACTTCACAGTCATAAAACAAAGGCCATTATAAAGGACACTTGATTGAAAAGACTCCAACGTTGGTCTTGATAGCTACTTATATCATCCACAAACCACAGACATCAGTGCAGTGGAATCAGAATCATTAACCTTGATGGACAATTCTCATGAGGTCACTTGATGTGTGTCTCAGATTCAAGGGTCATATGTGTGTTTTCAAGGCATCATTATCATACCCATTTGTCATGTTACTGATGTGGAACATTCGGTGATTCACTGTGATGAGGCTGAGTGAGACTCAAGGAAATGAGGGACCAGGCAGGAAATAATTGAGTGGGCAGGGGTGGGGAGGTGCTGGGGAGATGTCACTTTGTAGCGCTGAATGAAAGTTGGACCTTGCATCACATGGATTAGATATTCAATACCCAAGACATGGAGAGGGATAAGTGTGATATATTTACAATAATACAGATTATGTACAGTGAACGAGCACTTGTGCCACCATTGTAGATTCAAAACTTCTTAATTTCCCCAACTCTACCATTATGTCAAGACGCAGCCCTGGCATCTGCAGCTTGCTGACTGCTCTGCTGAGATTACTTTGACTTAGAGGACCCCAGCCTGCTAAGGTTCTCCTGCTCCAGGGCAGCTTCATCGTCTTCGGCCTGACCTGCTGGAGTTGATGGGATGACGGAACGAGGGGCTTTGAAGCAGCAGAACACTGGGTGGATGTCCCCAATGTGGCTGGTTGGAACTCCTGCTCCCTTTGGGTTCTTGAGTGCCCTTCCATGACTTTTTGAGGAGAATGGGTGCCTGAAGGAAGTGCCCCATTCCTGTCTCGCCCCGCCACTGCTGGAAAATTCCCATGGTTAGAGTGATCGAGTGCGGGTCCGTGCACAAATTTGGATTTGTTTATTTTTCTGCTCTCTCCCTCAAATGGGAAAGCAGCCTAATGGGACTATCGTGATGTAACGTTACCTCTATGCTCTAAGAAACTGTCTGAAGGATATCAGATCCTCGGCATTTGTCAGCTACTAATCTCTTAAATACCTTCAACTATTCTTGCTTTGCTGACATTAATTACCTTAAGTTCCTCACTCTCATTAGCACCTTGAGATGGAATTTATTGAATGAAAAAAATGAAAACGCTTATTGTCACGAGTAGGCTTCAATGAAGTTACTGTGAAAAGCCCCTAGTCGCCACATTCCGGCGCCTGTCCGGGAGGCTGGTACGGGAATTGAACCTCGCTGCTGGCCTGCTTGGTCTGCTTTAAAAGCCAGCGATTTAGCTCAGTGAGCTAAACCAGCCCCTTCCTTGCCCTTCCCCATGGCATGTTTGGTGGTGGGGGCATTTAATTAATTGGGAAGGTCACAAGATCTCACTACCTTACTGCCACTTCTCTGAATTAAGTCGGTTACAGAAACACCAATGGACAGCTTCCCGTCCCGTCACCAATTAAAGCTGCAGCCAGTGCGGAACCCGCCCTGCAGAAAGCTGTCGCACTGTTTGGCACTCTTGCTAGATTGAAGGACCCAGTTTTAGGAACACGGGGAGCCCACTGGCAGCCACCCAATTTGATCTTCTGCTGAATCCCCTTGACTGTCCCTCTGCGTTCCCCCTCATGCCGTCACTCCCCAGTGCCCGAGTCCAAGGCAGTCCTAGACCTTTGATGGTGGTGGTACTCATACCCAGTGACAATGGCGAGCAATGATTGGCCTGCAGCTCTAGGTGGGTAGGACATCCACTCCTGGGGTCCTTGATCCCCAGGGAAGGCCTTCCACTGGCAAGCTAAGTGCCTTGTGGTTGACAGTACTAGGACTAAGGGAAACAGATTTAAGGCAAAGGAGACAGGGGGACGTGAGGAAGAACATCTCTTAATCAGAATGTGGTAATGACCTGGAACTTCCTGCCTTTAAGAGTGGTGGAAATGGAAACAATTAATGATTCCAAAAGTAAAATGGACCAATGTTTGAAGGAAATACACTTGCAGGGTTATGGGGATAGAGTGGGAGAATGAGAATGAGTAGATTGGTCCACACAGAGCCAGACTGGACTAGATGGGCCAAATAGCCTCCTTTTGTTACATTATCGCTTGACATTGATTGGGAGAAAGTGGTCCAAGTAGAACCCTTGAAGTGAGAACCAAAGTGTTCATTACATGCTGCCCCACTTTCTGTAGACTTCAACACACCAAGTATCAGCACAAATCTCCAACACTTCTAACTAACTCAGCAATAGTCAACAGACATCAAGGAGCAATTAACCTTAAAATGGTTGACGGTCCCTTAAAACAGTGTTTTTCAAACTTTTTTTCCAGGGACCCATTTTTACCAACCGGCCAACCTTCGGGTCCCACGCCGGCCGACATTTGCGGCCCACGCCGGCCGACCTTTGTGACCCACGCCGGCCGACCTTTGTGACCCACGCCGGCCGACCTTCGCGGCCCACGCCGGCCGACCTTTGTGACCCACGCCGGCCGACCTTCGCAGCCCATGCGGCTGACCTTTGTGACCGACGTTCGCGACCCAACATTTTCCCTTATCTTGTTTGCTGCTGACAAAATGGAGGAATTGAATTTGAGCCCAAACCACGTGATGTCAATGTTCGGTGGGCGTGACCTGCTCTCTGCCTTCCTTCAGGCAGGAAGATTACATAGAATTTTTTTTTAAATCTTCTGCATCTCTGATTGTGCAAATTTGTGGGCAACAGCCGCAGCAGCCTGCTTTTAACCTTCTTTTGTTCTATTCCCAATACTGGCCTCTTGTGCATTATTTCCTTCGCTCCACAATTGGCGGCTGTACTGTTGGCTGCTTTAGCCCTAATCTTCCTGAAACCACTCTGCCTCTTTCGCTCTCTCTCTCACTTCCTTTAAGCCTCTCCGTCCATCGTGGTGCTCCTGATTGCGCAAATTCACACGCTGCAGCTGGCTTTTAACAATGCCGGCTGCGAGCGGCCTTCATAAAGGCCGCGACCATGTAAAAAAAATGCGGCCATACTGCACCTGTATCCCCGCTTATCGGTGTGCATGTGGAAATATATGCACAAGCGCACCGATGAGCGGGCACACATGCATAGTGTGGCCGCATTTTCTTTACATGATCGCGGCCTTTTTGAAGGCCGCTCGCAGCCGCCATATTTAAAAGTCGGCTGTTGCACGTGAATTTGCGCAATCGGGAGTGCCGGGACAGACAGCTCCGTGACCCTCCCGGCACCCGCCCGCGACCCCGACTTTGAAAATGCCTGCCTTAAAATAGCACCGCTGAGTGGATCATACTTTCTTCTGTACGCATGTTCAGTGGTGCAAGATCAAGAGGTGTTAGCTTTGGCGGTAAAGTCAAAAATGGCATGGATGCTATCAAATCAGCTTTGCATGCTGACTGCTATCATGACCTGCTTAACTGGTATACTTCTGGCACATTCTTCCAGTGCACAAAATGAGTTACACAAAATGTCACCTGAAGCAGCCCACATAGAAATACCCACACAGGTAGTTGGAACAATTTTGGACCCCAAATCACACCTGCAGCTCCACAAATACAAGCACCCGACCACCAAATTTAGATTTTTATTTCGGTCAAACACATGTTCGCTCGTGTGCAGCAACAAAATATGAGTATTAATTTATATTATTGCACTAAGACACATTGCACTGATTGAACTAAATGCAGAAGATCATGACGATTGATCTGTATATTCACCTGCTGTAAACTAGGGCAGCATAACTATTCATATCCAGCTGTGCTCAGTTCGTCAGTACAGAAAGATATTGGAGTCCCATTTTTAAATGCCGCCCCAATCTCTCATCCCCCTCAGACTCCCCATCGCAGTTTCCAGACCTCCCCCCCCCCTCCACCCCAACATCCCAAGTGACTTCCTAGGGTGTCCTCGAGGTCACCCTAACCCCACCTCATAAGGACAGGTGACCCACTGGGCCCAATCCCTTACATGGGCAGCCTGGCACCCTGGCAGTGCCAGGGTGGTACTGCCAAGGTGACAGGCTGGCAGTGGGAGTTCCAGGATACCAACCTGCCCAGAGCACAACCACCCAGGGCCTCCGATGACCTGGGAGCACCCCCCTCCCCGGGTGCCGTTATGCTTGGTACACGTTTGTGTGGACCAGTGCATTCGTTCCCGGGCCTCGGGAGAATTGGACGCTGACATATTTAAATGAGGCTAATGGCTCACTTAAATATGTTAATCTGGATATCGCCCAATGAGATCAGGTCATTCTGAGCGTTGCAAATCTCGCAAGAGGCCTCTCGCGAGTTGGGTGCGATGAGGCCATTCGATTGCACCCTTGATGTAGGTAATGTGTTGGCTAAGATGTAGGTAAAGTGTTAGCTAAGATGTTTGACATTCTCAGAATAGGACAAATATATCAGCAGGAATGTCACATAAATTACTTCTTCGTCTCATGACCAACTTAAAAGTAAGAACGATAGAACATTACAACGCAGTACAGGCCCTTCATCCCTCGATGTTGCGCCGACCTGTGAAACCCCTCTAAAGCCCATTTACACTATTCCATTATCATCCATATGTTTATCCAATGACCATTTAAATGCCCTTAATGTTGGGGAGTCCACTCCTGTTGCAGGCAGGGCATTCCACGCCCTTACTACTCTCTGAGTAAAGAACCTTCCTCTGACATCTGTCCTATATCTATCTCCCCTCAATTTAAAGCTATGTCCCCTCGTGCTAGCCATCACCATCCGAGGGAAAAGACTCTCACTGTCCACCCTATCTAATCCTCTGATCATCTTGTATGCCTCTATTAAGTCACCTCTTAATCTTCTTCTCTCTAATGAAAACAGCCTCAAGTCCCTCAGCCTTTCTTCATAAGATCTTCCCTCCATACCAGGCAACATCCTGGTAAATCTCCTCTGCACCCTTTGCAATGCTTCCACATCCTTCCTCTAATGCGGCGACCAGAACTGCACGCAATACTCCAAATGCGGCAGCACCAGAGTTTTGTACAGCTGCAACATGGATCCGAAACTCAATCCCTCTACCAATAAAAGCTGACACACCGTACGCCTTCTTTCAGGGATCTATGTATATGGACACCGGGATCTCTCTGCTCATCCACACTACCAAGAATCTTACCATTAGCCCAGTACTCTGTCTTCCTGTTACTCTTTCCAAAATGAATCACCTCACACCTTTCTGCATTAAACTCCACTTGCCACTTCTCAGCCCAGCTCTGCAGCTTATCTATGTCCCTCTGTAACCTGCAACATCCTTCCGCACTGTCCACAACACCACCAACTTTAGTGTCATCTGCAAATTTACGCCCTTCTACGCCCTCCTCCAGGTCATTTATAAAAATAACAAACAGCAGTGGCCCCAAAACAGATCCTTGTGGTACACCACTAGTAACTGAACTCCAGGCTGAACATTTCCCATTAACCACCACTCTTTGTCTTCTATCAACTAGCCAATTTCTGATCCAAACCGCTAAATCACCCTCAATCCCGTGCCTCCGTATTTTCTGCAATAGCCTACTGTGGGGAACCTTACCAAACGCTTTACTAAAATTTGTATGCATCACATCAACTGCTTTACCCTCGTCCACCTGTTTGGTCACCTTCTCAAAGAACTCAATAAGGTTTGTGAGGCACGACCTACCCGTCACAAAACCATGTTGACTATCCCTAATCAAATTATTCATTTCTGGATGATTATAAATCCTATCTCTTATAATCCTTTCCAAGATTTTGCCCACAACAGAAGTAAGGCTCACTGGTCTATAGTTACCGGGGTTCTTTCTACTCCCCTTCTTGAACAAAGGGACAACATTTGCTATCCTCCAGTCTTCTGGCACTATTCCTGTAGACAATGATTACATAAAGATCAAAGCCAAAGGCTCTGCAATCTCCTCCCTAGCTTCCTAGAGAATCCGAGGATAAATCCCATCCGGCCCAGGTGACTTTCACACTTTCCAGAATTGCTAACACCTCGTCCCGATGAACCTCAATCTCGTTTAGTCTAGTAGCCTGTATCTCAGTATTCCCCTCGACAACATTGTCTTTTTCCTGCGTGAATACTGATGAAAAATATTCATTTAGCACCTCTCCTATCTCCTCGGACTCCACGCATAACTTCCCACTACTGCCCTTGACTGGCCCTACTTTTACCCTAGTCATTCTTTTATTTCTGGCATACCTATAGAAAGCTTTAGGGTTTTCCTTGTTCCTACCTGCCAAGGACTTCTCATGTCCCCTCCTGGCTCTTCTTAGCTCTCTCTTTAGGTCCTTCCTGGATAACTTGTAACTCTCAAGCGCCCTAACTGAACCTTCACGTCTCATCTTTACATAAGCCTCCTTCTTTCTCTTGACAAGTGATTCAACTACTTTAGTAAAACACAGTTCCTTCGCTTGACCACTTCCTCCCTGCATGACAGGTACATACTTATCAAGGACATGCAGTAGCTATTCCTTGAACAAGCTCCACATTTCAATTGTGCCCATCCCCTGCAGTTTTCTTCCCCATCCTATGCATCCTAAGTCTTGCCTAATTGCATCATAATTGCCTTTTCCCCAGCTATAACTCTTGCCTGCGGTATATACCTATCCCTTTCCAGCGCTAAAGTAAACGTAACCAAATTGTGGTGACTATCACCAAAGTGCTCACCGACCCCCAAATCTAACACCTGTCCTGGTTCATTACCCAGTACCAAATCCAATGTGGCCTCGCCTCTTGTTGGCCTATCTACATACTGCGCCAGGAAACCCTCCAGCACACATTGGACAAAAACGGACCCATCTAAAGTACTCAAACTATAGCGTTTACAGTCAATATTTGGAAAGTTAAAGTCCCCCATAACAACTACCCTGTTACTTATGCTCCTATCCAGAATCATCTTTGCAATCCTTTCCTCTACATCTCTGGAACTTTTTGGAGGCCAATAGAAAATCCCTAACAGGGTGATCTCTCCTTTCTGTTTCTAACCTCAGCTCATACTACCTCAGAAGACGAGTCCTCATCAAACGTCCTTTCTGCCACTGTAATACTGCCCTTGACTAACAATGCCACACTCCCCCTCTTTTGCCACCTTCCCTGATCTTACTGAAACATCTAAACCCCGGAACCTGCAACAACCATTCCTCACCCTGCTCTATCCATGTCTCCGAAATGGCCACAGGTACCAACCCATCCTGCAAGTTCACCCACCTTATTCCGGATGCTCCTGGCATTGAAGTAAACACACTTCAAACCACCTTCCTGCCTGCTGGTACACTCCTGCGACCTTGAAACCTTACTCATGACCTCACTATTCTCAACTTCCTGTACACGGAAGCTACAATTCAGGTTCCCATCCCCCTGCTGAATTAGTTTAAACCCTCCCGAAGAACATTAGCAAATTTCCCCTCAGGATATTAGTACTCCTCTGGTTCAGGTGTAAACCATCCCATTTGTAGAGGTCCCACCTACCCCAGAATGAGCCCCAATTATCCAGGTATCTGAATCACTCCCTCCTGCACCATCCCTGTAGCCACGTGTTCAACTGTTCTCTCTCCCTATTCCTCATCTCGCCAGCACGTGGCACAACCCAGAGATAATAACTCTGTTTGTCCTAGCTCTAAGATTCCACCCTAGCTCCCTGAATACCTGCCTTACATCCCCATCCCTTTTCCTACCCATGTCGGTGGTGCCTATGTGAACCACGACTTGGGGCTGCTCCCCCTCCCCCTTAAGGATCCCGAAAACACGATCCGAGACATCACGGACCCTGGCACCTGGGAGGCAACACACCAACCGTGAGTCTCTCTCATTCCCACTGAATCTCCTATTTGTCCCCCTAACTATGGAGTCCCCAATGACTAATGCTCGACTCCTCTCCCCCCTTCCCTTCTGAGGAACAGGGGCAGAGTCTGTGCCAGAGACCTGTACCCCATGGCTTACCCCTGGTAATTCGTCCCCCCCACCAGTATCCAAAGCGGTATACTTGTTACTAAGGGGAACGACCACAGGGATCCCTGTACTGACTGCTTCCTCCCAGCCCCTCTCACCATCACCCATCTACTTCATTCTTCGGAGTAACTACATCTGCCTCCCAAATGATCCAAAGTTCATCCAGCTCCAGCTCCAGTTCCCTAACGCGGTTTTGGAGGAGCTGGAGATGGGTGCACTTCCCACAGGTGAAATCAGCAGGGACACTGACAGTGTCCCTCACCTCAAACATTCTTCAGGAGGAACAATGCACTGTCTTCCCTGCCACCCCGTCTAGATAAATTGTGGATAAAACAAGAAAAAGAAAGAAAGGAAGAAAGAGCTTACCTGATATTCACTCAACCCCTTAAGTTAGAGGAGGTGGCTCCTCTCCCGCGCTTTTAAATCTCCGGCTCCTCTCCCGCTTTTAAAATAGGTATTAAAATAGTTTTCAGAAAGTAGATTTGTTGTTACAGCACAGTGCCCTTTTATGTGTTAACGACGTCCTTAAGAACACAGCATGCAGGAATCACTATTTACAACAGCAGTCTGTCTTTATCCAGTGTCTTTAACATAGAATGTTGCAAAGTGCTTCTCTGAGTGTCATTAAGCAAAATCTGACACTGAGTTGTACATACAACATAGAACAGTATAGCACAGAACAGGCCCTTCGGCCCTTGATGTTGTGCCGAGCATTGTCCGAAACCAAGATCAAGCTATCCCACTCCCTGTCATTCTGGTGTGCTCCATGTGTCTAGCCAATAACCGCTTAAAAGTTCCTAATTGTCCGACTCCACTATCACAGCAGGCAGTCCATTCCACATCCTAACCGCTCTGAGTAAAGAACCTACCTCGGATATCCCTCCTATATCTCCCACCCCAAACCTTATAATTGTGCCCCCTTGTAACAGCTACGTCCACCCGAGGAAATAGTCTCTGAACGTCCACTCTATCTATTCCCCCTCATCACCTTATAAACCTCTATGAAGTCGCCTCGCATCCTCCTTCGCTCCAATGAGAAAATCCCTAGCTCCCTCAACCTTTCCTCATAAAACCTATCCTGCAAACCAGGCAGCGTCCTGGTAAATCTCCTTTGCCCCCTTTCCAATGCTTCCACATCCTTCCTATAATGAGGTGACCAGAACGGCACACAATACTCCAAAGGTGGTCTCACCAGGGTCATGTACAGTTGCAGCATAACTCCACGGATCTTAAACTCAAGCCCCCTGTTAATAAACGCTAACACACGATAGGCCTTCTTCATGGCTCTATCCACTTGAGTGGCAACCTTCAAGGATCTGTGGACATGAACCCCAAGATCTCTCTGTTCCTATGAAGTGATATTCGAGTAGATGATCAAAAGCTCAGTCAAAGAGATAGAACAAAACAAAGAACAAAGAAAATTACAGCACAGGAACAGGCCTTTCGGCCCTCCCAGCCTGCGCCGATCCAGATCCTTTATCTAAACCTGTCTCCTATTTTCCAAGGTCTACTTCCCTCTGTTGCCGCCCGTTCATATACCTGTCTAGATGCCTCTTAAATGATACTATCGTGCCCGCCTCTACCACCTCCGCTGGTAAAGCGTTCCAGGCACCCACCACCCTCTGCGTAAAAAACTTTCCACGCACATCTCCCTTAATCTCCCTTAAACTTTCCCCCTCTCACCTTGAAATCGTGACCCCTTGTAACTGACACCCCCACTCTTGGAAAAAGCTTGTTGCTATCCACCCTGTCCATACCACTCATAATTTTGTTTTAAAAGAGAGATTTTTCAAGGGAGATAGCAAGGCAGAGAAATAGGAAGGGAATTCCAGAGCTGCCAATTGTAGAGAAATTAGCATCAGGAATATTTATTAGGCCAGAATTGAAGGAGCACCGGTAAATCATTTGATTGTAAATCTATACTGGAACTGCTTTAGTTAGATTAGGAAAAAATGGGCTACTCAGTACTGTAGTAATCCAGCATTGTAATAAAATCATGGAATTGTGTTGCGAGCTCTTTAAGGCAATGAGTTGTTTGAAAGAATATCAACATCCTATTAAGAATAAATCAAAAGTTAACCTCAAGGACTTGCAGGATACTCACAACACAATGTGCACATGCACACCACAGGAGAGGAGAGACAAGAAAGGCATGATAATGACTCAGAAACTTCACAAATGTTTTCCATTTTCCTTTCGATAGAAGAAAGATACTAACTTCTTTAATCTTCAAAACACACACACACAAAAGGAATTATGAAATGATTCAAAAAGAAAAAAAATCACAAGCAGACACGACAAAGTCCTTCAGTTGAGATGGGTGCTGCTGTTGTCTTCAGGATCTGCTTTTGGTGATTGCAGTTAGTTGCTGTTGTAGTTAGTTGCTGTTAATTGCTTCAGAGACAGTGGGCGACATTCTTCTCTGTTTGGGAGACTAGTTGTTCTCCCGCTGGAGGTGAATTGCAATCAGTTGAAGATCCCCTGGGAGCAAAAAACTGCAAGCAATTGAGTATTCCTTGCCCATGCACATTTATGTATGGTGTGGAATACAAGGGATTCTTTGGGGAATCCTGCTATTGGGCCGCCATTTTGAGCTGGTGGCCCGATAGTGAGGTCCAGCATCGGCCCCCCCACCCCCGGATCACTAATCAGCCCCCCATCCCAGTTCACAAATCAGTCTAACCAGCAAATTGTCTGCACCCCCCCATCCCCACCACCGTTCCCCCAAGTATGGGGAGTGACATGACCCGTCCCCAACAGAGACTCCGTAAATTAGGCGGACCCCACAAAAAGAGCCCCTAAATAAGGGGACCCCTTCACAGAAAATAGACTCTTAAATAGGACGAACCCCCCAGAAAAGAGACCCCTGTAAGAAAAGAGAAACCTGTCAGGAAACCCCCCAGAAAGAGACCCCTGTCTGGAAAGCCCCCAGAAACGAGTCCCCTGTCTGGAAGCTGAGGAGCAATCTAGACAGTGAAATAAATTACCGTTGTAACAACTGGAGATGCACAAAGGGACTTGGGAGTCCTTGTTCACGATTCTCTTAATATTAACGTGCAGATTCAGTCGGCAGCAAGGTTCGCATTCATGTCAAGCGGGCTAGAATACAAGACCAGGCCTGTAGCACAGTGGGCTAAACAGCTGGCTTGTAATGCAGAATAAGGCCAGCAGCGCAGGTTCAATTCCCGTACCGGCCTCCCCGAACAGGCGCCAGTATGTGGCGGCTAGGGGCTTTTCACAGTAACTTCATTGAAGCCTACTTGTGACAATAAGCGATTATTATTATTATTTACTTCTGAGGCTGTATAAGGCTCTGGTCAGACCCCATTTGCAGTCTTGTGAGCAGTTTTGGGCCCCGTATCTAAGGAAGAATGTGCTGGCCTTGGAAAGGGTCCAAAGGAGGTTCACAAGAATGATCCCTGGAATGAACAGCTTGTCGTAAGCGGAACGGTTGAGGCCTCTGGGTCTTTACTCACTGGAGTTTAGAAGGATGAGAGGGGATCTTATTGAAACTTACAGGATACCTTGAGGTCTGTATAGAGTGGACGTGGAGAGGATGTTTCCACTTGAAGGAAAAACTAGAAGCAGAGGACACATACTCAGACTAAAGGGACGATCCTTTAAAACAGAGATGAGGAGGAATTTCTTCAGCCAGAGGGTGGTGAATCTATGGAACTCTTTGCCGCAGAAGACTGTGGAGGCCAAATCACTGAGTATCTTTAAGACAGAGATAGATAGGTTCTTGATCAATAAGGGGATCAGGAATTATGGGAAGAAGGCAGGAGAATCGGGATGAAAAATATCAGCCATAATTGAATGGCGGAGCAGATTCGATGGGCCGAGTGGCCTAATTCTGCTCCAATGTCTTATGGTCTTATGGACAATACACTTGCTGGCTCAGACACAGGATGCACCACGTGTCAATTCTTGGAAAGAAAAAGCAGTGATCTGGATCCTTGAGCTGCAAGCGATTCAAGAGCTCCTGGCATTAAATTCTGATTATGTTCACTATATCATAGCTTTTAAAAACCTCAATTGGATCACCCTTAGCTTTCTTTTTTTCAGAGAAAAGAGACACAACCTGTCAATCCTTTCCCATTCCGTAATTCCAAACATTTCTGGGATCATTCTTGTACATTTTCTCTGCACTCACTCCAGTGCCTATATCCTTTAAGTAAGATAATGACTAGGACTGCACACAATACTTTGAGGACTGGATTGTATGGCCCTCCAAAGGATGTATTTTTGTCAGTGGGTGCCACGTTGGGTGAGCAGTCTACCCCTTTCCGCTCACCGCCCAACCCAGCCCCCATACTCTGCAGGCTGGGTAAAGCACCCACTTTGTTGCCCACCACTTAAGGCCCTAATTCTGCTCTTACTGCCATAATACACTGTGTGGAGAAAATGAGAAGGCTTTTTATTTCACTGAAGTTGGTGACAAGACGGGAAGGAAGGGGGTTTTAATAATGGGAGATGAGGAAATGGCTGAGGAAATGACACCACTGTTTAAAAAAGGAGGTAGGCAGAGAGCGGGTAATTATAGGCCAGTGAGTTTAACTTCAGTAGTAGGGAAGATGCTGGAATATATCATCAAGGAAGAAATAGCGAGGTATCTGGATAGAAATTGTCCCATTAGGCAGACGCAGCATGGGTTCATAAAGGGCAGGTTGTGCCTAACTAATTTAGTGGAATTCTTTAAGGACATTACCAGTGCAGTAGATAACGGGGAGCCAATGGATGTGGTATATCTGGATTTCCAGAAAGACTTTGACAAGGTGCCACACAAAAGGTTGCTGCATAAGATAAAGATGCATGGCATTATGGGTAAAGTAGTAGCATGGCTAGAGGATTGGTTAATTAATAGAAAGCAAAGACTGGTGATTAATGAGTGTTTCTCTGGTTGGCAATCAGTAGCTAGTGGTGTCCCTCAGGGATCCGTGTTGGGCCCACAATTGTTCACAATTTACATAGATGATTTGGAGTTGGGGACCAAGGGCAATGTGTCCAAGTTTGCAGATGATACTAAGATGAGTGGTAAAGCGAAAAGTGCAGAGGATACTGGAAGTCTGCAGAGGGATTTGGATAGGTTAAGTGAATGGGCTAGGGTCTGGCAGATGGAATACAATGTTGACAAATATGAGGTTATCCATTTTGGTAGGAATAACAGCAAACGGGATTATTATTTAAACGATAAAATATTAAAGCATGCTGCTGTGCAGAGAGATCTGGGTGTGCTAGTTCATGAGTCACAGAAAGTTGGTTTACAGGTGCAACAGGTGATTAAGAAGGCAAATGGAATTTTGTCCTTCATTGCTAGAGGGATGGAGTTTAAGACTAGGGAGGTTATTCTGCAATTGTATAAGGTGTTAGTGAGGCCACACCTAGAGTATTGTGTGCAGTTTTGGTCTCCTTACTTGAGAAAGGACATACTGGCACTGGAGAGTGTGCAGAGGAGATTCACTAGGTTAATCCCAGAGCTGAAGGGGTTGGATTATGAGGAGAGTTTGAGTAGACTGGGACTGTACTCGTTGGAATTTAGAAGGATGCGGGGGGGGGGGGGGGGGGGATCTTATAGAAGCATATAAAATTATGAAGGGAATAGATCGGATAGATGCGGGCAGGTTGTTTCCACTGGCGGGTGACAGCAGAACTAGGGGGCATAGCCTCAAAATACGGGGAAGTAGATTTAGGACTGAGTTTAGGAGGAACTTCTTCACCCAAAGGGTTGTGAATCTATGGAATTCCTTGCCCAGTGAAGCAGTTGAGGCTCCTTCATTAAATGTTTTTAAGGTAAAGACAGATATTTTTTTGAAGAATAAAGGGATTAATGGTTATGGTGTTTGGGCTGGAAAGTGGAGCTGAGTCCACAAAAGATTAGTCATGATCTCATTAAATGGCGGAGCAGGCTCGAGGGGCCAGATGGCCTACTCCTGCTCCTAGTTCTTATGTTCTGATGTGTAGATTGGGGCACCCCCTGCCCCTGCCTGACATTGTACCCTCCATTCTGTGCTTCCCTGCCTAGTTGCCTGGTCTTCAAAACTTATCCCAATTCATTCTCCCCCCTCCCCCTCCTCTCCCACCCCTATTCTTGTCTCAACAGGGTGGGTGCCTGATCCCTCCCGGACCAAAAAGCCTGGGGCTTTGAAGAAGACTTACCTGTCTTCATGATACATTTTCATAGGCATCTTTGCAGTTCCAGCAGCACCCACTACTTTCTTCTGCTGCTGCTGTTCTTCAGAGCAGGGTTTGCTTCTAGTGAGAGGCAGAAGCCCACGCTTCGGCTTATTAAGGCCAGGCCAGATAGTCATCGTAAATGACTATGATTTAGTGGCCATTACTGAAACATGGTTAAAGGATGGTCACGACTGGGAGTTAAATATCCGAGGGTATCAAACTATTCGGAAGGACAGAGTGGATGGTAAGGGAGGTGGTGTTGCTCTGTTATTTAAGGATGACATCCGGGCAATAGTAAGGGATGACATCGGTGCTATGGAGGATAAGGTTGAATCCATTTGGGTGGAAATCAGGAATAGTAAGGCCCAGAGCTGAAGGGGTTGGATTATGAGGAGAGGTTGAGTAGACTGGGACTGTACTCGTTGGAATTTAGAAGGATGAGGGGGGATCTTATAGAAACATTTAAAATTATGAAGGGAATAGATAGGATAGATGCGGGCAGGTTGTTTCCACTGGCGGGTGACAGCAGAACTAGGGGGCATAGCCTCAAAATAAGGGGAAGTAGATTTAGGACTGAGTTTAGGAGGAACTTCTTCACCCAAAGGGTTGTGAATCTATGGAATTCCTTGCCCAGTGAAGCAGTTGAGGCTCCTTCATTACATGTTTTTAAGGTAAAGATAGATAGTTTTTTGAAGAATATAGGGATTAAGGGTTATGGTGTTTGGGCCGGAAAGTGGAGCTGAGTCCACAAAAGATCAGCCATGATCTAATTGAATGGCGGAGCAGGCTCGAGGGGCCAGATGGCCTACTCCTGCTCCTAGTTCTTATGTTCTTATGTTAACACTGCAGCGTGACCTTATTTAGTCAGGCCGGTTTCCAACCAACTTTCAGAGGCTGAGCAATGCACCCTTTTCCTGTAAATTCAGCCCTGAATGTGGTCTAATCAAGATACAATAAAGGTTTAATATAACTTGCTTACCTTTCAATTCTAGCCCTTTAGAATTAAAGCCTTGTGCTTTGTATGCTTTTTAAAAAATTGTCTTCCCAACCTGTGGCACGAGTTTTAGTGATTGGTGGAATGGTACTCTGTTTTTGTACCCTACCTAGACTTGCCCTTGCCCTTGCCCTACTATTCCTACCAAAATGTATCACCTCACATTTATCTATGTTGAACTTCATTTGTCAATTATTTGCCCATTCTGCAAGTTTATTAAAATCCTCCTGCAATTTGTTACAGCTCTTCTCATGATTGATTGTACCCCTAATTTGATGTAATCTGCAAATGTAGAAATAGTGGTCTTGATTGTAACTTCTAAATTGTTAATGTAAATTGTGGTTGTAGTGTTCCCTGCACTGATCCTTGTGCAGCATGACTTCCCATTTCCTAAATAACTGTAATGTCAGAATGGTCAGGCTTGAAAAGATTAATGTGCAGGACTGGAGAAACAGTACCACCCACAGGACCAAGAGTTGAGAAAGAGAGAGCGCTCATGGCTTAGACTGAGTGACACCTAGTCATTATATCTGTATATAATTATGTTTATCCAAAAACCAGTTATAGTTCAGACATAACTTTGTTTTAGCAATCGGTCCTCAGCCAATCATAGCCAACATACAATAGCTACCCTTAATTCCCGCTTCCTGCTTTCTATCTTGAAGCCAGCTAGCAATTCTTTCTGCCACTTGTCCCCTGACTCCACATTCTCATGTCTTAGTCATGAGTATATAATGAGTGCCTTATCAAAGGCCTATTGAAAAGCCAGATAAATTACATGCACTACATTACCATTGTCTGCCCTCTCTGTTACATCCTCAAAAAATCAATAAGGCTGACCAAGTAACATTTGCCCTTTGAAATCGACTATTTATTACTGTATTTTTCTTTTCTAGATGCTCTTCAATTCTCTCTTTTTGTTGGGATTCTATCATTTTCCCATCACTAATGTTAAGCTTTTGGTTTACATTTCCCTGGACATGTTCTGTCCCCCTTCTTAATATATAGGAATTAAATTAGCTTTTCATCAGTCCTCTGGCACACTGCACCTTTCTGAAAAAATATCTTATCAAAATGTAAGGTATTGCCTCTGTATCTCTTTCGTAGACTCTTTTGAAATATATGAATACAATCCACGCAGAACAAAGGTTTATTCTTCTTTGGGTTGGATTAGTTTATTAAATACTTCCTTTTCTATTTTAAATACATTTATCTCATTGCTCATCTCATCATTCAAGTCATCAAAGAACAAAGAACAGTACAGCGCAGGAACAGGCCCTTCAGCCCTCCAAGTCTGCGTCGATCATGACTGTCTGAACTAAAACCTTCTGAACTTCCGGGATCCGTATCTCTTATTTCCATCATGTTCCATCTCCTTGGTAAACAATGAAGCAAAATAATGTATTAATATTTCTGCCAACTCTTTAATATTACTTGTGGTGTGATCTTGTCTATTCACATCATACCCTTCCTTTTTTAATTGGAGTGGCTGTAAAATATTTTACTTTTTTTTTGTTCCTTGATAATTTAGTCTACTTGTTCCTCTGTGCCTTCCTACCTTATTTGACTTCTTTCCTAATCTCTTCACATTGTCTCACATCAGTCACTCCTCTGCTATCATTGTACTTAATGTCTGCCTCTTTCCTAAACTTCAGTCTCTTTGTCAACCCTTATGTCTTTATCCAGCCATTGAGTCCCATTAGTATTTCGCTTGTTGTTTCCTTTTAGTGATACATATTCTCCCTGCCCTCTGTTGAACACTGTTTTGAATGTTTCCCATTGTTGCTTGTTGCTCTATATCATTATCTGCCAATGTTACTGCCCATTGTTATTTTTCCAAATTCTATTCCCAGCCCCTCAAAAGCAACCTTTTCTCCACTCAATTGACCTGGTTTTCATCATGCTCAGTTATTTCTTTATCACCATCTTAAAGTGTATTATACTATAGTGACAATTGCTGAGACGGGCGGCACGGTAGCACAGTGGTTAAAACTGTTGTTTCACAGCGCCAGGTACCCAGGTTCGAATCCCGGCTTGGGTCACTGTCTGTGCAGAGTCCACATGTTCTCCCCGTGTTTGCGTGGGTTTCCTCCGGGTGCTCCGGTTTCCTCCCACAAGTCCCGAAAGATGTGTTTGTTAGGTGAATTGGACATTCTGAGTTCTCCCTCAGTGTACATGAACAGGCGACGGAGTGTGGCGACTAGGGGATTTTCACAGTAACTTCATTGCAGTGTTAATGTAAGCCAACTTGTGGCACTTATAAAGATTATTAAGATTATAAAGATACGGGACTTTTTACAGTATCTTCATACTTGTGACAATAAAAGATTATTATTAATATCATTATTTCTGCAATTCATGAACAAAACACCCAGATCCCTCTGTCCAGATGCATTTTGAATCTGCTTTCCATTTAGATAATAATTTGCCTGACTGTTCTTTCTGCCAAAATGGATAACCTCACACTTCTCCACATTAAACTCTATCTGCCAAATTTTGGACCATTTGGACCAATTAGACAAGAGTCTATCTATATCTGTCTTTAAAATCTTTATCTCCTCTTCACTGCTGGTTTCCCAGCTATTTTAGTGTCATCCGCAAATTCTGCTATGTTACACTCTGTCCCTACTTGCAGATCATTTTATTTTAAAAGATAATTTATTGAAGGTATGTAAACATACTTGTGACACTAATAAAGATTATTGTTATGTTCCCTAATTTTACTTCTTGTATCCGCTCTGCATCATACTCCATTACAAAATCCAATAGCGAATATTCTCTGATTGGGTTTTTTTATATATCAAATTAGAATGTACATATTGGAGGAACACCATTTGCTTGTCCAATTTATTTAACTCTTCTATTCAATTAGTATCAAGGTAGTTCAACCCCCCCAATGATTATTATTCTGTGTTTTTTACTCCTTTATCTAATTTGTCTGCATATTTCTTCCTTCACCTCCTTTCCATTATTAGCTGGTCTATATTCGGTGTTTATTAGTGTGATTGATCCTTTATCTCTTTTATCTCTATCCATGCTGATTCTATTCTCATCTTGCTGATAACTGCATCCCTATTTTCTATTGCCATTTTATTATTCCTGAAAAGAACAGTTACTCCATATCCCCTTTTTTCTTCTTTTTCTTTCTAAATATATTAAACGCTGCAATGTTTAAATCCCAGTCCTGATTTTCTGTAGCTATGTCGCAGTAATCCCCATAGTGTCTGGCTTCTCCCACTGCATGATTGCCTCCAGCACGCAGGTTTTATCACGGACATAGTTTGCATTGCTCTACCGATATTTTAACTCGTTTGTAATAAGATATCGACACACATTATGTTGAAACATTATTTTACAATCCTGTTCTATTCCATTGCAGTTAATGTGCTGCCTTACTTTCTTCTTTCCAATGTTTTCCTTCCCTGTTCTGTTCATATTTAGGCTGCCTATGTTTCTTGTAGATACCACGCCCCTAACTACCCTCCCCGAACCCCACTCATCGTACTAGTTTAAAGCCTAGTATATCGAGGTATTCAGAGTATTCTCACAATTAGATGCACAGGTTGTGTACCCTTTATCTGAACCTTCCGCGCCGATTTCATTTCGGACTTCAGGTAACTGCGATTTTCGGTTGTCACAGATAAAAATCTGTCCTGGTCCACCCACGTCGGCGCTACCACCAAGAAAGCACAACAGCGCCTGTACGTCCTCAGGAAACTAAGGAAATTCGGCATATCCACACTGACTTACCAACTTTTACAGGTGCACCATAGAAAGCATCCTATCTGGCTGCATCACAGCCTGGTATGGCAACCGTAAGAAACTTCAGAGAGTCATGAACACCGCCCAATTCATCACACAAGCCCACCTCCCATCCATTGACTCTATCTACATCTCCCGCTGCCTGGGGAAAGTGGGCAGCATAATCAAAGACCCCTCCCACCTGGCTTACTCACACTTCCAACTTATTCCACCGGACAGGAGATACAAAAGTCTGAGAACATGCACAAACAGATTCAAAAACAGCTTCTTCCCCGCTAAATGACCCTCTTATGGACTGGCCTGATTATACTACACTCCTGTATGCTTCACCCGATCCCGGTGTCTAGGTATTTACATTGTGTACCTTGTGTTATCCTATTAAGTATTTTCTTTTCTTTTCATGTACTAAATGATCTGTTTGAGCTGCACGCAGAAAAATACTTTTCACTGGCACCTCGGTACACGTGGCAATAAACAAATCCAATCTAACTTACATTACAATAGCCCATGCGAGGCTACCATAGAGTGTGATTTAACACCCAAGAAACACGAGTCCCATTTTGGGGGTGGATAGCAGGGTATTTTTGCCCCTCTATTAAACGATTAGAGCTTGAACAATAAAACTGTGATATAAGAAACCATTATCAAACAGGACTATTTTTTTGGTCTCGGTTAAGAATTCCCCGAAAAGGCCGCATTTATCTCACTTCCAGTCGTCAATGCAGGAAGAGATCAGAGCACCATTTTTAAATGCCGCCCCAAACTCTCGACCCACCTCGGACTTCCCACCATGACTTTCGGAACCCCTCAATGCCCCAACGTATTTCTAAGGGGCTCCTCAAATCCCCCCCTCACCCACCTTTTAACGGCAGGGCACCCCTCAGGCCCGATCGCTGGTACGGGCAACCTAGCACCCAGGCAGTGCCCCTGCCAGCCTGGAAGTACCACCCAGGCACTGCCAGGGTAGCATTACCAGGGTGTACAGGTGGCAGTGGCAAAGTGCCATGCTGGTTGTGCCAAGTTGCCAGGGTGCCAATGAGAGTGTTAGGGTACCGCCTGCCCAGGGCCTGCCCACCCAGGGGCCTCCGACTACCTTGGAGATCCCCCCAGGTGCCATTACACCTGGTCCATGCTTGTGCAGACCAGTGCTAAATGGGAGCATGGCGAGATCTTCCACATGAGGGCATTGGTTCCTGGGCCTCAGGAGAATCGGGTTCTAACATATTTAAGCATGTCACGACGTCTTCAGAAATTTATCAGCCTCGTCTTGTCACCAAGTCAGGTGCAACAAGGCCCTTTGATCGCGCCCATATTCTTTTAGGTAAATGAAATGGCTAGAAAAATTATGTATCACTGAAAAATAAATACAGGGTACCTGTAATATGTTTCTTTTTGACATAGTCACCACAAAAAATTGCAAGGTAAACATGCAAACAAACAATTAGACTTCCCATGCAAAAGGTCAACGAAGTGCAAAAGAAGTGTGGTTTTTAAATGTGTTCAGTTTTCAGATTTATGGATAAAGGATACTCGACCTATAATGTATTGCATCTATGATCCATAAGTGTCTGTTCAGGGCTTGTACTTACACCTTCATGTGCTGCGTTGCGCCAGTCTAATCGAGCCAATAACTCCGAATGACCAGATATTTTTCTTTTCGTAAAAATTATTCGATGGTCTTGCCGGCATTCATAACTTTACCATCGGACTGCAAGTGTGAGGTAATGACCTCACTATGTTTAATAATGACCTCATTATGTTTAATTCCCTCACTCTTGGCAAATATTGCAAATTCTGTTATGTGAATTGGAGACCATAACCTGATACTAGGTTGTCTTGTAGTTCAAATCTCACAAACATTTCTTTCAAACATTTCTTTGAATTCTCTCAGGGTGCTGTGTGGAGTATCTTAAGTGAGGATGGTTACTTCAATAAAGTTACTGTGATTTTAGTCACACACAGTGAGCAGTTACAATACGTAGCTCACAAAGGTCAGTTCCAACTTCCAATCAAGGTCTAGCCTCAATCTTGTGCTGTAGTAATGGTTTCTAATATCACAATTTTATTGTTTAAGCTCCGATGATATCCTGTGTCAATAGATACCACTGTGGTCTGTCATAATATACATCAATATATCATGGTGCAGACACACACTGATGGACGCACACAGGGACCAATCAACATGTACAAACACCGCAGCCAATCACCAGTTAGAATACACACATTATAAAGGCAGAGGGCACCACGGTTCCCGCTCATTCTGGGTGCTGCCTCTGAGTGTAGCAGGAACTCATTCAGCCCAGCACAGACTCACACCACGTGCTGAGAGAATCAACTGGTTCGGACAAGGCTTAGGTCTCTAGTTTAAGTTAGCATCATTTAGACCCACAGTCATCGTGTATTAGTTAGAAGTAGTTAATAAAATTGAGTTGAACCTTCATCAGTGTTGGAAGTGTCTGTTCATCTCTCAAGCCTACACTAGCCAACACTTCATGATACCAAGAGTTGAGGAATGTTCGCACTTCTGAGACCTACCCTTCAGTGATCTGCCTTCCACCAGTCTCGCGCCATCCTACAGAATGGACTCCGTTCGCCCGCCGTCGCCTCTCCACATTGCAGGGAATCTGGGCTCCAACTGGAAACTTTTCAAACAGCGCTTCCAGCTGTGCCTCGAAGCCGGGGACCTGGAAGCTGCCACCGACGCACGGAAGATGCTTTCTTCCTCGTCACAGCCGGTGATCATGCTCTGCACATTTACACCTCACTCACCTTTAATGAGGAGGAGGGCAAATCGAAATTCAAGACCATAATTCTGAAGTTCGACAGCCACTGCGCGGTCGAGGTCAACAAGAGATACATGTTTCAGCAGCGAACGCAAGGTAAGGACGAGCCTTTCCAGTCCTTTATTACCCACCTCCACGTCCTTGCGCAGTCCTGCAACTATGGATCCACCTCTGACTCCATGTTCCGTGACCAGATTGTTTTTGGTGTTCAATCTGAGCCCCTGCGCCAGCAGCTACTAAAATTAAAGCAGATCACTCTCTCCACGGCCATTGAGACCTGTGTACTTCATGAACATGCCTCCACGCGCTACTCATGCATCCAGGCTGCTGAAACAGCACGGGAAGCCCCTTACGAGGCAGAACGGGTTGAAATGATTAAATCTCTTCAGGCTCTGGATCTGAACAATGGCGGCCATTTCGCTTACTGATGAACCATCAAACGAACGTGAGACGAGTTGCTGTACAAAAGTTAGGCTTTAATAAGCTAGAAGTTAGCCCTGCGGTCGACTACAGTAAATGGGCGACCGCCGGGCGTTCTGGGTATTTATACCTCGCTCTGGAGGCGGGGTTAACTCAGCCTCTCGACCAATCGGGGAGCCGTCACATGACTGGTCTCAACCAATCGGTCGAGAGGCACATGACCGACCAGGGCCAATGGTAAGCCAGTGTTCTGCACCAATGGCAGACAGCTATGCAAATCATACCACCACATTCACCTAGAACATAGAACAGTACAGCACAGAACAGGCCCTTCGGCCCTCGATGTTGTTCCGAGCAATGATCACCCTACTTAAACCCACGTAACCCGTATACCCGTAACCCAACAATCCCCCCATTAACCTTACACTACGGGCAATTTAGCATGGCCAATCCACCTAACCCGCACATCTTTGGACTGTGGGAGGAAACCGGAGCACCCGGAGGAAACCCACGCACACACAGGGAGGACGTGCAGACTCCACACAGACAGTGACCCAGCCGGGAATCGAACCTGGGACCCTGGAGCTGTGAAGCATTGATGCTAACCACCATGCTACCGTGAGGCCCATACCTCTTGCGGAGAAAGAAGCCGGGGGGGGGTATCAATGAGAGCGGGGGGGGGGGGCTACTGGCGGTATGAGTAGCAGCCAGAGAAGGGAGAAAAAAAAATTTTGGCTTCCCACTGGCCCAGACAATTAACAATAGTACATATTGTCCATACAAGGTCCATGGAGCTGTTGAAAATTAAATAGACTCGATCAGCCTTTTCGTGGCCCGTGACATCCTGGCAGACTGCCGCAGTGGAGTTGGGTCCGGGAGCGATGGTCCTTGATCAGTCTCCGTCACCCGGGCTAGTGGTGGAGACGCAATGGATGGGCAAGGGGTGGCCAGGGTGGGGCGCTGGGGGGAAAAAAACAGGGGGGGGGGGTCTGTGGTGAAGGGGGGAGGGGCGCACGCCGGCGGGTGCCAGGTCCCGGAGGGAGACCGTGTCCTGCCGACCGTCGGGGTACTCCACGTACACATACTGCGGGTTAGCGTGGAGTAACTGGACTTGTTCCACCAATGGGTCGGACTTGTGCACCCGCACATGCTTCCGGAGCAAGATGGGTCCGGGGGCAGCCAGCCACGTCGGGAGAGGGGATCCGGAGGACGACTTCCTGGGGAAAACAAGAAGACGTTCATGAGGTGTCTGATTTGTTGTGGTACAGAGGAGTGAGCGGATAGAATGGAGGGCATCGGGGATAACCTCTTGCCATCGGGAAATAGGGAGATCTCTGGACCGGAGAGCCAGTAGAATGGTCTTCCAGATGGTACCATTCTCCCGCTCGACCTGTCCGTTACCCCGAGGGTTATAGCTGGTCGTCCTGCTAGAGCAATGCCCCTGTTGAGCAGGAATTGACGCAGCTCGTCGCTCATAAATGAGGACCCCCGTATGCGGGGTAGCCGAACAGGGAGAAAATGGAGAGGAGGGCCTTAATGACGGTCAATGTGGTCATGTCGGGGCAGGGAATGGCGAAGGGGAAGCGGGAGTATTCATCGATTACCACCAGGAAGTAAATGTTGCGGTTGCTAGAGGGAAGGGGCCCCTTGAAGTCAATGCTAAGACGTTCGAAGGGGCGGGATGCTTTGATCAGATGTGCGCGCACGGGGCGGTAGAAGTGCGGTTTGCACTCTGCGCAGATGTGGCAGTCATGGGTTACTCGATGGAGAAAGGCAGGTTGCGGGCCTTTATGAAATGGTAGAAACGGGTCACCCCTGGATGGCAGAGGTCTGCGTGGAGGGAGCGGAGGCGGTCTATCTGCGCGCTGGTGCAGGTACCGCGGGACAGGGCATCAGGAGGCTCATTGAGCTTCCCAGGACGATACAAGATCTCATAGTTGTAAGTGGACAACTCGATCCACCACCGTAAGATCTTGTCATTCTTAATCTTGCCCCTTTGTGCATTATCAAACATGAAGGCCACTGACCGTTTGTCTGTGAGGAGGGTAAACCTCCTACCGGCCAAATAGTGCCTCCAATCTCGCACAGCTTCGACTATGGCCTGGGCTTCCTTTTCCACAGAGGAGTGGCGGAGTTTGGAAGCCTGGAGGGTTCTGGAGAAGAAGGCCACGGGTCTGCCCGCTTGGTTCAGAGGGGCCGCTAGAGCTACTTCTGATGCATCGCTCTCGACCTGGAAGGGGAGGGACTCGTCGATGCGCGCATCATGGCCTTTGCGATGTCCGCTTTGATGCGGCTAAAGGCCTGGCAGGCCTCTGTCGACAGCGGGAAGGTCGTGGTTTGAATGAGGGGACGGGCCTTGTCGGCGTAATTGGGAACCCATTGGGCGTAGTAAGCGAAGAAACCCAGGCAGCGTTTGAGGGATTTGAGGGTATTGGGGAGAGGGAGTTCCATCAGGGGGCGCATGCGTTCGGGGTCGGGGCCTATCACTCCGTTACGCACTACGTAGCCGAGGATGGCTAGACGGGCGGTGCTAAACACGCACTTATCCTTATTGTAAGTGAGGTTAAGGAGTTTTGCGGTTTGGAGAAATTTCCGGAGGTTGGCGTCCTGGTCCTGCTGGTCATGGCCGCAGATGGTGACATTATCGAGATCCGGGAAGGTAGCCCGTAATCTGTACTTGTCGACCAGTCGGTCCATCTCCCATTGGAAGACCGAGACCCCATTTGTGACACCAAATGGAACCCTAAGGAAGTGGTAGAGGCGCCCATCAGCCTCGAACGCGGTGTATTTGCGGTCACTCGCGCGGAGGGGGAGCTGGTGATAAGCGGACTTAAGGTCCACAGTGGAGAAGACTTTGTATTTCGCGATATCGTTTACCATGGCGGAAATACGGGGGAGAGGATACGCATCCAGTTGCGTAAACCGGTTGATGGTCTGGCTATAGTCGATGACCATCCGGTTTTTCTCCCCAGTCCGGACCACCAGCACTTGGGCTCTCCAGGGACTGTTGCTGGCCTCGATGACCCCTTCCTTCAGCAACCTCTGGACCGCGGACCTGATGAAGGTCCGGTCCTGGGCGCTGTACCGTCTGCTCTGTGTCGCGATGGGTTTGCAATCGGGGGTGAGATTAGCAAACAAGGAGGGGGGGTCCACTTTGAGGGACGCAAGGCTGCAGACAGTGAGGGGGGGTATAGGGCCGCCGAATTGGAAGGTCAAGCTCTGCAGGTTGCACTGGAAGTCCAGTCCTAGGAGTGCCGGTGCGCAAAGGTCAGGGAGGACAAGGAGTTTGTAATTTTTAAAAACCTTCCCTTGGACCGTGAGGTCCGCGATGCAGCAGCCAGTGATGCGGACGGAGTGCGAACCTGAGGCTAACCCGATTTTGTGTTTTACCGGATGGACAGGGAGCGCGCAGCGTCTTACCGTGGCAGGGTGAACGAAGCGGCTGGGGACATAGGCACGGGCGTTTAAATCGGCTACCTCCAGGGAGGTGGAGAGAGTCCGTGCCTCAGTTAGGCTGAGGTCGTCTTTCTCCAGCATCCGCTGGCGGATAACGGCAGACTGCATCCCAGCCACGTCAGCATCTCTAATCAGAAGTTCCATGTGCTCCGTGGCTGAAACGTGGAGGCAGGAGCAATTCCTCCCCAGGAAGCGAGGGCCTGGTAAAATTTGTCTAATGACTCACCGGTGAGCTGTTGTCTCGTAGCCAGCAGATGTCGGGCGAATACTCTGTTTACCGGTTTAAGAAACTGTCCATTCAGCTTAAGCATGGCCACGTCGTAATCTTTTTCCTCCGCAATCATCGCGTAGGCCGCCGTGCCCACGCTGGAGTGGAGGATGTGAAGCTTCTGTGCCATGGTGGGGGGGCTGTTTGCGGACACCAGGTATCCATCGAGACATGCCAGCCAATGTTGGAAGATTTCTGAAGCGTTCTGAGTTTGCGGGCTGATGCGGAGGCATTCGGGTTTGATCCGGAGCTCCACCTTCAAAATTCTAGCTTATTAAATTGATGAACCATCAAACGAACGCGAGACGAGTTGCTGCACAAAAGTTAGGCTTTAATAAGCTAGAAGTTAGCCCTGCGGTCGACTACAGTAAATGGACGACCGCAGGGCATTCTGGTTATATATACCTCGCTCTGGAGGCGGGGTTAACTCAGCCTCTCAACCAATCGGGGAGCCGTCACATGACTGGTCTCAACCAATCGGTCGAGAGGCACATGACCGCCCAGGGCCAATGGTAAGCCAGTATTCTGCACCAATGACAGACAGCTATGCAAATCATACCACCACACTTGCTTTTCGCGGAGTCCCGCGCTCACATGCAGCGAGCGTGCTGGCGTCACGGACCGCTTCGTGCAGGTGCGCACCACGTTGGATCACCCCGCACATGCACGGTGGCGCGACGAACGTCTCGACGCTCCGGTGTGCGGCAAACGAGGCCACTACACTGCAATGTGCAGATCTTCCATGCCTGCTGTTTTTCGAAGGTCCACCCAGCCCCACAGAGATGTCAGGGCTATCCAGCCTGCCATCAATGAACCTACTCTGCACCTTGATTCCGACTGTGCCTGCAATGACCCACAGATCCCATTCCAAATCGGCGTCGTTACTACTAACAGGATGTCCCCCAACCGTGGCACTGAACCTGTCCACATCCACAGCGTCAGCCAGGATGATGAGTGGTGGTCCATCCTTACGGTCAACCAGTCCCCTGTTAGGTTCCGCCTGGACACTGGCGCTTCTGCCAATCTCATCGCATCATCTGATTTCCGCAAGCTCTGCGTACAGCCTGCTGTCCTGCAGTGCCATTGCCGCCAGCGGCTCCTGCCGCCTTGAGGTGACACATCGTGCTCACACTGTCATTCTCTCGTTCGAGATTGTTGCTGCCTCAAAAGCCTCCTTGCTTGGTGCGCAGGCATGCAAGCTGCTCCATTTAATGCAGAGAGTACACTCTCTCTCTTCAAGCAATGTGTCTGCATCCTCTGACGCAGACTTCAGGGAGCAACTCGACTCCATCATCCAGCAATACCATGATGTTTTCGAAGGCATGGGCACGGTCCCCTACACGTACAAAATCTTACTCAAGCCCAACACCACGCCTGTCGTTCACGCACCTCGCAGAGTCCCAGTGCCCCTCAAGGACCGCCTCAAGCAACAGCTCCAGGAACTCCAGGATCAAGGAGTCATTTCTAGGGTCACGGAACCCACAGACTGGGTAAGCTCCATGGTCTGTGTCAAGAAGCCGTCCGGCGAGCTGCGGATCTGTATTGATCCTAAAGATCTGAATCAGAATATCATGCGGGAGCACTACCCGATTCCGAAACGGGAGGAGCTCACGTCCGAGATGGCCCACGCCAAACTATTCTCAAAACTGGATGCCTCGAAGGGTTTCTGGGGGATCACATCTCCCACCAGGGGGTGCGTCCGGACGAGGACAAGATTGCAGCAATCACGTCCATGAAGACGCCCGAGGACAAGAAAGCAGTCCTCCGGTTCCTGGGTATGGTGAATTTCCTCGGGAAGTTCATCCCGAATCTCGCCTCACACACTACGGCCCTCAGAGACGTGATTCGCAAAACCACAGATTTCCGATGGCCCCCTGCTCACGAGCGTGAATGGCAGGAGCTGAAGGCCAAGCTTTCCACGGCCCCAGTGTTGGCCTTTTTTGACCCGACCAAAGAGACCAAAATCTCTACTGATGCCAGTCAGTCAGGGATTGGCGCCGTGCTCCTGCAACGAGGCTTTGTCATGGGCCCCTCTTGCGTATGCATCACGGGCGATGACTCCCACAGAGCAGCGCTATGCGCAAATCGAGAAAGAGTGTCTCGGCCTTCTCACTGGAGTCGTGAAGTTCCACGACTACGTCTATGGACTTCCGCAGTTCACGGTTGAAACCGACCACCGCTCCCTTGTAAACATTATCAAAAAGGACTTGAATGACATGACGCCTCGCCTCCAGCGTATCCTACTCAAGCTGCGCAGGTACGACTTTCAACTGCTCTACATTCCTGGCAAGGACTTTGCCGTTGCCAATGCCCTCCCAAGGTCGATCACAACTCCATGTGTTCATGACGGCTTCATTTGCCAAATAGGCGCTCACGTTCAGTTTGCAGCCTCTCATTTGCCAGCTACGGATGCACGACTGATGCAAATTCGCTGCGAGACAGCGGCTGATCCACTTCTGCAGCTGGTGATGCGCCTAATGTCAGACGGGTGGCTCAAGGGCCAATGCCCGCTATTTTACAACATCCGCGATGACCTGGCGGTTGTCGACGTGGTGCTCCTGAAATTGGATTGCATCGTCGTCCCACAAAGCATGCGCCAGCTGTGTTAGAACAAATCCATGAAGGACACTTAGGAATCGAGAAGTGCCACCCCAGGGCCACAGAAGCCATCTGCTGGCCGGGCATCAATGATGACATCGCCAATGTGGTGCTCAACTGCTCTACCTGCCAGCGTTTTCAGCCCGCCCAACGACGGGAGACCATGATGCCCCATGAGCTCGTCACATCGCCTTGGATCAAAGTGGGCATCGTCTTGTTCCATGCATTGGGCAGGGACTACGTCATCATCATTGACTACTTCTCCAGTTACCCGGAGGTCATCAGGCTGCACGACCTCACATCCTCGGCTGTGATCAGGGCTTGTAAGGAGACATTTGCCCGACATGGCATTCCACTTACGGTCATGTCAGACAATGGGCCCTGTTTCGCGAGACAGGAATGGGCCGGCTTCGCCCGGCATTACAATTTTGAGCACGTTATGTCCAGTCCCCTATACCCCCAATCCAATGGGAAGGAGGAAAAGGGGGTCCACATCGTTAAGCGGCTCCTCAGCAAGGCCGCCGATGCCGGATCACATTTCCATCTTGCTCTGCTGGCATATCGCCCCGCCCCTGCTCTCCACCGGCCTGTCTCCTGCTCAGCTGCTAATGAACCGCACCCTCAGAACGACGGTGCCATCAATCCTTGCTCCCAACCTCAACCATGTCCCCGTGCTCCACCACATGCACATGTCTCAACTGCAGCAGAAAACTTCCTACGACTCACGGGCTGCTGACCTTCCCGACATCCATCCACACGACAAGGTTCGCATCCACCTCCCGGATGGTGGCTGGTCTGCGCCTGCTGTCGTTCTAAGGTAGGTGGCCCCCCGTTCCTTCCTGGTCCGCTTACCGGATGGATCCATTCGGTGCCGCAACAGGCGTGCTCTTCACCTGGTTCCCGGGTCATCACGGGATCCTCCGACCAGCCCTTCTACTGATCCCGCCGTGGACTGTGTGGCGCTTCCGGTCGCTCTGCCTGTCCCTGACGGTGCTGCAGCCCTCCCAGCTCCTGATGCACCAGCCATTGCCCCACCCTTGAGGCGGTCAACCAGAGTTCGTCGCCCACCTCAGAGACTGAACTTATGAACTCTGTACACATGTGGACTCTCTGAAATGTTCTTTTTCCTATATCCTTTATTGTTGCATTCGTTATCCGGTGATTTGTAAATAGATTCATTGGTTGTTCCAGTTCATGGTAGTCATCTGCACCAGGCACCTTCCTGTGTAAATAGTCTTGTTCCCTGTATATAGCCTTGTGCATATGTCTTCGCACCTCACACGTAGCTAGGTACATTCTCCACACACCCACACTATTTATTATCACATGCCTAGATCAACATTTTTTATCAAAGGGGGGATGTCATAATATACACCAATATATCATGGTGCAGACACAAACTGATGGACACACACAGGGACCAATCAACATGTACAAACACCGCAGCCAATCACCAGTTAGAATACACACACTATAAAGGCAGAGGGCACCACGGTTCCCGCTCATTCTGGTTACTGCCTCTGAGTGTGACAGGAACTCATTCAGCCCAGCACGGACTCACAACACGTGCTGAGAGAATCAACTGGTTCGGACAAGGCTTAGGTCTCCAGTTTAAGTTAACATCATTTAGACCCACAGTCATCGTGTGTTAGTTAGAAGTAGTTAATAAAATTGAGTTGAACCTTCATCAGTGTTGGAAGTGTCTGTTCATCTCTCAAGCCTACACTAGCCAACACTTCATGGTCTTAATGGATTCAACCTTCCACACTGTGAGGTGTTGAACAGGCTACCAGTTCAATGTTTTACACAATTCAGCTGGTACTATGAGTGGCTGTCCTTGGAATTGCAATTTCTCTTGGACCTTCCATGCTTCTGGCATCAATGTAGAAAAGCTTCCAAATATTTAGCAGAATCTCAAATTGTTACCTTCAGTATAACTCCAAATAATTGTCTCTAAATCACCTGGAATGACGTTTATCCTTTGCGATCCTTCCACCAGCTGATACATTTTACATTAGAATGCTTCTGGTGCTAAGCTGTTCCCAAATTGCTACATGTCTCCAGCAGTGTTATCCAAAAGGTATGTGGAATGCAATTAAATACAAAAATTGTCCATCGAGACTCAGGTGCAAAACCATTTACGGATGTTCAGAATCGTGAAGATGTCAACACTATATTAAGTGTGCAGATCTAGGCAGAGGATAATGCATTCACTTGATAGCCTTGTTTAAACTTTAGGATCTAAGCAGTCCAAGCATGGATTGCCATTTTTAGGTACAACTACCTTTGAACTTATCCATGAAGTTGCTGTTGCTACAGAAATGAGGCTGCCCTGTCTGATCAAACTATTCAGGGTTTCATTAGCCTACCCCTTAAAGACACTGCAGGACATGTTGAACTGGCTGCACTGCCTGAGTCATGTTGAGCCTGACTCGTTACACTCCATCAACTTGTCATAGTGTCTTATACCATTACTCCTTAGTTAGTGGCTTGAAAGATTTGATTATGCATACTGTTACGGGAGCTACTGATCATTTCACCATGATCATTGTAGTTAATTATTTTCATGCAAAGATAGGCCTTTCTACACAAATGAGGCTCATACTATCAACAAGTTTACAATCTAGTTTACTCTTATCATTATCACATTGGACCATAATTTAGTACTTGCCGTCCAATGAGGAGACTAAAACCAATATAAACCACAATCTTGGTCTTAAGTGATTCAGGGTGCGATTCTCCGGAAAGATTTCTAAGTGTGGTAGCACGCGGGAACTGCCGCGAGCTCAAGATTCGAGGACACTGACGTGGGGAGGCTGCTAGATGCTGTGGAAGCCAGGAGGGATGTCCTGTTCCGTCAAGCATTCAAGAGGGAAAGCCACATGACAGCCAGTGCTGCCTGGGACGAAGTGGCAGCAGCAGTGAACTTGGGGAGTGTGACCAGGAGGACTTGCCTCCAATCCAGGAAAAAGGTCAATGACCTACACCGGGCAGCACGGGTGAGTTGACACAAACGCCCCCCGCCCCAACCCCCTCCAAAGATCTCTCTCCCCCTCCACAGGTGCATCTACACTACCTCCCCCTTCAACCCACCCAACCCTTCCTTCACACCCCTCCCCACACCATTGTGAACCACGCGTGTGGCTAACGATGCCCTCCCTGTGTCTCTTCAGGTAAAGGCCTGCTACAATTATCAGAAGAGGGCCCAGAACTGGTGGAGGGGTGCCACACATCAGAATTCTCACCACCTTCGAGGAGCGTGCCCTGGGGGTGACTGGTGTGGCCGAGGATAGAGAGGTCATCAACGTGGAGGCTGGTGGACATGGCGAGGAACCACCAGGCCTCACCCAAAGGACCTTTCAAACGTGAGTTGTTATTACTTTACTGACTGACCCATCCCTCCCACTGACCACATGTCCATTCTTCCGCAGGTCCTCCAGCTGACGGCATGGCCCATCCCAGGTGGTACCCTCTCCAGGCTCCCAGGAGAACACCTCGGAGGAAAACTCCGAGGATACCACCATAATAGTCACGGCACAGCTGTCATCCCCAACCTCCGCCAGCGCAGAAATACACACCTCGATCGGAAATGTTAGTGGTTAGGCGTCTGGGGCACAATCTGTTGAGCACCATACTGCTGCTGATGCACATCAGCTGGAGGCAGGAACCCTCAGGTGAAACAGCAGTCAGAGGTTTGCTGGATTCCAGGACCCAGCTGGGTCCCAGCCTGACGCTTAGCCTGTGGAACTGATGGGGATGTTAGGGAGCGGCCGAGACATTCAGAGGGAGATGTCAGCATCACTCCAGCAGATCCATAGTGGATGAGTCCCAGATCTCAGATGCAGGAGATGCCTCCACCTCAGATGTGCATCCTGGGTAAAAACCTAGATGTAGTGGTAGAGCTAGGAGGGAAAAGCACATCGAAGATCACAGAGGGCACCAGGGGAGGGGGCATGGGGTTGGGGGAGAGGGTAGCACCATCGGGACTGTGGGGTATTGTCAAACAGAATAAACACCTTTGTGCACAACTACTGTGATGCCTCTGACGCCTTCTTCAGGAATGCGGGCTGACACCCGAACCCTTGGCCCACCTCTCCAGGCATTACCTCTTTCCCGTGGCACCCACCCACCTCCAGCTGTGGACATGTCTCCGGAGCTGTATCCCATCCACTGGGTGTTTCGATGTTGGCTGCTGCGTGTGTGGCGTTGTCTCCCACAGTGTTCAAGCAGAGTGTCCAGGCATCAAGGTTTGATTGGGATGCTAGGCAATGACTCCTACATGCTATATGGCCAGCCCACCCACAGGAATCCACTTGGGTTGTGTGAAATGCTCACTTAACCACAATTGCCAATTCCCTATTAGCAATTGCCTTCAGCCGCACTACCAGAGGCCTCGGCAGTCCGTTGGGGTTATGTGTGATTGGTGGGGCAGGCAGGCAGGGACAAGGGTTGCCCCAGGAACAGGTACACACGATCCAGGGGTTGGCATGGTGGTGCTGTGAGCAGTTGACCTCCGGTTGCCCCCCCAGCACCACCCCCACTTCCCATGGTGGCCCACCCCTACAGATGGCCCCCCACCCCCAGCTGAGAGTCCCCCACACTCCCACCCAGCACTGGGGTGGCAAGCCCAGCACCCTCCGGGCCTGTGAGTAAAGATGGCAACTCACCTCCTTGGCTCCCCACAGAAGCCTTCTGCCAGCGTCACATTTTTCAAAAGGAGTACTAATCGGCGCCAGTGTGACCACTCACTAGGGAGGCTGCTGAATAACGGGAGGCCATTGGATATGGGGTAGCTCTCGTTAATTGTATGGAAATGGGGCTTAACTGGTGATAATTGGTTTATAGAACATAGAACATACAGTGCAGAAGGAGGCCATTCGGCCCATCAAGTCTGCACCGATCCACATTAAGCCCTCTCTTCCACCCTATCCCCGTAACGCAATAACCTCTACTAACCTTTTTGGACACTAAGGGCAATTTATCATGGCCAGTCCACCTAACCTGTACGTCTTATCGCCATTCTCCGGTGAGATCACGATTTCGCCTGCGGGAGAGGGTCGGTTGCATTGCAAACTATTTGGTGCCTGGCATGGTTTTCATTTTTGGCCTCTCCCGCTATTCACTGGCCTCATTTCGCTTGAGCGAGAGCATAACAAGGCCGGTGAATCGCGCCCTCAAACTTTGCAAGCTACAAATATCTTTTTACTTTTTGATACAAGTGAAACAGAATTATATTGTCTTACATCATGGTGCCTATCGGTGTCAGTTGTGTACAAGAGCAGGTCAGAGACTCTAAATTCTCACCTCATGATTTCCCTAAGCCTATCCAACATCTACAAGGTCCAACTCAGTAGTGTGATGGAATCCTCTCCACTAGCCTGGATGAGTGCAGCTCAAACACCACTCATGAAGCTCGGACACCAACCCAGACAAAGCAACCCACTTGATTGGCACCTCATCCATCAGTTTAAAAATTCACTGCCTTCACCACTGTCACACAGTGGCAGCAACAAGATGCAGTGCAGCAACTGAAAATGAAATGAAATGAAAATCGCTTATTGTCACGAGTAGGCTTCAATGAAGTTACTGTGAAAAGCCCCTAGTCGCCACATTCCAGTGCCTGTTCGGGGAGGCTGGTACAGGAATTGAACCGTGCTGCTGCCTGCCTTGGTCTGTTTTAAAAGCCAGTGATTTAGCCCAGTGTTAAAGGAACTCAAGGTTCCTCTGACAGTACTTTTGAAACCTGAAATGTCTCAAAGGACAAGGGCAGCAGACACATGGGAAAACTACTTGGAGGTTCCCCTCCAGTCCATACACCATCCTAGCCTGGAAAAATATCACCACCCCTTCAATGTTGCTGAATCAAAATCCTCAAACTCCCTCCCGAGAAAAGCCCTTTTTTAAAAATAAATTTAGATTACCCAATTATTTTTTCCAATTAAGGGGCAATTTAGCGTGGCCAATCCACTTACTCTGCACATTTTTGGGTTGTGAGGGCGAAACCCACGGGGAGAATGTACAAACTCCACATGGACAGTGACCCAGAGCTGGGATCGATCCTGGGACCTCAGCACTGTGAGGCAGCTGTGCTAACCAATAGGCCACCGTGCTGCCCTCCGAGAAAAGCACTTTGATGTACTTACACCATGTGGACTGCAGTGCTTCAAGAAGGCGGATTGCCACCACCTTCTCAGGGGCAATTAGGGATGGGCTATAAATGCTGGCCTAGCCGGAAAGGCCCACATGCTGTGAAAGAATAAAAACATTGAAATGGTAAATAGTTAGAACTGACCACATGAATGCTAAATACTTCAATTGTCCTTGGATCTTCATCTATTGCTGGAATTGTATTTCTATGTGCAGGCAGTTCTCCTTCACACACTTTTCTGCACAGGGGTTGGTTTGCTGTACTTGATATATGTGTTCCCAAAGGCAGAGCAAGGCCCCCTTGTGTGGAGCTTGTGTTTCTCCCTACAGTTCCAGCTCTCATGGTTCTTTGGGGACCGTCTAATGTTGTCATGACACTATTGATCTAGAGGTCTCCTTGGTTTTCCATGCAGCATTCAGGTTCCGTCTATTTGAATCCCCGATGACTCTTAATTGCCCTATCCCTGTCTCCATCCATGGTCTAGTCCGCCCATGCAGAGTAGACTTTGCAGATTTCTTCTCTGATCACGATGAGAAGTGTTACTACCTGGCAGAGCTTCATCACAAAGGAGTAATATTTCCGGGCGGGATTTTCCAACAAACCAGCCACATGTTTTTTGGCGCTGAAGGCGGCCCGCCAGCGAGATTTTCTGGTCCCGCCATTGTCAATGGAATTTCCCGTTGACTGCACCCCTTGTCGCTGGGAAACCCGTGCGCTGTTGGAGGGACAGGACTATCCCGATGGTGTGAACAGCTGGTGAATTTCACCCCCAGTCTCACTCAAAAGTCTTGTACTTTTCTGCAGCTTTCTGTTACAGCTAGTCCCCGAGCAAGCCCCTTATATTTGTTACCCCTTGTTCTCTCTGTGGGAACTTTCTCAGCACGAGCCCCAATTTATTAAATTCTGGACAGGATGCCCCCAAAGTTTTATTTTCCTATATGAGGAGGGAAGAACTGAATCCCTGTCTTTATTCAATCCCTTAGTTGGTTGCAACAAAAGGTTACTTCAAAAAGGATCCCTTCCCTTGAGGATACCTCTTCCCAGCCCCAATGTATTTATGTTTTAAAAGGAACCAATTTAACCAGGCTTTCTGGAGTTAAAGAAAGAGTGAGATTATTTTTTTTTCTTTTTTATTCATTTACAGGATGTAGGCGTTGCTGGTTCGTCCAACATTTAGTTGCCCTTCAGAATGTGAGGGGAGACTGCCTTTTTCAACCGCTGCAGTCCATGAGGGGTAGGTACACCTACTGTGCTGTTAGGGAGGGAGTTCCAGGATTTTGCCCCAGTGACAGTGAAGGAACCTCCAAGTGGTGGGGTTCCCAGGTTTTTGCTGCTCTTGTCCTTCTAGCTGGCAGTGGTCATGGGTTTGGAAGATGCTATCTAACGAACTTTGGCGAGTTACAGCAGAGCACCTTGTGGATGGCACACACGGCTGCCACTGTTGGTCGGTGGTGGAGAATATTAATGTTTGTGGAAAGGGAACACTGAACAGGTGGCGTCCACTGTGGAGGCCTTAGGTGCAAAGGTACCAGCCATGGGTCAAGATGTCCAAGGTCTGAGACACTGTGTGCGGATGGTGGCCGAGGCAATGACATTGTGGCCCTGTCACAGGCAGCCATGTACCAGGGCCACCTGGACATTGCAGTGGCGCTCCGGAGTTTGGCCCCATCACAATGGGTCATGGCTGGGGGCCTCAATGGGTGCTCAAATAGGCATGGCACAGTCCCTGTGCTCCATGCCGCAAGCATTAAGACTCTGGTCGAGACGGGAGTGGGCCTCCAGGACTGGCAGTGCCAGGTGGCAGGGGAGCCCCCAAAGCTTGTTTCGGCTGCCCGGGGGCCATCATGGACTCCGAGGGTGCAGGAGGTGATGGGGCCCATGTTTTGACCCCTGCAAGGGAGGTACAGGACCACCACAGCGCCTCACACTCCCCTCTCCTGTCCCTAGCGCATTGGATGGGCAGCGGGCAGAACATGGCGGCAACATACCATCTGGGAAACGCAACTGACTGCCGGGCCCATCCAAACCCAGTCGCTCCAGAGGACATATGCCACAGGGGACACAGGTCACAGGGTGGGAATCGCAGCCGGCCACCTCCACTCCTAATGTATCATTTGGGGAACCACCTAGAGGGATCCTTAGGGCCTTGTACTACAGGTGTGTACAGGGTGCAAACCTGTAGAAACACGTTCACCTATTCACAATGAACACCTGTTCACAAACGTTCCAATCTGCCTCGGTGTTCTGTCAGAAGGGTGTGAGGGATGGGCTGGGCTGGCTGCAGAGGCGGCGCTGTGGTTGGGGGTGGGGGGAATGCGGGCTGTTGGATGTGGGCACAGTCCAGGGCCTCAAGGTCAGCACCATAAATGGCCCTGGTACCCGCCCCCAGCCCCTTCCCCATTACCACCCCACCTCACACAACCCCGGACCCTATCCTCACTTCAGCCATCCCAAGGGTTCAATGGAATGTGTGATGGAATGGCCAGCTCACATGCAAGGTTCACCGAGGCGGATGATTGAAAGTGTTACTGTGGGCAGGTGTCAGACATTGTCGAACAATGTGGAGCACCGGAGTTCATAGCAGAGCGGGCTATCATCATCCTCCGTCCCATGGACCAGAGTCCTTGTTACTGCCAACCCAGGGTCCACACCCCATAGTGAGGCAGGTAGGAATCATGGGGGAGGATGCAGGTGCAGGGGAAGAGTGGGAGGAGGGACGCACGGAGGGTGGACATGGGAGGGGATGATCATCCGGCCTGGGTGGCGGGGTGAGGCCGAGATGAGATGGTCTTGCTGCTGCCACTGGCCAGGCCCCCTAGTCGGTGAACCTGGAGGCAATTAGAGCATCCTGTGCACAACACCCCTGGTGCATATGATGTGCGACCTCCTGGCCCTCTTCCGCATCCTCATCGTCGGACGAGGCCCGGCGTTCACCCCCTCCTCCAGCATGTTACCCCTCTGCTGCGTGATGTTGTGGAGGCTATACTGGAGGGCCCCTTCAGAGTGGTCCAGGCACCTGAACCGCATTTTCAAGGACACCGATGCACCGTTCGATAACGGCCCAGGTTGTAGCATGGACATCATTGTGGCGGGACTCCGGATTGGTCTGTGGCCTCCTGATAGCTGCCATCAGCCATGACCTCAGTGGATACGCACCGATGTGCATGATGTGCATCTCATGATCATACACCAGCTGCATGTATGTATGTAATGGTCCGCCTTTTCATTTGTCAAGGCCATCCCCTCATGTGCCGGTGCTCGTAGGGGGACATGCGTCCCGTCGATCACCCCCTGGACCTGGGGCACCCCGGATATAGCAGTGAATTCCGCTGTTTGGGAAACCTGGTGGGGTTGTTCCATATTGAAGCTGATATATTGTGCCAACCGTGGCATATGAGGCCTCCGTGACAGCACGGATGCACCTGTGCACTGAGGTCTGTGAGATCCGGGACAGGTATTCATTCAGCACCTGGAAGGACCCCAAGGTGAAAAGTTCAAGGCAACCGTCATCTTGACAGCCACTGGGAATGGGTGTCCTCTCCCATTCCCCCACGGTATCAGGTGTGCCATGATCGGGCAGATATGCTGTACAGTCCCCTGCTCAGTTGGAGTCTTCCTCGACACGTCCGGTCAGGCAGGTGCTTGAATGACAGGTGCTGCTGGTACACACGAGGTCTAATGCGGCGCCTCCTGCCCACCTACTCTTCAATCTGTTGGGCGCACAGCTCTCCATCCTCACTGGCTGGCTCCTTTTCCTCTGGGGCAGGCTGCGCTGCTGCAGGGCCCTCCCTGAGCAGCTCCTGCTCCTACAGCCTCAGTGCATCTGCCAGGGCTGCGGTGGAAAGGCAAAGGGGGGTGGGGGCATCCACATGGCCGGTGTCGCTCTGTGCAACTACGGGCCATCGTTGGCAGTCAGTGCATTGCGCAACAGCATGGCTGCCTTGCTAGTGCGCATTGGTAGTCCATGCCTGGATGCCCCTGTCCCGGCGGGTGGGGGGGGGGGGAAGGGCACCCAGCACTATGGCCCATCCCCTGGTCCCCCCCCCCACCCCGCTACTCCTGCCAGCCCTGGCAGACACCCCTACACTGGCAGCAGGACCGGCAGCCCATGCTGCGCCTCTGGGAACATGTCTTACCTCCGCTCTCTCCCTCAGCGGCCGCGGTGCCTTTGTCCTGATTTTAAAAACCACAAGTGAACCTCACCATTGGCAATTCCTCTTGGTGGATGCAAAGCATTGTGGGGAGTCCCAGAGAATACGAGGGTGGGCCCATTAATGATATGCCAACGGCGGTTACTGTCCATGCAAGTGGAATGAATTCACGCTGCTGTTGAGGCACCGGAGCATGGCATTCCGTTGGGGGCCCAGCTCCAGCCTCGATTTTTGGTTGACACGGGATTCTTCGCTCGATTGTGCATCGCACTTTCTCCATTGCTGGACAATAATCTCACCCGAGTTGTTAGAAAAAGCATCAACATTTTATTAAGCAGAAAACATAAATGAACTTACAGAAGTTGCAAGAGCTCCACCATTCTGAGGTTCAACTGGACCCTATCTACAAAGGAGAAAAGAACAAAGAACAAAGAAAAGTATTGATGTGGAGATGCCGCCATTGGACTGGGGTGAGCACAGTAAGAAGTCTTACAACAACAGATTGAAGTCCAACATGTTTGTTTCAAATCACTAGGTTTCGGAGCACTGCTCCTTCCTCAGGTGAATTCTTTCAGGTGAAAGAAAAGTACAGCACAGGAACAGGCCCTTCAGCCCTCCAAGCCTGTGCTGACCCTGCTGCCAGTCCAAACTAAAATCTTCGACAGTTCCGGGGTCTGTATCCCTCTGTTCCCATCTTATTCATGTATTTGTCAAGATGCTCCTTGAACGTCACTATCGTCCCTGCTTCCACCATCTCCTGCGGCAGCGAGCTCCAGGCACCCACTACCCTCTGTGTAAAAAACTTGCCTCGTACATCTCCCCTAAACCTTGCCCTTCGCACCTTAAACCCATGCCCCCTAGTAATTGCCCCCTCTACCATGGGAAAAAGTCTCTGACTATCCACTCTGTCTATGCTCCTCATAATTTTGTAGACCTCTATCAGGGCAGCACGGTACCATTGTGGATAGCACAAAGGCTTCACAGCTCCAGGGTCCCAGGTTCGATTCCCGGCTTGGGTCACTGTCTGTGCAGAATCTACGCATCCTCCCCGTGTGTGCGTGAGTTTCCTCCGGGTGCTCCGGTTTCCTCCCACAGTCCAAAGATGTGCAGGTTAGGTGGATTGGCCGTGATCAATTGCCCTTAGTGTCCAAAATTGCCCTTAGTGTTGGGTGGGGTTACTGGGTTATGGGGATAGGGTGGAGGTGGGGTAGGGTGCTCTTTCCAAGAGCCGGTGCAGACTCGATGGGCCGAGTGGCCTCCTTCTGCACTGTAAATTCTATGATCTAAAGGTCACCCCTCAACCTCCATCGTTCCAGTGAGAACAAACCGAATTTATTCAACCTCTCCTCATAGCTAATACCCTCCATACCAGGCGACATCCTGGGAAATCTCTTCTGCACCCTCTCTAAAGCCTCCACATCCTTCTGGAAGTGTGGCGACCAGAATTGAACACTATACCCCAAGTGTGGCCTAACTAAGTTTCTATACAGCTGCAACATGACTTGCCAATTTTTATGCTCAATGCCCCGGCCAATGAAGGCAAGCCTGCCACATGCCTTCTTGACTACCTTCTCCACCTGTATTGCCCTTTTTAGTGACCCGTGGACCTGTACACCTAGATCTCTCCGTCAATACTCTTGAGGGTTCTACCATTCACTGTATATTCCCTACCTGCATTAGACCTTCCAAAATGAATTACCTCACATTTGTCCAAATAAACTCCATCTGCCATCTCTCCGCCCAAGTCTCCAAACGATCTAAATCCTGTAGTAAAGAAAGATCAGAAGGAATCACATGAAAATTAATATGACAATGCCACACACATATGGTAAGCTTTTGGTCCATATGACAGAAAAATGTAATGCTATCAATTATACTTCAAAAAATTTAATTCAAAATGGCACTGTATCAAATCACCCAGAGCCGTGTATCCAAAATAAACAACAAATTGTCTTACTTGGCACATTTGGCTGTCACATTCTCTCACTCAAGGGACTCCATCCCAATCCTTATTAATTATGGGTGCTTCACAATTACAAAAAAGCACCATATTTCACTGACCTTATCTGTATTCATTTTGACTTGGATTAGATTGGATTTTTTTATTGTCACATGTACCGAGGTACAGTGAAAAGTATAGTTCTATGTACGTTAGAACATAGAACAGTACAGCACAGAACAGGCCCTGCAGCCCTCGATGTTGTGCCGAGCAATGATCACCCTACTCATATCCACCCTATACCAGTAACCCAACAACCCCCCCCCCCCCATTTACCTTATTGTATTAGGACACTAAGGGCAATTTAGCATAGCCAATCCACCTAACCCGCACATCTTTGGACTGTGGGAGGAAACCGGAGCACCCGAAGGAAACCCACGCACACACGGGGAGGAAGTGCAGACTCCACACAGACAGTGACCCAGCCGGGAATCGAACCTGGGACCCTGGAACTGTGAAGCATTTATGCTAACCACCATGCTACCGTGCTGCCCCAGTTCAGACAGATCATTCCATACATGAAATGAAAATACATAGGGCAAACATAAAATACACAGTGCAAATACTTAGACACAGGCACCGGGTGAAGCATACAGGAGTGCAGAACTACTCAGTAGAGAAGATGCGTGAAGAGATCAGGGGAGGGATTCTCCGATAATCGGCGCGATGGCCCGAACCCGGCGCCAAAAATGGAGCTTATCACTCCGCCGTTGGGCCCCCCGAAATGTCGCGAATTCTCCGGCCCGGAATGGGCTAGCAGCAGCGTGACGCCATTCACGACGGCGTCATCCATCACGGACGCCGCGCGGCGTCGCAGCACAAAAGATGCCCCCCCCCCCCCCCACCGCCGCGCAGCACCGAAGTTCCAGGAGCGCGACATCGAAGCGCTCCTGGATGCAGTGGACCAGAGGAGGGAGGCCCTGTATGCCGAACATGGCCGCAGGGTCACACCACGCCTCAGCCGGCACCTGTGGAGGGAGGTGGCAAAGGCCGTTAGTGCCGTGGCTGTGACAGCAAGGAGAGGCGTCCAGTGACATAAGAAGATCAATGACCTTGTCAGGGCAGCCAAGGTGAGTAACCCCCCTCCCCACCTCCGATGGGCGCTCAGCCCTAGGTGCAACTGACATGGCTGCCCCACCCATGCAGGCTGCATTGGCAGGATGGGTTACGAACCTCTGCCAACATACACACAACCGCTCGTCCGCATGTATATCTCTGCCGACCACTGTTTCCCTTTATCCCTGCTACCCTCCCGCCCCCCCCACAGGAGAAGCGCACTCCCAACAACCGGGAGCGTGTGAGGACCGGAGGGGGTCCACCTGAACTGCGTCGACTCACCATCCATGAGGAGAGAGCCCTGGAACTTGCAGGTGGACCCGAGGACCGGGAAGTTATGGATGCACAGGTCGGGGACTCACCAGAAAGTGAGACCCCCACGGCCTACCCCCCTTTTCCCCTTCCCCGATATCCCCTTCCCCCATATCCCTCTTCCCCAAATCCCCCTTCCCCCATATCCCCATCCCCATTATCCCCCATATCCCCTTCCCCCATATCCCCCTTCCCCATATCCTCCTTCCCCCATATCCCCCTCCCCATATCCCCCATCTCCCTTATCCCCCATATCCCCCTTCCCCATACCCCCCTTATCCCCTTCCCCCATATCCCCCTTATCCACCATATCCCCATATCCCCCTTCCCCATATCCCCCATCTCCCTTATCCCCCATATCCCCCTTCCCCATATCCCCTTCCTCCATATCCCCATCTCCCTTATCACCCATATCCCCTTCCCCCATACGCCCCTTATCCCCCTTCCCCATATCCCCCTTTCCCTATATCCCCCTTCCCCCATATCCCCATTCCCCCATATCCCCCTTCCCCCATATCCTCCTTCCCCCATATCCCCCATATCACCCTTGCCCCATATCCCCCTTCCCCCATATCCACCATACCCCATTCCCCATATCCCCCTCCCCATATCCCCCATATCTCCCTTCCCCCTTATCCCCATATCACCCTTGCCCCATATCCCCCATCCCCCTTATCCCTCTTCCCCCATATCCCCCATCCCCCTTATTCCCCATATGTCCCTTCCCCCATATCCCTCTTCCCTCAGATCCCCCATATCCCCCCTTCCCCCTATCCCTGTCTGCGTGTCTAACCATGCTGCTGTATTGTGTATTGCAGGACCAAACAACGACCCACCCGTCCCCGCGGATGGCGACCGCCCCCAGGACGATCCACGGCTGCCACGAGCCAGGGACAGACCCGACCCATCAGGCATATGACACCCCCAGGATGACCCAGGGCGGCCACGAGCCAGGGACAGACCCGGAGCACCAGGGAAACGACGCCCCCATCTAGTAAGAGTGCAGCGACGCCGGCAGACCCAGCGACGAGGGGGGCAGCCACAGGAACAAGCCCCCGTCACAGCCGACCGAGGACACACCTACCCAGGATGCATCTACCAAGGACACATCTACCCAGGACACTGATGCACAGGACACTGACGCACAGGACACTGACACACATGACACTGACACATAGGACACTGACGCCCAGGACGCCGATGCACTGGACACCATCGCACAGGACACTGACGCACAAGACATCCACACACAGGGAACGGATGGACAAGAATACCACTCCAGGGGACCCTGGACTTCGGGTCGGATGAGGAGCACGACATTACGCCACTGCTATCTCCTCCACCCTCCACCATCACAGAGACACTCACCTCGGTTGGGCACTTTAGCAAGGAGGCATCTGGGTCACTAACTGGTGCGCACAACACAGCCGTCCTGGTACTGCAGTGGAGGCAGAAGCAGCCGAGGGACCGGGAGGTCGGAGGGCAACCCGGCGCAAGCAACCATCTGCTGCCCAGACGGGTCCCGGGTTCCTTTAGTTGCCACACCCACCCGTAGACCCGAGGCAGGCACGGACCAAGGGACGACGAAGTGGGTGACGGCCGGCTTGCGGCAGCTGCAGCTGGAGGGGTCCACCTACGTGCAGGAGCAGGGAGTGGTGCCGGTCATGCGTGCCAACCAGGCCGAAACCGCACCAGTGGCGTCCGTGGTAGAGGCAATGGGTGCGACGGTGTCAGACATGGGTCACAGTATGCAAGGCCTGGGGCATTCCGTGCGGGCAGCATCCGTGGCCCAGGACATGGTTCCCCTCTCAAAGGAAGCCTTGAGCCAGAGCCAGCAGCAGATCGCAGAGGCGCACAACCCAGCAGGCCATGGCCCAGTGTCCGCAGGCCATCGTTGAGGGCATCGGCGCCATTGCCCAGGTGCTGGCCGGCATCGCCCAGACCCAGACAGGGATGGGCAACTCCCTGAGCTCCATGGCTGCAAACTTGCAGACCCTTATTGATACCCGGGCGGGCCTCCAGGACTGGCAGCGTCAGGGGTCGGGGGGGCGTCGGGTGCTCGGTCCGTTCACATCCCCAACCCATGTAGAGGCCCGGGGGCCATCAGGCACCCCAAGGGAGGAGGAGGTGCTAGGGCCCGTTCCGGGTACCGCTGTAGGGGAGGCCCCGGGATACCTCGACACCGCGGACTCCCCCCCCTTCCATCCCAGGTGCATCTGGTGGGCTACGGCCAGGACAGGCTGGCAGCTCACCATCCCAGTCGCCCCAGGAAATGGCCGCCAAAGGGTTCCCTCGTCACAGGGCAGGAATCACAGGAGTCCACCTCCAGTTGTGCTGTGCCATCTGGGGAACCACCTAGACGTAGTCAAAGGGCTCATAAGGCCAAAAAAATTAGACACTGAGTAAGTTGGAACGGGTGCAGGGCACAGATTAGTTCTAGGGGCTAGGGCACATGTATGAACTGTTTGTTATTAAAACCACTTTCACACCAACAGAAGCTGCCTTTGTGTTCTGTCCGATGCATGAGGGGTGTGGTGTGAGGTGAGCGCCAGTGTGTGTGTGAGGGGTGATAGAACGTCGGCCTGAGGTGAGTGTGCCCCCCCTCCCCCCAGGTTGCCCTCGCCATTCCCCCGGGCAGACGACGGTATCGTGCGCTGCAGTGTCACAGCCACATGCAGGGACGGTCCGGGTGGAGGGTGGTACCGTGGCCATGGGTCAGACATTGTCCAATGATGTAGAGCCCAGAGCTCATCGCAGAGCGGGTTTTCATCATCTTCCATGGCCTGCAATAGGCACGCTTCCACCGGCGACCGTGTGCACCCGGCCCATTGTGCCGCAGGTGGATGTGCAATGGAGTGGTGGTGTTTATGCGGGTGAGGTGAGGGTGGTCGGCTGGTGGGTGGGTGGGGTGAGGGTGGTCGGCTGGTGGGTGGGTGGGGTGAGGGTGGTCAGCTGGTGGATGGGTGGGGTGAGGCTGGTAGGCTGGTGGGTGGGTGGGGTGAGGGTGGTAGGCTGGTGGGTAGGTGGGGTGAGGGTGGTAGGCTGGTGGGTGGGTGGGGTGAGGGTGGTAGGCTGGTGCCATAGTGTGCAGTCTGTGCCAATATTCTGCAATTCCCATGCCACCCTAGTCCGTGAACCGGAAGGCTATCAGCCTGTCCTGTGCCCGCTGGCCCAGCCGGTAACAGTGGGCAGCCACCCGTCTGTCCTGACCATTGCCCCCATCCTCCTCATCTGGGGAGGTCTGTGCCTTTTCTTGCTGCTCCTCCCCTTCCCCCTCGTTTTAGCGGTTCTCCGCGTCAGTCTGTGGCCTCCGTATAGGCGTCATCAGCCATGACCAGAACGGGTAACCCCTGTTGCCCTCAGCCTGGGGGGGAGCTTCCCGCGATAATGGTGGGGTGAAAGATTGCGCCAATAAGAATGAGTCATGTACACTGCTCCGGTACCAGGCACAGACGTGCAGGATCATCATGCGGTGGTCGCAGGCCACCTGAATGTTCATGGAATAGGTCCCCTTCCTATTCGTGAACAGGACCCTGTTATCCGCAGGTGGCCGCACGGGTATCCCATCGATTGCCCTCTGGACCATGGGCATCCTGGCCGCCGCAGCGAAGCCCGCTGCCCATGCACCCTGGCTGGCCCGGTCCACAGGGGACTGGATGTAGTGGTCTGCAATGGCATATAAGGCGTCTGTCACTGCACGGATGCACAGATGCACCGATGCCTGCGAGATGCCAGACAGGCCCCCACTCGGCGCCTGGAATGACCCCGTGGCATAAAAGCTTAGGGCCACCGTAACCTTGACGCCACAGGGAGAGGGTGTTCTCCCCTAGTACCACGCGGTGCCAGGTGTGCCATCAGGTGGCAGATATGGGCGACAGTTTCCTGGCTCATCCGAAGTCTCCTCGTGCACGCCTGGTACGTGAGGTCCTGGTACGATGAGCGGGGCCCATGACCAGTACACACAGGGCCTCATTGGGTATCTCCATCGCCGTGGCACCACCACCACCTCCTCCTGCTCCTCCTCCTCATCCTGTCGTGCGGGCAGCCCCCCAGCCTGGGCGACTGCCACCTGCCTCCCTGCAGCATGCTCCTCTGTGGCAGCCTCTGCCGCCTCCCTGGCATGCTCCTGCTCCCCCAGGGCAACATGCAGAAGTGTGTCTCCCGCCATGGCGGCCAACATCGCTGGGTGATGACCAAACTTTACGGCCTGCAGGGGGTGGGGGGGATAGACGAAATGTCACCATTGCCCATACCCACACCCGCAGCCAGGTGCCATGGGCTGCATGGTCACGACTGTTGGAAGCTGGCACCTGGTCTGGCGGACAACCTCCCCAGACCCCCTCCTCCCCAGCACTCGCCCCCCGCTCCCTGGCACGCACCCTCATCCTCCCCAACACACTCCCCCTGCCCGTCACTCGCCGTCTCCCTCCCCAACACTCGCCCCTCCCTTTCCCCAGCACTCGGCCCTCCCTTACACCAGCACTCGCCCTCCCCAGCACCCACCCCCACGCCACCCGCGCCCCCCCCTCCCCCCGCCACTTGTCCCCCCTCCCCAACAATCGCCCTCTCCCAACTCGGCTCTCACCCTCTCCCTCCCCAATACGCGCCCTCTCCCTTCCCAACACTCGCCCTCTCCCTCCCCGGCACTCGCCCCCCCAAACCCCTCCCCCCCCCGCAGACCCCACCAAAACCCCCAAACCCCTCCCAAAACCCCCCCAAATCCCCCCCCCCCCAGCACGCACACTCAACGGGTTCTGTGCCCCCCCCCCCACCAACACAACTGTAGCCGTGCCATTACTTCTCCTGCGGCTGCCCAAAGCCGAGCCCTACATCCGCGCTGGCCAGCGTCAACCATCACTACTAGTTGACACCGTTAAATAGGTGGTTTGATTTACGCCGACCTGACCTGTGGTCACGTCGGCGGGACTTCGGCCCATCTGGCCGGGAGAAATCGGGCGGCCCTGCGGCCCATTGCGTCGCCCCGGGTCTTGCCATTCTCCGAGGCAGGCGGCACGATTCACGTCGACGGGATTTTTGGGGGGCCGGAGAATTTGGCAGCAGCTGGGGGCGGGATACATGCTACCCTTCGCCGATTCTCCGACCCGGCTGGGGGGGGGGGGGGGGGGGGGGGCGTCGTAGAATCCCACCCCAGACCAGTCTGTAAGTGAGTCATTTAGGAGTCTGGTAACAGCAGGAATAAGCTGCTTTTGAACCTGTGCGTGTTCTCAGGCTTTTGTATCTCCTCCATGATGGAAGAAGTTGGAAGCGTGAATAAGGTGGGTGGGAGGGGCATTTGATTATGCTGCCCGCTTTCCCAATGTAGTGGGAAGTGTAGATAGAGTCAGTGGATAGAAGGCAGTCATGTGATGGACTGGGCAGTGTTCATGACTCTCTGTAGTTTCTTGTGGTCTTGGGCCGAGCAGTTGCCATACCAGGCTGTGATGCAGCCAGACAGGATGCTTTCTATGGTTCATCTGTGAAAGTTGGTAAGAGTCAATGTGGACATGCAGAATTTCCCTAGTTTACTGAGAAAGATAGATGCTTTTGTGCTTTCTTGGTCGTAGCATCGCCATGGGTGGACCAGGACAGATTGTTAGTGACGTGCAAACCTAGGAATTTGAAACTGTCAACCATCTCCACCTCAACCTCATTGATGCAGACAGGGGTGTGCACGATACTTTGCTTCCTGAAGCAATGACCAGCTGACATTGAGGGAAAGATTGTTGTTGTTGCACCACTCCACTAGGTTCTCAGTCTCCCTCCAGTATTCTGACTCATTGCTGTTCACGTTCCGACACACTCTGGACATGAAACCATATCTGAAGATTTAGTCATATGTTTTAATTATATAATTGATGCATAACCTTAGGCTGAAGCCCACGGTCTTGGATTCATCTCATCAATCCAAGAACCATTTTGATTCCAAATGAGACACTAAAGCCTTGCAACTCCACTTGAACATATTCAGCAATAAACTGCAGAATGAATGTCAAAATCTTGGGCATATATGAAATTATGTTTTTATATCAAATTGCGTGACCATATTAAACAAATTTGTACATGATGACATTTCCATTAGATTGTTAAATTATTCACCAGAAAGTCTTTAGGATCTAAACAGTCTAAGCATAGTATTCCACTAAACAGTGTTCGAATGGCCTTACTTCCGCTCCTATGTCTTATGGCCTTATTTCTCGAGGAATTAAGGGCTATGGGGAGAGAGCGCGTAAATGGAGTTGAAATCAACCATGATTGAATGGTGGAGTGGACTCGATGGGCCGAATGGCCTTACTTCCGCTCCTATGTCTTATGGTCTTATTATGTTAAACATACCATTGAAAAATGTTAGACGTTTAGCTGCTGTAGTATAAAAAGTCAAAGTTTCTGCTGCTTTTCCACAAAACACCTTTTAATTTCCTTCAACAAACTTTACACAAAACTCTAACATCACATCACCTAACAGAAGGGCCACCTGAAGCCCCTTTACATAGCAGTGTCAATTATAGGATGTTTAACATAAATGAGACAACTAATTGGAATGTCTCTTAACCCATTACTTAACAGTCTCCCCTTCCTTGGAGGAAAAAAATAATTAGGTGAAACAAAGTTACAAGATACTCAAAAACACACACGCAATTTCCCCCCTTTTTTTTCATTTTTGGAAGAAGAAAAAAAAACAGTCACAGAAACAGGCACATTAACAATATCAAAAAGTTTCTGTGAACTAGCCCCTCCTTTTGTGAAACAGTATTAGACAACTAATTGGAATGTCTCTTTACCCATTACTTAATAAAAAATAACCTTTTTTTGCATCTGTCTCCACAGAGTCATTGAATGTAATATTTATGTGCATGTGCAGATGAAGCAGGCATGCCAAGCAATGGCCATGAAACCGAAAATACAGGGAAGACGGAGGTCCTGCTGAATTGTTTTACTCTGTTCCCTACTTAGCAGCCCACCCGATTGAAAGCAGTTTGGCTGCCAAGTGGGAAAGTCAGTGCTACAGGTCAGCAGCTGGGAACCACTGGGGATAGTTAAAATTGCCTCCACCGCATAAGATAGATTACCATCTTACTGTCAATACAGGCTCTTATAGATATTAAACAGTGCTGTGCATAAATTTAAATCTTTGTCCAAATATCTCCAACAGAACTGTGACAACAAAATAAGCCAGATGTGGCATTAGCTTTTGAAGCAGTTCATTAACTAGATAATTGACACAGGTGCTGACTGAGAAATACAATCAAAGAAGAGCTTTCCTGAATAGTATATTAGTGTGGAATTGTTCTAGAAGCATTTCAATTAGAGATGCAATCATGTATTACAGTCAAGGTAGAAATGACCCTTGAATTTTAGCGTAATAAATTATTTTGATTTCAATCTCCATAAAAATTTCCTTGTAACCTACAGACTGACCTTTACAGGCCACTTTTGAAGAAATCTTAACTATTTGTACCGCTGAGGCCTGTCAGTGTATACATGCTAGATTTCAATTTCTTGTATATTATTTTATTTCGGATGATTTTTCAACCTCAGTCGATTTTTGTCATTGCTTTAGATTGCATCCGTGCTGTACATCATTCTGTTGGCAAGATGAAAGGAAGCTAAATGTCTCCAGCCCCTGGTTTTCTGCTATGTCATTGTGTGGAACTAGCCAGGAAGAGGTGACTGTGTGCGGCTACTGATCTGTGCTGACTCAGTCAACATCTTTCATTCTGTGCTTGTACAGAAATATTTCCCTCAGATGGGCCTTATAATCTGTGGTTCTGTGTATTATTACATCAATGAAACATGTCATGGCCCATATTGCATGTAGCTTTTCATCTCTTCTGTATTTTCTGTATTTGTTTTTTACTTGTCGTGCCATGAGCTTATGTATGTTAATTATGTGGCGTGTATCTTCTCTGAGACCCAATAGTCCACAGAATCATACAGGGTTACAGCATGCAGAAATGTGGTGTCTCTTTGTTCGAACAATCTCAAACTAATCTCTGTGCCCTGCTTGCTTTCTCCACATAACCCTATTCTCCCCCTTTGCTTCAAATATTTATCTACTTTGCCGAATGCACTTAAAAAATTACAAGTGGTTGTAAAGAAATGCCTAATGACCAAACTGTAAAGCTGCAATATATGAAGACATCCATCAATGTAATACTATTAGAAATCTTAGGAATTCATTAAAACTGATATGTTGTAATGTAGTATCCATACTACAATGTTTTAGGTATAACATTCGACAAGAATCAAAAAAGCTACTTACCTGCTGTGGGAATTTTTAAATGATTTGGACAGGTAGAGCTTGCTCCTGTCTGCTCCTGTCCCATGTACATTGCACAGGCTTCCTTCAACATCACAGGATTGTACACAAAAACAGAATTACAACAATTGTGGTGAGATATGGCTCAATTATAGTTTAAGGAAAGACAATTTTGTTGTGCAATTTGCTTCTAACTTTCAGTTGCAATGGAGACAGGCATAGTTTAAATGGGACAATTGATCGTTTTCTAGCATTTGTGCCAGAGGCAGGTGCAATTTTCCAAAAATGTTTTGTCTCTTTAAGTACCTGAGCACTCATTTAAAAAAAAAGGCAATTTATGTTTCGTCTTTATATTTTTGGAGTAGCTGGAATTCAGTCCATTTAAAAATTCTGGTCTTCAATAGCATTCCTTTAAAAAAAAATGAAATGAAAATGTCAGGAGGTTTAATGAAGATTCAAATTTGTTACAATTGTGTGGAGCCGTTTTGGTTAAATCAAATATACCTCTTGAAGACGAATGCTATAGTTGTCTCAATGCTGTGATTTCTGGATAGCCTCAGGAGTGGGAGCTGGATATTGTTACAGACTGTTAATTGGTGCTGTACCTGCCATAGGTTCATACGCTGCTGGCCACAGGGATCTCAGTCTTGAAAATTGAGATAGTATCTTTGAGCAAAATAGAGGTGACTGTCAAATTGCAAGGATAAATTTAGACTAACTTGAATGCTGATGTACAATTTATATTCTAGAAATCTCAAGTCTAGACTTCCTGGCTGCATTTTGACAATAGCTACCGTGTTGCTGATTTCTTAAAAAAATTAGTCAGGACAAACATAATTATTATAATTTGTGATGTTAACAAAAAAAATTAAAGTTCTCAAAACAGGATCAAAGGGGAAAACATCTTCAACTTCTTACAAAACATAAATAGTGTTTTTCCCTTGTTCTCACACAATTCAAAGTCTGCCTCATTCAACACAGATAAATTATGGTAGATGCACAGGAGCAGCAATGGAGTTTTGTCTTGTTACATGAACTTGAACCCCCATAAAATTGTATTTGGGTAGAATTGGAAGCAGAAAAGAAAGTTGTTTGTGATATCTCAGGAGTAATATCAAAGTGCACATGTCAGACTTGATGAGGTAACCAAAAGACAGATTGTGGGATAGAGCGAGGGATAGAAAAAGAACGTGCCTGGATATTGTGAAGATAAAACTAGATGATGAAAGACAGAGCCCGGAGACATAAACATTCTTTGAATCATTCCAGTGAGAAACAACTTGGACAGGTCTCGCACTAGACTGGCACGAGCTGATTTGTTGTCACCATGCCTGATAGTGACTGAGGCAAGAATGGGTGCATAGGGAGCAAGGGGATCATTAAATTCAGCGGGCTCAGATTGCCACCCCAGGTAGCGACAGCTCACTTGGAAGAAAATAGGTTACTGTTGGTCCTGCAACCTACTCACCATTGTCCTTGTTTAGTATTTCCTCTGCTTCCTTCTAGGGCACTGCCAGAGATGTATCAAGAGTCTCTCAGTCCAATGGACACTAATGCAGAAGGCAGGTGGCATAGATTGTTTGCAGGGCTGAGAGTTACATTAACTTCTACTGTGATGAAAATTGCCAGAATGAGCTGGTATTCTTTCTGGGAGATTCACCACAGATGCAGAATGCCATCAATTGCACACACATGGAAATTCAAGCACCACCATAGCAACTGTGAGTTTACATTAACTGCAAAGGATATTTTAACATCAATGAGCCTCTGGTGTACAACCAAAGTAAAGATTCATGCACGTATGTTGCAGTTTCCTTGGGAGCGGTCAGGATGTTTGCCAGAGATTTAAAAGCGCGGGAGAGGAGCCGGAGATTTAAAAGCACGGGAGAGGAGCCGGAGACTTAAAAGCGGGAGAGGAGCCGGATTTTTAAAAGCGGGAGAGGAATCGGAGACTTAAAAGCATGGGAGAGGAGCCGGAGATTTAAAAGCGGGAGAGGAGCCGGAGATTTAAAAGCGCGGGAGAGGAGCCGGATGTTTAAAAGCGGGAGAGGAGCCGGAGACTTAAAAGCGCGGGAGAGGAGCCGGAGACTTAAAAGCAGGAGAGGAGCCGGAGATTTAAAAGCATGGGAGAGGAGCCGGAGATTTAAAAGCGGGAGAGGAGCCGGAGATTTAAAAGCGGGAGAGGAGCCGGAGATTTAAAAGCGGGAGAGAAGCCGGAGATTTAAAGGCGGGAGAGGAGCCGGAGATTTAAATGCGGGAGAGGATACGGACATTTAAAAGCGGGAGAGGAGACGGAGATTTAAAAGCGGCAGAGGAGACGGAGATTTAAAAGCGCGGCAGAGGAGACGGAGATTTAAAAGCGGGAGAGGAGCCGGAGATTTAAAAGCGGGAGAGGAGACGGAGATTTTAAAAAGCGGGAGAGGAGCCGCAGATTTAAAAGCGGGAGAGAAGCCGGAGATTTAAAAGCGGGGGAGGAGCCGGAGATTTAAAAGCGGGGGAGGAGCCGGAGATTTAAAAGCGGGAGAGGAGCCGGAGATTTAAAAGCGGGAGAGGAGCCGGAGATTTAAAAGCGGGAGAGGAGCCGGAGATTTAAAAGCGGGAGTGGAGTCAGAGATTTAAAAGCGGGAGAGAAGCCGGAGATTTAAAAGCGCTGGAGAGGAGCCGGAGATTTAAAAGCGGGAGAGGAGCCGGAGATTAAAAAACGTGAGTGGAGTCAGAGATTTAAAAGCGGTAGAGAAGCCGGAGATTTAAAGGCGGGTGAGGAGCCGGAGATTTAAATGCGGGAGAGGATACGGAGATTTAAAAGCGGCAGAGGAGACGGAGATTTTAAAGCGGCAGAGGAGACGGAGATTTAAAAGCGCGGCAGAGGAGACGGAGATTTAAAAGCGGCAGAGGAGACGGAGATTTAAAAGCGGGAGAGGAGCCGGAGATTTAAAAGCGGGAGAGAAGCCGGACATTTAAAAGCGGGAGAGGAGCCGGAGATTTAAAAGCGGGAGAGGATACGATGATTTAAAAGCGGGAGAGGAGCCGGAGATTTAAAAGCGGGAGAGGAGCCGGAGATTTAAAAGCGGGAGAGGAGCCGGAGATTTAAAAGCGGGAGTGGAGTCAGAGATTTAAAAGCGGGAGAGAAGCCGGAGATTTAAAAGCGCTGGAGAGGAGCCGGAGATTTAAAAGCGGGAGAGGAGCCGGAGATTAAAAAACGTGAGTGGAGTCAGAGATTTAAAAGCGGTAGAGAAGCCGGAGATTTAAAGGCGGGTGAGGAGCCGGAGATTTAAATGCGGGAGAGGATACGGAGATTTAAAAGCGGCAGAGGAGACGGAGATTTTAAAGCGGCAGAGGAGACGGAGATTTAAAAGCGCGGCAGAGGAGACGGAGATTTAAAAGCGGCAGAGGAGACGGAGATTTAAAAGCGGGAGAGGAGCCGGAGATTTAAAAGCGGGAGAGAAGCCGGACATTTAAAAGCGGGAGAGGAGCCGGAGATTTAAAAGCGGGAGAGGATACGATGATTTAAAAGCGGCAGAGGAGACGGAGATTTAAAAGCGCGGCAGAGGAGACGGAGATTTAAAAGCGCGGCAGAGGAGACGGAGATTTAAAAGCGCGGCAGAGGAGACGGAGATTTAAAAGCGCGGCAGAGGAGACGGAGATTTAAAAGCGCGGCAGAGGAGACGGAGATTTTAAAAAGCGGGTGTTCTGTAAGGAGCGGATATTAATTGAAGAGTGACGTCACATGAGGGCTGTGATTGGATTGGTCAAGAGAGGATCTGCTGCTAAATAGTCCTGACTGGCAAGTAGTTTTTCTTTTCAGTGGCTTTTTTTTCTGTTTTCTTTTGTTTTTTGGCACTGTAGTTGTACAAGTAAAACTAAGGTTTAAGACATGGCAGGAGCTCCTAGAACCACGTCATGATCCTCGTGTGTGATGTGGGAGCTCAGGGACACGTCCACTGACCCTGGCTCTTTCACATGCAAGAAGTGTGTCTAGCTGCAGCTCCTGTTAGACTGCTTGACAGCTCTGGAGCTGCGGGTGGACTCACCTTGAGCATCCGCGATGCTGAGGACGTCGTAGATAGCACGTTTAGAGAGTTGGTCACACCGCAGGTGAAAATTACTGAGGGAGATAAAAATGGGTGACCAAAAGACAGAGCAACAGTAGGAAGGCAGTGTAGGTGTCCCCTGCGGTCATCATCCTGCAAAACAGGTATACCGATTTGGATACTGTTGGCGGAAATGGCTCACCAGGGGAAGGCAGCAGCAGCCAGGTTCATGACACCGTGGCTGGCTCTGCTGCGCCGCAGGGCAGGAAGAAAAATGGCAGGGCGATAGTGATAGGGGACTCGATCGTAAGGTGAATAGACAGGTGGTTATGCGGACGCAATCGAGATTCCAGGATGGTATGTTGCCTCCCTGGTGCAAGGGTCAAGGATGTCTCTGAGAGGCTGCAGGACATTCTGGGGGGAGAGAGTGAACAGCCAGCTGTCGTGATGCACATAGGCACCAACAATATCGGTACAAAACGGGATGAGTCCTACAAGCTGAATTCAGGGAGTTAGGAGTTAAACTAAAAAGTAGGACCTCAAAGGTAGTAATCTCAGGATTGCTACCAGTGCCACGAGCTAGTCAGAGTAGGAATATCAGGATAGATAGGATGAATGCATGGCTTGAGAGATGGTGCAAGAGGGAGGGATTCAAATTCATGTGGCATTGGAACCGGTTCTGGGGGAGGTGGGACCAGTACAAACCGGACGGTCTGCATCTGGGCAGGACTGGAATCGATGCCTTGGGGGGGGGGGGGGGGGGGGGGGGGGGTAGTTGGCTAGTGCTGTTGGGGAGGGTTTAAACTAATGTGGCAGGGGGATGGGAACGGATGCAGGAAGTCGGAGGGAAGTTAAACAGGGCCAGAAACAAAAAGCAGTAATGGGGAAAGTGTAAGGCGGAGAAACCATAGTAAAAAATAAAAAAGGGTCACAGTGTACAGTGACTGAGGAGAGTGTGAAAGGGGAGGTGGTCCATGCAGAATTGATGGTGTTGTACCTAAATGTGTGCAGTATGCGGAACAAGTTAAATGAGCTTGCTGTGCACATTGACATTGACCGGTACGATGTTGTGAGCATCACAGTGATGTGGCTGCAAGGGGATCAGAGCTGGGATCTAAATATCCAAGGATATTGGGCAGCACGGTAGCACAAGTGATGAGCACTGTGGCTTCACAGCACCAGGGTCACAAGTTTGATTCCCTGCTGGGTCACTGTCTGTGCAGAGTCTGCACTTTCTCCCCGTGTCTGCGTGGGTTTTCTCCGGGTGCTCCGGTTTCCTCCCACAGTCCAAAGACGTGCAGGTTAGGTGGATTGGCTATGATGAATTGCCCTTAGTGACCAAAAACAAAGGTTTGGAGGGGTTATTGGGTTACGGGGATAGGGTGGAAGTGATGGCTTAAGTAGGTCAGTGCAGACTCGATGGGCCAAATGGCCTCCTTCTGCACTGTATGTTCTATGTCTATGTTTAATATGTCCTATCGAAAGGACAGGCAGACGGGCAAAGGATGCGGGGTTATATTGTTATCAAGGAATGAAGTTAAATCGATAGCAAGGAGCGATATAGGATCAGGAGGTATAGAATCTCTGTGGGTAGATTGAGGAATCGCAAAGGTAAAATAATAATAATCTTTTATTGTCACAAGTATGAAGTTACTGTGAAATGCCCCTAATCGGCACATTCCGGTGCCTGTTTGGGTAAGCTGGTACTGAAATTGAACCCCCGCTGCTGGCTTTGTTGTGCATTACAAACCAGCTGTCTAGCCCACTGAGCTAAACCAACCCCTGGTTTAAAGAGCCTGATGGGAGTTATGTACAGGCCCCCTAGCAGTAGTCAGGATGCAAGGGGGCTGCAGAAGGATTTGGACAAGCTAGGAGAGTGGGCAGTGAAGTGGCAAATGAAATACAATGTGGAAAAGTGTGAGGTTATGCACTTTGGAAGGAGAAATTTAGGCATAGACTATTTTCTAAATGGGGAAATGCTTACAAAATCAGAAGCACAAAGGGACTTGGGAGTCCTTGTTCACGATTCTCTTAAGGTTAATGTGTAGATTCAGTCGATAGTTAAGAAGGCAAATGCAAGGTTAGCATTCTTTGATTTGATTTGATTTATTATTGTCACATGTATTAGTATACAGTGAAAAGTGTTTTGTTTCATGTAAAGAGGGCTAGAATAAAAGACCATGGAGATACTTCTAAGGCTGTATAAGGCTCTGGTCAGACCCCATTTGTAGTATTGTGAGCAGTTTGGGGCCCTGTATCTAAGGAAGGCTGTGCTGGCCTTGGAAAGGGGCCAGAGGAGGTTCACAAGAATGATCCCTGCAATGAGGACTGTTGAGGACTCTGGATCTGTACTCGTTGGAGTTTAGAAGGATGAGGGGGGATCTTATTGAAACTTACAGGATACTGCGTGGCCTGGATAGAGTGGACTGAAGAGGATGTTTCCACTTGTATGAGAAACTAGAACCAGAGGACGCTATCTCAGACTAAAGGGACAATCTTTTAAAACAAAGATGAAGAGAAATTTCTTCAGCCAGAGGGTGGTAAATCTGTGGAACTCTTTGCCGCAGAAGGCTGTAGAGGCCAGAGATAGATAGGTTTTCGATTAATAAGGGGATCAGGGGTTATGGGGAGAAGGCAGGAGAATGGGGATGAGAAAAAATCAGCCATGATTGAATGGCGGAGCAGACTCGATGGGCCGAGTGACCTAATTCTGCTCCTATGCCTTACAGTCTTATGGTCTTAATTGTGACCATCCAACATTGCAGACCATTTTGTCCCAGGAACAAACATAAAGGCTGGCTCACAAGAGACAAGGGGAGAAGGAGGTGGAGGAGGAGGAAGTATATTAAGATGGGTCTCCTTCTACCTCACTAGCTGCATACATCAAGATAAAAGCAAATTACTGTGGATGCTGAAACCAAAACAGAAAATGCTGGACAATCTCAGCAGGTCTGACAGCATCTGTGGATAGAGAAGGGAGTTAACATTGTGAGTCTGGATGGCTGTGACAGATGCTGTCAGGTCCACTGAGATTGCCCAGTATTTCTTGATCTTGTAGCTGCATACATTGCTGCCTGACCTGCCAGACATATTCAAAGATGAACCATTGGTGACTCACAGAACAAAATTAAATCCTCTGGGCCACTCCCAATTCTAGCGCCAATGAGCCACTCACCCTACCTCCCTTTCTACTAAACAGAATATTAACCACTAGTTCACCCATTGCACATTCAACCATTGGACCCCAGGAGGTATTGATAGCCATCATGAATCAAAAGAAAGACCAAGATCACACTCAGATACAATAATGGTGAAGATGTGGAGGTAGTGCTGATCAATAAACTTTATGTCATTATAAGGACAGGACAATTAACACAGCATTTTTTCAAATGCCTACATGCACACACTTGATTAATTGCAATAGGTTTCCTTTATGCTTCGTACCACTTATACACTTCATACCCCTCTGGCTTCAAGAGAGGTAGAGCTAGGTTGCACAGATCCCTGTCTTGTCTGATGAGATGCCCCTTGGCCTACACTTCCTGGGCTATGGAGCTCCTGATGTCCCTGCCAAAGATTGGGTTGAACTTCTTCATTCTCTTCTCAGCTGTGGAGAGTTTGCATGGCACAAATGTCAGTTCCTAGCTAATTTGCTAAAGCACCTTGAGTATATTCCTTGCCAACTAATGCCCCCAGAATTCATCATCCGTATCCAGCTGAGCAAAGCTTGGAAGGACTTTTCCCTTGAGGCATACCCATCACAGCTGTCCCTGCTACCAGTGTCTGCTTGTTCTCATTTGTTCATTGTGAATCACATTTGATTTTGATTTGATTTGATATTGATTTTATTGTCACATGTACCGAAGTACAGTAAAAAGTATTTTTCTGCAGCCAAGGGAATGTACACAGTACGCACATAGTAGACAAAAAAGAATAAAAAACAGAATACATTGACAAATGGTACATCGACAAACAGTGATTGGTTACAGTGTGGAACAAAGGCCAAACAAAGCAAATAGATGAGCAAGAGCAGCATAGGACGTCGTGAATAGTGTTCTTACAGGTAACAGATCAGTCCGAGGGAGAGTCGTTGAGGAGTCTTGTAGCTGTGGGGAAGAAGCTATTCCTATATCTGGATGTTGTAAAATTTACAGTGCAGAAGGAGGCCATTCGGCCCATCAGACCTGCACCAAACCTTGGAAATAGCATGAAGCCCACACCTCCACCCTATCCCAGTAACCCCACCTAATCGTTTTGAACACTGAGGGCAATTTGCCATGACCAATCCACCTAACCTGCACATCTTTGGACTGTGGAAGAAAACCGAGCACCTGGACGAAACCCACGCAGACACGGGGAGAACATGCAGACTCCGCACAGACAGTGACCCAAGCCAGAATAGAACCTGGGACCATGCAGCTGTGAAGCGACAGTGCTAAACACTGTGCTACTGTGCCGATGTGCGGGTCTTCAGACTTCTGTACCTTCTTCCTGATGGAAGGGTCTGGAAGAAGGCAATGCCTGGGTGGGAGGGGTCTCTGATAATGCTGCCTGCCTTCCTGAGGCAGCGGGAGGTGTATACAGAATCAATGTGGAGGTGGCAAGCTTGTGTGATGTGTTGTGCTGAGTTCACCACACTCCGTAGTTTCTTGCGATCTTGGACCGAGCAGTTGCCATACCAGGCTGTGATGCAGCCGGATAGGATGCTCTCTGTCGCACATCTGTAGAAGTTTGTGAGAGTCAATGCAGACATGCCAAATTTCTTTAGCTTCCGTAGGAAGTAGAGACATTGTAGAGCTTTCTTAACTGTTACATCAATGTGAGTGGACCAGGACAGACTGTTGGTGATGGTGACCCCCAGGAACATAAAGCTATCGACCATCTCCACTTCGGAGCCATTGATGCAGATGGGAGTGTATGTCGTGCTATGCTTCCTGAAGTCGATGATCAGTTCCTTAGTCTTTCCGACATTTAGAGAGAGGTTGTCTTCGGTACACAATGCAACCAAGTGATTTATATCCCTTCTGTAGTCTGATTTGTTGTTATGATGTGGAGATGCCGGCGCTGGACTGGGGTGAGCACAGTAAGAAGTCTTACAACACCAGGTTAAAGTCCAACAGGTTTGTTTCAAACACAAGCTTTCGGAGCACTGCTCCTTCACCTGAGGAAGGAGCAGTGCTCTGAAAGCTAGTGTTTGAAACAAACCTGTTGGACTTTAACCTGGTGTTGTAAGACTTCTTACTGATTTGTTGTTGTTTGAGATAGGGCCCACCACAGTCGTGTCATCCACAAACTTATAGATTCAGTTGGAGTTAAATCTTGCCACACAGTCATGTGTGTATAGGGAGTACAGTAGAGGACTGAGCACACATCCTTGAGGACTATTGTGAAGAAGGTGCTGTTCCCTATCTTGTCAGATTGCAGACTGTTGGTGAGGAAGTCAAGGATCCAACTGCACAGGGAGGGGTCAAGTTCAAGATAACAGAGTTTGATTATTAGTCTTGTCGGGCTAACAGTGTTGAAGGCGGAGCTATAGTCTAGTCTATGAACAGCAGTCTTACGCAGGTGTCCTTGTTGTCGAGGTGTTCGAGTGTTGATTGTAGAGCCAAAGATGGCATCTGCTGTGGACCGGTTGCGTGATAGGCAAACTGCAGTGGATCGTGACCGTCTGGGAGGCTGGCAGTGATCCGTCTCATGACTAGCCTGATCGAAGCATTTCATGATAACAGACATCAGGGCCACCAGTCGGTAGTCGTTGAGGCAGGCTACCTTGTTTTTCTTTGGTACTGGGATTATTTATGGTGGTATTCTTGAAGGAGGTGGGGACCTCAGAGCAGAGGAGTGAGGTGTTGAAGATATCTGTGAATACACTCGGCAGTTGGTCTGCGCGGGCTCTGAGTGCTCATCCAGGGACTTTGTCTGGGCCCTTCGCTTTCCGCGGATTCACTTTCAGGAAGGCAGCTCTTACGTCTAAGGCTGTAATAGTGGGTATGGGTGTGTCCAGGGCTGTTGGGGCGGGTGGCACTGATGCATTGGCTGACTGCTCAAAGCAGGCACAGAGCCTGTTCGGATCATCGGTAGGGATGCTCCAGCTCCAGATATTCCGCCTGGCCTTGCTTTGTAGTCTGTGATCTTGCGTAGGCCCTGTGTAGTCGATGTGGGTTAGTGTCGTTGGCCTGGGACTCTAGTTTGATGCTGTATTGTCTTTTTGCATCCCGGATGGCTTTCCGTACATCGTACCTGGATTTCTTATATAGGTCTGGGCCATCAGACTTGAACGCCTCCGTCATGAACTTCAGCAGGAAGTGAACCTTTTGGTTGAGCCAGAGTTTCCGATTGGGGAACACCAGTATTGTCTTCTCTGGTACACAGTCCTCGACACACTTACTGATGAAGTCTGTGAAGGTGGTTGCGTACTCGTCCAGGTTAGCTGCCGCGGCCTTGAATATGGACCAGTCCACAGACTCCAAGCAGTCTCGGAGGATGTCCTCAGATGTCTTGGACCAGGGTTTTCTTGACTGGCTCAGCTCGCTCGAGTTGCTGCTTGTAAGTCGGAAGTAGGACTACTGACTTGTGGTCAGGGAATGGAGCGGTAGGCACCTTTGATGCTTGTGTAGCAGTGGTCCAGGGTGTTTGCACCTCTGGTGGAGCAGGAGATATGTTGATGGAGTTTGGGTAGAACCTTCCTGAGGTTGGCCTGTTTGAAGTCTCCAGACATGATTGTCAGGGCTTCGGGGTGATTTGTTTCTTGGTTGTTGATGGTGGAATGTAGTTTGTCAAGTGCTTTCTTCACTTGCGCCTGGGGTGGGATGGAGATTGCTGTGATGAGTTCCGAGGTAAATTTACGTGGCAGGTAGAAAGGGCGACACTTCACGGTAAGGTTTCTAGGTCAGGGAAGCAGTGGCACACTAGGGAGCACCACATCCGAGCACCAGGAGGTGTTGATCAGGAGGAAAACACCCCCACCCTTCGACTTGCCTGAGGCCATTGTGTGGTCCATCCGGTGGATTGAAAAACCTTTGGGTTGGATGGCGCAGTCACCAAACCAAATTTGGTTTGCTCTTACCACCTACCTGTTCTACCATTATAGAGCGACAACAACAAAATTGAGTTACTCACTGTGAACAAACATCAAAACCAAGACATTTTGGTCAAAGAGAAAGTTTTAGCGAGAAACTATTCTTCAAGTGAGAAATGGGTACCTGCCACAATACTCGCAAAGATGGGGCCTAGTTCTTATATGGTGCAAACCAATTACGAGAGAGTTTGAAGGAGACACACAGATCAAATTCTCACTTCAATAAGTGAATTTGGAGAGTCGGTATCCCAAAAGCCAACATCTGACGCTCAAGGTTTGGGAATTTGGAAATCCCAGAACCTATAATCAAGGGTGGGTCGAATTCAGGTTCTACACCAGCTGAACCCACAGCATTTGGAGTAGCTAAAGAAGAACCAATTTCATCAGATGATGTGCCTGAGCCAAGTAGTCAACAGACTACCGAGTGCCTGAAAACAAGGGCTCCTGAACGACACATTCTGCCTAAATGGAACCGATGTCCATCTGAAAGACTCATACTAATTGCGTAGATATAAATATATAACTGTGTATAATAATACTTAGGAAAATAACTATTGCTCATAGTGAGTAAGAGTTAAAGTTAATGTTATTTGTTGTATTACTGAAGTAAAGGGGGGGGGGGGGATGTTATGTATTGTAAACCAATGCATCTCTGTGCAATGTGCCACATGATTACATGGTGACATTATCAGAGGGACTGCGGGCATTTCCCCCCTCGTTCATCTTAGATTGTGAGCAGGCAACACCTCTCTGAGAAAGTCTGACTAGCTGGACTAGATGATTAAGTAACCTACGGTGTGGCAACTTTTTCATCCTTTGTCTCTACTATAAATTAGAACAGAACCCCTAAATATATAACATTTACCTAGTTGAATTTTTCAACTACAGTAAATCTATCCTTTTATATTCCTAAACCAAAATTTGTAACTTTTATGGAAACTCAAGGTTTATATTTTTAAAGACAGAATACAGTGTGAATAGGGCAGCACGGTGGCACAGTAGTTAGCATTGCTGCCTCACGGCGCCGAGGTCCCAGGTTCGATCCCGACTCTGGGTCACCGTCCGTGTGGATTTTGCACATTCGTCCCCGTGTTTTCATAGGTTTCGCCCCCACAGCCCAAAGATGTGCAGGGTGGGTGGATTGGCCACACAATATTTTGCCCCTTAATTGGATCAAATGAATTGGGTACTCTAAATTTATTTGAAAAAAGAAAATAGTGTGAAGTATACTGTATCACTCTGGTTGCTAAGTGGCAATTTGCCACTAAGGCAATTCAAGTTGCAGTAATTAGGACATCCTGAGCTCAATTGCTGTTGGTGAGTTACTGGCAGATTGCGGCACATTTCTATTTTCCTGGTTTGAGATTAGAAGAATGTGTTCTCTCCTTTACAGCTTTTATATTTTGAAGTCTGATCTCTAATTACCTGGCTGTGTTGCCCGCAGTGGGTGGAATTTAATAAAAAGCATGCGAGTCCCAACAACAAAATTGGATGTGAGCCCCTTGTGCTCTGGTGCACTCGCAATTCAAATTAAGATTTAACGGGCCAGCAGCAGGCATCTGAGACACATATATGGCGGGAACGGGTATTCATTGGTGGATTCCACTGGCAGGGATAATATAGCATATGGACGGCTACAAACGTGTATTCTGGACAAACAGGAGACTCTGCAAAATGACCACCACTCTCCTATCCACCTCCATTCTATTATGTGTTCTATTTCTTGTTGCAACTCTTCAACTCCCTCATTCCTCCTTAAACCTCTCCTCCCTTATTATTCTTTTGCGTCCTGGCTCCCCCATCACATCCAAGTCCCTTCAACACACTTTGAGGATGTTTGAGCCTGGATAGAGATTGGCCCCACAAGTTAGCAATGACTACCTGCTGATTCTCCTCTTCACCATCAGGAAATGGCAGAAGGTGCTCTTTCCCACAGATCGCAACAAAAGGATGGCCTAGCTGGAGATCAGCAGGGAGAGACATTTCCTTTATTGTGGAAGAATTGATGTTGTATATTTGCATTCAGTTTTTATTGGATATTCACCTTGGTGTCCACTTTTGTACTCGCCAGTCTGTGGGACATGGCTGAACATATAGAGGGAGCTGGGCAGAGGGAAGAAAGCGCTTGAAGAATTGTACGCCGCTATAATGGAACAGAGCATTCGGATACCTTCTTCATCCAGGGGACTTCAACCAGGTCAACCTCAAGAGTGTACTGGTAAAATTCCACCAACACATCCGCTGTCCCACCAGGGGCGCCAACACTCTTGGCCACTGCTACATAAAAATCAAGTGCACCTACAGATCCATTCCCCCGGCGGCACTTCGGAAATTGGACCGTATGATGATGCTCCTTCTCCCGGCATACAAGCAGAAGCTTAAGCGGGAGAATCTGGTTAATGCCAAAGAAGCAGTCTTTTCCATTATGTAAATAAAAGGGTTTGGTGTTGAAAGACTGGCCTTGGTGAGATTATTACATTGGCGATGAGGAGTAAACAAGTTTTTTTTTTCCAAGCAAGCTTCATTTGAGAACAAGCGACTTCTCCAGTAAGGAAATAAAAAGCCCCTCTTCGCTAAGCGGAGAAGACTTGGCCCAATGCACAGAGCATGTGTGTAACTTCTTCTGGGCTAATTATATTGAATGGGATGAAAAACAGTAAGTGGTTTGATTGACAGCAGGCGGGGGCTGGATATTCAGTGTGATAAAATGTCTGACCTATCCAGATGCCACTGACTCAAAGACATTTAGCTAATTAGTAGATTTGATTACAAACCATAATGATTTGAAGCCCTCTACAGTCGAGAGATACCACTTTAACACAGTAGGGAAAAGGCCTGTCACAAGGGACATGATCTACATGAATGGGGACAGAATCCCATAAGGTGAGATTAGCAGGGTGTTTGCCAGTGCTCGGAGCGCCGAGAAACTCCCCACTATCTAACACCCATCCAGATAGATCAGGGGCCTCAGTGGGGAACTCTACAACAAGCATACACTTTGCCCCGTTTTCTGTACTGAGGAGCACGGCTCGCCAGAACTCGTCAGTGCAGTGAGAGATCAGGATGCCATTTTTAAATGGTGTCCCAATCTCTTGAACCTCCAATGCGACCCCGGAGCGCCTCTAAGCCCCAACTCACTATAAGAAGGTCCCCCAGATCCCCAAATCCTCCAGACCCACACAGAACATACTCTGGCCCGATCAACATCGTGCAAAAATGCCAGCTTGGCAGTGCCAACCTGGCACCCTGGCAGTGCCCCTGACAGCTGGCACTGTCAGCTGGGCACTTTGGCAATGCCAGGCTGGCACCTAGGTGGCAGTGCCAAGGTGCGAGATGGCAGTATCAGGGTGATCAGGTGGCACTAGCAGTGCCAGGGTACCACCCTGCCCAGAGGTCATGCAGCTGGGGGCCTCCAATCCCCTGGGAGATTCTCATGAGTGCCGTTTCATCTGGTCCACGTTTGTGGAGACCAGTACTGAATGGCACTTGCCCAAGCTCTCCAAGGTGAGGGAGTTAGATCCCACGCCTTGGTTAGATCTCGTGAACGCATTTTAGAGGGAGACTGGCTGCTTCATTCGGGCTGCACGGTAGCATTGTGGATAGCACAATTGTTTCACAGCTCCAGGATCCCAAGTTCGATTCTGGCTTGGGTGACTGTCTGTGCGGAGTCTGCACATCCTCCCCGTGTGTGCATGGGTTTCCTCCGGGTGCTCCGGTTTCCTCCCACGGTCCAAAGATGTGCAGGTTAGGTGGATTGGCCATGATAAATTGCCCTTGGTGTCCAAAATTGCCCTTAATGTTGGGTGGGGTTACTGGGTTGTGGGGATAGGGTGGAGGTGTTGACCTCGGGTAGGGTGCTCTTTCCAAGAGCCGGTGCAGACTCGATGGGCCGAGTGGCCTCCTTCTGCACTGTAAATTCTATGATTAATCTATGATTCTAATGTACAGGTTTTCCAGAAAGTGATCCTACCCACAATGGGTGGGATCCACATCGTGACATCTCGCAAGATCCCGTTAGATCTCGTGAGGTGAGAGACAGCATGGTGGTGCAGTGGTTAGCACTGCTGCCTCATGGCGCCGAGGTTCCAGGTTCGATCCCAGCTCTGGGTCACTGTCCGTGTGGAGGTTGAACATTCTCCCCGTGTTTGCATGGGTTTTGCCCCCACAACCCAATGCTAAATTGCCCGTAGTGTCCTAAAAGTAAGGTTGGGGGGGGGGGTTGTTGGGTTACGGGTATAGGGTGGATACGTGGGTTTGAGTAGGGTGATCATTGCTCGGCACAACATCGAGGGCCGAAGGGCCTGTTCTGTGCTGTACTGTTCTATGTTCTATGTTCTATGTACAGGGTAGATGGATTAGCCTAAATTGCCCCTTAATTGGAAAAAAATGAATTGGGTACTCTAAATATATATTTTTAAAATCTCACGAGGTGTGGGGATCTGTGTAGATCCCAGAAGTTCGATCTCCCGGCATCTACTGGTCGCAGTGCGCCGCACCGCACTGCTTTTCAGGAGAATCCAACCTGGATTTTAAAACAATTATCAAAATAGCCCTATCACTGGAACATGCAGAAAAAGGGGCTCAGGAGCTACAAGTGGCATCAGACAGAAATATCCTCCAGTTAATGGGAGGGGCCTTGTGCAATATTGACCATTCCTCAACTGAGGTTGCTTGGTAAGTAAGATGTCAGATCGTCCATTACAATATCGGAGATCAACTCGCATCACCTAGCAGTCAAGGAAATTCAATGATGGCCCCAAGAATATATGGGAACATGTCCCGGACGTTAGCAAATGCCAGATAGACTTTTAAAACTGTTAAGAACAAATAACCTGCGGCACCCATAGAGACCATATTGGCATGATTATTAATCAAAAAGAAATTATGACTCTGCAAGAACAGAAAGAGCATTCCAAACAGGCGATCACATTTATGTGAGGAACTTCGGAGATAGTCCCAGTTGGGTCCCTGGGATCATAATGGAGAATACGAGGCCAGTGTCATACAAAGTGACGGTCCAGGGTAAGGCTCCTGTCAGAGCAGGGAATCCATCGAAGCCTAGTTCTCGGCCATGGAGGTGGCCACCTCCAGTACAGCTCGAAGCCGCCAGCACATGTCCCTCCGGATAAAGATGAAATGGACTCTGTGATGGAAGCAGAGGAAATTGGTGCCCTGACTGAAGTGGACCCCACAGAGGAATCTGCTTCAGTAACTCTTCATGCTCACGAAGGTCCTCAATTCAGTTCACACCACCAGATCGGGTCCGACCCTCGACTGACCTCAGACTGGTCACCAACGGCTGGGACTTTCTCACAGCAAGGGGACTGGGAGACAAATAGACTTAAGGGGGGAGGGATGATGTCATGGCCATGAGGTCTCAGGGGATCATCAATAGATCTCCTTGGGGGCTTCTTGGAATATGAAACTCCTTGTTGAGCGGGCGAGAGCTCGCACAATGGGACACGAGCTGCTGCAGTTTAAAACCCTCTGCTTCAACCCAGGCCAGTATTCTGTAGGTTTGATGTACCATCAATTCGACTCAAGACACAATTAGGATCCGAACTGTGGCTTTAATCAGCTAGTTGTTAGCCCGGTGGTCGACTACAGAGAATGGTCGACCGCCGGGAACTCTGGGTACTTATACCCCACCTCGGAGGCGGGGCCTACTTGCCTCTCGACCAATTGGAGAGCAGTCACATGACTAGTCCCAACCAATCTGACGAGAGGCACATGACCAGCCAGAGCTAATGGGAAGCCAGTGCTCTGTACCAATGGCAGTGCTCATATCCATACCACCACAAGGTTCCTGGTTTGGACTTGCGTGCTGCAAGCAGCAATTGCGGCCTTTTCCAATATGTAAATAAAAGTGGATGATGTTGGTAGACTTGACTTGCTGGGATCATTACACCAACCAACACGCTTCTGAGCCTACTGATCCTCTGTGCCATGTTTTCCCAGTGAGTTCGGTACCAAACACATGCTGGTTAAAATAGGGTCAAATTCCAACATCTGATTGTCATTGAGGCCCTCACTTGCCTGGGATGAAGGCCTCAAACACTGCCCAAAAGTGACATGAATGGCACGGCTTCAGTGAGTGTTGTGTTTTGATTCTTTAAACATGCAAGTCCCATCTTCACAGGCATATTGGAGAGTTAAAATCAGTGCTGTCGAGCCAGTGAAGACAATTGTTGGCCTGTAACCTTTCTAACTTGACGCAGAAATTACCAGTATGTTGATATTTTGCAAACTAGATACAACACCACAATCCAAAATGACAACTGTTATGAAAAAGATTATTTATGAATAATATTATTATTGTTAAATCAATTTGCAGGAAATGACTTTTTCACTAACATTGCTGTGGAAGGACATAAAATTTTACAGCGCAGCATCCGGCCGTTTGACCCAACGAGACTATACTGGTGTTCGTGTTCCACGTGAGTCTCTTCCCAGCTCACTTCATCTCACTGTGTCAACATATCCTTCTGTTCCTTTCTCCCACATGAGGCAGAAATCATGTTGCAAATTCATTTCTCCTTCTGCTGCTTGCATAATCTCCTGCAAATGAACACATCAATGTTTTTTTCACTCTCTGAGCTTTCGTGGAATCTCTTTTGGCTGCAGGTCAATATCATTACAGTAAACAATGGGTGCTAAATAAGAAGTCGGAAACTGACCATTCATTTTACACCAGATTAGATTTCCTTTCATATTATGTGTTAGGGAGGTCTTGTGTCACAGTGGGTAGCGTCCCTGTCTCCCAGCCAGAGATTTGGCTTCGAGTCCCACCCACGACTTGATGGCCAAGGTGCGTCCATAATGCGGTCAAGCAGGTCGAGTGTGTCAACCGGAAAATCATTGTGAACACACCAATGGCTGGCGGTAAGGGCAGGAGAAGACACCAGGTCAGCTCTACTTTATGTGGAGTGGCACCCTTCAAGCTATACGCCCTCAGTGACAGACTAGTGACCTGTTCCAGGAATTACTAACTATGGAAAGAGATGAAAGCCTTAGTGCACAACTAGGTGTGGGAATACAATTGGAATTGTGTGTCGAATGGTCAGTTGGTTTAATCTGTTCAATGAATGAATGAAAATGAAATTCACTTATTGTCACGAGTCTTCAATTAAGTTACTATGAAAAGCCCCTAGTCACCACATTCTGGCGCCTGTTTGGGGAGGCTGGTACGGGAATTGAACCGTGCTGCTGGCCTGCCTTGGTCTGCTTTAAAAGCCAGCGATTTAGCCCAGTGTGCTAAACCAGCCCCAATGATTAGCGACTGCCCATTTTACAATCTCATCAAAGATGGGTTTCATTCCCCATATTTCAGAGCGAAGTGAAGAACTGGCATTTTTGTTTAAATATTAGAGTGTGCAGTCATAATTCTGTTAAATTTCAATCTCTGAGATGTGACCCAGATTCACATCAGTTTGGGTGTCATGTTAGAATAATATGTTTTGTGCTGACATCATTGTGGAAGATGGGCTCAAGCCCCATCTTCTCAGGATAAATAGGGTTGAGCATTAAATACAACATTGCAATGCAGCTTATACACTGAAAACAAATCAAAATTGTGTTAATGAAGCAAAAGATTTAACGTTAATAACTGGTATCTAACAAGTTTCCAATCTCAGAAAAATCATCAAAGATCAAAGATAATGACCAGCTGGGATGGAGAGAAAATCAGAGCCTCTCTAGATCTTCTTCATACACTTCATAGTGGTCAAATAAATTGCAGAGCCCTGGAGCGATTCACATATTGTCTTCTCACTTTTTAAAATTCATTTTCAGGCCAGCTAGGTCAGCATTTATTGTCACCTCTAGTTCCACTTGCAAAGGTGGTGGTGAGCAGCCTTCTTGAACTGTTGCATTCCCTGAGGTAAGGTACACCCACTATTAGGGAGGGAATTCCAGGATTTTGACCCAGCAACGGTGAAGGAACGGTGATAAATTTCTAAGTCAGGATGGTGAGTGACTCGGAGGGGAACCTCCAGGTGGTGGCGTTCCCAGGTATCTGCTGTCCTTGTCCTCCTAGATGATTCCCATTGACTCCAGTTTCGCTAGGGCTGTTTGATGCCGCATTCGGTCAAATGCTGCCTTGCTATCAAGGGCAGTCCCTCTCAGCTCACCTCCGGAGTTCAAATCATTTGTCCATGTTTGAATCAAGGCTGTAATGAGGTCAGGAGCTTAGTGACCCTCGTGGAACTCATACTGAGTGTCTGTGAGCAGATTATTGCTGAGTAAGTGTCGCTTGATAACACTGGTGATGACCTCTTCCATCACTATACTGATGATCAGTAGTTTGACAGGGCGTTGAGTGGCTGGGTTGGATATGGCCTGTTTCTTGTGTACAGGACATACCTGGACCACATTGCGGGTAGATGCCAGTGTTCCAGCTGTACTGGAACAGCTTGATTAGGGGTGTGGCAAGCTCTGTAGCACAAATCTTCAGTACTATTGCTGGAATGTTGTCAGGACCCATAGCCTTTGCTGTATCCAGCATCTTCAGCCATTGCTTGATATCACATGGAGTGAATCAAATTGACTGAAGACTGACATCTGTGGAGGAGGCAAAGATGGATCATCCAATCGGCTACTAGTTGAAGATTGTTGCAAATGCTTCAGCCTTATTTTTTGCACTGGGCTCCTTCATCATTGAGGATGACTTGGAAAGTCATGTATAAAGAATAACACAACTTGCAATTGAAGGCACTGGGTGACAGGGAACCAAAGCAGGTAAGTGAAGATGGAATTTGAACAAGTTGAAGTTTATGTTAGTTGAAGAATGGGAAGCCGTACAGGAGATTGTTGGGCGTTTTAAAAATCAAATAGCTAAAGTAAACATTTTGCTGATGACTCAACTGGTTAAGGCATCAAATAAATGATTTTCACAGACTAGAAAGGACACAAGTTTAATCTGTGCTATCATACACTCCTTGTTTTAATTTCTATTCTTTACATTTTTCTACTTTCTCCAGTCATCTTAGCTACTGATCACCAACAAAGGCTGCAGTTAGACTGCTTTTTCCTGAAGCGACTGGAGTTCTAATAGTGTGTTGTCAGTATCAAGAGGTCAGCTAAAATAGCCACTCCTTCCCTATTTAGCCTTTTTTTTGCCTTCTAACCCTTCAGCAAGTAAAAATTAAAACAAAAATATTGATTTATCTTTTGCCTTGTGGAAACATTGATAAAGTTGTCAAACAGGAAGATAGGAGACTTGTTAGGCCTGTATATCACAATAGTTTCTATTGAAGCCTGAATGCTGCTGTTTATGTGCCATTGACAGGATAACTGAGGGTTACTTTGGATTTTCAAAGGTTACAAAGTAAGTCACTTCTTGTTTTCGATATCTGTGCTAAAATGCGTTCTTTAACGCTGGTACAGTAGGCCGGCCAATCAGACAGAAGAAGCAATAATCCTCAAACAGCTGTGCCCTAGAATTAGGAGACATTTAAACAGCTGAAATAGCACTGGGAAAGCAAGGGCAGGTGTTAAATGAGCAGATTAACTGAGGAAAGGCAAGTTTTCTCCAGTCACTAGGAGCCTACTCTAAGGGCAAATGGCCATCCCTATTCACCTTCTGGCATGGCAGATATAGAAGGTAGCAATAGAAAACAGGCAGCAGCAGTAAGACATGACAGTACCGGACATCATTGATTCACGGATAGAACCTACACAATTTATGGCCGGTGAAGTCTCGGTCCACCAGAATCCTAGCAGGCTCTCAGGGAATTCTTGTAGCTGGCTTGCACATTTGTTACTGAAGAAAACCACTTTGAAGAAATGGTAGGTTAGATATCATGTGAAACAAAGGACAATTTCAAAGAGGCAACACTGTGCCAAATCAAACTAACAACCATAGAAGCACAGATATTTACGACCATTTAGACTATGATGTCGGTGCCAATTCCCTGCTGAAGCAATCCGTCACAAATCTGAATGCCCTGCTCTTTCCCCATGGTTCTGTATCTTCATCTACTTCAAATATTTATCCCTTTTCCCTTAAAAGGTACAATGGCCTCTTCTACAATGACTCTCTGTGGCAAAACATTCCTTATCCTCACCCACTAATTACTCCTAACTTCTCTCCTCACTCTATTTGGTATGACTTTAAATTGGTGACCCCTCTTTACTGACCACCAACTAAAGGAAAACAATTTTTCCCCATTCATCCTATAAAGACTTTTCATGATTTTAAAAACATTTATTAAATCTCCTTTTAGACATCTCCATTCCAGTGGAAGTAGTTCAATTATGTCAAATGCCCTGATAATTATAGTTTCACATCACTGGTACCATTATGGTGGACAAATTACATGCATCGGCAGTGGATGAAATAAGTACATTGCAATCAAGTTGAACATTGTACTAAGTATGTATGTTTTATTTATTGCGATAAAACAGGAGGTCAACATGAGATGGCATTGGAAAGCATTTGAAGAACTATACGTTATGGTGTTCGGGATATGGTTACTTGTAGGTATGGTTTGAAGCTTCAAGTATTACAATCCCAAGTGGTGTTTCTACTGGACAAGTCTGATCCCAGTGTGGAACCTGGCTTGATAGATCATAAATTGTATTTTTGTTTCGATATGTGGATCATGTGCTGATGAACTTTTCACAAACATTTATTGAACAAAAAAGATGAACTATAATACACTAACCCTTCACCCACAAGAAGGCATAAGGCATGCCAGCCTTCATCAGTTGGAGCATTGAATATAAAAATTGGCAAGTCATGTTGCAGCTGTTGTAGAAGGGTGTTCTTTTTACCCCACAACAGGCTGGAATTGGGTGTCACAGAGAGCTGTGGGTCTCTCTCCCCTGCAGGCTTTGAAATCAAAGACCCTGAAGTGTCACACTGGGACCGCGTCGCAAGGGAGAGTGAGCAAGGCTCACCATTTATACCTGACCGGTGCCCTGTCCTTATGCCACACCAGCTATCCTTACCGCCACCTACTCCTGGGTGACTCTCTCTCTTGTTGGTGGTGTAAACTACCACCCCGTAAGTGCCTCGCTAGGGCTGCTTCACAAGAGCAAGAGAAGGAGGAATCCCTGTTTATCCCTAACCAGCTGATTCCTCCTGGGTGAGCATTTCGAGGTGCCCAGACCCCCTCAAAGACTCTCGACTGCGGAATTATGCCGGCCGGTGCGAGTTGGCACATGCGCAGGAGCGCCAGCATGTTCCCAGAACCGCTGGTGTGATTCCTGCGCATGCGCAGTGGGTTTCTTCTCCGTGCCGGCCATGGCGGAGCTTTAGAGCAGCCGGCGCGGAGGGAAAGAATGCCCTCACGGCACAGGTCCGCCCGCAAATCGGTGGGCCCCGATTGCGGGCTAGGCCACCGTGGGCCCCCTGCCCCCGGGCCAGATCCCCCGCGCCCCCCCCCTCCCTCGAGGACTCCGCAGAGTCAGGTCCCGCCGGTACAAACCTTGTGTAACTTACGCTGGCGGGACAGGCCGAAAACGGGTGATCGCTCGGCCCATCGCGGAGCAGAGAATCGCCGGGGGAGGGGGGCACTGCCAACGGCCCCCGACTGGCGCAACGCGATTCCCGCCCCCGTGAAAAAACCGGTGCCAGAGAATTCGGCAGCTGGCGTCGGGGTGGGATTCACGCTGGCTGGGGGGGGGCCGAAGAATCCCACCCATTGTCTTCCTCAGCTCACTCTGAGCCATCCACATAACTGGCATAATTTTTCTGTTGGCCTTGCCCTGGCCCATTGTCCCCTTTGTTCTTCACTGGGATGATCTTGTGATGTGTATTTCTCGGTCTGGTTGCTTCCATCCATTTTATTGAAAGATTTTGCAGGAAAGCTTTCTTATTTTAAAATGTCTGTAAGTCTTTCCGCTTCTGTAGCAATGTTGCCCTAACTAAATCTTGCCATTTCTGTAGCAATGTTGCCCTAACTGGCACGGATGGAGAGTTGCCATAACTTACAGATGCCCCTTCGATACAATCAGACCCTGTTCAGACTGTATCGACTAAAGTGATGAGCGACTCTATCAGCCTCAGAAACCATCGTCCCAAACTTAGGAACAAAAGTGGTACGAAATACAAACAAATGCATCAAACAACATTCCCCAGATAACGGTATATACATTCATGCAGGACAGTTTTTACTACAGGGTGATGCCCGCGAGTTACATTGGCAGGTGGATGCTTTAATATTGATACGGTTTGCCTGCAAGGCATTTACAATTATATTCACTCCAGTAGTGATCCTGTCTGTTGAGGTTTCTGTGCTGTCCGGTTGATCATCTTTTGGAGTTTGGCTGTATTCCTCCGTCGCTTAAGTCTGCAGTTTGTCACCAATAGAAACACCACAATTAATAATTGGCAAATTATCAAGATATGCGAGGTTATATGGATCCAGGCTGGGACGACAACCCACGCCTCCAAATCCCACCAGTCTGGGGTTTTAATATTTTCTATGTCCTTTGCAATATCTTTCTGTTCTAAAATGTAGAAGTGTTTGCGAGACAGCTCAACTGCCAGTTGTTCCTCCCCTCTTCCAGCAACCAAGCCCCATAGAGCCAGTCCGGAGAATCGGCGCAAGCCGCCCCTATGCCAGCACGTGATTCTCTGAGGGACGGAGAATCAGCGCCATTTGTGCTGGCGCGTTTGGCACGGCGGCGGTCGCGGGCTGCTGTCCACGGCCGGGCCGCCAATTCTCTGGCCTTGAAGGGCCGAGCGGCCGCGCGGTAACGGCAGAGTCCCGCCAGTGCCGTCCACACCTGCTCGCAGCCGGCGGGAACTCTGCGCGCAGGGTCGGGGGCGACCTATGGGGAGGGGGGGGACGGGGGGCTCCTTCACGGGGGGGGGGGGTGGGGGGGCCTCTGATGGGGTCTAGCCCCGGCCCTATTTTGTTATGCGGCCCGGCCCCTGAATCCCCACGTCATGTTGCGTCGGGGGCCGGCGCGTTGAGGAAGTCCCCCCGCGCATGGCTTGGCGTGGGTTGGCGCGGCGCCACTGCGCATGCGCGGGTTGGCACAGAGCCAAGTTAGCGCCGGGAAGGGAGGCTGGAGCAGCGTGAACTACTCCAGCGGCGTGCTGGCCTTCTATGGGGGCCAGAATCAGTAGTGCCCACACCCGTTTCACGTCATCATGAAACGCGATGGGATTCACGATGGCACGGACACTCTGCCTCCATTACCTGGTCACCCACTGCCCACATGTGTGAGGTTCTAACAGTAGCTTATTCCTTCGATGCTGGGCCCCCATATTAATGGCAGCCTGCCAGTGAATCTGTTTGAGATGCTCAAACAGCCTTTTTGCAAACTTGTCCCTGTTTACCTCCCTCAACTGCCCTTCTGTCAGGGCTGGGACCACGACATGGACCGGGGTCCTCATAACCCGTCCCATCATGAGCTCATGGGGGGAGTACCCTATACTCCTAGACTGGCTGGCCCTGATCCCCATAAGCACTAAGGGCAAAAACTCCACCCACCGGTTGGGTGAATCACCGGTTTCTTTCCTTATCCTTTCCTTAATGGTCCGGTTTAACAGTTCTACTGGACCTGAGGACTGGGGGTTATAAGCCACATGCCATTTGGCTTTTATGCCCAGTACTTTAAGTGTCGGCTGCATAACTTTTCCTGTAAATTAGCTCCCCTGATCCGACTCCACAAACTACGGGAGTCTCCACCTGTAGAACACTTCTCTAACCAGCATTTTTTCTGTTCACACTGCAGTGGCTGTTCAGCAGGGGAAGGCTTCTACCCCCTTGAGAACACATCTACTAGCACTAAACAGTACTTGTAACTTCCCTGTACGGTCGGAAGGGATCCTATGTAATCGATCTGTACCAACTGCCATGGTACAAAAGTCACAGACGTCCTCCCTAATACCTGGCCACCATTCTGCCATCCCCGCCCATTGCCAGGTGGTCAAGGTCAAGGGTGCCCGGCCCCTGGGCCCTCATGGGCTAGCTTCAAATACTCTTTTCTGTATGGGGAAGGCACTATCCATTTATCCCCCTTAAAAAGCATGCCTTCCTTTACAGTTACATCTGCAGCCCGGTACGGACTCTACCTTTTCCTGCCTGCGGATAGCAGTCAGGGTAGCCTTAAGGATGGGATCCTGCGCCTAGACCGTACCAAGTTCTGGGGCCAAAACCACCCCTGCGCTCCCTTTTTCCTGAGGCTGCCCTCTGACCGCAGTACTTGCCCTTCCTCATAGGGGTCCCAAGTCACACCGGTTCTAGCTCCCTCCTTGGGCAATTGATCTGCTCGCTGATTCCCCTCGGCCTGTGGCTTTGTTTTGGAGTGGGCTTTTACTTTATGGATGTACCTATCCCCACCCTCTCCTACTGCTGCGACAATCTTTTCTAGCAGGAGTTTGGTTGTCTAGGGCTTCCTGTCCGAGGAAGTGTACCCCCGGCGGGACCAGATAGCCAGGTACTATCTGAATTGCACGTAAACATGCTGTCTGAACAGATGGTGTATGGAGTGGGGAAACGTTCGGGGTGGGTGACCACATACATTAGTGCTGCTAGCTCTGCCTGCTGAGCACTTGAAGTATGGGGGAGTTTAAGGGCTAAGGCTATCCCTGCCTCGGGGTCCCATATCCCACAGCCTGTGAGCCTTGTGCCCTCAGAAACTGTGCTCGACCCGTCCACATAAATCTCTCTGCCTGTTGGATGCAAACCTGCCCTAAACCAACATTCCACGTCCCATACCCTTCCTACTGCGCATCGGTGCAGCTCCCCGGTGCATCAAATTGGCAACAAGCTTGGGCTCGCATAGCCCCTTAACCTGCAGGGCCATTTGAGAGAGGACTCGCACTGCTCACCGTCCCATCTTTAATTCTACCAGCTTATAACATTTGGGTTGGGGTATGGTGTGTCAGGAGAGCGATAGGGAACATTCTTATAAAGACCTGTACCTTCTTCACTGCCCAGTATGTGGTTAGGAGGTGTTGCTCACAGCTGGAGTATGCCCTCTCCACCTCTGTGAGGACCCTGGAGAAATAAACTACTGGCCTTAACCTGGCATGCCGCTCCTGGAGCAGCACAGCACTCAGGCTGTCGCTGCTGGCTGCTACCTCCAGAAAAATTCCACCTTGGGATCAATGGCTCCCAGGGCTGGTGCTCTTTGTAGGTCCTGTTTTAATTGGACAAAGACAGTTTCACACTGCTCGTCCCATTCCCACTCAACTCCTTTATGTAAGAGTCTGAGCAAAGGAGCTGCTGTGGCAGCATAGTCCTCTGTGAAATCCCTACAGTAGCCCATGACCCCTAAGAAAGATCTCAGACCCCCCCCTTACATTGGTGGGGATAGGGTGTTCATGCACAGCCTGCCTCCATGTTTCATCGATGGCCCTTTTTCCTGCTCTTATTATCAGCCCAAAGAATTTTACATCCCTTAACCCTATCTGCACTTTCTTAGGGTTAACCTTGAAACCTCTCTTACAGAGCAGCTCCAGCAGTTTACTAACTAAGGGGCCGTGCTCTTAACCAGTGTCTGTGTTCAGCAGCACATCATCCATATACTGGATGATCCTGTGGGGATCACTAAACCCTTTTAAACAATCTGCCATGCACTGATAGAAGATACAGGGGCTGTTATGAAACCCTTGGGGGAGGCAATTCCAAGAAAATTGTTGCCCCTTAAAGGTGAAGGCGAATTTGTACTGATCCTCTTGTCTGACCGGGATGGACCAAAGGCCGTTGGAAATGGCTAACACAGTAAATACAGACACAGATGCTGGAACTTCCCCCAGCAAGTCTGCCATGGCTGCCACTGTTGAAGCGCAAGCCGGGATGTTCTTGTTGAGAACCTTGGAATCTACAGTGGCCCTCCACGAGTTGTCTGGCTTTCTGACTGGCCAGAGTAGTGAATTTACATGTGTTGCAATGGGTCTTAGGATGCCCTGCTTTACTAAGGATCCCAAAGCTATTCCCAAATCTGCCTCAGCTTCCCTGGGAAAACTGTACTGCTTTTGCGGCTAAGACATGGGATCCCCATCTTTCCTAACCTCTGTCCCTGTGACCCTCCCACAGTCATGTTTGTGGGTGATAAATGCAGCGAGGTTTTGCTGCATGTACCCTTGATATTCTGCCGGGGTGTATTTAACTAAATCGTAGCCCTCCTTTGGCTTTTCTGTGCATGGTGCCCCCCTTCCCGGCACTCCCTCCATGATCATTATCTCCCTCTCAGCCCCCTCACCTGCTATGCCCCATAGACAGCGGTTTCTCAGGTCCACTAAGACCCGATGTGCCACTATAAAGTCGGCACCTAGTATTTTCCTTCCCTGCCTGCTCCCAACTCATCAGGACGCACTTCCACTGAGCCTGGAGTACTCCTAACCGAATAGACAGAGGGACAGAGAAAAACCCAGCCTTCTCATTCCCTGTGAAACCGACAAGACTGTAAGGCACCCGGCTGGATAGAGCGGATGCTCTGGGATTATCCATATGGACTATTGTGCTGGAAGCACCTGTGTCCAACAGGTAACTCCTGACCACATCGTGCACCTCCATCCTGACCCATGGTCGCCCGCACAGGTCATATTCTAAGAGACATAAATAGGTGGGCTGTTTTGAAGGTAGACATAAGGGTCTCTGAGGTATGGATACTGGTGCACCCTGGCTTGTTGCAAAGACCACTTGTCCTGATTCTACGGCTTTAGATTGTATATATAACAATAAATCCTTCATGTTTATCATCCCCAATCCCAGTTCCCCTAATGTTGGTGTTGGTTATCACTGCAGGAACTCTCTCCTCAACTTGCTTGTTTGGGCTCCTACAATCCCTCTTGAAGTGACCAGGTTTCCCACCTCCATAGCACACCGGCCTTTTGTCTGGGATTCTGCTGCCTTCCTGTCTCCACTCCCTTCTCTTTGGGCTGCTGGTGCAATCTCATGCACCCTTCCCTTGGAGGGCTTTTCCTCATCCCTTTCCCCATTCCGGTATGCCAGGGTGAGCTTACGGATCACCTCATCCTCCCTTAGATTTGGGACTTGCGGGTCAAACCAATTTTCTGCCTTGGCTCTAATCCTAGGGAGACAGTTAGCCGCTAGTGTTTTAAGCCAGTGGGCTGCCCTCCCATCTAAATTCTGCCTATCGAGGGGGGCCCCGCACACTTCCTCGTATACTGTCCACAGCCTGTCTGCGAACATGTCTGGGGACTCTGCTACCTGCTGTTTCATCTCCCGCACCCTCACAAATGGGCTACCCTGATTGAATCCCATGGCCTCCAAAACAGCAGTCTGTGCTGCCACCACTGTTGCGGGTCTTCCCCCTTCCCAGGAGGTCACTTCCTTGCAGAAATAGGAGTTCAAAGTCATCAGTAGCAGCTTTACTCTTTCCACCTCATCACAGTCATTTATATCGGCAGCCTGCTGCACCTACATCGAGTGTAACAAGTCGTCCCCAGTACTGGTCAATTTTGCGATGTGGGTCATCATTTCCCTTGGTGTATGCATCCCGTGGGGAATGATAATGTCATTTTCTAGTGGTCCCCTGCCTGCCTGTCGCACCGGGGGACCGTATTTGCGCTGTCTTACTGAGCACATCTGTCCAACCTGGGGCTGCCCCTCTAATTCTCCTACCTCCGGCTCTCGCACCATGATCGGTAACCCCACCCATAGTGTGCTAAACATGACAGAGACGCCGCTAACTGAGGGTGGTCTCCTGACCCCCCCCCCCTCCCAAATCCCACCTGCCAACCCAGACACATTACCGGTGCCTCAGGAGGCAGTCTAACCCCCCTTGCCCCTGGGGAGTTGTCTGCTGCTTGAAGCCCTCTATCTCCTGGGGACCCTCTCAGTCCTATCAGGCAGATCCGTCCCTTTGCCTGAGACAGAATCTCTACCAGCCTTTCAATTCTCAACTGGCAAGGTCTGTGATCACCAGCCCCCGGCCTCGCTACCAGCCACCCTGTACACTGCCCGGGTGTCTTTAAATTTCCCTTCCAGCTCCCTGTACTTCTGGGTACCCTGTACATGGAGTTCCTGGAAATTTCTCTCCCTCTCCTTTGCCTCTGGATTGGATTGGATTTGTTTATTGTCACGTGTACCGAGGTACAGTGAAAAGTATTTTTCTGCAAGCAGCTCAACAGATCATTCAGTACATGGGAAGAAAAGGGAATTGTTTCTTGGCATTGGAGATACTCATGGATATTCTGGTTAGACTCATTCACCTGCTGAATGAACTGTTTGGCTTCATACAACTTCATACAACATAGTGGTTAGCACAATTGCTTCACAGCTCCAGGGTCCCAGGTTCGATTCCCGGCTTGGGTCACTGTCTGTGCGGAGTCTTCACATTCTCCCCGTGTGTGCGTGGGTTTCTTCTGGGTGCTCCGGTTTCCTCCCACAGTCCAAAGATGTGCAGGTTATGTGTATTGGCCATGCTAAATTGCCCTTAGTGTCCAAAATTGCTCTGAGTGTTGGGTGGGGTGACTGGGTTATGGGGCTAGGGTGGGGGTGTGGGCTTGGGTAGGGTACTCTTTCCAAGAGCCGGTGCAGACTCGATGGGCCGAATGGCCTCCTTCTGCAGTGTAAATTCTATGAACTTCTCATAGAGCCTTTCTTCTGCCCTAGCGCTTTCCTCAGCATTTCCCTGTACTACCTTATGTTTGCTCTCCAACTCAATAATTTCCTTTTCTATTTTTGCTACCCGGTGGGACAAACATACTAGCCAGACTGTCTTTTCCTTCTTTTTATCATGGCTCTTACTTTCTGTCCATTCCCTTGCAGACTGTACTGGCTGCTCCACTCCTGTGAGAGTTAATACCCACGGTTTTGTCAAGTTTACTTTCTTGAATAAATAAGAGGAAATCCTCTCTTCCATCCTTGACCTTTCTCTTATCCCTTCTGGTAAGTCACACATGCCAGTCCACCGCAGTCCTGCCACGGTCGCCATTTTGTAGAAGGGTGTTCTTTTTACCCCACAACAGGCTGGAATTGGGTGTCACAGATAGCTGTGGGTCTCTCTCCCTGCAGGCTTTGAAATCATAGACCCAAAAGCGTCACACTGGGACCGCTTCGCAAGGGAGAGTGAGCAAGGCTCACCATTTATACATGACCGGTGACCCTTTCCTTATGCCACACCAGCTATCCTGACCACCACCTATACCTGTGTGACTCTCTCTCTTGTCGGTGGCGTAAACTACCACCCTGTAAGTGCCTCGCTAGGGCTACTTCACAAGAGAGGGAGAAGTAGGAATCCCTATTTATCCCTAACCAGCTGGTTCCTCCTGGGTGATCATTTCGAGACGCCCAGACCCCCTCAAAGATTCTCGACTGCGGAATTATGTCCTGGCACTTGAGTGTGACTTGGCCAGGGCAAGTGATAAGGGAACAGGCAAGACCACAACCAAGGTGAGTTAAAATTAAGTAATTTATTCAAGAAAAAAAGGAAATCCAGTTTATGAAATCCACAACTCAATTTGAAATCTACACACACACGCTTACAATTATGTTTATGAGAACTAGGACTAACGGTACAATGAAAAATCCTTATTTTAAACAGTTTTAGCAATGTTTTACAAGAGGTTGTAATATACCGTCTCTTACCGCCTCTTATCACAAAATCCATCTTATACCCTAATGTTCACGATAAGTGCATGTAAACCAATAGGCGAACTGTGGTTCGACACTTGTGGCACTTATTGAAACACCTGAATGTGTTTTTCTTTCATAGTTCGCCATTGCCTGAGAGCAATGATATGTTAAAGTAACAATTTCAAAGATGCAGCTATAAGTTGTCCTGTTCAATAGTAAGAGGAATCTTTTTCCATTTGTTTGACTTTATCAATGCGCAAAAGCTTTTTTTCTTATATCAGTGAAATTAACATTTTCTTCATTTTGATGATCCAGTGAATTTTGATCTCTTTTGTAAGAATCATCATCTTTAATTTATTTCAAACTTCACACTTGTTGAATGACACTGTCCTTCCTCTATATAACATAGGGAATTGTCACCTTCAGTATTTTGCTAGATGTTTTTCACATTGGCTGAGTGGCTTCTTTTGATTGATTGTCAAATGGACCGAAGTACAGTCTAAAGTATTTTTCTGTGGCCAAGTGAATGTACACAGTAGACAAAAAGAATAATGGACAAAGTACATCGAACATGAGGATTTTTATAAGTCTTCATGGGATGTGGGCATCAGTGGTGGACCAGCATTTACAACCCATCCCTAATTGAACATGAATGAATGAAAATCGCTTATTGTCACAAGTAGGCTTCAAATGAAGTTACTGTGAAAAGCCCCTAGTTGCCACATTCCGGCGCCTGTTCGGGGAGGCTGGTACGGGAATTGTGAGTACGGGTACTGAGAAGGTGATGGTGAGCCGCTCCCTTAGACCGTTGCAGTCTATGTGTTGTCAGGACACCCACAGTGCAGTTCAGAAGGGAGTTCTAGGTCTTTGACTCAGCGACAGCAAAGGAACCATGATATAGTTCTATGTCAGGATGGTGTGTGACTTGGATGGGGACTTGCAGGCAGTGGTGCTCCCAAGCATCTTGTGCCTTTGTCCTTCTAGGTGGTAAAGGTCATGGGTTTGGCAGGTGCTGTCGAAGGAGCCTTGGTGTTTTGCTGGTGTGCATCTTGTAGATTGGACAAACTGCTTGCCACTGTGCGTCACTGGTGGAGGGAGTGAATGTTTAAGGTGGTGGATGGGGTGCCAATCAAGCAGGTTGCTCTGTCATGGATGGTGTTGAACGTCTTGAATGTTGCTGAAGCCGTTCTCGTCGAGGCAAGTGGAGAATATGCCATCAGATTCCTGACTTGTGCCTTGTTTCTGATGGATAGGCTTTGGGGAGTCTGGAGGTGGTTTACTCTCCTGGTCTCTGGCCTCATGATGACACCAGATATAGGATTTTTCTTTTGTTTTCAGTTTGTCAGATGTCTATTCGAATAATGAACTGTAATCACATTATTATGGTGCTCTCTTGCTCCTGGTTTCCTCTCCTATTTCAAAGCAAAGCTACTCTACAGTTATAATTTTGTCAATTATACTTGAACAGAACAACATGTGATGGTGTATGATTTCCTAAATTATCAATGGCAATAACAAACTGTGAAAAAAAGAAATTTTGCCAGCAATGAAGGGTTGAAAATTGACTCTGATTAAATTGGAATTTGAAAGACTTCCTTAATGGGCAAAAAGACGTTTGAAGTTTAATGGCTAGCACAGAGGTTATGTTATGGATTAGTAATCCAGAAGACCTGGATTCATTTTGATGATTCAGTGAATTTTGATTAGGAGACCTTGACTTCTGTTTAGGAGTGCAGAGTTCAAATCCCACCCCGCAGCAGCAGGGGTATTTTAATTGATTTAATGCAAAAAAACGAAAAAAATCTGGAAGAAAAGCAATATCAGTAATGGCCATGAAACCACTGTTTTTTATAAAAATCCATCTAGTTCAATTCATGTCCTTTCGGGGATGAAATCTGCCAACCTTATGTCAGGAATGTGGGAAGTTAACGAGGTTAACAGTGAATTTGAGATGAAAATAAAATAACAGAAAAGTAACAACAGGAGCAGGCATCTAAAGAACATAAGAACATAAGAACTAGGAGCAGGAGTCGGCCATCTGGCCCCTCGAGCCTGCTCCGCCATTCAATGAGATCATGGCTGATCTTTTGTGGACTCAGCTCCACTTTCTGGCCCGAACACCATAACCCTTAATCCCTTTATTCTTCAAAAAACTATCTATCTTTACCTTAAAAACATTTAATGAAGGAGCCTCAACTGCTTCACTGGGCAAGGAATTCCATAGATTCACAAGCCTTTGGGTGAAGACGTTCCTCCTTACATCAGTCCTAAATCTACTTCCCCTTATTTTGAGGCTATGCCCCCTAGTTCTGCTTTCACCCACCATGGAAACAACATGCCCGCATCTATCCTATCTATTCCCTTCATAATTTTAAATGTTTCGATAAGATTCCCCCTCATCCTTCTAAATTCCAACGAGTACAGTCCCAGTCTACTCAACCTCTCCTCATAATCCAAACCCTTCAGCTCTGGGATTAACCTAGTGAATCTCCTCTGCACACCCTCCAGTGCCAGTACTTCCTTTCTCAAGTAAGGAGACCAAAACTGAACACAATACTCCAGGTGTGGCCTCACTAACACCTTATACAATTGCAGCATAACCTCCCTTGTCTTAAACTCCATCGCTCTAGCAATGAAGGACAAAATTCCATTTGCCTTCTTAATCACCTATTGCACCTGTAAACCAACTTTCTGTGATTCATGCACTAGCACACCCAGGTCTCTCTGCACAGCGGCATGCTTTAATATTTTATTGTTTAAATAATAATCCCATTTGCTGTTATTACTACCAAAGTCGATAACCTCACATTTGTCAACATTGTATTCCATTTGCCAGACCCTAACCCATTCACTTAACCTATCCAAATCCCTCTGCAAACTTCCAGTATCTTCTGCACTTTTCGCTTTACCACTCATCTTAGTGTCATGTGCAAACTTGGACACATTGCCCTTGGTCCCCAACTCCAAATCATCTATGTAGATTGTGAACAATTGTGGGCCCAACACGGATCCCTGAAGGACACCACTAGCTACTGATTGCCAACCAGAGAAACACCCATTAATCCCCACTCTTTGCTTTCTATTAATTAACCAATCCTCTATCCATGCTACTACTTTACCCGAAATGCCATGCATCTTGATCTTATGCAGCAACCTTTTGTGTGGCACCTTGTCAAAAGCTTTCTGGAAATCCAGATATACCACATCCATTGGCTCGCCGTTATCCACTGCACTGGTAATGTCCTCAAAGAATTCCACTAAATTAGTTAGGCACGACCTGCCCTTTATGAACCCATGCTGCGTCTGCCCAATGGGACAATTTCTATCCAGGTGCCTTGCTATTTGAGATGCAATTTGCCCAGTAACAAGATTAACTGGAGTCTAGAGACATTGATGTGCGAATGGCCATTCAGAAACATTGTTTACCAAAGATCAGTTTTCCTAAACAAATGGTTTCTTGAAATGAAATGAAATGAAAATCGCTTATTGTCACAAGTAGGCTTCAAATGAAGTTACTGTGAAAAGCCCCTAGTCGCCACATTCCGGCGCCTGTTCGGGGAGGCTGGTACGGGAATTGAACCGTGTTGCTGGCCTGCCTTGGTCGCTTTCAAAGCCAGTGATTTAGCCCTGTGCTAAACCAGCTAAACCAGCCCCAGTTTCTTCTAAAGGCAATGAAATTTGCGTGAGGTAAACAGCAAAATCCATAGAAGGGACTATCAAAGAGATGTTCAGTATAACTGTGAGCACCCTCAGTGGGGAGGAGGCTAGTTCTCCATCTAACAGCCAGACAGACAGTTCCATGCATGATCTGAGCCACAGAGGTATGTTCCAGCTAACATTTATAATAATAATAATCTTTAGAGTCACAAGTAGGGCAGCACGGTAGCACAGTGGTTAGCACAGTTGCTTCACAGCTCCAGGGTGCCAGGTTCGATTCCCGGCTTGGGTCATTGTCTGTGCGGGGTCTGCACGTTCCCCCCGTGTCTGCATGGGTTTCGTCCGGGTGCTCTGGTTTCCTCCCACAGTCCAAAGATGGGCAGGTTAGGAGGATTGGCCATGATAAATTGCACTTAGTGACTAGTGCTGGTTTAGCACAGGGCTAAATCACTGGCTTTGAAAGCAGACCAAGGCAGGTCAGCAGCATGGTTCAGTTCCTGTACCAGCCTCCCCGAACAGGCGCCAGAATGTGGCGACTAGGGGCTTTTCACAGTAACTTCATTTGAAGCCTACTCGTGACAATAAGCGATTTTCATTTTTTCATTTCAAAGGAAAGTTTAGGTGGGGTTACTGGGTTACAGGGGTAGGATGGAGGCATTGGCTGAAGTAGGGTGCTCTTTCCAAGAGCCGGTACAGACTCGATGGGCCAAATGGCCTCCTTCTGTGCCGTAAATTCTGTGATTCTATGATAAATAGGCTTACATTAACACTGCAATGAAGTGAAAAGCCCCTAATCACCACATTCCGGCACCTGTTCGGGTACACTGAGGGAGAATTCAGAATGTCCAATTCACCCAACAAGCACATCTTTCAGGACTTGTGAGAGGTAACCGGAGCACCCGGAAGAAACCCAAGCAGACATGGGGAGAACGTGCAGACTCTGCACAGACACCCAAGACTGGAATTGAACCCGGGTCTCTGGAGCTGTAAGGTAGCAGTGCTAAACACTGTGCCACCATCCTGAATCATAGTATGGTTACAGCACAGAAGGAGGATATTTGTTCCATCATATCCTTGCTCGTCCTCTGCAAGAACAACTCAGCTAATCCTATTCTTATTCAATTCCCTTTTCAAATCTCAATTGTATCCACCTCTACCATGCTCTCATGCATTCCAGGTCTTAATTATTAAATTTAAAGTTGAGGTAGATTCAAAGGAACCCAAAACTTAGAATCATAGAGTTTCTACAGTGCAGAAGGAGGCAACCTGGCCCATCGAATGCGCATCAACCGTCCGAAAGAGCAGCCCACATAGGCCCACTCCCCTCTTTTGTATTCCTTGCCCCTATTAATGAAGTGGAGATGCTGGCGTTGGACTGGGGTGAGCACAGTAAGAAGTCTTACAACATCAGGTTAAAGTCCAACAGGTTTGTTTCAAACATGAGCTTTCAGAGCACTGCTCCTTCCTCAGGTGAATGAAGAGATATGTTCCAGAAACATATATACAGACAAAGTCAAAGATGCCAGACAATGCTTGGAATGCGAGCATTTACGGGTAATCAAATCTTTACAAATCCAGAGATAGGGGGAATGCCAGGTTAAAGAGGTGTGAATTGTCTCAAGCCAGGACAGTTGGTAGGATTTTGCAAGTGCAGGCCAGATAGTGCGGGGTGAATGTAATGCGACATGAATCCAAGATCCTGGTTGAGGCCGTACGCATGCGTGCGGAACTTGGCTATAAATTTCTGCTCGCCAGTTCTGCGTTGTCACGTGTCCTGAAGGCCACCTTGGAGAACGCTTACCCGGAGATCAGAGGCTGAATGCCCTTGACTGCTGAAGTGTTCCCCGACTGGAAGGGAACGTTCCTGCCTGGTGATTGTCGCACGATGCCCGTTCATTTGTTGTCACAGCGTCTGCATGGTCTCGCCAATGTACCACGCTTCGGGACATCCTTTCCTGCAGTGTATGAGGTAGACAACATTGGCCGAGTCGCACGAGTATGTACCGCATACCTGGTGGGTGGTGTTCTCACGTGTAATGGTGGTATCCATGTCGATGATCTGGCATGTCTTGCAGAGATTGCCATGGCAGGGTTGTGTGGTGTCATGGTCGCTGTTCTGAAGGCTGGGTAGTTTGCTGCAAACAATAGTTTGTTTGAGGTTGCACGGTTGTTTGAAGGCAAGTAGTGGGGGTGTGGGGATGACCTTGGCAAGATGTTCATCTTCATCGATGATGTGTTGAAGGCTGCGAAGAAGATGTCGTAGTTTTTCCATTCCAGGAAAGTACTGGACGACGAAGGGTACTCTGTCAGTTGTGTCCCATGTTTGTCTTCTGAGGAGGTCGGTGCGGTTTTTTGCTGTGGGGCGTTGGAACTGTCGATCGATGAGTTGAGCGCCATATCCCGTTCTTACGAGGGCATCTTTCAGTGTCTGCAGATGTCTGTTACGCTCCTCCTCGTCTGAGCAGATCCTGTGTATACGGAGGGCTTGTCCAGAGGGGATGGCTTCTTCAATGTGTTTCGGGTGAAAGCTGGAGAAGTGGGGCATCGTGAGGTTATCTGTGGGCTTGCGGTAAAGTGAAGTGCTGAGGTGACCGTCATTGATGGAGATGAGTGTGTCCAAGAATGCAACTGATTTTGGAGAGTAGTCCATGGTGAGTCTGATGGTGGGATGGAACTTACTGATGTCATTGTGTAGTCGTTTCAGTGATTCTTCGCCGTGGGTCCAAAGGAAAAAAATGTAATCGATCTGGTATATAACATCGGTTGAAGGTCCTGTGCGGTGAGGAAGTCTTGTTCAAACTTGTGCCTATTAATGGTACGTGGTACCTATTAATGAAGCCTAGGATCCTGCGTGCTTCATTAACCGTGCCCTTAATCTGTTCTGCCACCTTCAATGATTTATGAGCAAATAAAACCAGGTCCCCCTGCTCCTGTACCACAGTTAGAATTGTCTATTATTGTTTAATATTTTGTTTTAAACTGTCTCGACATTCTATCAAAACGTATCATTTTACATTTTTCTGCATTAACTTTAATCTGCTATTTGTTAATCTGCTATTGTAAGGGGAATAGATAGGTGTTTATGTGGCCGCAAACAAGACTCCAGAATGGTGTGTTGCCTCCCTGGTGCAAAGGTCAAGGTGTCTCGGAGCAGCTGAAGGGCATACTGGAGAGGAAGGGTGAACAGCCAGCTGTCGTGGTACATATAGGCACCAACGATATAGGTAGAAAATAGGATGAGGTCCTACAAGCTGAATTTAGGGAGTAAGGAGTTAAAATTAAAAGTAGGACCTCAAAGATAGTAATGTCAGGATTGCTACCAGTGCCACATACCAGTCAGAGTAGGAATGACAGGATAGCTAAGATGAATACGTGGCTTGAGAGATGGTGCAAGAGGGAGTGATTCAAATTCCTGGGACATTGACACCGGTTCTGGGGGAGGTGGGACCAGTGCAAACCGGACGGTCTGTACCTGGGCAGGAGCGGAACCAATATCCGAGGGGGTGTGTTTGCTAGTGCTGTTGGGGAGGGTTTAAACTAAAATGGCAGGGGGGTGGGAATCGATGCAGGATGTCGGAGGGAAGTAAGGTGGGGACAGAAACAAAAGACAGTAATGGGGAAAGTAGAAGGCAGAGAAACTAAGGACAAAAGTCAAAAAGGGCCAGATTACATCATAATTCTAAAAAGGCAATAAATGCCAAAAAAACAAGCCTGAAGGCTCGGTGCCTCCATGCGAGGAGCATTTGTAATAAGGTTGATGAATTAACTGCGCTGACAATAATTTACGGATATGATGTAATTGGGATTATGGAGACCTGGCTCCAGGGTGACCAAGGATGGGAACTCAACATCCAGGGGTATTCAATATTCAGGAAAGATAGAAGGGAAGGAAAGGGAAGTGGGGTAACTTTGCTAGTTAAATGAAATGAAATGAAAATCGCTTATTGTCACAAGTAGGCATCAAATGAAGTTACTGTGAAAAGCCCCTAGCCACCACATTTTGGCGCTTGTTCGGGGAGGCTGGTACAGGAATTGAACTGTGCTGCTGGCCTGCCTTGGTCTGCTTTAAAAGCCAGCTCTTTAGCCCTGTGCTAAACCAGCCCCTAGAGTAAATTAATGCAATAGTAAGGAAGGACATTAGTCAGGACGATGTGGAAACTATATGGGCGGAGCTGTGGACAACCAAAGGACAAAAAACATCAGTGTGACTTGTGTACAGACCACCAAACAGTAATTGTGAGGTTGGGGATGGCATCAAACAGGAAATTAGAGATATGTGCAGTAAGGGTACAGTAGTTATTATGGGTGACTTCAATCTGCATATTGAATGGACTAATCAAACTGGTAGCAATGCGATGGAGGAGGATTTCCTGGAATGTATAAGGAATGGTTTTCTCCACCAATATGTTGAGGAACCAACTAGGGAGCAGGCCATCCCAGACTGGGTATTGTGCAATGAGAGAGGATTAATTAGCAATGTTGTGGTGCAAGATCTTTTTTTTTTTTTTTTTATAAATTTAGATTATCCAATTATTTTTTCCAATTAAGGGGGCAATTTAATGTGGCCAATCCACCTACTCTGCACATTTTTGGGTTGTGAGGGCGAAACCCACGCAGACACGGGGAGAATGTGCAAACTCCACACGGACAGTGACCCAGAGCCGGGATCGAACCTGGGACCTCAGCGCCGTGAGGCAGCTGTGCTAACCACTAGGCCACCGTGCTGCCCCTGGTGCAAGATCTTTAATGGAAGAGTGACTATATCATGATAGAATTATTCGTCAAGATGGAGAGTGACACAGTTAAGTCTGATACTAGGGTCCTGAACTTAAAGAAAGCTACCTTTGATGGTCTGAGATGTGCATTGGCCAGTATAAGCTGGCAAAGGATACTTGAGGAGTTGATGGTGGCTAGGCAATGGCAGACATTTAAAGAACACATAGGTGAACTTCAACAATTGTACATCACCCTTTGGATCAAGAGTAAGACGGGGAAGTTGGCTCAACCATGGCTAACAAGGGAAATCAGGGATAGTGTTAAAGTCAAAGAGGAAACATATAAATTGGCCAGAAAAAAGGTGAATAAAGGTGAAACAGTGGATATTGTGTTTCTGGACTTTCAAAAGGCTTTTGACAAGGTCCTACAAGAGATTACTGAGACAAATTAAAGCTCATGGTATTAGGGGTAATGTATTGACATGGATAGATAACTGGTTGCCAGACAGGAAGCAGAGAGTGGGAATAAATGGATCCTTTTCAGAGTGGCAGACAGTGATTAGTGGGGTACCGTAGTATTTAGTGCTGGAGCCCCAGCTGTTCACAATATACATTAATAATTTGGATGAAGGAATTATAATAATAATCGCTTAAGCTTCAATGAAGTTACTGTGAAAAGCCCCTAGTCGCCACATTCCGGTGCCTGTTTGGGGAGGCGGTACGGGAATTGAATCTGCGCTGCTGGCATTGTTCTGCATTACAAGCCAGATGTTTATCCCACTGTGCTAAACCAGTCCATTTTGCATACAATATCTCCAAATTTGCAGACGACACTGAGCTGGGTGACAGTGTGTGCTGAGAAGAGGATGCAAAGAGGCTGCAGGGTGACTTGAACATGCTGGCTGACTGTGCAAATACTTGGCAAATGAAATATAAAGTTAGTAAATGTGAGGTTATCCACTTTGGTGGCAAAAACAGAAAGGCAGATTATTATCTGAATGGTGGCAGTTTAGGAAAAGGATAGGTGCAACGAGACCTGGGTGTCATGGTGGAACAGTCACTCAAGGATGGCATGCAGGTACTGCAGGCAATGAGGAAAGCTTTTTAAAAATAAATTTAGAGTACCCAATTAATTTTTTCCAATTAAGGGGCAATTTAGCATGGCCAACCCACCTACCCTGCACATCTTTGGGTTGTGGGGGCAAAACCCACGCAAGCACGGCGCGAACATACAAACTCCACATGTACAGTGACACAGGGCCGGGATTGAACCTGGGACCTTGGGGCCGTGAGGCAGCAGTGCTAACCACTGTGCCGCAGTGCTGCCTGGCAGTGAGGTAATTTAATGGCATGTTGGCCTTCATAGGGAGAGGATTTGAGTACAAGAGTAGGGATGGCTTGCTGCAGTTATACAGGGCCTTGGTGAGGCCTTGAGTATTGTGTGCAGTTTTGGTCTCCTAGTTTGAGGAAGGACATTCTTGCTATTGAGGCTGTGCAACAAACCAATTCCTGGGATGGCAGGATTGACAGATGGTGAAAGACTGGATCGACTGGGCTTGTATTCACTGGAGTTTAGCAGAATTAGAGGGAATCTCATAGAAACATGTAAAATCCTGATGGGACTATCCACCTATCCTACCCACCCATCCACCCATTCCACTAACTTGTCTATATCCTTTTCAAGTTCTCCAATTCCTTCCTCACAGTTTACAATATTTCCAAGTTTTTTATCATCTGCAAGTTTTTTGAAATTGTTTCCTGTACACCAAGATCATGAATATATATCAGGAGTAATAACACTCCCAGACTGACCCCTGGGAAACTCTACCCCAAATCTTCCTCTAGTCTGAAAAGCATCCATTAAGCATTATGGTCTGTTTCCTGCCGCTCAGTCAATTGCACAGCCATGTCCCTACTGTCCCTTTTATTCTAGAATCTATAACTTTTCTCACAGGTTTGTTGTGCGGCACTGTATCAAATGCATTTTGGAAGTTCATGTGCACCACATCAACAGCATTACCCTCAATCTCTCTCTGTTACCTTTTCAAAAAACTCCAGCAAGTTAGTTGCACACATTTTACCTCAAGAAATCCGTGCTGGATCTCTTAATTAACCCGCATTTGTCCGTGTGACTATTAATTCTGTCCCAAAGTATAGTTTCTCAAAGCTCCATGGAGTCTGACTGCAGGAGTGCATCCCGCTTTCTGCTTATGTCCTTGGTAGCAATGTAGACCATGACCACTGGCTGTTCACCCTCCCCCCTCAGGTTCTACGCAGCTATTCAATTGCATCCTTGACAGTGGCACAAGGGAGCCAGCAGACCATCATGGATTCAACATCTGCAGTTGCAGGAACACCAACCCTTAACTATCAAAATTCCAATCACGATTGCTCTTCCACGCAACTTAGCTTCCCTTCTACCTCCGCATCCACCCCCTCTAACTCCAATGGCTGTACAGCTGAGCAAACCGTGGTGCCATAGACTTGACTCTAGCTGCAATCCCCAATGAACCATCACTCTTAACATGTTCAGAACTGAATATTGGCTGGGGAGTGTGATTCACTCAGAGGACGCAAGCACTACCTGCACATTCATTTCTTGACTTCCTGGAAGACACCCATTCCCTCTCCCCGACATATTTGTCGCATGGGCAGCACAGTAGCACAGTGGTTAGCACTGTTACTTCACAGCGCCAGGGTCCCAGGTTCGATTCCCGGTTTGGGTCACTGTCTGCGCGGAGTCTGCATGTTCTCCCCATGTCTGCGTGGGTTTCCTCTGTGTGCTCCGGTTTCCTCCCACAAGTCCCGAAAGACGTGCTTGTTAGGTGAATTGGACATCCTAAATTCTCTCTCTGTGTACCCGAACAGGCGCTGGAGTGATTTTCACAGTAACTTCATTGCAGCAAGCCTACTTGTGACAATAAAGATTATTATTATACTCTTAAACTACAGGATGACCACCTTTCTATATGCGCTATCCATAAGGCTCTCAAGTTCATAAAGTGCTGCAGAGATGCCAGCTACTGCTCAAGCTCCAAATCCCAGAACCAAAAACCCATGAAGTGCTGCAACTTCTGCCATCCTTCTATCTACTAGATAACAAACCTTGCTACCACTGCTAAAATTTACTGTTATAATAAATCTTATTATTTAAAAATGAAAGACTCAGCTATGCATTCCCTTCTGTTCATGTCACTTAAAAATGGGAAAACTGAATGCCTTATTGAACTTACTTATTAAATTCCCACTTGTTCCACTTACTCCCAACTTAGGAAAAAGAGAAACACATCAGTAATTGGATTTTTTTCCCCCACTTATCCAAACTCCGAGTGCCCTAGTCTGCTCCAATTCCCTGCTCACTCCTCCAGCAAATGAAACCCCCAGCCTGGACCTCACATTGTCTTCTCCACATTGCTCCTTATTTCTTCCTGGTTCACCCCAGCTCAAGAGTGAACAGATATTCAAAATTCGAAACCAGGACTCAATGAAAATATTTTGGTGGAGAGGCTACGTATAGATTAAATGTAGTTTTATGGTGTTTGGGATGGTAAGTGTTAATGTGGGACTGTGGAAACATAACCATCCACATTATGATGAAGGGAGTCACATTTTGGCCGAGGTTAGTATCATGATTGTACAGGCTTGGAGGGCTGAAGGGCCTGTTCCTGTGCTGTATTATTCTTTGTTCTTTGTACTACAGCAAATAAGTTGTAGAGTGAAGTATTGAGCCTGTTAGAAATCTGGATGAAGATAAGACTAGTCAGGACTGTATCCTGTATTTATAATGCATCATTATATTTATGTATAAGCAGTTATTGTTTAACCATGCAAGACTCTAGACCTCTTCATGTGACAACTTACAACCTTACAATATGGTGGTAGCAGGTGAAGGACCACAAAATACCTTAGAGTGAAAAAGTAAAGGCATTGAAGTCTGACCTGAGAGAAGTATACCTAACGTGAGCACCTCAAATACACAGCCAGGGGTCACTTAAAAACCTCCATTACAGATATGAAATGAAAATCGCTTATTGTCACGAGTAGGCTTCAATGAAGTTACTATGGAGGCTGAAAGGCAGAAAGATCTACTGTGCAGTGTAAAACTCCCGAGCACATGGATGTCCATTGCAAGACCCACTCAAAAGCAGAATCAAAGGACTTAACCAGACTGCAAAAGTGTGAGCAAATTCTGAAAAAAGCTTTTAGATTCAGCACAAAACTCAGGCAGTACTGACAGACTGATTGTTTTAACAAGTGCGGCCTGAAGAATGCTGAAGCTTGAATCCAGAATTTACAGTGCAGAAGGAGGCCATTCGGCCCATCGAGTCTGCACTGGCTCTTGGAAAGAGAACCCTACACAAGGTCCACACCTCCACCATAACCCCATAACCCAGTAACCCCACTCAACACTAAGGGCAATTTTGGACACTAAGGGCAATTTAGCATGGCCAATCCACCTAACCTTCAAATCTTTGGACTGTGGGAGGAAACTGGAGCACCCGGAGGAAACCCACGCACACGGGGAGAATGTGCAGACTCCGCACAGTGGCCCAAGCCAGGAATCGAACCTGGGACCCTGGAGCTGTAAAGCGATTGTGCTAACCACTGTGCTATCATGCTGCCCACAAACACATGCCAGCCACGTGCAAACCAAAATTAAACAAAGAGAAGCCAGAGCAATAATTTGATTTGAAGGCTTTGTTTGATTCACCAAGCACAGGAAAGCAACTAGCCGACCAAATTATTAGTTCAAAAGGTTTTCTCCTCCATAACCATAATTGGAGCCAGCCAAATGCCGACAATTATGGGAAGAAAAAAATAATGATTACTGCGGTTCATTTAAAAAAAATTAAAGTTATACTCCCCTATGCTGTAAACAGCCGTGGATGATAAATCAACACAAGCAGACAAGGCGGTTGGAAGAGCCAGACCAGGCAGTAAATTGGGGGTAATGGAGAAAGAGTTTTTAAGACACATGATGGCATTAGGCTTGAATAAGAAAATAGAGGCTGAACAAGTGAGTACACTATTATATTCAGTAGGTCTAACAGTCGAATACATTATTGTCAGACAAAGAACAAATAAATCTTCTGATCACTTTGAAAAGGTCATGAATTCCTTTAGCACCTACTTTGACCAAAGAAGGGCGGCAAGGTGTCGCAGTGGTCAGCACTGCTGCCTAAAACGCTGAGGACCCGGGTTCGATCCTGGGTCACTGTCTGTGTGGAATTTGCATATTCTCCCCGTATTTGCCTGGGTTTCAGCCCCACAACCCAAACTCCCTGCAGTCTCGCCACATGTTCCTCTGGAGTCGAAGACCAGATGATAATATCATCCACGTAGACACGAACTCCGTCTATTCCATAATGCGGTGGAATATTTCAGACGCCGAAATGATTCCAAATGACATTGGATTGTAGCAAAATCGGCCAAAAGGTGTATCGAAGGTGCAGAGCTTCCTTCTGGAATCTTCTAGTTGTATTTGCCAGAATCCCTGAGATGCATCTAGCTTGATGAAGATGCGCGCGTGTGTCATCTCGCTTGTAATCGCTTCCCTTTTTGGCATCAGATAGTGTTCCCACATTATGTTCTTGTTTAGATCCTTAGGGTTTGTGCAGATTCTTAAATCACACTAAGGGCTTTTTTATGCACACCATCGAACTGACCCAGTCAGTTCAGTGACTTTGGAGATGATGCCTTTTTTCTGTAGACTTGCTAGTTCTTATTTTAACCGTTCCCTCATGGAGCAGGTGGGTGAATTACAGGTTTTGCATCAACACACAGCAAGATTTTGTACTCAAATGGAAGTGTGCCCATTCCGCTGAAGACATTTGGACATTGATCCAGTATTCCTTCAATTCTGCTCTGAAGAGCTTGATGAGATGATGTCAGTGTGTAAATCCTTTGAATAAGGTTCAATTGCTTGCAGGCTTTCACACCTAAGGGCGACGACTTATCTGATCGGACAATCTCAAATCTCAGGCTCATCTCTATGTGCTTGTTGCACAGTACTAAATGGCATGACCCCAATGAAAATATTGCATTGCCATTGTAGTCTTGAAGTTTGCAGGCAGCTGGAAGGAGTTTGGGAGCTTGTTTGAGCTTTGAGAAGTCAAGCTTCGAAAGCAGGTTAGCGGACGCACCTATGTCCAGCTTGAATTTACTGGGGCGTCTGTTTGCATCCAACACTGTGTTCCATTCAGCGTCGCAATCAATGGCATGGATTGATTTCGCTTGCAAAGTATTCTCTGTGGAGTTTTCAAACTTTTCAATAATTCCCACTTGGAATGTTTTATTCAGGCAATAATCTTCAGGATCTATTGCACTATCATGATCCAACTCATCTGTTTTAAGTTGTACACTGCCAATGTTACTCTTCTTGAAGTTCTGTTTGTGAGTTTTAAACTGGAGTACAGATCTGCACTGTGCAGCATAGTGATTCAGTCTCCCACATTGGAGACATTGTTTGTCTTTTGCAGGGCATTTTTTTCGGAAGTGGGCGGTTCCACACTTCGTGCAAGTCATCGCGTCAACGTCATGACTTTCCGTGCGTCTTCGCGCAGGCGCAGAACGGTACTCAGCCGTCTCGCACTTTTTTGCGAAGTGCACATGGTGCGGGGCCCGAGTGAGTACATGCAAGATGGCTCTGTGGAGCCTCTTCAATTGCGAAACTGCCTTGATACACTCCACCTCATGGAGGGTTTTGGTGCCACTTTCACAGATTTTATACTGCAAGTACTAATTTTTGGACTGTTGATGCACCAAACACGTTTCAATAGTGATTTCAAGTGTCAAATCTTATTGCCGAAGTAATCTCTCTCTCAGGTGTTCATCAATAATTCCAAACACTATTTGATCACGAATCATTGAATCATTTAGTGCAGCAAAATTGCAGGATTGAGCTAACAGTTTAAAGTCAGTGAAAAAGTTGTTAAAAGATTCCTCTTTCCCTTGCATCCTTTTTTAAAGATGTAGCGCTCAAATATCTAATTTGTCTGTACTTTACAGTGGCTATCAAATTTCTCAAGGATGGTGTCATACTTTGTTTTATCTTGACCCTCTGAGTAGTTAAAAGAGTTGTCAATCTCTATCGCGTGTGGACCAGCCATAGTCAATAAAAGAGTAATAACTGTAGATGATGTTGAAGAACACTCAAGTCTTTGAAGTAAACTGAAATAATTTATTAAGTAATGATAAAACTAATAAATGAGTTTGACACTCCACTGAACTAACTCTAGCAATAAAGTAAGGATAAATAACTGTACAAACTGTATCTAAGTTATACGTGGTGTCTAGGCTGGGATCTTACTCTGCTACACTGCTGCTATCTAGTAACTCCTGCATGGAAAGAGAGCTTAGAGCTTCTGGGACCCCAGTTATATAGTGCATTTTGTAATGCCCTCTAGTGATAGTGTTACAGCTAGGTGTTGTGATTAACCCTTTAGTTACATGTCTTTCTACATATCATTACAGCTGTGTGTCAATAAACAGTTTATGTTTCACCACACAAGTCTTCAGATCTCTTAGCGAGACACCAACTAACCTTACAATATACTTTCCTGGCATAAACCGGGGCATCTGATCACCCTGTCCAGCTCTTCAGTCTCTCCTCAGGTAACAGGCCCTGAGCTTGGACCTCAATTTAATTTCTCCCCAATGCTTCCAATTTCCTTCAGGTTCACTACATCCCAATGATCTCCTCAGTTAAGTGATAAGCCTGAACTCCAGTCTATTTTTCTCATCTGCTCACGTCAGCCCCGTTGTTTTTCCTGATATCCTTCTCAGGTAGGAGATAGGCACGTGGCTGACCTTTCTGATTTGTTCTAGATCCGCTCCAGCTCCCCATCCTCTCCTCTGAGACCAGATAGACCCTGAGTCTGGTCCTCAATTTATCTTCAACCCAGTGCTCCCAATTTCTTCACGGTCTGCCCCATCTGCCAATTCTCTCCTCAATACATGATAGGTTCCAAGTCTGGGTTTGAATTTAAGTTCTCCTCTGTGCCCCTGATCGATGTTTAGCTGTACATGTTGACAGTAGAAGTGACTTTCAGTTTTAATAACAGCGAATGCTGACAGTTTTACCATCATATCAACCACAACAAATTCATGGCTATTGTCTTCATCTACTTCAAAACCTGTTTCTCCTCCAACCAACTGATTTGCTACTGTTTTGTAACTAACAATTTCCTTCAATAGGTTATAAAACCTATACTTTCAATATAAAACCTATACTTTTGAATTCAGGAAATCTTGAGCAGTTACATCATTATATGAATAACAATTTCACAGTATTGCATGGTTTCTTACCAAATTAATACAATGAATTCATGAAAACAAATTAAATGACAGAATCTCAGGATGTCAAATCATTCCTGTTTGACTTTACATTGAAATATAAAATATTTTGTGCGTCTGGCTGACAGTATTTTTTTCAATTAATTAGCTTCTTCTCATTGTTCTATTTATATGGCTAATATTTTGCACCATTTAAATTTATGTTAGCAAATTCAGAATTAATAAGTAAATTAGTACTACTTTAGATTGACCTATTTTGAACCCAAGTCCTATTTTAGCATTCATAGACCACAGTAAGTTAATTTTTCAGCATCATCCTTTTGAGTATGGTTACAAAGCGCTGAGTAGCTGTCCATAATTATATCATGCAAATGGCACTTGCTTTTGTTCAAGCTTTCTCCCTCAGATGGTACTTTCTTTTATCACACTCCCCACACATCTGTGTCTCTGAAACAGCATTGAAAACTCCTCCTCTTTTAGTCCCAGAGTTCCTTTTATTATCTGTTCTGACTGTCACATAGACACAGTTAGGATTTTGAACTCACATTGCAATGACATATCCTTGTGACATGGGTTATGTTGCCAGCTGGTATGAACAGGTGTATAGTGAATTTCCCATCAAATGGCAACATGCATTTGGCCATGGACCAAACTGAAAAATGAAAAACCTGTTCATTAAAGTCACCCACAGAAAGTGATTGGATATCAGCAAACAGAACATACAGTGGTATGTGTGCTCTGTGGCACTCGTGCCTGTTTTAGATCCCCAGCGAGGACTTGTCGTTTCTTTATTGCACAGAGGTCATAAAGCCATATAAAGCACAATATAATGCAATATAATTAAATTCTCTATCATGTAAAAGCAATGCGAAGTAAAACAATTATTGGAATAATCTCAAAAGGATATTGAAAAAAGGTGCTTTGGTAATAGTCGAACAAGAACATCAAGTAACATATCAACTGAGGGTTAAGAAAATAATTGGTTTGTGTTTTGGAACCATCTATGACTTCAACACAATTAAAATGTTAAATCTGAAGATCACAAAATAGGTCAAGTGTATGTTTTAAATTTCCAAGTTATACCAGTTTATGTGCCAATGAATCATTATTCAGATTTTGACAGATACTTTTTAAAATTATTTTAATTATTTGAAGATAAGGGAGAGGGGAAAGTATGCAACAACAATCACTAATAGCTATTAGAAAACATCCATTCATTATTTATGTGAACAGTTAACACGTTAACCTTCTAAGGTATAGGGGCATCACGTGGCACAGTGGTTAGCACTGCTGCCTACAGCGCTGAGGTCCCGGGTTTGATCCCAACCCCAGGACACTGTCTGTGTGGAGTTTGCACATTCTCCCTGTGTCTGTGTTGGTTTCACCCCCAAAACCCAAAGATGTGCAGGGTAGGTGGATTGGCCACACTAAATTGCCTCTTAATTGGGAAAATAAAATAATTGGGTACTCTAAATTGTAACAAAAACCTTCCAAGGTATAAAGAACAAAGTGATACTTTTGTACAATTACAAAGTATTTTACTTCTTCAGAATGACAAGAAGAAGATGTACAAGAAGAAGAAGTGTGTGCATCATTTTCTTTTAGATTTTGTGTGCACCGGCAACAGGTGTGATTCAAGAGGTAAATCAAAAGTGAACAAAGACCATTCACTCATGAAGCTTACCTTCTAATACCCTAGTTATCGTATTTTAGGTCCAATGACATTTTGAACGTTCCAAATTATTTAGTTTTTATTTGGCCTTCCTTGTAGGCTAGTCCATTGAAGTCCTTTGCGCAAAACAATCTAATTAGTACCTCAAATTTACTTTCATAATTATACATTTCTGTCCTTTGACCCTGCTATCGCTCTTTTGAAATGTCTTTTTGGGTTTACCTCACCTTTACTATTTAAAATTCTGTCGACCCTTAACTGCCATTGCTCTAAATTATTAGCAGTGAGGTATGTTATGACCAGTAGTGCAAAATGATTTGTTCGAGAATCAGTAACCTATTTTACACTGTGCTTGATTTTCTTTTCCATTTAATTTTACAAAAGAGAAATTAGGTATGGTGTAAAACAAGCTGTTGATTCACTGTTGGCACATTTTTTGCTACTGATATTAACCAATTGAATCTGTAATTTTTCGCATTCCTCATCCCTTTTACATTGAAATTAGTCATGATAATCTTATCTCCACTCTCTCCAACGCTTGTATGGATTATTTTTGTGATATGGGAACTCAAATTGAAAACAAATCTGCAATGTTTTCTGATCAATGCATTCTAAACTCTTTGTATAACCACTGTTGGATTTTGTGGTTCTGGTACATACCATAGCATGAGATTAACTTTTAAATTACTTAGTCAATTCATCATGCACAGCAGCTGAAGGGCAGTAAGCACTATTCCTGTCCCTAGACATTGAAAGTGGTAAATTAACGTTTACTTCCAGGTCCTTTTTTCAATGTTCTCTTTTGACCAGTAGACTGCATGTTAAAGAATTCCACCTAGACCTGCTTCTTGAAATTTATGCTCTGTGCTTCAGTTAGTGCACCTTGATGCAAATGACAAACTATGCTTTTTGTAGTCTGAGATATGCTCTCCACTGTCGTGAGTGACACAGGGAGTAGAGAAGATTGAGGTTGCACATTGGGGCCTCATATCTCCTCTCTGTGGGTACCTGAGGAACAAAGAACATTGGCAGAATTATATGCTAAGGGCAGGCTCCCCACACTCCAGCATAAATTTCCGGTGTGAGCTCGCCTCTGCCTGGCTGGCTTGCCCCAATTAATCTTTTGCCCGTTGGTCATTTAATTAGTATAAAACGGGAATTCTATTCATCTCGAGGTGGCAGACCCCCTTATACAGCTGCTGGCCAAATGGAGGCCTACAGCTCTGTGTCATACCAGGATTGGTGGCCAACACAGGTATTGCAGGAGGCCCAGGAAGAAACGGAATCATGGTTGCCTCCAAACCCAAATAAGTCCAGAATCTCGCGAGACTGGGTTGGCAGGCCCACTTTGGGGTTTTGGGGGCATGTCGGACAGGGTAGGGGAAACTGGATGCAGAGAGGCAAATCTGAGGATGGGGAAACCTCTAATTGGCACAAGAGGCCTGGGAAGCATTTGCACCATCCCCCTCACCCCCACTCTCCCATAGGGTTACACCTGTCAGATCAATCCTGCCTCTCTAAAATTGGAGTGTTGGAAGGATGAGCCTTTTAATTTGGTAAATGTAAAATGAACTTATGTTGAAAGACAAAATGGGAGATGATGTGTACCATTCCAGTGTCAGCCAACAGCACAGTGATTGATTGATTGATTGATTTATTGTCACATGTACCGAAGTACAGCGAAAAGTATTTTTCTGCGGCCAAGGGAATTTACACAGTAGACAAAAAGAATAAGCGACAGAGTACATTGACAAATAGTACATCAACAAATAGCAATTGGTTACAGTGCAGAAAAAGGGCCAAACAAAGCAAATACATTAGCAAGAACTGCATAGGGGGTTGTGACTAGTGTTCTTACAGGGAAGAGATCAGTCCGAGGGAGAGTTGTTGAGGAGTCTAGTAGCTGTGGGGAAGAAGCTGTTTCTATGTCTGGAGATCTGGCATATATACGTAGCATTCAGGTTCCATGTGCTTGTAAGATTACTAGGTGACTAATAAAACGTTACATGTTGGTGGCATAATTTATGCTGGATGCTTGGCATTGTTAATGAACTGGTGGTTAATATATTGGTATTCCTGTTACATAGTCAAAAGAACCGCATAAATAAAGGTGAATATTTTGCAAAGTGCACTTAACAGTAATCGCAGTAGACGAAAATAAAGTACCGGTATTGCCAGTAATGTACCCTGCATAGTCCAACAACTTCCCTCTGTACCGCTTCCCATTCTCTTCTCCTGGGTGAGACAACAGTCACTTCCCTCAGTTACCTCCTCCATATTGATCTGCTGTTAGTTTTAATGTGCGGCCCTCTCCTTCAAGAAGAACCATCTTTTTCCACAGTCTTCCAAAGCAGGATCACTGAATGATGCCACCTGTTTTTCTTGCCTCAAGCTGCAGCCAGCTTTAAGGATTCTTTGCAGTCCTTGAAGAACTGTTAGCTCTGATATTCCATCCCTGGCATTATGTATGCACCAGTTCCCAATATTATAAGAAACTGAACCTAGATTGGAGCTCAAGGTCAGCAGGCAGCACCATCAAAATATGCAGTACTCAAAATGCACCTGTATTAGGGCTGCATTTTGTACCCCTCAATATAGTTTTCACGAAATGTATTATATTGTACTTCCCGAATTACATTTGTGTAAATATGAAGGATAGAGAAATCCATGCATTTTAGTGCAGTTTATTTTATTTCTTACATTTCCAAGATTAGTGAAAACAATTATAATCTTACTGTGTTCATCAATGATAGCACAGAATCATCAATTCATGGGCTATCAGATACTAAAAACTGAAAAGACTGAACCTTCTACTTGCAGTTATTCATGTCAAAGATTTGCGAGACAGGTAGATAGCTTTCAACCCCTGTTCCTCCCAGCTCTTCCACAATACAGAATTCCTCTCAGTGATGGAGTAGCTACTTCTTAACACCATTATGATTAAGCTCTTGGTAGTGCTGGAATGACAGATGTAAGATTACCTTTAATAAGTGTCCACTCATGCATGAAAATTGAATTAAGTAATGGGAGTAGAGATTTGTTCCATAATTAAGATAAAAATTCATGTCAGTTTAAACCCTGGCATATATTAGTAACATAGTAAAAGCTTCTTTATCTGGTAATTAATTCTCAATTTTAGCCACCCAGCATTCATAAAATAAGAAATAACCTGTCTGGTACATTTTTACATTGACACTATTTACTTGTTAATCTTCCTGATTCCTACTATATTTTGCTTTTTAGAGTCAAACAATAATCACTATATGTGAATATGTGAATGAAAACTTGTTAATACTCAAAACAATGGAAAACAATACAGGAACTTTAAAACAATCAAAATATTTGGTTTTACATCTTGAGCCACGTTACATTTTTACAATTAATTATTTAGTTCCAGATATGGTAGAGGAATTATATTTTCCAGTATTTAAATAATAACTTTGGAGCTGGTTGAATGAAGCCACCTACTTAATTATCACTTTTTGACAATTATCCTGAATCAATAGGAGTCAGCCATGGCTCAGTGGTGTCTCTTTCACCTCAGAGTCAGAGATCCGGAGACCCAACTACAGAGATTGAACACGTAATCAAGACTGACACCATCATGCAGTACAGAGGGAATGCTACAATTTTGGAAGTGCTGTCCTTCAGATACAATAGTGAGCTAGATTATCTGTCCTCTCAAAGGAATGTAAAAGGCTCCATGGCACTATTCAAAGAGCAGCAGGGGATTTCTCCTGGTGTTCTGCCCATTATTTATCCCCTCACTAATAAAGCAGATTAGTTGGTCGTTTATCTCATTACTGTTTGCAGCACCTTGCTGCATGCGGATTAGCTGTCCTGATTCAGAAAGTGATGCCATATCAAAAGTAGCTCATTGGTGGTGATGTATTTAAAAATGCCCTGAGGTTCTGAAAAGAAAGATTTTTGTAAATGAAAAAGATCGGAAAATAGTTATACCCCAAAGCAAATTACTGGCAGTTAGTTTCTTCCTGCTAAAAATAATTTACAAAAATGGACCTTTTTCTGGTCCTTTGCAACATATTCTTTGCTACTTTAGATTTTATTGGATTGGATAGGATTTGTTTATTGTCACGCATACCGAGGTACAGTGAAAAGTATTGTTCTGCGTGTAGCTCAGACAGATCATTCTGTACATGAAAAGAAAATACATAATAGGGCAAACATAAAATACACAATGTAAATACTTAGACACAGGCATCAGTAGAGAAGATGTGTGAAGAGATCAGATCAGTCCATAAGAGGGTTGTTTAGGAACCTGGTAACAGTGAGGAAGAAGCTGTTTTTTGAGTCTGTTCATGCGTGTTCTCAGACTTTTGAATCTCCTGCCCAATGAAAGAAGTTGGAAGAGTAAGTAAGCCACGTGGGAGGGGTCTTTGATTACGCTGGCCGCTTTCCCAAGGCAGCGAGAGGTGTAGATGGAGTCACTGGATGGGAGGCGGGTTCGTGTGATGGACTGGGTGATGTTCATGGCTCTCTGTAGTTTCTTACTGTCTTAGGCCGAGCAGTTGCCATACCAGGCTGTGATGCAGCCAGACAAATTAGTGTATTGTACTTTCTCCTTGAACTGCATCTGTAAATATTGGTAAGAGTCAATGTAGACAAGCCAAATTTCCTTAGTTTCCTGAGGAAGTTTAGCCACTGTTGTGCTTTCTGGGTCATAGCGTCAATTTGTGTGGACCAGGACAAATTTTTGGTGAATTAGAAGCTATCAACCATCTCCGCCTCAGCTCCATTGATGCAGTCAGGGGAGTGTACAATACTTTGCCTCCTGAAGTCAATGACCAGCTCTTTAGTTTTGCTGACATTGAGGGAGAGATTGTTGTTGTTAGACCACTCCACTATGTTCTCTATCTCCCTCCTGTATTCTGACTCATCATTGTTCGAGATCCAACCCACTACAGTCGTGTCATCAGCAAACTTGCAGATGGAGTTGGAGATGGAGTTTACAGTTTACATTTATTGTTTTCCTTAATTTTTGAGGTGACTTTTATGCAGACTGGTTCCACGAGATAGGCAATTCCACCTATTACATGTTTCCCTGAGAAAATTAGTGTATTGTACTTTCTCCTTGAACTGTGGTAATGGTACCCCCACACTGGTGTTAGGTAGGATATTCTATGATTTTGTCCCAGCAATGATTAAACAACAGACATTTCTCTTTAATTTGGGAATGGTGTGTGACTTGGAGTTGCTGGGTTTCCCTCAGCATTGCTGCTCTTGCTCTTTCATAGAATTTACAGTGCAGAAGGAGGCCATTCGGCCCATCGAGTCTGCACCGGCTCCTGGAAAGAGCACCCCACCCAAGGTTAACACCTCCACCCTATCCCCATAACCCAGTAACCCCACCCAACACTAAGAGCAATTTTGGACACTAAGGGCAATTTATCATGGCCAATCCACCTATCCTGCACATCATTGGACTATGGGAGGAAACCGGAGCACCCGGAGGAAACCCAAAGGTTGGACAGAGGGATAACACAAATTTAGCATGGCTATATTCTCCTGACTAGGATTGGGCTTCTTTAGTGTTGTTACAGCTGCATGCGTCCAGGCAACAGGGGAGTATTCATTCATACTGATCCTTGTAGCTGATAATAAATCTTAAATTGTAATGATTATTCTGCATATGTTTAACTATCAGTCGCGAAAGTTAAATTTTGCAGCACAAGTTCATGTTGCTTTCCATGTGCTCTGCCCAGGCCAGAGGCCACCGTTATCTAATTTTACTGCAGTCAAATTAACTAATTGATCTTACGCATATTGCATTTGAAAAGTTTTGTGAGATTACCTCTAAGTATAACCAGAGAAAAATTACCAGACAGCCTTTAAATTTTTTAATTTTAATTTTTTTTAAATTTAGAGTACCCACCCAACACTAAGGGCAATTTTGGACACTAAGGGCAATTTAGCATGGTCAATCCACCTAGCCTGCACATCTTTGAGGTGTGGGGGCAAAACCCATGCAAACACAGGGAGATTGTGCAAACTCCACATGGACAGTGACCCAGAGTCGGGATTGAACCTGGGACCTCAGCGCCTTGAGGTAGCAGTGCTACTCACTGCGCCACTGTGCTGCCCTAGACAGCCTTTTAAACATCAAACTTAAGCTTTAATTGGAAGGAGAAACAGACTGTCATGTTAGCTTCTTGCAAACATTTTTAAAAATTCTATGAAATGTGGTTATTCAATTGCATAAACAGACAAATGCAAAGGTATGCTCTATTTAACCAGAAAAGGAGGTTTTGCCAACAGTGTAACTGTGCGCCAGCTTAACTTCTAGATACTAATGACAAACTGGTACATTGGTAGAAAATGGCCATTATTTACAATGTTTAATCCTTCCAATCTATTGTGCTTCGAATTAGTTTTATATTAATGCTAAGTTGTTCAACTTTTCTTGTTACACTGAATTAGGTAAACATTGCAATCATCGTGCTTGAATTCAAAATGGGCAATATTAAACTTCTTGGACAGAGTTAGCAAATAATGCTATTTAGCATGATGTTGCTGGGGATGGTAGATTACTGCACCACTAGTCGTGTCCAAATTCCTAATATTGCAATTGGAAATCTAGCAGTGTATTTAATAACTGAGGAAGCCATGAAAATGTAGTTCTGGTTTAAGATCAATAAGAGATATAATAATTGTAATGTAGAATTCACAACTGTATTCCCAGAAACCACTTGGAAACACATTTTAGTAAATAAGTAATGCACCATTAAATATTGGATGCTTAACGATGATCAGTTCAGTATACATCTGAAATTCTCCCTTGGGAAATGGCACAAAATGAACCTATTACTCACATTTCGCTGTTAATTTCCATTCTGTCCTTTAACCATAAATGACTCCTTTCAGCAAATACATCCGCCAAAGTGGCAGATGCTCAGAGGTGTCGCACAATATGTCAGAAACTGCAAACAATAAACCCAATGATATGACTTTTTTCCATGTCTCTTATTCAATGTAAGGCAGAGTCTGTGATGAGACTAGGTACATTCCCGAATGCATTTTGCTAAAAAAAAAACTTGCATCTCTGTTTTGAGGATTTTTGCATTTACTTTATCTAACTAAAACTGTTCCTGCAAAGCCAACTTTGAAACTTACACAGAAATGAACATCAAATAAACCTATTGAATTTTAGGGTAACAAATTACTTTCCATTATACAAAATTCCTGTTGAAAGCAGGACACTGAAATACAAAATAAAAACATATGTTTTGCTACCTGCACCTTTTAAAATGCTCAGCACATCATACATCAACCTACTGCCAAATACCACCGAGTACTCAAAGTACATGAAATCACTTTTGAATAACAAGTTTGTTGTTGCATTTTTATTTTTTTTGTTTGCTCTGTTGTACAATGGATAATTAAATTGACTATATTACAGATAATTACCAGTTGGTTACTTTTTCTGCATTTTAAACAAATCCTGCCCCAAACCTAACTCCAGTTCAAGCAATAATATTTCTCAGCAAATCATTTATGCATTTATCAGTATTTAAACGTGCATTTGTGTGAAAAGCTGGATTATGTGCCTGCAGAGTGACACAGCTGGTGGCTCTGTGCAGCAGGCTAAAGGCTAACCAAAGTCATTCATCTATCAGTGATAATTTCAGGCCGTGTCTGCTAATAGGGCACTCTTGCTTGTTCAGGTCCTGTGACAAATGAATATACCAAGTGTGATGACATCAGTTCTAATCGTGCTGATAAAAGGACACTTATATTGGACAATACAGAATGATGAATGAGGTACATGTTCATTTACACATCTCATTACTTACTTTTCTGTTCATCACTTCACTAAGGCTGAGTCATATGTACATTTGGATTATGCTGCTGGATGCACCATGTGTTATATACAAAGCTGACCAATTTTCTTTTAAGAATGTTGGCTATAATTAAAAGAGAGAAGTGGAAATAGTTCAGCAATATAGTTTATGGCTAAATTGACACTAATTCCCATGATTGAGTCAGTGTCCCATTGTTGACATCTGATCAAAATTGAATTGCTATAATAGCTTCCCTTCAAGCTTTACAAACTGCATAGCTAGTTCCAAGTAATCAGTAACATTAAACTTTGACACATGCGACAATCTTTTACACAAGTGCTGGATTTCAATATATGAGATTAATGTTTTAGTATAAAGTTTACTTCGAAAGAGATGAATGACCATTTAATATGGCCTATCTCTTTTGTGGTAAAATGAAAATATATACTTCCAGAACAATATTTAAACCAACTTATAACTTCCAATTTCATTTCATAAAGTGGATTCTACTTACAATTTGTTACTTTTCCACAGAGAGGGTTTTTAAATGAATTAAGCAGTTAATTATCTTTAAGTTATAGCGTATTTATGCAGGTTTTAAGGAAATAATTTGAAGCTAGTTAATGTACTAATAAGCACTTCTTATGTTATTTCCTCCTGGCGAGGAAGAAGGATTTTGCCTTGAGAATCTTACATGCAATATTTTGTGAAACCTTTCACTTTTTTTCATTTGAACAGAAAGGAGCTAAAGGACCGATATTGGACATAAACTAATAAATGTGTCTTCACAGAAGACTGTTTGAAATGCAGTCAGGCTTATTAAAAATAAAGCTATGCAGGCTTTCACAAAACTAAACGTTCAAAACTGCTTAAGCAGTAAAAAATCATCCAGCTTAAGTTATCTACTTTAAGTCAGCTAAAAAGACGCACTGATGTGGTGAAGCATAGCATATTCTTTCATTTACATCATCACATGAAGATTAACTGCAGTGTTTGAATTAAGTAAGTTTAGTCATAATTGGTTTTTTCTTCAGTTACCTTGCTGTGAATAAAACCAGTTCATTGATTTGTTCCACCATGTTACTTGGTCCATTTTGGAGACTGCATCTGAAAAACATCATGTGTAGCACAAGTCATATCAGCGTACTATTGTCATACATCATGATTCCACCATCATACTGCCTTAGATAAAATCAACATTAGTAAATTCCCACAAAGGTAACATGGTCAGATTGCATACAGAAGTAACCAATGTACGAAGGAGCAGAGCGAAGCCATTCGGTCCCTCAAGCTTGCCCTGCCATTTGACAAGATCATGCCTGTTTGTGTTTCAAATGTTATATTCCCATCTACCGGTAGCGCAGTGGTTAGCACAGTTGCTTCACAATGCCAGGGTCCCAGGTTCGATTCCCGCTTGATCCTGCGTGTTCTTCGCTTGTCTGCATGGACTTCTTACGGGTGCTCCGGTTTCCTCCCACAAGTCCGAAAATACGTGTTGCTTTCTCCCTCTGTGTACCCCAACGGGCACCGGAATATGTCAACTAGGGGCTTTTCACAGTAACTTCATTGCGATGTTCATGTAAGCCTATTTATGATAACCTTTGATTCCCTTGCCTAACAAGAATGTATCTGCCTCTGCCTTAAAATATTCAATGACCACCTTCCATCGCCTTCTGAGGCAGAGAGTTGCAAAAATTCTCATCTCTGTCCTAAAAGGAGGACTCCTAATTTGAAAACAGTGCCCCCTCATTCTGGGCTCACCCACAAGAGGAATCATCCTTTCCAGATTCACCTTGTCAGGACCATTCAGGATCTTGTATCCTTCAGTCAAGTCACCCCTCACTCTTCTAAACTCCAGTGGAAACAAGCTCAGTTTGTCCAACCTTCACTCCTAAGACAAGCTGCACATTCCAGGTGTCAAATCAGAAACCCTGCTCTGAATCGCCTTCAATGCATCACATCCTTCCTTAAATACGGTTCGGCGTTAAGCTGATTTTGAATATTAAAATCCACTTCACTGAATGGTAATCAGCTTCACGCCCTAGCTGAGTGTGAACCTGATTAAGTCTGCTGGAAGAACCCGGGAACATCGCAAACTGTTTGGTGGCCTACGTAAATCACGTTTCACGCCTGTCCTGGAATTTTCCTGAGATAGCGGGATTTTGTGTCGGCACAAGGTGGCCAGAAAGTGACATGAGTACAATTTTATTACTTGTGGCAGACATGATTAAATGCATCTGGAAATCCAAGTACAGCATATTAGGTTTTATTCTGCGCTAGGGTCACTGTCTGTGCGAAGTCTGCATGGCTGAAGTCCGTGGCTGTGTGGGTTTTCTCTGGGTATTCCAGTTTCCTCCCACAAGTCCCGAAAGACGTGCTTGTTAGGTGAATTGGACATTCTGAATTCTCCCTCTGTGTATCCGAACAGACGCTGGAGTGTGATGTCTGGGGCTTTTCACAGTAACTTAATTGTAGTGTTAATGTAAGCCTACTTATGACAATAATAAAGACTATTATTACCTCAGGCTCCCCTTTCTTCATATCTTTATCCTTCAAAGAACACAAATAAATTGCTTAAAAATGATTTCCCTTTCACAAAACCATGTTGACTCTGCTCAATTACCTTGACCTTTTTCAAGTGTGCCCAACTATAACCTTCTTATTTAATTAATTGAAAAAAATTAGAGTACCTAATAGTTTTTTCCAATTAAGGGTCAATTTAGTGTGATCAGTCCACCTACTCGGCACATCTTTGGGTTGTGTGGGTGAGACTCATAAAGACATGGGGAGAATGTGCAAATTCCACACCGACAGTGACCCAGGGCTGGGATCGAACCCACATCCTCAGCACCGTGAGGCAGCAGCGCTAACCACCCTGCCGCCCCAGGTATAACCTCCTTAATGATTGATTCTAATACCTTCTCCACAATAAATATCAGGCTAATTGGCCAAAGGTTTCCTGTTTTCTCTCGCCATCTCTTCTTACACTGAAGGTGTTATACTGGCTACTTTCCAGTCTGACAGAACCTTGCCAGAATCTCACAAACTTTGGAAAATTAACACCAATGCATCTACTACATTATTAGCCAATCCTTTGAAGATCCTGGGGTGATGTCCAGCAGGACCCGAAGACCTCAGTTTGCTCAGTACCACTTCCCCAGTGATTGTAAGTCCACTTTCCAACTGAATGTAAAATTCAATCATATTGTGGTTGCTGCTACCTAAAGATACCTTCACCCGAATGCCATTAATTAATCCTATCACATTGCACAATACCAAATCTTATATAATGGGCACTGCGGTTCATTCTAGAATGTGCCGCTAAGAAACTATCTTCAAAGCATTTTATGGTCTCCTCATCCAGCCTACTATTGCCAATCTGATTTTTCCAAATGATATGTAGATTAAAATCGCCCATGATTATTGCCGTTCCGTGATCACATGTATACAATATTTCTTCTTCTATACTTAATCCTACATTGTGTTTACTGTTAGAGGGTCTGTAGACCACTCCCACTCATGACTTCTTTACCCTTCCATTACTCATCTCCTCCCAAACCGAGTCACAATCCTAATCCTCTGAACGACAACCATCGCTAACAATTGTGCCAATGTCATCCTTGATCAACTGTGCCAGCCCTCCACCTTTACCTAGCTTCCTATTCTTCCTGAATACCATATACCCCTTAATATTCAGGCCCCAATCCTTGTCGTCCCACAGCCATATCTCTGCAATGGGGACTTCCGGTGGCAGCTCCTGCTTGAAGTCACAGGAAAGAGCTCTTTTTGCCTGAAACAGTGTGTAATTTTGATTAAAAGGTGTAGGTGAAGGTCGGAGGAGTAGTTTCCCCCGGGAGTGGTATGTCTGCTGCTTACCAAACCTGGTGAGAAAGCCGGCTAAAGAGTTGGAGGAAACCTGTGCTTCAGCAGCCAGTGTAAGGATGGCTGAGGGGGAAGGGCCGATGTAAGATGGAAGGCCCCAGATGGAGCAGTTGATGGTGTTTATTAAGGAGGAATTCCACCAGCAGGAGATGCGGGAGGATCACTCAAAGGTCATCGAAAGAGTTGTGGCACCCCTGAAGAGTTTTTTAGAATGGGTGGAAAAGTGTTTGGAAGTGCACGATTCGCAGATTTGCGAGATTAAAGGAGTGATCTCAGACCACAGCGATCGTGTGGTGGCTCTGGAGGTGGAGGTGGGGCTTCTAGGGGACCTGTGTAAAACATTGAGAAGAAAGGTGGAAGAGCAGGAGAATACCTCACATTGAGAGCAAAGGTGGAAGAGCAGGAGAATACCTCACATTGAGAGCAAAGGTGGAAGAGCAGGAGAATACCTCACATTGAGAGCAAAGGTGGAAGAGCAGGAGAATACCTCACATTGAGAGCAAAGGTGGAAGAGCAGGAGAATACCTCACATTGAGAGCAAAGGTGGAAGAGCAGGAGAATACCTCACATTGAGAGCAAAGGTGGAAGAGCAGGAGAATACCTCGATAAGACAGAACCTGCGAATAGTGGGCCAGCCTGAAGGAGTGGAAAGTGTGAGTGCCACGAGGTACGTCTCGAAGATGCTGATGGGGCTGTGGCGGAAGGGGTGCTAGATAAGTCCCCTGAAGTGGACCAAGCACACAGGTCCCTCAGGCAGAAGCCTAGAGTTGGGGAGCTGCCGCAAGCGGTGAACGTGAGACTCCACAAATTTGTAGAGAAAGAGATTTTCTGTTGGGCCACGGAGAAGCGTTCCTGCAAGTGGGAAGTGAACAAGGTCTGAATTTATCAGGACATTGGAGCCGAGTTGGCAAAGTCGTGGGCATAGTTCAACAAGGCCAAGGCAGTGTTGTGCCGACGGCAGGTCAGGTTTCAGGTGCTCTTCCCGGTGAAATGATGGGTAACATTTGGAGGCCGGGAGTATTATTTTGAGCCCCAGAAGAGGCTGAATACTTCATTAAGGAGCATAAACTGGGGGATAACTGAGTGACCAATGCTTGGGAACTGGGGTGCTGGCACTTCATAATGGTTGGGAACATGTTCGCAGTTGGGGTATGGATTGGGGGATTTTCGTCCCCTCCAGTTTGGAGAGAGGTTTTTTTGGGTTTGTTGTTTACTGTTGGGATTGCAAGGGGTTGGAGAGGTGAAAAGTTTATGTGAGGATGGATGTTCCCATCCCCCCTTCCTGTTTTATGGGACTGTTTGTGTTCAGAATTTGTTTGTTTGTTTTTGGGGGAGGCAGCCTGGTATTCAATTCTTCCCTCCCCTTCCATATCTGGAAGCAGCAGTCGCTCCAGCAGGCTACCTAGGGAACCCCCTCCAGACCTGTTGCGCAAAGTCTCAAACCTGCAGATACCTGAACTCACTACCCCTCAGCAACTCTACCCTCTCCCTTAGTTCCTCCAGACTGGCGAACCTTCTCCAAATACAGATCCCTCACCTTGGCCAGCCCCATTTCCCTCCTGCATACACTCTCCATCACCCCCCCCCCCTCCCCCCCCCCCCCCTCCCTTTCCCGGCTCAATCTCATGATTCTCGCACAGCGGTGTTAGTACCGACATCTCTTCCACCCGGAAATGCCTCCTCAATTGATTCCATATCTCCACCGTAGACTGCACCACCGGGCTCCCTAAATATCTACTCAGAGCCATTGGCAACGCTGCCATCACCAAAACCCTCAAACTAGACGCTTACATGATTCCTCCTCCATCCGAACTCACTCTATCCCTTCTCCTTCCCACCATCGCGGCACCTTATCCACATTCGCCGAACCAAAATTCCCCGACTCATTACAACGTAATCAATCCTCGAATACATCTGATAGACATGTGAAAAGAAGGAATACTCCCTTCCCCCTGGGTTGTGAAGGTGCCATGGTCCACCATATCCATCCTCTCCATAAACCCCTCCAGCACCCATTCGTACCCTGGGGCCCGAACTATCCACCCCCGGCTCTGGGAAACAATTAAAATGGGGCGGAATGGTAGCACAGTGGTTAGCACTGTTGCTTCACAGCTCCAGCATCACACGCTCGATCACCCGGCTTGTGTCACTGTCTATGTGGCGTCTCCACGTTCCCCCCGTGTCTGCGTGGGTTTCCTCCAGGTGCTCCGGTTTCCTCCCACAGTCCAAAGATGTGCAGGTTAGGTGGATTGGCCATGCTAAATTGCCCTTAATCTCCAAAAAGGTAAGGTTCGGCTACGGGGATAAGGTGGAGGTGTGGACCTTGTAATATTACTCTTTGTTAATATATCGTTACTCTTTGCTTTGTAATCCAGAATGGTCTGATGGTGTGATTCTGAAGAAACCACCAATCTTTAACTTAAAGCAAAACTGATTTATTGAATAATGATTGATTAATATTGAGCTGCACACTCCACAGAAGTACAACTAGTAATCAAGTAATCTATATTAAAGTAATAACTAATTTAATATACACATGCTAAACTATGCTGTGATCTATCTCTCTAACACTGTACTGACCCATCACTCCTGGTTAGAAGAGACCCAAATCCTTTGAGTTCTCATATTTATAGTGGGATCTAGTGTTGCCCTGTAGTGGTTATGTTACACTGAGTTGTAATCATTAACCCTTTACTTGTCTATATATATATATATATATATATATATATACACATATGATTGCAGAAGTGGGGTGCTCTTTCAAAAAGGCCAATGCAGACTTGATGGGCCGGGTAGCCACGTTCTGCACTGTAGACGCTATGATTCTATGATTCCTCCCATGATCAACTGGTGCATGGCCAATCTAGGATCGCTGCCAGCAACCCCCTCATAAAATCCACATTATCCCAATTTGGGGCATACACATTTACCAACACCACCTGCTCCCCTTCCAATACCCCACTCACAATCACATATCTCCCACCCAGATCCCTCACCTCCTTCGCACTCACTAATTCCATTTTTCTGCTCATTAAAATCACCACTACCCTCGATTTCAAATCAAACCCCCAGTGGAAAACCTGCCTGACCCACGCCTTCCTTGACCTAACCTGGGGCGAAATTCTCCGACCCCACGCAGGGTTGGAGAATCGGCCGGCAGCGGCGTTATTCCCGCTCCCGCCGGGTTTTTTATTCTCCGACCGGCCAAAAACCGGCGTTGTGCAAATCCCGCCGGCAGCCTCTGAAAACAGCTGGCGCCGGCGGGATATCATTATATTTTTCTTTCACCAAATCCCCGGCCTGGATGGGCCGAATTCCCGCCGACATGGCCACGGGTCACGTCGGCGAAAAACAGAGTAGCTTTAAAACGGTGTCAACCATTGATGATGGTTGACGCCGTTCAGTGTCCGAGGGGCGAGTGCGGGGGGGGGGGGGGGGGGGGGGGGGGGGTTGCGGCATTGGGGAGGGTTGCGGCGCAACCCCGCAACCGCCCCCCTCCCTCCCCCTCTCCCTCCCTCCCTCTCCCCCCTCCCTCCCTCCCTCTCCCCCTCTCCCTCCCTCTCCCCCTCTCCCCCTCCCTCCCTCCCTCTCCCCCTCTCCCTCCCTCTCCCCCTCTCCTCCTCCCTCCCTCCCTCTCCCCCTCTCCCTCCCTCTCCCCCTCTTCCCCTCCCTCCCTCTCCCCCTCTCCCTCCCTCTCCCCCTCTCCCCCCTCCCTCCTTCCCTCTCCCCCTCTCCCTCCCTCCCTCTCCCCCTCCCCCCTCTCCCTCCCTCCCTCTCTCCCTCCCTCTCCCCCTCTCCCCCCTCCCTCCCTCCCTCTCCCCCTCTCCCTCTCCCCCTCCCCCTCTCCCTCCCTCCCTCTCTCCCTCCCTCTCCCCTCCCCCTCTCCCCTCTCCCTCCCTCCCTCTCCCTCCCTCCCTCTCCCTCCCTCCCTCCCTCCCTCCCTCTCCCCCTCTCCCTCCCTCCCTCTCCCCCTCTCCCCCCTCCCTCTCCCCACCTCCCTCCCCCTCTCAACTCCCTCCCTCTCCCCCTCTCAATTCCGCAACCCCCCCCACAAACGCCGGGTCTCTCTCTTCTCCTCTCCCCCCCCCCCCCCAAACGCCGGGTCTCTCCCTTCTCCTCCCCCCTCCCAAACGCCAGGTCTCTCTTTCTCCTCCCCCCCCCCCCAACCCCGGGTCTCTCTTCCTCCTCCCCCCCCCCCCCCAACGCCGGGTCTCTCTTCCCCCCCCCCCCCCCCCCAACGCCGGGTCTCTCTTCCTCCTCCCCCCCCCAACGCCGGGTCTCTCTTCCTCCTCCCCCCCCCCCAACGCCGGGTCTCTCTTCCTCCTCCCCCCCCCCCCCCCCCAACGCCGGGTCTCTCTTCCTCCTCCCCCCCCCCAACGCCGGGTCTCTCTTCCTCCCCCCCCCCCCCAACGCCGGGTCTCTCTTCCTCCTCCCCCCCCCCCCCAACGCCGGGTCTCTCTTCCTCCCCCCCCCCCCCCCAACGCCGGGTCTCTCTTCCTCCTCCCCCCCCCCCCCAACGCCGGGTCTCTCTTCCTCCTCCCCCCCCCCCAATGCCGGGTCTCTCTTCCTCCTCTCCCCCCCCCCAAAACGCCGGGACTCGCCACTTCCGCAGCGGGTGAAACTGACGCGTATCGCGTCAGTCCGCTGCTGGCCCTTTAGGCAACGGAGATTACCGGCTTAAAAAAAGGCCCTGACGCCAGAGTCATCCGCACCGCTTTTTCCCACCGGAAATGGGCGTCGCGTCGGTCCCCGGAGAATTTCGCCCCTGGTCCTTCACACGGAGGTGTGTCTCCTGCAGAAAGACCACCTCCGCTTTAAAGCTCTTGAAGTGCACGAACACCCGCGATCTTTCAATGGTCCATTCAGTCCCCAGACGTTCCAGCCTGACCGGAGGCTCACGGCTCCAATCCCCTCCACCGTCCATCATCTTCCCCACTTAACTACCGCCCCCTTAATTCCACCCTACACCTAGCCCATCCCAGATGGCCTCTTCTCCGCCCCTGACCATGACATCTCTCACCCCCTAGCACCGTCGGGAGTGCGGAGAATCTCGCCCCATGTCTTTCAGGACTTGTGGGAGGAAACCGGAGCACCCGGAGGAAACACACGCAGACACAGGGAGAACATGCAGCTCCACACAGACCCAAGCCGGGAATTGAACATGGGACCCTGGAATTGTGAAGCAACAGTGATACCCACAGTGCTATTGTGCCACCCTAGGGTGCAAACCATGGAAGAGAAGCTCGCCACGGTGCAGCATGGCCAATCAAAGCCAGGAGACCCCGCTCCCGGAATCGACCCGGCTCGCCACACCTCGCAAGATCCAATGCGGGATTACTTTTTGGCAAACCTGCATATTAGAGCGAGGCAGTTAGCCTCACACTAATGTGAAGATTTCCAGGAACCTGAAGCTTTGGGATTCATTCCCTTCTCAGAGACCTCGGGCGAGCGCTGTTCAGCACTGGTCGCCATAAATGAGGATGAGACGGAATGGCACCCATGGAGGTCTTGCAGGGGACCGGAAGCCCCCAGCTGCATGCCCTTTGGGCAGGGTGGTACCCTAGCACTGTTTGTGCCACTTGGCACTGTCAGACTGGCACACAGGTGGCACTTGTGAGGTGCCCAGATAGCACCACCAGCTGGCACTGACAGAAAGACAGGTTGTCACTGCCAAGGTGCCAAGGTGTCATCTTTTTGCACGCACGCCGTCGGGCCTTGGGTGCCCGGCATGGGTGTTGGGGGGAGCACTGCCATAGTGCGTTTGGGTTGGAGGGGAGGTTGGGGATCATTTCTGGGCCTTGGAGATCATGAGCAATGTCATTACCACAACCCACTGCAGAGAGTCGCTATCGGCAGGACCAGGAAATCCCGCTGATTGGAAGGGCCAGAAAATCCCGGCCAAAGAAAAGCAATGTAGAGTTTTCATTTGGTGAATTGCTTAACAATGTTTTCAAATAAAATCTTAGGTGCCGTGTTATGTACTCTGGGATAACACAGGCTGCAACTGGATGCAGCTTTAACCAAAAGATACTCCAGACCTTGAAGTCAGTTCAATCTGATTTATTGAACCAGTAGCAATCTGATTTATTGAACCAGTAGCACAGTTAGCACAGTTCTCTATGAGTTCGACTCTCTGCTAACCTAAGTGTGGTTACTCTGTCTGACTGAAACAGATTAGCTCTTAGCTACATGCTGGCGGTGTGATACTGTAAATACACCCTGACTCACTCTGTAGATGTTCATCAGTGGCAAGAGACAGAGTGTGAGTGCCTCATGCCTTCTATAGTGAGATACCACCCCTGAGTGTCCTGCCTGCTCATTGGTCATGTCCTGTTCTCTGTGTTCATTTGCCACCTGTCTGTATATCATTATCTGCATGTCTGCATATCATGACATTAGATACGTATGAATGAACTCTTAACAAAGTACCTTGTGGAGATAGCATTGTAGATGAGTAAACACTTTACATTCAGCTAGCCGCAATAAAGAAGATAATTCAGGGCATAAAGCGTTGCATTTTGTTAAATATTAAGTAGCTCTTTTGGATATACACTATTTATGGTTTCAAACTAGTATTACCTCTAATCATTTCCAAATACTGTAATTTAAAACAGGCGTATGAATTCTATATAAACACAGTGAGCATTGATATTAATTGTGCATGTGTTGAATCCACAGTAGGCAGAACACACGAAGGTAGAAATTACAGAACCCGTTTATTTCAATACAATTACAATACTCCGCCACTCTCCTCAGGTTCCCCTTCCCTACCCTGCAGCTAGACCAGTGTGTTTATAAAACTGAGGCTCTCCTTGTAATGGGGAAACCCTTCCCCCTTAAAGGGGAAGGCCAGACTGCCTTAAAGGGGAAGTTCATATTCCGGGGGGGGGGTCATGGGAAATTATGTGGTCCTAATCCCGGGACCTTCATTGGGATTATCACAGTAATTTTACTGACTTGGTTACATGGCTTATAGAATAGTTTCAGCACAAAGAAGCCATTTGGCTGCTTGTGTCTGAGGTGAACCTCTGAAGGAGCAATTCACCTAGTGCGACTCCCCTGCCTTTTCCAGAAGCTCTGTATTTTTTTCCTTTTCTAGGCAATGATCTGATTTCCTTTTGAACGCCTCAATTGACCCTGTCTCCACTATACTTGAAGGTAGTGTATTCCATATCCTAACAACTTGCTAAATCTGCACCCACTGGTTCTCGATTCTCCGACCAATGGGAAAAATTTCTCCCATTTCTGTGCCCAGACACCTAATGATTTTGAATGCCGCTATCCAATTTCCTCTTAACTGCCTTCTCCCAGAAAGACAGTCCTAACTTCATCTTCCAATTTCCATAACTGAAGTTCCTCATCCCTGGAACCATTCCCATTGCAACAGTTTGTATTTATTTAGTATCTTTGACACAGTAAAAATATAAGGAGGTCCTTTTCAAATATGCTCACAGACAACATTTTTAATATGCAAGAGATATCTCAGCAAACATCTGAATATGCAGCCATGATAGACTGTTTACCGTGATAATGGCTTTCAAACCCGTTACAAGTAGCTTGATATTAATTAAAATAGGATCTTTGCTTTAAAAGAGGCCATTGGGACTGCAGCAGAGTTTATGTCCCGACCAGTCATTAAGCATAAATGACTGCTGTTGGGTGACGGTGGTGGGTGGGGGGAGGGGTAAAGTAGCAGCAGAGGCAATTTTATTACTTTGACCAGCTGTACTTTCTTCTCTATAAAAGGTAATTACATCCAGTAGTAACAAGCTAATTGATTGCTAATTAGATCAATCAGCACCTTGGCTACTGTCAGCCACTGACAGGATTAGTGGTCACATGATCTCTATTGGAAATTAAAAGTGGACAAGAACTCGCATGTGATTGACATGCTGAATAAAATGTGATTTGGGATCTCCTAGGTGGTCATGGAAGGGGTAAGTAAACATGATTGATTTGATGGTAATTGTCTGAGAGGAAATGAGAAATGAATGGGCCTCAGTGTCTGTGCTGGATCCTTACCTCAAGATACTCAAGGGTTTTCACATGTAAATAACCCAGATAGAGCCTCTTACAAATGAGAAATAAAGTGACAAGGAGGAGAGGGGCGAAGAGGAGAAAAGAATAAGTGAGCTAGAGATTTAGCTTAACGTTTGCTATCAATATGCAAACTGACTGCATATTTTGTAACACCAATAAAAAGTAATTGTCAATTAATGTGGATAATCCAGAAGTTGAATCTATTAAGGATTAATTGTACCTTAATTAAAAATAAATTGAAACACAGATGGATTCCAATGATATGGGCTTTCACCAGTGTATCTTCTAAGACTAAAGAGGAAGAAGTTTTCTTGTGTTTTATCGTACAAAGACCAGTCAGCTGTAAACAGCACCCTTTCAAAGTTAGTCTCGACCCAAAAGCTTACATCACAGTCTGTTTTAATTTTGTTTGGATTTAATAATCAAAATGCTGTTACATGCAATCATTCCTTAAATATAGAAGTTAAATAAAATTGTGTTTTTTAAAAAAAATGGTTGAATATAAGTGAAGTTTCAATTCACAAGATGTAAAGAAAAATGTTTTAGAATGAGAGGGTCAGAAGCGGAGGTGCTGTCTGATGATTGTAGAATGTCCAGCACAAACGTACAACTCCTCAGATACTAAAGCAGTCCATGTCCAAATGCAGCAAGACATGGACAAGTTCCAAGCTTGGGTTGACAAGTAGCAAGTAATATTTGTCTCACACAGGTGCCTGAGAATGGTCACTTCCAACAAGAGAGAATCTAACTATCACCCCTTAACATTCAATGGTATTGCCATCACTGAATCCACCACCTCAACATCCTGGGGGTTAAAACTGACCAGAAATTGGACTAGCTAACTAAATACAGTGGCCACAAGAGCAGGTCAGAGGCTGAGAATCCTGCGGTGAGTAAATCACCTCGTGACTCCACAAAGCCTGTTAACCATCTACAAGGCACAAGTCAGGAGTGTAATGGAATGCTCTCCACTTGCCTGGATGAGTGCAGTTCGAACAACACTCAAGAAGTTGACACCATCCAGGACAAATAAAATCACTTAATTAGTACCCACAAGCGTTCACTCCCTCCCTCCATCACCAATGCATAGTGGTAGCAGTGTGTTCTGCAGGAGCACCCAAGTCTGCTGAGACCACCCAAAGCCCAAAACCATGACCATCTAGAAGGAGAATGGCAGCAGCCACATAAGAACACCACCAACTGGTGGTTCCCCTCCAAGTCAGTCACCACCCTGACTTGGAAATATATTGTTGTTCCTTCATTGATGCTGGGTCAAAATCCTGCAACTCCCTCCCTAACAGCACTGTGGGTGTATCAATCCCACATGGACTGCAGAGGTTCAAGAAGGTAGCTATTCATTATCTTCTTGAGGGCAATTAGGGATGGACAATAAATGCTGACCTAGAACGCCTACATGAATAAATTAAAAAACATAAGAACATTTTTACCCGGCTGCTACCGCTCATTTTTAAAACGGTAATATGCAGAATAGAATAATAGCTGTTTTGTTCATTATGACTGCAGAACCATAGAATCATAGAATTTACACTGCAGAAAGAGGCCATTCGGCCTATTGAATCAGCACCGGATCTTGGAAAGAGCACCCTCCTTAAGTCGTCGCCTCCACCATATCCCCGTAACCCCACCTAACCTTTTTTGGACACGAAGGGCAATTTATCATGGCCAATCCACCTAACCTGCACATCTTTGGACTGTGGGAGGAAACCGGAGCACCTGGAGGAAATCCACGCAGACACGTGGAGAACGTGCAAACTCCATACGGACAGTGACCCAAGCAGGGAATTGAACCCGGGTCCATTGTGCCGTGAAGCAACAGTACTAGCCACTGTGCTGCCGTGCCACATTTAACTGCCAGCAGATGTGAGGGTGTTGAGGAGAGTGTTTATTTTTTCGGGGGGGGGGGGGGGGGGAGCGTTCATGGACAACCAGTCAGGGAACAAAGATGGGTATTGTGGTAGTCAATAGAACATCAGGTCATGCCATTGAAGGTGCTGGCTCAATATTTAAAGGACTGTAAGTCATGTGGAGGAGAGAGATGGTCTCGAGTTGAAGAGACACATTCTACAGCCCATCTAAGGAATCCAGGTGATTTGTTCTGATGTGGCCGGCGTGTGGGAGTAGAGAAGAATGCATCGTCAGAGTGGGCTTTATTGTTGGTGAATTTAGAAAACTCTCCAAAATCTGAGGGAAACGCCTGAAGATGGTCACTTCAAGTTAATACTCGGCGAAAAGTAAGCTTATTGGAAGCTGAAAGCAACTGTGGACCGTTTGCTATCAGGACTGGAATGCTAGTAATTCTGTAGAGCACGGGATGTGTGAAAAGAATAAAAACAACTTTCTTTTCTGTAGTTTAGAATATAATTTGCCTACAAAACAAGTGTATCGTTAATAGCTAAAATAAAAACGAATTACTGCGGATGCTAGAATTTGTACACCTTGGGACGTCACTGGCCTCCCCTCAGGGTGTGGGGCTGCCCCTGCGAATGGGCTGCTGCCTTGAGCCTCAACTCTGCTCCTACCGCCTTCTCCATCATCTGGCCACCTGGACTGCCACCGTGAGGACAGCTGCTGTGAGATCCACGATACCAACATTTTCTATAAATAAATTTAGAGCACCCACTTTACTTTTTAAAATTAAGGGGCAATTTAGTATGGCCAATCCACTCAGCCTGCACATCTTTGGATTGTGGGGTCGACACCCATGCAAACACTGGGAGAATGTGCTGGTTTAGCACAGTGGGCTGAACATCTGGTTTGTAATGCAGAACAAGGCAACAGGGCGGGTTCAATTCCAGTACCGGCCTCCCCGAACAGGCGCCGGAATGTGGCAACTAGGGGCTTTTCACAGTAACTTCATTGAAGCCTACTTGTGACAGTAAGCAATTATTGTTATTATTATTATTATTATTAATAAACACCACACAGACAGGGACCCAGAACTGGGATTGAACCTGGGACATCGGCGCCATGAGGCAGCAGTGCTAACCACTGCGCCACCGTGCTGCCCCATGATACCATTCTAATATGATATCTGTGAGGGATTGGAGAGGGTGAGAGATTGACCGTTAGTTACGGCTTCCACCCTCAGATCCTCAAACCTCCCCCACCCTTATGTTCCATACCTTCCCTCCAGATGCATATAACGAGCCGGGACGCCACCTTGCACACGCACCCCTCCGGCCACAGCAGGGGCCCGGACACAAAATCCCAGGACTTGGACCCCAGACCTCTGCCGGGGCAACACGGTAGCATGGTGGTTAGCATAAATGCTTCACAGCTCCAGGGTCCCAGGTTCGATTCCCGGCTGGGTCACTGTCTGTGCGGAGTCTGCACGTCCTCCCCGTGTGTGCGTGGGTTTCCTCCGGGTGCTCCGGTTTCCTCCCACAGTCCAAAGATATGCGGGTTAGGTGGATTGGCCATGCTAAATTGCCCGTAGTGTCCTAAAAAGTAAGGTTAAGGGGGGAAGGGGGGTTGTTGGGTTACGGGTATAGGGTGGATATGTGGGTTTGAGTAGGGTGATCATGGCTCGGCCCAACATCGAGGGCCGAAGGGCCTGTTCTGTGCTGTACTGTTCAGTGTTCTATGTTCTATGAGAACGTGACTTGGACCAGTCTCTGATCCACATGCACGCACCCTTTGTTTGCAGGGATATCTCCAGTACTGAAGCCCATCTCTCGGTCGTTTGATTATTGGCTGCTGCCTCTGTGGTGTTGGCACTGCCAGGGTTCAGGCAAAAGTGCCCAGGCCTGGCTGTTTGATCGGCAATAACATTCGCCTGTGACATGGCATGTGTACTCATGGGATTCTACTTAAGAGCTGTGAAGTGTTCGTATAACTAACAATGCCAACTCCCTATTAGCAATAGCCTTCACTGTGCAGTCAGAGGCTGCTTATGGTCAGAGGGAATTAAAATTGCCTTTACTAAAATACCACAGACGGGGCTCTACCCCAGGGGTGTTTGGTGGGAGCAACAGGCAGCAGCTGATGTTGTCCCTGTTATGGGTATACACAATTCGGGGGATGGTCTGTGGGAGCTACGGGCATTGAGTCCCTCATTTTCCCACCCCCCCCCACCAGCCCAGGGGTGACCCGCTTCCGATGCTCCCCCCCCCACGATCTAACTGGTTTGCACTCTTCGGCGCCGGGCACAACGTGCCATGAGATAACACCCTACATTTAAAGGATAATTGAAGGTTACTGTATTGTAAGTTCCAAAAAGGTGTGATCAAATTGTGCACAGTGCGGTCAAAACTCTGCGAACCTCACCAGAAAATTCAGAAGCCAATATTAATACTGACTTGTTTCTCCTTTGCTATCTTTTTTTTAAAATTCAGATTACCCAATTCTTATTTTTTTAAACAATTTAGGGGCAATTTAGCGTGGCCAATCCACCTAACCTGCACATCTTTGGGTTGTGAGGGTGAAATCCACGCAGACACGGGGAGAATGTGCAAAGTCCACATGGACAGTGACCCAGGGCCGGGATTTGAACCTGGGTCCTCAGCGCCGTAGTCCCAGTGCTAACCACTGCACCACCATGCTGCACTCTCCTATGTTACCCAATAAACAATTTTGCTGACTGCACAATTGCTTCTGTTGCTCAAAAAAATTCCATAAACATTTGCATCAGCATGAATTAAAGCAATAAAATCAAATCTACAAAGTTTTCATTAAATGTCAAAATGAAAGTTACTACATGGAACAGTACAGCACAGCACAGGCCCTTCAGCCCGAGATGTTGTGCCGAGCATTGTCCGAAACCAAGATCAAGCCATCCCACTCCCTGTTATTCTGGTGTGCTCCATGTGCCTATCCAATAACCGCTTGAAAGTTCCTAAAGTGCCCGACTCCACTATCACAGCAATCAGTCCATTCCACACCCGAACCACTCTCTGAGTGAAGAACATACCTCGGATATCCCTCCTATATCTCCCACCCTGAATCTTGCAGTTATGTCCCCTTGTAACAACTACACCCATCAGAGGAAATAGTCTCTGAACGTCCATTCTATCTATCATCTTATAAACCTCTATTAAGTCGCCTCTCATCCTCCTCCGCTCCAAAGAGAAAAGCCCTAGCTCCCTCAACCTTTCCTCATAAGACCTATCCTGCAAACCAGGCAGCATCCCGGTAAATCTCCTTTGCACCCTTTCCAATGCTTCCACATCCTTCCTATAATGAGGTGACCAGAACTGCACACAATACTCCAAATGTGGTCTCACCAGGTTCATGTATAGTTGCAGCATAACCCTCTCTTAAACTCATGCCCCCTGTTAATAAACGCTAACACACTATAAGCCTTCTTCATGGCTCTATCCACTTGAGTGGCAACCTTCAGAGATCTGTGGACATGAACCCCAAGATCTCTCTGTTCCTCCACATTCCTCAGAACCCTGCTGTTGACCCTGTAATCCGCATTCAATTATTTCTCCCAAAATGAATCACCTCGCACTTATCAGGGTTAAACTCCATCTGCCATTTTTCAGCCCAGCTCTGCATCCTATCAATGTCTCTTTGCAGCCGGCAACAGCCCTCCACCTCATCCACTACTCCACCAATCTTGGTGTCATCAGCAAATTTACTGACCCACCATTCAACCCCCTCCTCCAAGTCATTGATAAAAATCACAAATAGCAGAGGACCCAGCACTGATCCCTGTGGTACACCGCTGGTAACTGGTCTCCAGTCTGAAAATTTTCTATCCACCACCACCCTCTGTCTTCTATGTGATAGCCAGTTACTTATCCAATTGGCCAAATTTCCCTCTATCCCACACCTCCTTACTTTCTTCATGAGCCGACCATGGGAAACCTTATCAAATGCCTTACTAAAATCCATGTATATGACATCATCTACTCTACCTTCATCTACACACTGAGTTACCTCCTCAAAGAATTCAATCAAATTTGTGAGGCAAGACTTACCCTTCACGAACCCATGTTGACTATCCCGGATTAAGCTGCATCTTTCCAAATGGTTATAAATCCTATCCTTGGTGACTTCCAGTGGCGGCGATGACGTAGGAAGCCGCACATTTGGGAGCTCCTGTTTCAAACGGACTTTTCGGCTCTTTTTAGAGCCAAAACGGAATTTTTTCGACGTCTCCCGGTGGGAGAAGGTGTGATGATCGACTTTCTCCGCATTTCATGACTTGAACTCGGAGTGGAAAGGGGGAAAAAACGGCAGCAGCTCCCCAGAAAAAACGGGGGAAGGAATCCAAAATGCCGGCCGGCAGAGCACCAGAGGAGTGGAAGCAGTGGGCCCAGGAGCAGCAAGCTGCTCTCCTGCGCTGTTTTGCAGATTTCAAGGCTGAGGTACTGAGCTCTCTGCAGGAAACAAACAGAAGGCTGTCGGAGATTCAGACCACCCAGGGTGCTGCCATCCAGGCGTTGCAGACGCAGGCCACTGAACGAGAGGAGGAGGCCGTGGTCCTCGTGAGTAAGGTGGAGGGGCACGCGGCACTCCACAAGAAGTGGCAGGACCGCTTCGAGTAGCTTGATCACCGCATGAGGCGGAAAAATCTGAGGATCTTGGGCCTTGCGAAGGGGCTGGAGGGGTCGGATCTGACAACCTACGTGGCCACGATGCTGAACTCGCTACTGGGGGCAGGATCTTTCCATCTGCCCCTGGAGCTGGAGGGAGCCCATAGGGTACTGGCCAGGAGGCCTAAGGAGAATGAACCCCCACGTGCGGTGCTGGTGAGGTTCCACGGGTTCAGTGATCGGGAGTGTGTGCTGCGCTGGGCCAAGACAGTGAAGAGCAGCAACTGGGAGAATGGTGTAGTACTAATCTACCAGGATTGGAGTGCGGAGGTGGCTAAGCGGCGGTCCGGGTTTGATCGGACGAAAGAGGTGCTCTACAAGAAGAAGATAAAGTTTGGAATGTTGCAGCCTGCGCGCCTGTGGGTAAATTATTTGGACCGGCATTATTATTTTGATTCCCCAGAGGAGGCGTGGGCCTTCGTGCGGACGGAGAAACTGGACTCGAACTAGGGGTTGGGGGTGCGAGGTCGGTTGTAATACTTTATTGCTGGTTTCTGCTGTTGCTGTATTCTCTTTTTCTATACTTTTGTAATTTTGATATGGTTATTTATTGGGGTGTTCTGTTTTTTGTTGGGGGGCATTGTTTGAGTTTTGTATCTTGCGGGGAGGGTTGGGGGGGTTTGTTGTATTCTATATCGGGTTGGGGGTATGGAGTGGGGCTGGTATTTGGGAGCTGCGTCAGAAGGGTGTGGTGGGGCAGTGCGAAAGCGCGGGCTTTCCTCTGGTTTCCCGCGTTGCGGGGCTGGGGGGTGGAGACGATGACGGGGGGGGGGGGGCCTTAACTGGTTCATCCCCGCGCTGGAGCGGTGCCTTGAGGAGTGACAGGATGGGGGATGATCCCACTCTGGGAGGGGTCGGGTTTTTCGCGGGAGTTTCCGAGGTCAGCAGAAGTTAGCTGACCCACGGAAGTACAATGGAGGACAGTTCGTGGCTAGGAGGGTTCCTAGCCTGGGGCGGGAGGGAGGGGGGGAAAGGGGAATACCAGGTTGCTGCTGGCAGGGTCAGGAAGGAGCTGGTGTGGGCCAGGGGGACAGAAGTGAGGTGTTGTCGTTGTGGGGACTGGGTAGGGCGGGGGGTGCTGGCCTGGGGCGGGCAGTCGACGGGCTATGGCTAGTCGACGGGGGAGGGGGACGGGACGCCCTCTGATCCGGTTGGTCACCTGGAATGGGAGAGGATTGAATGGGCCGGTGAAGCGGTCGAGGGTACTTGCTTATCTGAGGGGGCTAAAGGCAGATGTGGCAATGCTTCAGGAGACCCACCTGAAGGTGGCGGACCAGGTCCGTCTGAGGAAGGGGTGGGTGGGGCAGGTTTTCCACTCTGGGTTGGATGTGGTGTGGTGTGTTTTCTAGAGCTGTTGGGGAGGGTTTAAACTAATGTGGCAGGGGGATGGGAACCGATGCAGGAAGTTGGAAGGTAGTAAAACAGGGACAGAAACAAAAGGAAGTAAGGGGAAAAGTGCAAGGCAGAGAAGACATAGTCAGAAATCTAAAAGGGCGACAGTACAAGGTACAGTGACTGAGGGGAGCACAGTGAATAGGCCCAGTAATAACAAAAGGAATAAAACTGGAGATGTTAAGATTCAAAACAGAGGTAAAAAAACCAACATAAGTGTACTTTACCTGAATGCTCATAGTATTCGGAATAAAGTAAATGAGTTGATGGCACAAATCATCGTAAATGACTATGATTTAGTGGCCATTACTGAAACATGGTTAAAGGATGGTCACGACTGGGAGTTAAATATCCGAGGGTATCAAACTATTCGGAAGGACAGAGTGGATGGTAAGGGAGGTGGTGTTGCTCTGTTATTTAAGGATGACATCCGGGCAATAGTAAGGGATGACATCGGTGCTATGGAGGATAAGGTTGAATCCATTTGGGTGGAAATCAGGACTAGTAAGGCGAAAAAGTCACTGATAGGAGTAGTCTATCAGCCACCAAATAGTAAAGATATGGTGGGGCAGGCAATAAACAAAGAAATAACTGATGCATGTAGAAATGGTACAGCAGTTATCATGGGGGATTTTAATCTACATGTCGATTGGTTTAACCAGGTCGGTCAAGGCAACCTTGAGGAGGAGTTTATAGAATGTATCCGCGATAGTTTCCTAGAACAGTATGTAATGGAACCTACGAGGGAACAAGCGGTCCTAGATCTTGTCCTGTGTAATGAGACAGGATTGATTCATGATCTCATAGTTAGGGATCCTCTCGGAAGGAGTGATCACAATATGGTGGAATTTAAAATACAGATGGAGGGTGAGAAAGTAAAATCAAATACTAGTGTTTTGTGTTTAAACAAAGGAGATTACAAGGGGATGAGAGAAGAACTAGCTAAGGTAGACTGGGAGCTAAGACTTTATGGTGGAACAGTTGAGGAATAGTGGAGAACCTTCCAAGCGATTTTTCACAGTGCTCAGCAAAGGTTTATACCAACAAAAAGGAAGGACGGAAGAAAGAGGGAAAATCGACCGTGGATATCTAAGGAAATAAGGGAGAGTATCAAATTGAAGGAAAAAGCATATAAAGTGGCAAAGATTGCTGGGAGATTAGAGGACTGGGAAATCTTTAGGGGGCAACAGAAAGCTACTAAAAAAGCTATAAAGAAGAGTAAGATAGAGTATGAGAGTAAACTTGCTCAGAATATAAAAACAGACAGTAAAAGTTTTTACAAATATATAAGACAAAAAAAGTGGCTAAGGTAAATATTGGTCCTTTAGAGGATGAGAAGGGAATTTTAATAATGGGAAATGAGGAAATGGCTGAGGAACTGAACAGGTTTTTTGGGTCGGTCTTCACAGTGGAAGACACAAATAACATGCCAGCGACTGATAGAAATGAGGCTATGACAGGTGAGGACCTTGAGAGGATTGTTATCACTAAGGAGGGAGTGATGGGCAAGCTAATGGGGCTAAAGGTGGACAAGTCTCCTGGCCCTGATGGAATGCATCCCAGAGTGCTAAAAGAGATGGCTAGGGAAATTGCAGATGCACTAGTGATAATTTACCGGAATTCACTAGACTCTGGGGTGGTCCCGGTGGATTGGAAATTAGCAAACGTGACGCCACTGTTTAAAAAAGGAGGTAGGCAGAAAGCAAGAAATTATAGGCCAGTGAGCTTAACTTCGGTAGTAGGGAAGATGCTGGAATCTATCATCAAGGAAGAAATTGTGAGGCATCTGGATAGAAATTGTCCCATTGGGCAGACGCAGCATGGGTTCGTAAAAGGCAGGTCATGCCTAACTAATTTAGTGGAATTCTTTGAGGACATTACCAGTGCAGTAGATAACGGGGAGCCGATGGATGTGGTATATCTGGATTTCCAGAAAGCCTTTGACAAGGTGCCACACAAAAGGTTGCTGCATAAGATAAAGATGCATGGCATTAAGGGTAAAGTAGTAGCATGGATAGAGGATTGGTTAATTAATAGAAAGCAAAGAGTTGGGATAAATGGGTGTTTCTCTGGTTGGCAATCAGTAGCTAGTGGTGTCCCTCAGGGATCCGTGTTGGGCCCACAATTGTTCACAATTTACATAGATGATTTGGAGTTGGGGACCAAGGGCAATGTGTCCAAGTTTGCAGATGACACTAAGATGAGTGGTAAAGCAAAAAGTGCAGAGGATACTGGAAGTCTGCAGAGGGATTTGGATAGGTTAAGTGAATGGGCTCGGGTCTGGCAGATGGAATACAATGTTGACAAATGTGAAGTTATCCATTTTGGTAGGAATAACAGCAAACGGGATTATTATTTAAACGATAAAATATTAAAGCATGCCGCTGTTCAGAGAGACTTGGGTGTGCTAGTGCATGAGTCACAGAAGGTTGGTTTGCAAGTGCAACAGGTGATTAAGAAGGCAAATGGCATTTTGTCCTTCATTGCTAGAGGGATGGAGTTTAAGACTAGGGAGGTTATGTTGCAATTGTATAAGGTGTTAGTGCGGCCACACCTGGAGTATTGTGTTCAGTTTTGGTCTCCTTACTTGAGAAAGGACGTACTGGCGCTGGAGGGTGTGCAGAGGAGATTCACTAGGTTAATCCCAGAGCTGAAGGGGTTGGATTATGAGGTTGAGTAGATTGGGACTGTACTCGTTGGAATTTAGAAGGATGAGGGGGCATCTTATAGAAACATTTAAAATTTTGAAGGGAATAGATAGGATATATGCGGGCAGGTTGTTTCCACTGGCGGGTGACAGCAGAACTAGGGGACATAGCCTCAAAATAAGGGGAAGTAGATTTAGGACTGAGTTTAGGAGGAACTTCTTCACCCAAAGGGTTGTGAATCTATGGAATTCCTTGCCCAGTGAAGCAGTTGAGGCTCCTTCATTACATGTTTTTAAGGTAAAGATAGATAGTTTTTTGAAGAATAAAGGGATTAAGGGTTATGGTGTTCGGGCCGGAAAGTGGAGCTGAGTCCACAAAAGATCAGCCATGATCTAATTGAATGGCGGAGCAGGCTCGAGGGGCCAGATGGCTTACTCCTGCTCCTAGTTCTTATGTTCTTATGTTCTTATGAAGAACCGGGGAGTGGCGATTCTGGTGGGGAAAAATGTGTCGTTTGAGGCATCTGAGGTGGTGGCGGATAAGGGGGGTAGATATGTTATGGTTGGGGCAGGCTACAGGGAGAGAAGGTGTATGCCCCAAATTGGGACGATGCGGGCTTTATGAGGCGTATGCTGGGACGGGTCCAGCGTATGCTGGGACGGGTTCCGGATCTAGAGGCGGGAGGTCTGATATGGGGGGACTTCAATACGGTGTTGGATCCTTCACTGGATCGGTCCAGTTCCAGAACGGGTAGGAGGCCGGCGGCGGCCAAGGTACTGAGAGGGTTTATGGACTAGATGGGAGGGGTGGATCCATGGAGGTTTGTGAGGCCGAGGGCACGGGAGTACTCTTTCTTCTCCCACGTACATAGGGTCTATTCTCGGATAGACTTCTTCGTGGTGAGTAGGGGACTGATTCCGAGAGGGGAGGAGGCCGAATATTCGGCCATTGCAATCTCCGACCACGCTCCGCATTGGATAGAGTTGGAGATGTGGAGGTGCGGGACCAGCACCCGTTGTGGCGGTTGGATGTGGGGCTGTTGGCAGAGGAGGAGGTGTGTAGGAGGGTCCGGGCAAGTATTGAGGGGTACCTCGAGGTGAATGATACGGGGGAGGTCCAGGTGGGGATGGTCTGGAAAGCCCTGAAGGCAGTGATTCGTGGGGAGCTGATATCCATCCGGGCACACAGGGAGAGGAGCGAGAGGAGTGAGAGGGATAGACTGGTGGGAAAGATGCTGGAGGTAGACAGGAGGTACGCAGAGGCACCAGAGGAGGGACTGTTGGGGGAGAGGCGCAGCCTACAGGCTAAATTTGATTTTCTGACCACTAGAAAGGCGGAGGCACAGTGGAGGAAGGCAAAAGGGGCAGTGTACGAACATGGTGAAAAGGCGAGTAGGATGCTGGCTCATCAGCTCCGCAAGCGGGATGCGGCTAAGGAAATTGCTGGAGTGAGAGACGAGTGGGAATGTGGTGCGGAAGGGGGTAGAGGTGAATAAGGTCTTCAAGGACTTTTACGGGGAACTGTACCGGTCGGAGCCAACGGTGGAGAGGAGGGGAATGGAGAGGTTCCTCGACGGGCTTTCTTTCCCGAAGGTGTAGGAGGAGCAGGTGGAGGGGTCGGGGGCGCCGATTTGAGCTGGTGGAGCTAGTTAAGGGGATCGGGCAGATGCAGTCAGGGAAGGCGCCGGGGCCGGATGGGTTCCCGGTGGAATTTTATAAAACGTTTTGTGGACCTAGTGGGCCCCTTGCTGGTGCGGACACTTAATGAAGCATGGGAAGGGGGGACTTTGCCCCCGACGATGTCACGGGTGCTGATTTCATTAATCTTAAAGAGGGACAAGGACCCCCAGCAGTGTGGTTCATACAGGCCCATATCTCTCCTCAATGTGGATGTCAAGGTGCTGGCAAAAACCCTGGCCACCAGGATAGAGGACTGTGTGCCAGGGCTTGTACACGAGGACCAGACAGGGTTTGTGAAGGGAAGGCAGCTGAACACGAATGTGCGGAGATTGTTGAATGTCATCATGATGCCGGCGATTGAGGGGGAGGCTGAGATAGTGGTGGCGCTGGATGTAAAGAAGGCCTTCGATAGAGTGGAGTGGGGGTACTTATGGGAGGTGTTGGGGAGGTTTGGATTTGGTGAAGGGTTTATTAGATGGGTGAGGCTGCTATATGAAGTCCTGATGGCGTGTGTGGCCACGAATGGGAGGAGGTCGGAGTACTTCCGACTTTACCGAGGGACCAGGCAGGGTTGCCCCCTGTCCTCCTTGTTGTTTGCATTGGCAATCGAGCCGTTGGCGATGGCGTTGAGGGATTCAGGGAGGTGGAGAAGTTTGATGCGAGGTGGGGAGGAACATAGGGTGTTGTTGTATGCCGATGACCTGTTACTGTATGTGGCGGACCTGGTGGGAGGGATGTCGGGGGTGATGGAGCTGTTAGCTGAGTTTGGGACCTTTTCAGGCTATAAACTAAATTTAGGCAAGAGTGAGGTGTTTGTGGTGCACCCTGGAGACCAGGAGGAAGGAATTGGTAGGCTCCCACTTAGGAGGGCAGGGGAGAGTTTTAGGTACCCCACAGAATCTGGGGAGAGTGGAGACGGCATAGGGCATAGGGGGGAAACAGGGGGCTCGATGGAGGCTCCTTTGGGTGGAATTCATCGGTTCATCCCAGGGAACACTGATGGGGGATTTAGGGGATGGCAAAGGGTGGGCATCAGTAAATTGAGGGACCTGTTTATTGGCAGGAGGTTTGCGGGCCTGGGGGAACTGGAAGATAAATTTGGGCTCCCCAAGGGAACATGTTCAGATACTTGCAGGTAAAGGCGTTTGCTCGGCGACAGGTAGAGGAGTTCCCTTTGCTGCCCTCGCGGGGGCGGGGGGGGGGGGGGGGGGGGGTGCATGTGGCCAGGGACTGGGGGACTCTTCACAAACATAATTTCACCAGGCTTGTGGATCAGATGGAGGAGGAGTTCAAGAGGTGGGACATGCTGCCATTGTCGTTGGCGGGGAGGGTGCAGTCCGTCAAAATGAGGGTGCTTCCGAGGTTCTTGTTCCTCTTTCAGTGCCTGCCCATCTTCATCCCCAGGGTCTTCTTTAGGAGGGTGACTAGCAGTATTTTGAGCTTTGTGTGGGCACATGGGACTCCGAGGGTGAAGAGGGTTTTCCTGGAGCGAGGGAGGGATAAAGGCGGGCTGGCGCTGCCCAACCTTTTGGGGTACTATTGGGCGGCCAATGTGTCAATGGTGCGTAAATGGGTGATGGGGGGGGCAGGGGCGGCGTGGAAAAGAATGGAGATGGCGTCATGTAGAGGTATGAGCCTGGGTGCCTTCGCGCCGTTGCCGCTCTCTCCTACGAGGTATACCACGAGCCCGGTGGTGGCGGCAACCCTAAGAATCTGGGGAGAGTGGAGACGGCATAGGGGGGAAACAAGGGGCTCGATGGAGGCTCCTTTGGGTGGAATTCATCGGTTCATCCCAGGGAACACTGATGGGGGATTTAGGGGATGGCAAAGGGTGGGCATCAGTAAATTGAGGGACCTGTTTATTGGCGGGAGGTTTGCGGGCCTGGGGGAACTGGAAGATAAATTTGGGCTCCCCCAAGGGAACATGTTCAGATACGTGCAGGTAAAGGCGTTTGCTAGGCGACAGGTAGAGGAGTTCCCTTTGCTGCCCTCGCGGAGGGGGGATGGACAGAGTGCTTTCGGGGTGTGGGTCGGAGAGGGGAAGGTGTCTGACATCTATAAGGTAATGCAGGAGGTGGAGGAGTCGTCAGTGGAGGAGCTGAAGGCTAAATGGGAGGGGGAACTTGGGGAGCAGATAGAGGACGGGACTTCGGCGGATGCCTTGGAGAGAGTCAACTCTTCCTCTTCATGTGCGAGGCTTAGTCTCATCCAATTTAAGGTGCTGCACCTGGCCCACATGTCTGGGACTAGGATGAGTAGGTTCTTTGGGGGTGAGGACAGGTGCACCAGGTGTTCGGGGAGTCCAGCGAATCATGCCCATATGTTCTGGGCATGCCCGGCACTGGAAGAATTCTGGAAGCGGGTGGCGGGGACGGTGTCGAGGGTGGTTGGATCCAGGGTCAAACCAGGGTGGGGACTCGCGATTTTCGGAGTTGCGGTGGAGCCGGGTGTGCAGGAGGCAAAAGAGGCCGGTGTCCTGGCCTTTGCGTCCCTAGTAGCCCGGCGGAGGATCTTGATGCAGTGGAAAGATGCGAGGCCCCCGAGTGTGGAGACCTGGATCAGTGACATGGTGGGATTTATAAAATTGGAGAGGGTCAAATTTGCCCTGAGAGGATCAGTACAAGGGTTCTATAAACGGTGGCAGCCTTTTCTGGACTTCCTGGCTCAAAGATAGGTATCTTGGTCAATAGCAGCAGCAACCCGGGGGGGTGTTCCTTATTATAGATTCTATTTTTTTTTCTCTCTACGGTTATGTAACTTAACATTGTGTTAATTTAAGTTGTTGTTAATATGTTGTGTTGTTCATTGAGGAGGGGCGAATGTTTATGATTGCTATCACGGTAGCCTGATGGGGCCTCACGGTAGCATGGTGGTTAGCATCAATGCTTCACAGCTCCAGGGTCCCAGGTTCGATTCCCAGCTGGGTCACTGTCTGTGTGGAGTCTGCACGTCCTCCCTGTGTGTGCGTGGGTTTCCTCCGGGTGCTCCGGTTTCCTCCCACAGTCCAAAGATGTGCGGGTTAGGTGGATTGGCCATGCTAAATTGCCCGTAGTGTAAGGTTAATGGGGGGATTGTTGGGTTACGGGTATACGGGTTACGTGGGTTTAAGTAGGGTGATCATTGCTCGGCACAACATCGAGGGCCGAAGGGCCTGTACTGTTCTATGTTCTATATCATTATTGTTATTGTTGGTATTTTATTATGGTTCGATGTTGTTGTATAAATTCAAAATTTTTCAATAAAAATTATTTAAAAAAAAAAAAATCCTATCCTTCAGGACCTTTTCTATTAACTTACCGACCACCAAAGACTAACTGGCCTATAATTACCAGGGTCATTCCTATTCCCTTTCTTGAACTGAGGAACAACATTTGCCACTCTGTCTGTTGCATGCTGCTTTCACTGTTTGGCATGCAAGTAGTCCTGTGCTGTAGCGGCACCAGGTTGACACCACATTTTTCGGTATGCCTCGTGCTGCTCCTGGCATGCCCTCCTGCACTCTTCATAAAAACATAATTGATTCACTTACTTGGTAGTAATGGTAGATTGGGGGATATGCTCGACCATAGGTTATAGATTGTAGTTGTGTTCAATTCTATTGTCCATAGTGCCTCATGGATAACCAATTTTGCTGGCAAGATCCCATTTAGCATAGTGGTCATGATATACAACAAGATGGAGCTCATCTTCAATGAGAAGATGGGACTTCGTCTGCACAAAGACTGTGCGGTGGTGACTCCTGCCAACACTGTCATGGACAGATGCATGTGCAATGGATAGATTGGTGAGGGCAAAGTCAAGTAGGTTTTTACTTCTTTTGGTTCCCTCATCAGCTGGCACAAACCCAGTTTTGCAGCTATGTCCTTTAGGACATGGGCAGCTCAGTTTGTGTTACTGAGCCAATCTTGTCCCCCACCCAGATTACATTCTGTGCCCTTATCACCCACAGTGCTTCTTCATAGTGGAGTTCAACATACAGCATTACTGAGTGATCAGCTGAGGGGTGAGGATGGAAGGGTAGGTGGTAACCAGTAGGAGGTTTACTTGCTGATGTTTGACTTGATGCCAAAAGAGTTTATAGGGTCAAGAGTTTATGCTGAGAACTTCCAGGCAACTCCCTCCTGACTGTCTACTCTTGTGGGTCTGTCCTGTCGATGGTGATGGTGGTGTCTGAGACATTGTCTGTAAGGTATAATTCCATGAGTATGAGTATGCCTATGTAAGGCTGTTGCTTGACTAGAGTGTCAGACAGCTCTCTTCAGAGAGCAATTCTCCACAAGAGTCTGCTTCATAAATGTTTAATGTGGGACTGGATACAGTACCAGTCACACAGTGATGAAGGAGAACAAATTTTCTGCACGTAGGGGTCAGTGTAATATTGGAACGGAATGTTTATAGAAAAAAGGATAGAAATAACATCGAGTTTGGATGTTTACGATACCTATGTATATAGTTACTAGTAGTTACTAAATACTTACTGTTGAACTAGCTGAGAGTATGAATGCCTTAATAAGACCTACTGAACTATACCAACTCCATATAACATGGTGGCAGTGAATAGAACCATTCAAAACCATGCAGAGACTACAGAAGAAAATTAAGATTCTGGAAAATCGAGAAAAAAAAATCAGAGAAGCATTCAGACCTGAAGAAAAGCTCATGAAGCAATGACACAGATTTAATAAGGACACAGTGAGTCCAAACCGAGTAAAATAAAGAACTTAGGTTTATTTGTAATAACAATATTTACATTCCCCAGTAAATCCCTACCGGGTACCTTTTCTGGCTGTGCAGTCTATTAACCTTACACAAAGGTTAATGGGCTGCACGTTTGCCAGAGGTTAATATTGTTCCTTCACAGCGCCAGGGTCAAAGGTTTGATTCCCGTCTTGGGTCACTGTCTGTGCGAAGTCTGCGCCTACTCCCTGTACCTGCGAGGGTTTCCTCCGGGTGCTCTGGTTTCCTCCCAGAAGTCCCGAAAGACATGCTGTTAGGTGATTTGGACATTCTGAATTTTCACACTGTGTACCCAAACAGGCGCCGGAATGTGTGGACTTGGAGATTTTCACAATAATTTCATTGTGGTGTTTTTTTAAAATGTTTTTTATTGAGTTTTCATATTTTATGTCCAACAAATTACAAATTATTAGAAAAAAAAACATGCAAAAATTAACATGTATATTTACAGGTAAGCATCTTCATAATAACAACTGTGGCCGGCCGCCTTTAGCAGGCATACATATTTTACATTCCCCAATATGGCCGAGGCACATGTTTATAGCCATTTATTTACAGTTTGGCTTTGGGCCTTAGCTTGCCATCAAAACCCCCATAATGAACCCGTAGCCCCCCCCCCCCCCCCCCCCCCCAGCTACCTTCCCCCGATTCCCGTCCATTTTCCCCTGATTCTTGGCCACCCGGCTATTCTTCCTCTTGTACGTTGGCCACAAACAGGTCCCGGAACAATTGCATGAATGGCTCTCACGTTCTGTAGAAGCCGTCGTCTGACCCTCGGATGGCGAATTTGATTTTCTCCATTTGGAGAAATTCCGAGAGGTCGGACAGCCAGTCTGCAGCTCTGGGCAGTGCTGCTGACCGCCAGCCAAACAGGATTCTACGGCGGGCGATCAGGGAGGCAAAGGCAAGGGCGTCCGCCCTCCTCCCCAGGAATAGATCTGGCTGGTCTGAAACCCCGAAGACCGCCACTATCGGGCATGGCTCCACCCTCACCCCCACCACTTTGGACATAGCCTCAAAGAAGGCTGTCCAGTACTCCACGAGTCTGGGGCAAGACCAGAACATGTGGGCGTGGTTGGCCGGGCCTCTTTGGCACCGTTCACATCTGTCCTCCACCTCCGGGAAGAACCTACTCATACGGTTTCTTGTTAAGTGGGCTCTATGTACCACTTTTAGTTGCGTCAGGCTGAGCCTTGCGCACGTGGAGGTGGAGTTGACCCTATGCAGTGCTTCGCTCCAGAGTCCCCACCCTATCTCAATCCCCAGGTTGTCCTCCCATTTCATTCTTGTTGCGTCCAGTACGGTGTCATCCCTTTCTACCAGTCGCTACAGTTCCCTTTCTCTAGGATACTTCCGTCCAGAAGGCCTTCTAGTAGTGTCTGTCGTGGCGGTTGTGGGTACGTCCTTGTCTCCTTTCGTAAGAAGTTTTTGAGCTGCAGGTACCGTAGCTCATTCCCCCCAGCTAGCCGAAATTTCTCTGTCAGTTCATCCAGTGTTGCGATCCTGTCGTCTGTGTATAGGTCCCTGACTGTCAGTGTCCCCCTGTCCTGCCTCCACCTTTTGAAGGTGGCGTCAGTCAGTGCTGGTGTGAACCTATGGTTGTTGCAGATGGGAGCCTTGTCCGACATTTTGGTCAGGCCAAATTGCTGCCGCAGTTGGTTCCAGGATTGGAGGGTGGCTGTCACCACTGGGCTGCTGGAGTGTTTTTTGGGTGGGGATGGGAGTGCTGCCGTGGCGAGGGCCCGGAGGGAGGTCCCCGTGCAGGAGGCCTCCTTCACACACACCCACTCGGCTTCTGGCTCCTGGATCCATCCCCTTACTCGCTCGGCTGTTGCCGCCCAGTGGTAGAATTGTAGATTCGGGAGGGCTAGCCCCCCCCCTGGATTTTGTTTATTTCATTGTGGTGTTAATGTAAACCTACTTGACACTAATAAATATTACTATCTGCGAGGGCCACGAGGAAGATAATAATTCCCGTCCCGTAAGTCTTGTGCAGGATATTACCTTCCCCCCCCCCCCCCCCCCCCCCCCAAGTCCAAAGACCCCTTTGATGGTCAGGAGAAGGAGGAGTAGGTGGAGGGCGTCGGACTCTCTTCTGTTCCGGCAAATCATCGTGTACCTGATGCGTTGGATCAGTCAGCGTATATCTTGCCGGTGAACGTCATCTGCAGCAGGAACATGGCTGTGAACAGTTGAATTGGTGTCTGAGACCTTGGATATTTGCACCTCCATTTCAGAATCGGAAGTTACAACGTTGGGCATGTTGGCATCATGATAGACTGGAGGCATCACAGCAGGCTGGTTTGGCATTGGAACCGGAGTAGCCATTAAAGTTTCTTACAAGGAATCTCTCAATGGAAGAACCTCCGTGAGCGATGTGATCCAAATGGCGTCTCATCAGTTGCCCCTGGACCCAAACTTGGTAAGAGACTGGTCCTGTATGACAGACGACAATCCCAGAGATCCAGAGAGCACCCTCATTGAAGTTGCAGTGCGTCGTCAGGTGGGAAGTGTTGAAGTGGTCAACGTCCTCTTGTAAATCTTGATTACCGCGCACCTTCACGTCGATGTCTGAGAAAATGAAACTCTGTTGGGACGAAGCCTACGATCTCAGTGGGGGCCACCCCAGTTACTGTGTGCAGCATGGTCCGAACTGAGAAAATATATGCCAGCCTGGTGACCATTGAGCACCCGTTTCTTTAGTCTCCATTTAACAGTCTGCAAGACCCTCTCTGCCAAGCCATTGCCGGATGCTGAATGGTATGGACCAGTGCAGATATGCCGAATCACATTACTTTTCACAAAAGCAGCAAATTCTTCACTTGTAAAAGAGACCCCATTATTCATTACGAGCACCTCAAGGATTCCATGGATGGAAAAAGAACTGTACAATCACTCAACGGTCTCCAAAGAGGTGATCGCTACCATCTTCTAGACCTTCAGCCACTTGGAGTGGGCGTCCAACAGGACAAGAGACATCAAACCTAAGAATGGACTGACAAAATCGGCATGTACTTAAGCCCAAGGATGCCTGGCCATTCCCAAAGATGTAGGGGTGCCGCCTCGGGAAGCTTCTGGAGCTCTTGGCAGATTGAGCACTGTTGGGCCAATGTCTCAATACCTGTGCTCAGACATAACTTCTGACCAGCATCTTCATTTTGGGCACGCCAGGTTCACCAAAACAATTGCTTGGCCCTTTGCCGGAACAACAATCCTCTTGTCCCACAGGAGGATATCATCCAACATGGTCAGCTCCGAGAACTTTGAGGAGAAAGCCTTTGATTCCCCTGGTAGCTGTCAATGCTGCCCCTTGGCAAGGGTGGGGTCTGCTTGTGTCCAGTCATGAATACATGATGCAGTGACGGACAAGGAGTCTATAAAATTCAGGACAGCGACCATTTTGTCCCCCATGGGGGCGTTGCGGATTCGGTCTGCAGAGGAGACGGTTCAGCACATCGGCATGCGCAATCTGTGTCCCTGGACGGTGTTTAAAAGAGTATTTGTAAGCAGAGCTGATATCATACGGAAGCAATTAATGGATCGCCCTGGCTTCACAGAAAAGGCCCAACAATGACTTGTGATCCATGGTGATAAAGAAATGGCAGATGTAGTGATGAAACCACTTTGCACCAAATACAACCACCAGATCTTCCTTTTCTATTTGAGCATCCATGAGGTAAAGGCGATCGGACGTACACAGCCATCACTCATCTGATGAGACAGTACTGCCCCAATCCCAAATGGCGATGCATCGCATGTGACGGATAATGGTTTCAAAGGATCGAAATGGGTCAACACCCCCGAAGAGGACAACTGCAGTTTCACCTCCTAAATGGCTCATCTTGGGCCTTGCTCTGTTCCCAGGACTGGTGCTTTTTGAGGAGCAAGTGAAGGGGGCCTAGGATGGTTGTCAAATTCGGAATGAATTTGCCAGAATAACTGACCAGTCCATTCCCACCCCGTAAGTCCCGTGCAGGATTTCACCAGAAAAAAGCTTCAAAGAAAGGCATGGAAGCTAAATGCAGAAATTAAATTTCTCCTTGCAGCAGGAGACACCATTGAATCCATTGGAATCATATTTTATTCAAAATTAATAGCGATTAAGAGTAGGCTGCCTTAAATCCACCAAAAGCCAGGATTTACTGCTTCCAAACCCAAGATCATTGTACTAAAATGGAAGAGACTCATTATTCCAGGCAGCCATTGTTGAAAAAAAACTAAATGCTAAGATTGTGAACACCATTACTGCAGGAGCTCAAATAAACTGGAAAGTGCATGAAAACCCATTGTGGAGAGGCGTACAGTGGCGATATCTTGGGTTTCCAGAAACCTTTTAAAGCTGAACCTGCAGTTTAAAAACGTTAACCATGGATCAGAAAGCCATTCTTCCAGATCAATTTGAACTTATCCAAGGCCCAGACCAATCACAAAATTGAGCACTTTGAGAAAGAGCTTCCTGAGATGCATGATTTCTTCACTTCTGGATAAAAAGACAGAAGCTGACCAAGATAATTTACTGATTTATTTGGGAGGCCTTAAAGCTGACAATTTAATAGAAAATGAATCAATGAATGATCTGTAAATTTGATGACATTTTAAAATTATTTGATGCTTATTTTAATCTCAGAAGTAAAGCAATCCTTGAAAGAATTAATTTTAATCAACGTTTCCAGCAGCCTGGAGAACCTGTCGATTTCTTCGTCAATGACCTGTACAAAATGGCTGAAGGCTGTGATTACAGTGACCTGAAATCTAGCTAAGCAGTGATAGAATAGTTGTAGGAGCTGCAGACAATGTATGCTCAGACATGCTTCAAGTGAATGAAGACCTAATCGTTGAGAAGGCCACGCAGATTGTCAGGCAATCTGATATCTATTTGCAGCACAGATCCAAATTGAGGGAAGAAAGCATACCATGGCACAATAGTATACTGCCTAGTTAGTGAAACTGAGCAGAAACAGGGACATGCTAGGCCAAGGGAAGCAATACCCTAACCAACCAGTAGGGCGACCATGTCAGAGCTGTAGAGCAAAGCACTCCACAGAGGTAATCAATGTCTGGCAATTTCAGCCCACTGCTTTCAAAGTAACCAAATAGGACACTTCGGGAAGCTGTGTAAAGTCACAACATCAAAATGCACAGAAGATACGAAGAGGATTCATGAGGTCACGACAGCACATCAAGAGAACACATAGACATGCTTTTTGAGTAAGGTCAAAGATCCTGGATTTTTGTCCTGGAATGTGGGAATCCCGGTTAATGGTCATCTCACAAACATTACAATGGGAACAGGAGCCAGTATTATGGTCCTTTCGGAAAAACAATTGTGGTTGAGAGACATCTGGCTACGAACATTAGACAAACCACTTTATGGGCCCAGAGGACTTCCAGTTATTAACAAGATTCTGTAACCACTAAGATATGGCAGTAAATAAATCTTCGAGCTGATGTATGTCATCCATAATCAGACTTTTTCTCCCTTTGAACAGAGATACCCGTGTAGACCTGAATCTCCTCAAGGCAGCAGACAATGTTAAGACAACACACTGTTATAAATTACACAGAATTGCAAGTTCCCGAGAGCTCCAATAAGAAAGATTCCCTCAACTGGGACTTCAGCTCTGGCTAGTCTTCTCTTTTTGCAGAGCAGGTTTGTCCACTTTCATTACAGATGCCAGACGCCCCTCATTTGTCAAACCAGTCAACCACTCAGATGGTTTCCATGACACTTTGAGAGGAACCAATGAGTGGAGCCTCAACCACCTGCTTCGATACCAGTTAGAGAGCTAAACCCTGAGACCACAGAGCAAACACTGCAATCCCCAGTCCAACATAACATGGCCACAAACAATGCTTAATGCTGGAAGTGAGTAGCAGCCCTCCATTGATGACAACGCAGAACACAACCAAACACAAAGGTGAGTTTACTACCAGTCACCCTCTTACAACAGGAAAAGCCATCGTCCGTGTGGTGTGCATAACAGTGAGCTGCACAAAGGAAGAAGGAAAATAAATCACTATGGAGATAAGTCCAGAATTTGTCCACCCTGTAGAGAATGGGGTATCAACCTATTCAATGCCAAAAGATCAGAAACGATGTGGAGATGCCGGCGTTGGACTGGGGTGAGCACAGTAAGAAACCTCACAACACCAGGTTAAAGTCCAACATGTTTGTTTCAAACACTAGCTTTCGGAGCACTGCTCCTTCCGCAGGTGACCTGGTTCACCTGAGGAAGGAGCAGTGCTCCGAAAGCTAGTGTTTGAAACAAACATGTTGGACTTTAACCTGGTGTTGTAAGACTTCTTACAAAGATCAGAAAAACAGAGGATGAAATAACACACAGATGCCAGCAACAATCTCTAAAAGTTTGCCTCCAGCAATAGAGTCTACCACTATTTCAACAGTAGTGAGAACAAGATATGGAAGAGTTATAAGGCTCCAGACTGCCTGAACATATAAACTCAGAGACATGAGGGGAGGAGATGGGATAGTAGTAATGATATAAATACATGGGGTAAACAGCGATAATTTTTTTTTAGCATATCTTCAAACCAATTCTATTTTTTTTCCTTTGGGGAATAGTGGGGGAGGAATTCCCAAGCTGATGTCCAGTCTGTGAACTAGGTTATAAACGCTCCTTCTGTGACCAATAAGTCCTTGCGTTGGACTTGAACCTGGAGCTTCTGGTCAATGGTAGGACTGCTACCACTGTGCCACAAGGCCACTTGGATAACTTGTAAATTAATTGGATAAAGGGTTGGGGGGCTGGGAGGAGATGTAGTATCAGTGTCTTGCACTTAAAAGCATTAACTTGGGACTGAATACAGTACCACCCAGACACTAACATAAGAGAACACATCACCCCCGTAAAGGTCAGTGTAGTGTTGGACAGAGCTGTGTGTAGAAGCAAGCATGGAGGCAGCTCCTAGCTTGGACCTTTACTGTACCTATCTATAGTTTCTAGTAGTTAATAAATGCTTATTGTTGAATTAACAAAGATTATGGGCAGGATTTTCTGCGCAACCCACCCTATGTTTCGAGGCAGCGGAAGAAGTCTGCCATTGGCTTGCAGAAGGATCTTCCTGTCCCGTCGTAAGCCTGGACCAATTAATAGCTGAATAAGAATTACTGAACTGTGTCCAACACCTTACAGCAATTCATACCTCCATACCATCATCCATCTTTACCTTCCCCTTACCCATCCATTGCTGCATAAAATCTTGCTTGAAGTAAATTACTGTTGTAGTTTTGGGAAATACGCCAATTTCCACACAGCAAGGCCCAGCATATTAGATAAATGAATCAATCTGCTTTTAGTTGTGTTAGTGAGGGATAAATAGTGACCAGGACACTTGAGAGAAATCCCTTGCTCTTCTTCAAATAAGATCATCTCCACAGACAGCTTGTTTGTATTTTTTCTCTTCCCTGATAATTAAGCCTATAAGCAACATACAATACATAATGATTTTCTGGAATAAACAAAGCACCCTAAAAGTGAAATGACTATTGAATAAAATGGAACCAGTTTTCAAAAGCACACTTTTCAAAACAGCGGAGAAGCATTTCAAGCCTGGTAGTATTAGAGCATTTACATAGGTGTTGGTCATGCAGGAAAGCTGCAGCCGGTTCACAGCCTCCCTTTGACCATATGTAGTCAGTTTTCAAAGCACAATATTCACAAGGTACTAAAACAACCCGTAATACAATGTGCAGATTAAAAAGTTAAATATTAACAATTATGCCATCATTATGGGCCAATTTAATTAATAATAATCTTTATTGTAGGCTTATATTAACACTGCAATGACGTTGCCGTGAAAAGCCCCTAGTCACCACATTCCGGCGCCTGTTCGGGTACACAGAGGGAGAATTCAGAATATCCAAATTACCTAACAGGAGTCTTTTGGGAGTTGTGGGAGGAAACCGGAGCACCCGGAGGAAATCCACACAGACATGGCGAACGTGCAGACTCCACACAGACAGTGACCCAAGCTGGGAATCGATCCTGGGACGCTGGAGCGGTGAAGCAACAGTGCTAACCACCGTGCAACCGTGCTGCTAACAGCTTTTTTGTTTGTTCAGTGCTATTTAACCCTGCAATACATAATAATTGCTTATTGTCACAAGTAGACTTCCATGAAGTTACTGTGAAAAGCCCCTAGTCGCCACATTCCAGAGCTTGTTCAGGGAGACCGGAATTTTGCACAAGTGCAATCGGGCTGAGGTTTCCCAGTGTGGGTGTTTGGGGTGGGGGTGGGGGTGGGGTGGGGGTGGGGGTGGGGGGGGGGGGGCGTGGGCACCTTCCCATATTGTGTTTGGGCTGGGGGGAGATCGGGATTCTTTTGCGGCCTCACTACAATGGGGAGTGCCGGCAAGCAGAGTTCCCCATTGTAAAAAATGGGACTATGTGTGGCATCAGCCACGCTTTCCCGTTCAGGGCACTGATTCAACATGCGTCGCTTTGAATAGCCATGCGTTTCCCGGCACTCAAGCGGCTGAACGCGCTCACTCGGGGACTTTGTTCCCTTTTGGGAAGATCGAGTCCAATGGTTGAGGTTTCGGAAAATGTTTGATTGATACAGAAAACGTCCTGCATACCTAAGACATTTAACTCACTGGAGAACAAGGATAGGTAAGTATTGCATGCAAGTAAGAAAAGAAAAAAACAGCCATAAATTAAGCCAGGAGATCTTTGGGGGTAAATGTGTATAATTGTGGCTTTAATAACTAAATCCAGCTATATCAGAAGTCAGAAGACTATTAGGAACATTAAACTGATTCATATTATAAGAACTGCAAAATTATTATTTTGCATCTGTTTAGACACCTGTTGATGATGCTCACATTCGAGATGAGGGCGCTTCAGTATTAAATAACATTCTGAATAATAAAATAGAAATTAATGTCATTTAGATACATTAGGAAGGCTCAAAATTAATAGGGTTCCAGGTCTAAGCATTTAAAGAACTGTGAGCCATTTGTTCTTATCTTGAATAAATCAACAGAGTCGGGGATAATTCCCTTGTACTGAAAGCTAATTTATCCATTCATGCTTTCAAACTAGGGATTATTCAGAGCCAGGCAACTACAGGTATATGAGCCTGAATTCAGGGCCGGAATTCTCCAGTTGTTGTGTTCTCTTTTCCCATTGACATGGCACCCCTACCCGCGGATTCTCCAGTGGCATGGGGTGGCTCCAATGGGAAATTCCATTGACAAGTGGCGGGAAGAGAGAATCCCGCCATCGGCTTTGCCGAGAAACACACAGCTGAAGTACCAGAGAATCCCACTCCAGTTATTGGGAAAATGACAGAAGAGATCATAAGATCTGTCTTTTTTGATCACTAGGAAAGGGAGTGGGCCATTAGAAAATCACAACATGGGGCGGGATTCTCTGATCCCGCGGCAGGTCGGAGAATCGGCCGGGGGGGGGTGGCGCGAAACCCCGCTCTGACAGCGGGCCGCTGCGGCGCCAGTCGGGGGCCGCTCAACGCGGACCCCACCCCCCGTCTATGGGGGCCGTCCTGGTGTGGGGAAGGGGGGATCCGACTCTGCAGGGAGCCTCGGCGGTGGCCAGGCCCACGATCAGGGCCTACCGATCGGCGGGCGGGCTAATCCCGGAGGGCGCCTATGTTCCTCCGCGCCGGACCCTGTAGGGCTCCGCCATGTTGCTCGGAGGCCGGCGAGGAGAAGGCAACCCATGCGCATGTTTGACCTGATGCCATGAAACGTCATGAGGTCCAAAGTCAATGTTGGGATATCCCAGGGTCACTCCCTCCTCACCGTATACCACTGAGCTGCCACTCTGGTAGATCTGTCTTTCCAATGAGCATTGATTTAGCCAGGGATGGTGATGATGGAGTCTGGGAGCTGGGTTGCAAGGTATGATCCTGTGAGTATGACTATGCCAGCTCACCCAATTTTGGCACAATTTCCCATAAATTAGTGAGGGGAGCTTTGCTGTTTAGACTGGGATTGGTGTACCTTTGCTGAGCCCTGCACCTTGATCCATGTTTCATAGTCCCCCTGGTTTTATTTTTACTGGATTTCCTCATAGCGGTTTGCTACAACTGAGTGACTTGCCAGGTTATTTCGGAGCAGAGGTATGATTAAGAATAATCATGGATCTGGTGTCAAATATAAGCCAGACCTGGTAAGGATGGCAGATTGCCTTCCCTTCTTTCATGGACATTTTTGATCCAGATATTTTAATGACAATATGGTGGTTTCATACTCACTGTGGTTAAGAATAACTTTTTGCATTCCAAATTTCATATAATCCCTACAGTGCAGAAGGAGACTATTTGGCCTATCGAGTCTGCAGCGACCCTCTGAAAGAGCACTTTACCGAGGTCCACTCCCCTGCCAACCCCACCCTAGTGATAGATAGTTTTTTGAAGAATAAAGGGATTAGGGTTATGGTGTTCGGGCCGGAAAGTGGAGCTGAGTCCACAAAAGATCAGCCATGATCTCATTGAATGGCGGAGCAGGCTCGAGGGGCCAGATGGCCTACTCCTGCTCCTAGTTCTTATGTTCTTATCTCTATAATCCCGTAATATAATCTGCACGTCCCTGGACACTATGGGGCAATTTAGCATGGCAAATCCACATAACCTGCACATCTTTGAACTGTGGGAGGAAACGGGAGCACCCAGAGGAAACTCACTCAAAAATGGGGAGAATATGCAAACTCCAACACAGCCAAGGCCAGAATCGAACCCCAGTCTGTGGCATAGTGAGGCAACAGTGCTAACCACTGTACCACCATGCTATTATTTAAGTAACTGAATTTAAATTCCTCAGCTACCATAGTGGGATTTGAACTTGGATTATTAGTTCAGGCCTCGAGTGCAATAGCACAGCAATACTGCATCCGTAAAAGTCATTTATAATTTCTCAATCCTGATCTTGATCTCATCCCTCATTCCTTTGCTAATAGTCCTGTGGTGCTTTTTTTTGTTCAATGGTTTCTCATTCATAATAGTTTACTGTATGGTTTGTCACTAGTAGTAACTTGCTGATAGCTTTGATTCTGGATGCATAAGCATAAGAATATACTGAAGTAAGAAAAGACAATACAAGGGGAGAATGTGCAAACTCCACACGGACAGTGACCCAGAGCCAGGATTGAACCTGGGACCTCAGCGCCGTGAGGCAGTTGTGCTAACCACTAGGCCACCGTGCTGCCCCAAGACAATCTAACTTACTTTGTTATAAGGATCCTGTTTCAGGGATAATTGTTTTTATTCTTTTCCCAAAATAAGACATATGTTTCTGCAATTTACTAGGCAAAAATTGTTTCACTTAACTTTGAATGCTTTAAAGTCAATATTTACTGCACTAGATGGCAGTCTATCCCATAATTATATGACTGTAACCATGAAAAAGTTATCATAAAGTTTTGGCCTTTGCTTCTCTTATCCTGGTTCTACGCAAAATGTTTCCATTGGTCTATGTTATGAATTTTCTTTCCATAATTTGGGAATTGGATTGGATTGGATTGGATTTGTTTATTGTCACGTGTACCGAGGTACAGTGAAAAGTATTTTTCTGCAAGCAGCTCAACAGATCATTCAGTACATGGGAAGAAAAGGGAATTAAACAGAATTCAAGAAAATACATAAGAATACATAATAGGGCAACACAATATATACAATGTACTACATAAGCATTGGCATCGGATGAAGCAGACACGGGTGTAGTGTTAATGAGGTCAGTCCATAAGAGGGTCATTTAGGAGTCTGGTGACAGTGGGGAAGAAGGTGTTTTTGAGTCTGTTCGTCCGTGTTCTCAGACTTCTGAATCTCCTGCCCGATGGAAGAAGTTGGAAAAGTGAGTAAGCCGGGTGGGAGGGATCCTTGATTATGCTGCCTGCTTTCCCCCGGCAGCGGGAGGTGTAGATGGAATCAATGGATGGGAGGCAGGTTCGTGTGATGGACTGGGCGGTATTCACGACTCTCTGAAGTTCCTTGCGGTCCTGGGCCGAGCAGTTGCCATACCAGGCTGTGATGCAGCCCGATAGGATGCTCTCTATAGTGCATCTGTAAAAGTTGGTAAGGGTTAATGTGGACATGCCGAATTTCCTTAGTTTCCTGAGGAAGTAAAGGCGCTGTTGTGCTTTCTTGGTGATAGCGTCGACATGAGTGGACCAGGATAGATTTTTGGTGATGTGCACCCCTAGGAATTTGAAACTGCTCACCATCTCTACCTCGGCTCCGTTGATGCTGACAGGGGTGTGCACAGTACTTTGCTTCATGAAGTCGATGACCAGCTCTTTAGTTTTGCTGGCATTAAGGGAGAGATTGTTGTCGCTGCACCACTCCACTAGGTTCTCTATCTCCCTCCTGTATTCGGACTCGTCGTTATTCGAGATCCAGCCCACTATGGTCGTATCGTCAGCAAACTGGTAGATGGAGTTGGAACCCAGTTTTGCCATGCAGTCGTGTGTGTACAGGGAGTAGAGTAGGGGGCTAAGTACACAGCCTTGTGGGGCACCGGTATTGAGGACTATTGTGGAGGAGGTGTTGGTGTTCATTCTTACTGATTGTGGTCTGTTGGTGAGAAAATCGAGGATCCAGTTGCAGAGTGGAGAGCCAAGTCCTAGGTTTTGGAGCTTTGATATGAGCTTGGCTGATATGGTGTTGAAGGCGGAGCTGTAGTCAATAAATAGGAGTCTGATGTAGGAGTCCTTGTTTTCGAGATGCTCTAGGGATGAGTGTAGGGCCAGGGAAATGGCGTCTGATGTGGACCGGTTGCGACGGTATGCGAATTGAAGTGGGTCAAGGCGTTCCGGGAGTATGGAGGTGATGCGCTTCATGATCAGCCTCTCGAAGCACTTCATTACAACTGATGTCAGGGCCACCGGGCGGTAGTCATTGAGGCACGTTGCCTGGTTCTTCTTTGGTACCGGTATGATGGTGGTCTTTTTGAAGCAGGTGGGGACCTCGGAGTGGAGTAGGGATAGGTTAAAGATGTCTGTGAAAACCTCTGCCAGCTGGTCCGCGCAGGCTCTGAGTGCACGACCGGGGATCCCGTCCGGGCCCATCGCCTTCCGTGGGTTCACTTTCAGAAAGGCCGATCTGACTTCGGAAACTGTGATGGTGGGTATGGGTGAATTATGGGTTGCTGGGGCACTCGATAGCGGATTGTTGGTTACCTGCTCAAACCGAGCATAGAATGCATTAAGTTCATTGGGGAGGGGTGCACTGCTGCCAGAGAAACTGCTCGGCTTCGCTTTGTAGCCCGTTATGTTGCTTAGTCCTTGCCACAACCGCCGAGAGTCTGTCTGTGACTCTAGTTTAGTTTGATATTCTCTCTTGGCATCTCGGATGGCTTTGCGGAGGTCGTACCTGGATTTCTTGTATAGGACAGGGTCGTCTGCCTTGAACGCCTCAGATCTGTCCTTCAGTAGGGAGTCAATCTCGCGGTTGAGCCATGGTTTCCGGTTGGGGAACGTACGTACTGCTTTCTTTGGCACGCAGTCGTCCACACATTTGCTGATGAAGTCTGTGATGGTGGTGACATATTCATTTAAGTTAGTCGCTGAGTTCTTAAATATGGAATTTGGGTTAATTTCCATTCAGTCTTAAAACCTACAACGCTGAAAGGAGGCCATTTGGGCCATCATGATGTTCTTTGAACGAGCAGGCTTACCGAACATTCCTGCTCTTTGTCTATAACACTATATCAACTTCTTCCTCAAGCACCTGGCCAACATTCCTTTAAAATTTATTGTGGAATCAGCTTCCACCATTTTTTCAGGTAAAGTGTTCCAGATTCCAACAATCGTGACAAACGTTCACCTCCTCCCCTCTCTAGATATTTTACCAAGAATTTTGGATCCATGACCACTAGTTATTGATCCACTTGTCAGAGGAAAAAGTTTTTTGCTATCTACTCCAATAACTTCCATCATCTTGTAAACCTCTGTACGGTAATCTTTTAATCTTCTGTGTTTCATTTGTTCTCATCCCCAGGTAACACTATGGTGATCCTCCCCTGTACCCTTTTTGAGACCTTTACATCTTTCCTGCAGTGTGGTGCCCAGAATTGTCCACAATTTTCAAGCTGAGACCTAACCAGTGATGTATAAAGTTTGAGCTTGATCTCATTGCTTTTGTATTCCCTTCCTCTACTTATAAACCCAAGTAACATGTATGCTTTTTTAACCATGTGACAATAGATTTGAATTATTTGAATCCATTTCACAACACACTGATTTAAAGGATGATATAAAATGTTCTCTTCATCACTGATCACTTCAATTGGATCTACATAGAGTGACTAAGAGTATAATAAATTTTGGTCATTATATAGTACCAATATCAATTTTATTTGGACTTATGGATTGACTTGTAATAATAATAATTACTTATTGTCACAAGTAGTTACTGTGAAAAGCCCCTCATCGCCATATTCCGCTGCTTGTTCGGGGAGGCTGGTACAGGAATTGAACGCGTGCTGCTGGCTGTTTTCTGCATTACAAGCCAGCGATTTAGCCCACTGTGCTAAACCAGCCCCTCTTGCTCCCTTGTATCTTGCTCCCTATCATTTTATTTGTAACTACAATATTTTATCATGGTATTGTTTTCAAAGTTTGATCAATTATGACAATTAGATTTTTTTTCTGACTCACCTTATTTGGATTTGTTTTTATTGTCATGTAGACGAGATACAGTGAAAAGTATTGTTCTGCATACAGTCCAGACAGATCATTCCATACAAGAAAAAAAAAATAGGGCATACATAAATACACACAATGTAAATACATAGCCACAGGCATCGGGTGAAGCATACAGGACTGCAGTACTCCTTAGTTGAGAAAATGCGTGAAGAGATTAGATCAGTCCATAAGAGGGTCATTCAGGAGTCTGATAACAACGGGGAAGAAGCTGTTATTGAATCTGTTAGTGCGTGTCCTCATACTTTTGTATCTCCTGCCCAATGAAAGAAGTTGAAAGAGTGAATAACCCAGGTGGAAGGGGTCTTTGATTATGCTTCCCACTTTCCCAAGGTATTTGGAGATGTTAACAGGGTCAATGGATGGGAGTCGAGTTTGCATGATGGACTGCGCTGTGTTCATGACTTTCTGTAGTTTCTTACGATCTAGGGCTGAGCAGGTGCCATACCAGGCTGTGCTACAGCCAGATAGGATGCATTCTATGGTGCCTCTGTAAACGTTGGTAAGAGTCAATGTGGACATGCCGAATTTCCTTAGTTTCCAAAGAAAGTATAGGCGTTGTTCTCCTTTCTTGGTCGTAGCGTTGACATGGGTGGGCCAGGACAGATTGTTGTTGATGTACACACCTAGGAATTTGAAAATGTCAATCATCTCCTCCTCAGCATCATTGATGCAGGCCAAGGTGTGTACGATACTTTGCTTCCTGAAGTCAATGACCAGCTCTTTAGGTTTGCTGACATTGAGGGAGAGATTGTTGTCATTACACCATTCAACTAAGTTCTCCATCTCCCTCCAACATACTCTTGATTTTATAACCGCATTTATTATTTAATATTAGTTTCTTTTATCTTACATTTCCTGTGCCAAATTCCACTTGATGTACCTAATTATCTAATTCTCCATAAAGTTTCTTTAAGTTTTATTCCTGTCCTCTAAACTTCCTAGTTTCTTAGAAAACTTGGCATCTTCTGCAGACTTGAACACTCTATGTCAATATTACTTTTCGATATTGTGACAAGGAAAGACCTGAGAAATGATCCTAGATACTCTGTTGTTCCAAAACCCCAATTAGCATTACAGAAAAAGGAGCATGCATTGATATTGTGGGCGAAATTCTCCCCCCCCCCACGACGGGTGGGAGAATAGCGGGAGGGCCTTCCCGACTTTTTTGACGCCCTCCCGCTATTCTCCCCCCCCCCGCCGAAATCCCGACACGAATCGCTGCCGCCGTTTTTTTACGGCCGGCAGCGATTCACAGCTGTTAGAAGGGCCGAAGTCCCAGCCCTTTACGACCTTTTTACGAACGGCAAACACACCTGGTCCTGCCGTTCGTAAAAACGTCGTGACCACCTGGAAAAAAATAACCATGGCACCGATTGGCACGGCAGTACCACGGCCATGCCAAGGGTGCCATGGGCCCGCGATCGGTGCCCACCGATCGCGGGCAGCGGGCCCGATGCCCGCGCACTATTTGTCCTTCCGCCGCCCCGCAGTATCAATACGCGGGGCGGCTGAGGGGCAACCCGGACCGCGCATGCGCGGATTTCACGCAAAAACGCGATGACGTCACCCGCGCATGCGCGGGTGGAGTCTTCCCACCTGCGCATGCGCGGCTGACGTCATATGACGCGTCAGCCGGCGCTAAGTCCGACAAGCGGGCTTAACGATTTTCGTTAAACCCGACTTGTCGGAGCCTCCGACGTCGGGCTGCTAGCCCCGACGGGGGACCAGAATCGGTCCCCCGTCGGGAAGGGGCGCGATGCCGTAAAACCCGCCCGGGTTTTACGGCAGTTTGACGATTTCTCCCGTTTTGGGAGAATTTCGCCCTGTATCTTTCGTGACCTCAGAATGTTCCAGAGTGCCTCAGAGCTAATGAGGTGGAGTGACTGTTTTAATGTCGGGAAACAAGCCAGACACTTTTCAGCACAGTAAGGTCACACAAATGTCAGTGGAATAAAAAAAAATGTCTTTCTTTCTTTAAAAATTTAGCGTACCCAATTATTTTTTTTCCAATTAAGGGGCAATTTAGCTTGGTCAATCCACCCAACCTGCACATCTTTGAGTTTAATAATAATAATCTTCATTGTCACAAGTAGGCTTACATTAACACTGCAATGAAGTTACTGTGAAAACCCCCGAATCTCCACATTCCGGTGTTTGTTCGGGTACACAGAGGGAGAATTCAGAATGTCCAAATTACCTAACAGCACGTCTTTCGGGACTTGTGAGAGGAAACTGGAGCATCCAGAGGAAACCCACGCAGACATGGGGAGAATGTGCAGACTCCACACAGACAGTGACCAAGCTGGGAGTCGAGCGTGGGACCCTGGAGCTGTGAAGCAACAGTGCTACCCACTGTGCTACCGTGCTGCCCCACATTGTGGGGGTGAAACCCATGCAGACACGGGGAGAATGTGTAAACACCACACGGACAGTGACTCAGGGCTGGGATTCAAACCCGGGTCCTCAGTGCCGTAGGCACTGTGCCATGTGTTGCCCTGCAGTGGAATTAATTATGAGCTCACTTGTTTTGGTGATGTTGGTTGAGGTATCAATGTTGTTCAGAGCACCAGGAGAAATCCTGAGCTATTGTTTGGACATGATATACAGGGCCTTGGTTTAATATCTGTTAAGAAAGATTTTATAACAATGCATCAGTTCCTCAGCACAGAACCACATTGGCATCCCACATTATATGCTCAACTCCATGACATTCTGATTCACAGACAAGTGTCTTACTGATGAGTTAACACTGCGCTCCTAAATACATTTTCAATTATGATTTTTTTTCATATCCTATTACTGATGCACTTTATTTCACCAAATTTCCACTTTTAATTTAATAATAATAATAATTGCTTATTGCCACAAGTAGGCTTCAAATGAAGTTACTGTGAACCGCTCCTAGTCGCCACATTCCGGCACCTGTTCGGGGAGGCCGGTACGGGAATTGAACCCGCGCTGCTGGCATTGTTCTGCATTACAAGCCAGCTGTTTAGCCCACTGTGCTAAACCAGCCCCTAAAGTCTCAAGTTCGCCACAAGTCTTTTTTGAGGTAAAATCTTAGCAAATGTCTTTTGCAAGTTAAGATATATCCTATTCACCATGTTATAGTTTATGTATGAATACATTACATTCAAGCATTTTTATTTTCTAGACATCACCTTCATTTTACACATGAATATTTGCTTGGAAATATTGGGCCATAACTTCCGCGGAGTGGGAATCAGCATTGTAGTGCCACTCCTTACTTGATCTTTCTTCCAGTCATATCCTGCCCAATGTTCTGACACAGGCCGGATAAAATTTAGGCCATGCAATGTGGCCCTGGATGCAGTATACAGGCCAAGGAAAGGGCAGCAGGGTAGCATGGTGGTTAGCATAAATGCTTCACAGCTCCAGGGTCCCAGGTTCGATTCCCGGCTGGGTCACTGTCTGTGTGGAGTCTGCACGTCCTCCCCCTGTGTGCGTGGGTTTCCTCCGGGTGCTCCGGTTTCCTCCCACAGTCCAAAGATGTGCGGGTTAGGTGGATTGGCCATGCTAAATTGCCCGTAGTGTCCTAATAAAAGTAAGGTTAAGGGGGGGGGGGGGTTGTTGGGTTATGGGTATAGGGTGGATACGTGGGTTTGTGTAGGGTGATCATGGCTCGGCACAACATTGAGGGCCGAAGGGCCTGTTCTGTGCTGTACTGTTCTATGTTCTATGTTCTATGATAAGTGTCTCAGGTCAGTGAATAGGATTTGGGGATGGGAGTGGAATCAGAGGCCTTGGAGTTGAGGGGGCAGGGGGCGGAGTTCGTGCCTTGAGGGAGTAGAGTGGGTGTTGGGATATTGGGTCTTGGGATGGGGGAGTGAGTGTGGGGTTGGACTACAGGGTGGTGTTAGGATCTGTCGAGGTGGTACGCGACGGTTTCTGTCAGGTCAGGTTGGGCCTGCAGGGCGGGGATGCAGTGGTTGATTCTATTGGTCCTGCTGTGTGTGTATCTGTGTGTGGTGGGGGCGGGGGGAGGGGGGGATGCCTGCAGTATGCATGAGCTGCAAGATGCACTATTTTTGCAGACCTTCTCAACTATGCAAGCTCCACCACGTGGAAGGACTATTGGTGACCTTCTAAATGGTAGCAGTGCAGCCCTTTCATCGACCAGTATGTTGACATTTTGTAATTCTTCTACAAAGACACCCAGATCCCAGTGTCCTGGAGCACTCTGTCATCCCCATTTAAAAAATATTTTGCTTTTCTATTTTTCCTGCCAAAAATGGACAACCTCACATTATACTCCATCTGCCAATCTTTTGCTTATTCACTTCACCTATCTATATTTGCAGACTCATCCTCCTCACAACCTATTCTCTGACCTATCTTCATATTATCACAAACTGATTACAATAGAGTCAGTCACTTCATCTAATTCAGTACTGTAGAAAATAAAATATAAAAGGGTCGACAGCCCTGCACAGATCCCTATGGTGCTCCTCCAGTTACAGTTTGCCATCCTGAAAATGACCCATTTATTCTGACATTTTCTTGCCTGATAGTTTGCCAGTCCTCTTTCCAGGCTAATAAATCAGCCCAACACCTAAGCTTAGGTAGGAACCTTTTATTTGGCAACTTACCAGACACCTTTAGGAAAGCCTTTTTTGTCTTCCCACTTTTTGCACTAATTACCCAGTACCAAGAGCTTGGCTGAAATCTTTAATATGTTGCATCCATCATATTATCAACTTGGTCGATCACATCCATAAAAATGTCTGATAAACCTGTTGTTCAAGACCTTCTTTCCATAAATCTGTCCAGCCTCCCTCTTCATGTGCCCTCTTTAAGGATACTTTCTGATATATACCAATTATATATTTTGGATTCACCAGCTTGTGAATCGGGTTCTCTTTATACCTCTGTTTGAAAGATTAATGCGACCTTAACTGTTTTTGAATGCTGGGACACTATTCCAGTTTCCAACCATTCCCTAAGAATAGTGACCAGCAGGTGGATGATTTTGCAAGCCACATTGACAGTGACTGCACTTTAAAAGGTATTTCCATTGGGTGGAAAGCACTGAGATATCTTGAGATGCGAAAGATGAAATGTAGATGCAAGGTGGCCGTTAAGTTCTAGCATTAGGCAGCACAATTAGGCAATATTCTAGTACGTTGTTTTATTTGTAAAAATGATTTGCTTTCAAAATATTCCTCAATATATTTAAGAGCGTTAAAGCTGATTGGGGGTTAAACATAAATATATGCAGTTTTAATCTCAATGTCAATCCACCAATTCTGAGCAACCTGAATTAAAGTGGTTGAAAATATATATTTTTAAACGTACAAAACTATATTTTAGTTCGATTGGGTTACAGTTAACAATTGCTTAATACTCAAAAAAGTTATCCAAAACCTTGGGCTTCTCTCAGCCCGCGCAGGTTCAGAGAATCTCCATTCCCAACGGTATTTCGCGCGACTCCGGTCTGACGCCGTTTTCCGATTCTGCCAACAAGCTAAAATGGCGTGGTCGCGATCGGCGCCAAATGGCACGGAGAATCGGCGGAGGGGGTCCCGACCCCATGACCCCGGGTCATGCATCCACCGTTCTAACCTGCTTTTAAAAATTGTGAGCCAGTCGTGCTGGTGGCGGGACCGGCACGGCAGTGGCTGGGGGGTGAAGGGACTCCAGGTTCGGGGGGGGGGGGGGGGGGGGTGGCATGGGGATGACCGCCCCGCTGGCCGGGAACGGCGTTTCATGGCAGGACGATGCCTAAGCCACGGCCGCCATTATGGTGGTCTTGCTTATGGGCACCAACCCGAGGCGCTTGCTGAGGCCTCGTGTCCACCTGCGCACATGTCCTTCGAGGACCTGCCGGACAGGGCATGCAGGAGGAGACTCCGGATGAACTGGGAAACCATCGCCCATATCTGACACCTGATGGCACACCTGGCACCACGTGGGACTGGGGGAGGACATGCTATCCCGGTGGCCGTCAAGGTTACGGTGGCCCTGAACTTTTATGCCACGAGGTCGTTCCAGCCGCCGAGTAGGGACCTGTCCGGCATCTCCCAGGCATCGGTGCACCGGTGCATCCGTGCAGTGACTGACTCCCTGTATGACGTCGCGGACCGCTACATCCAGTTCATTGTGGACCAGGCCCAGGCAGCAGACTTCGCTGCCATGGCCAAGATCCCCATGGTCCAGGCAGCAATCGATGGGGTGCACGTCGCCATGCGGCCATCAGCAGATAACAGGGACGTGTTCATGAACAGGAAGGGGTCCTACTGCATGAACATTCAGGTGGTCTGTGACTACCAGATGAAGATCCTCCACGTCTGTGCCCAGTACCAGGGCAGTGCACATGACGCGTTTATCCTGGCACAATCGTTTATCCCCGCAATGTTCGAAGGACCCCCCCCCCCCCCCCGGGCTGAGGGGATGTTTGCTGGGCGTCAGGGGTTACCCGTTGCGGTCGTGGCTGATGACGTCTATACGGAGGCCACGGTCTGACACAGCAACCCGCTACAATGAGATCCATGCAGCAACTAGGGGTGTGATCGAGAGGTGCTTTGGGCTGCTGAGGATGCGCTTCAGATGCCTGGACCGCTCTGGAGGGGTCCTCCAGTAGCCGTCAGAGCGGGTCGGCCGCATCGTTGTTGTCTGTTCCATCCTGCACAATATAGCCCAGCAGAGGGGCGATGTGCTGGAGGAGGAGGCAGAGGGGGAACCCGGGAAGGGCACAGCTCTCCAGATGAGTAGGATGGGGAGAGGGAGGGTGGCGGCAATCGACGGGGCATGGAGGCTGGATATGGACAGAAGGCTGCACGACGCCACCAGCTTGGCCAGTGAGCACGGGAGGCATTGATCGCAGCACGTTTCACCAACTAGGTGGTAGGGGCTCGCTGAGCACGGGCACTGACCCCACTGTAGGGCACTACCTCACCACCCCGCACCCCCACCTCTCACAACACCCATGAGACACATCTGCCACACCACCCACCACCCTTAGCTCCCACATGAATTCATGAACAACACCCCTCCATTACATATCCACCTGCGGCACAACGGGCTGGGCTCACACGGCTGCTGGTGGAAGCGGGTGTGGTCGATGCCATGGAGGATGATGACAACCCGCACTGCGATGAGCTATGAGCTCGAAATCGTCAGACAATGTCTGACTCATGGCCACAGTTACACCCTCTACCTGGTCCCTTAATGCGTGCTGGACACACCATGACATGGCCCTGTCGAATCAATGGGGGCGGGGTGGCGTGAACGTCCGGGGGAGGCGCACCTTACACCCACCGGGGCTCAAGTTCATTCACCCCTTGACCACAGTGGCTCACAGTCCCCTACCCGACCCCGCAGGCATCAGACATAGCACAGAGGCAGCTTGCAGTCACCAACAGTGATCTTAATTAGGAAGGTTATATACACGTGCCCTAGCCCCTATAACTAAACTGTGCCCTGCACCCGTGCCAACTTACTAGGTCTAACTTCCTGGCCTTACGGGCCCTGCCACTATGTCTCTGTGCCTCCCCAGACGGTCCAGCAGGAGTGGAGGCGGACTGATGAGACTCCTATCCTGCGGCTGGCTCCCCGTTGGCGCTCGTTTTCTGGGATGGCCCAGCTTGGATGGGCCAGGCTGCTCTTCGGGCTTCCCGGATGGCGTGCTGCCACCCTGTTCTGCCGCTGTCCACCAGATACACCAGGGGTGGAATGAGGGGAGTCCGAGATGCTGCGGTGTTCCGGGACCTCTCCTGCAGGAGGCACCGGCACGGGCCCCAGCCCCTCCTCCTCCCTCGGGGTGTCCGGTGACCCCCAGCCCTCTCCATGGGACGGTGGTGTGAGCGGAGACAAGCCCCGAGGCACGACTGACACCTGGCACTGCCAGTCCTAGAGGCCCGCTGTGGTATCAACCAGGGTCCTAACGTCAGCAGTATTGGAGCTCAGGGAGTGGGCCATCCCTGTCAGGGACTGCGCCACCTCCCTCTGGGCCTGTGTGACACCATTCAGCACGTGGGCAATGCCACCGATGCTCTCAGCGATGGCCTGCTGTGACTCGGCCAGACGCCGGAGCGCGACGACAATGTCCAGCTGGCTCTGGCACATGGCTGCCTGTGAGAGGGCAGCCCTGTCCTGGGCCACGGATGACGCATCCACATGAAGCCCCACGCCTTGCACAACCTGACCCATAGCCGACACCGTTGCCCCCATTGCCTCCACTGCGAACGCCACCCGCGCCATGTCAGCCTGGGTGGCAGCCATGCCCAGCACCACTCCCTGCTCCTGGACGCTCCTCCACCTGCGTCTTCAGTTGCTGTAAGCCGGCCGTCATCCCGTCGTCTAGTCCCTGTGTGTCTAACTGCATCGGGTCTATGGGTGGGTCTGGTAAGTCCAGGAACCCGGGAACCATCTGGGTGGCAGCTGGTTGCTGGGGCTGGGCTGCTCTCCGACCGTCTGGCCCCTCGGCTGCTCCTACATTCATCTGCTGTGCCGGTTCAGTCAGTGTCCCAGAAGCCTCATCACTAAAGTGCCCAACCGAGGTGGTAGTCTCTGCGATGGTGGAGGGTGTAGGAGATAGCTGTGCCAAGAAGTCAAAGTCCGGGATATCCTGCATCGACCCCTGGCTCGATGGGGCCTGAGTCGCACCCGTCTGCGTGTCACTGTCCGGTCTGTCAGTCCTCTGTGAGTCCGTCCTCTGTGAGTCCGTCCTCTGTGTGTCAGTCCTCTGGGTTTCCGTGCTCTGTGTGTCAGCCCTCTGTGTGTCAGTGTCCTCGGTGTTGTGTGCATCTGGGTCCTGGGTGTCCGTGCCCTGGCTTTCGGTGTCCTGGGTGTTCGTCCTCTGTGTCTCTGTCTCCTGGGTCTCCGTGTCAGTGGATGGGCTTCCATGGCGCCTGGCCTCCCCGCTGTGGCCTGCGTTCCTGGGAGCCACTGGGCCTGGCACTGGCCGTGGGCCTGCAACGCCAGACGGGCCGGGACCATCAGCAGCTGGTTCTGTAAGACACAAGGCAGCACGTATCATTAGACAGGCGGCCGGTGGGGAGGGGTGCAGTGTAGCATGGGGTGAAGGGGTGCAGTGGGGGATGGAGGGCATGGGGTGAGGGGGTGCAGTAGGGCATGGGGTGGGGGGGTGGAGTCAGGCGGGGGTCTCACTTGCTGGTTCACCTCTGACCTGGCAACCTCCTGATCCTTCTCTCTGCCTGTGAGGTCCAATGCCCTCTGCTCATGGACGATGAGGGGGTGCAGTACGGGTGAACCCCCTCTGGTTCTTTCCTGCTCCCTGTTGTTGTGGGCAGTCTTATCCTGGGGTGGGAAACAAACATCAGTGTTAGGTGGTCCGACGCAGGCAGCGAAGATGTTGGGTAAATGACGGCATGGCAGCACGGGGCAGCTGGCCAAAGAACCTGGCATGGGTGGGTGCAGCCCATGTGGGTCAGGTAGGGGGTTGTGCCGTCCTCCTGGGTTGGGGGCGGCGCATTTCACATGTGTGGGTATTGGGGATGGGGGGGGTGGAGTGGTGCACATCACTGTGTACTCACCCTGGCTGCCCTCATAAGGTCATGCATCTTCTTGCGGCACTGATCGCTGGTACGTGGGGTGTGCCCCACGGCGTTGACGGCATTGCCCACCTCCCTCCACATACGCCGTACGTTGCTGCGCGGTGGTGGTGTCCACGTCTGGGGCACAGGATCGCCCTCCTCTCCTCCACCGCGTCCAACAGCGTATCCAGGTCATGGTCCCCGAACCTCGGAGCGGCACAGCGGGCGGCGGCCATCTTGCGGGTCTCGGGACGGAGCGCCGCTCGCGCACCTTGAGCAACGCGGGCCAGCGTCACTGACGCATCCCGCCTATCCGACGCCAGTCTGGGGCTGCTCCCCCCCCCCGGTTCTCGCGGCACCCTTTTGCGGGCCAGAATCGCTACTGACAGCAGCCCGTTCCCGCCGTCGTAAAACGCTCCAGTTTTACGACGGCGTCAACACTTAGCCGCTGGATCGGCGGATCCCACCCCATACCTTTCAAAATGTAACTATCAGTGTTTGTGCACCCAAAAGATCCAGCAGAATTTTTGGAGCCTCTTCGAAGGACTGAATAGGAACACAGTTAATGGAAACTCCCAGTGGTGATTAATCCACTCTGGGGGCCGGCTTCTCGTGTGATATTTTTAAAACTAGCATAAAAAATTGTGGAGACGCGAGTTGTCCTGAAATGCAAATTGCACTTAAAATTTTATAATCTCTTTTCCAATATCAGAGAATTTTACTGAAAGGGAAAAGTGTGCCTGCAGGCAGATGTCTTCATTACTTCATTCTTCATATTACTGCCATTTTTTCCCCCTGGAATTTTACTTTAGCAACTTTTAATTTCTTTTATATGTTTACAATATTTCTTCTTCGTTTCCATAAATCTTTACGGCATGCTTTTCTCTTGAGCAATTTAAATGTTCTTGCTGAACCCCAATCACCTATGTCATTAAGCGATTTTATGTAATATTTCAGGGTGGGCCCAGTGCACCACAGAAGGTGGCGCAGTGGTTGGCACTGCTGCCTCACAGCGCTAGGGACCTGGGTTCGATTCCAGCCTCGGGTGACTGCGTGGGTTTCCTCCGGGTGCTCCGGTTTCCTCCCACAGTCCAAAGATATGCAGGTTAGGTGAACTGGCTATGCTAAATTGCCTCTTAGTGTTCAAAGATGTGCAGGTTAGATGGGGTTATTTATGGGGACTAATAATGAATGCCCTTTCAAGGACCAGACAGGCAAAATGGCCTCCTCCTGTCCTATATTTTTCTGTGATCCCAAATGATACAAGCCTACCTGTGGGAAAATGAAATAAAAGCACAATATTGCAAATGCTGAAAATCTGAAAGAACTGATAGTGCTGAAAATAGGCAACCTGTCAGGCAGCATCTGTGGAGAACGAAATCCAATTAACACTGCTGGTCATTGACCTTCCATCAGAACGGGGAAAAGTTAGAAATATAATAAGTTTTAAGCAAATTAAAGGAGGCGAAGAGTGGGGTACAAAGAGAAAGTCTGTGATTATGTGGAAGGCAGGAGCCGATAAATGACAAAAGGGTTGGTGGTGCAACAATAGTATTGAGATAAGTAAAGATACAAAAGCTGTGTCTCCTTTTCTGTAGCCGTTCTACGCAGCAGCAGCAATTAGGATAATCCAGGAGTTTCACCACAGAAGATTAGTAAGTATTTTATAATAATATATTCAGTACTGCACATCGAAACACCAGTGTTGTTATAGAACAATGCATTCTCTGCCTGATCATAGATGACATCATTGAAGAATTGAAGAATCCAATATATCTGTAAAATATCTAGACTTTATTCAAATGCACTTCTGACTGGTCTCCCATATTCTAACCTCTTGAGGTCAATCAAAATCCTGTTGTCTGTGTCCTCACTCACACTGAATCACATTCATTTATCACCCCTTGTGCTTGCTGACCTACATTGGCTCCCAGAAAGACACCCAGAAAGACAATGTATGCCTTGATTTAAAAATTCTCATATTTGTTTCACATCCTTCTATGGCCCCTATTGCTCCCTATCTCTGTGATCTTGTCCAGCCCCAGAACCCTGCAGGATATCTATACTCATCTAATCCCAGCGTGTAGAGCATCTCCAAATTGAATTATTCACTTTCATACCTTCAGCTGCCAACATCCTAAATTCTGGAATTTTCTTCCTAAACCTCTCCATTTATTTTCCTCCATTTTCTCCTTTAAGACGTCCCTAAGATCAAGATTCTGCCCGAATATAATCTTATCTGGCTCAAAGGCAAACTTTGTGGTGACAAAGTAGTACTATTGTAGGACAGGCAAGATGGCGGCGCCCATTGGTCCTGAGAGAGGCAAGATGGCGGCGCCCATAGGCTGCACGTGTTATGAGTAGAGCAAGATGGCGGTGCCCACGGACCGCACGTGGTCCGAGGAGGGGAAGATAGCGGTCGCACGTGGGGGGTGCCGGGACAATAGTGGCGATTAAGCGGGCCTGGCACACTGCAGCAAAATTTCCCTTCTTGCCACAGGCCTTGCAGAGGGCGTTCCGCACCGGGCAGCGCTGTCGGGGGTGTTTTGACTGCCCACAGAAGTAGCATTTGGGTCCCCTGGGGTTGGTTGGCTGCCGCGCGGCACAGGCGTGGGGTTAACTGGGTCGGTCGCTGATGGGGTCCATGATGGGGTGACCGTCGGCGGGGTCCACGATGCACAGTAGGGGTGGGCTGCGTGGTCGGGGGCATAGGCCTGAATGTTGCGTGAGACAACCGTAAGTGAGAGCGTTCGTTTTATGGTCACCGCGAGGTCGAATGTGGCCCCTTCTAAGAGGCGCTCGCAGATGCAGTCAGACCCTATGCCCGTAACATAGAGTGTAGATTAATTTGTTCTTAAGGGCAGCATGGTAGCATTGTGGATAGCACAATTGCCTCACAGCTCCAGGGTTCCAGGTTCGATTCCAGCTTGGGTCATTGGCTGTGCTGAGTCTACACATCCTCCCTGTGTGTGCATGGGTTTCCTCCGGGTGCTCCGGTTTCCTCCCACAGTCCAAAGATGTGCAGGTTAGGTGGATTGGCCATGATAAATTGCCCTGAGTGTCCAAAATTGCCCTTAGTGTTGGGTGGGGTTACTGGGTTATGGGGATAGGGTGGAGGTGTTGACCTTGGGTGGGGTGCTCTTTCCGGGAGCCGGTGCGGGCTCGATGGGCCGAGTGACCTCCTTCTGCACTGTAAATTCTATGATAATCTATGATTAATCTAGGACAAAGGTTCGGCACAACATCGTGCACAAGGGCCTGTTCTGTGCTGTATTTTTCTATGTTCTATGTAACGAATGCGTCTCTCATCAGCAGGTTCGAATGTTCAGTGGCCAAAATGGCCTGGCAGTCACAGTCTCTAACTAGGGCTAGCAGGGCACGCTGACACTATTCCACAGACTCGCCGGAAAGTTGGCGCCGCATGGAGAGGAGATGCCTGGCGTAGATTTTGTTAGTCCACTGAGCGTAGTTTTCCTTCAGTAGCGCCATGGCCTCTGCGTCGGTCGGCGCATCCTGGATGAGGGGAAAAACATTGGAGCTCAGCCGCGTGTACAGAATCTGGAGCTTCTGTGCTTCTCGGATTGCATCTGGCGCAGACCCGATATACGCTTCAAAACAGGCTTGCCAATGTTCAAAGTCCTTTTTGGCGTTGTCTGCTTGAGGATGCAGCTGCAGGCGATCCGGCTTGATGCGGAGGTCCATCTCTGAAAAATCTCAGTGTAATAAATTGATGCACTATCAATTACGAGAAGACGAGAGTAGAATGTAATCGAGGCTTTATTACACTGAGATGTGTGGCCTCCTGCAGCAGCTGATGAAATGACTGCTGTACGAGGAGCACACATATTTATATTCTGCCTATTGGGCGGAGTAGCAGGCAGGGATTTACCCCGTACCTGTAGTACAGGGGCCTTACCGTAAAACACACGTGTGTGTCAAACCTGGGACCCTCGCGCTGTGAAGCAGCAATGCTAACCATTGTGCTACCATGCTGCCCACTTGGGTATGTGATAGTGAGCAAAGATTTTAAATGAGGGACGCGAGGCGTATGATATGTGGGAATGGGTATGCTAAGTATACACCTTAGTTTCTATTTTAAAATAGGGGTTCGCTACTGTGTTAGGAGGGTGAAGAAGAGGTGGAGTGAGGAAGTCAGGGCTTGCACTCCCCATCGATGAAAGGAAGCAACTAGGGATATGATACTACAAGAGGCAGTTTAATGTAAAGGAAAATGCGGAGGATGGAGGGAAAATAAGAAGGAAAATGCAACAAATATATGCAGAGTACAGGAAAGGCCTGATTATGCTGTAGGGGCTGGTTTAGCTCACTAGGGGCTGGTTTAGCTCACTCGGCTAAATCGCTGGCTTTTAAAGCAGACCAAGCAGGCCAGCAGCACGGTTCGATTCCCGTACCAGCCTCCCCGAACAGGCGCCGGAATGTGGCGACTAGGGGCTTTTCACAGTAACTTCATTGAAGCCTACTCGTGACAATAAGCGATTTTCATTTCATTTCATTTCATTTCAAGAGCCCAGGCATGTGACCTTTACAGTTGCTGTTGTATCTTCTGTTTGAAGAATACTCATGGCCCACACTGGGCACCAGTGTAGGTCGCTCAATCCTGAAGATTAAAGCTCTGTAGTAATAAAAACCACACAATGAATCCCACTGATCAATCCCTGCACTCAATATTTCATCATTTGTTACCTGTCGTGTAAACCAAAAGAACACAAGTGTTTCTTTTCCTCTTTCGAAGCTTGTATAGAGCACACTGTTGTTGGTAAACATGCTTTATACCAGAGACTGCACTGTTGATGTCCTTTGTGAATCATTGTTACAGAGTATGGTTCCCTGTGTTGGCAGCCCAGAATGTAACAACTTAAACTGTAACAACACAGTTGTGTGGTGTGGTGAGGGGGGGTTGGGGTAGGGGCAGCGGCGTGCAGAGGAGGGGGGCGACGGATGCCCGGGGCCAACGCACCGTCGCCCCCCCCTCTGCACGCAGCTGCCCCTACCCCAACCCCCTCCCCTCACCACCCCTACCCCCTTCACCACCCCTACCCCCCTCCAACGCTGCACCCCCCCACCCCCCCCCCCCCCCCCCCACTAACGCCGCACCCCCCCCCCCCCAAATGCCGGAACCCCCCCCCCCCCCCCAAATGCCGGGTCTGTCTCTCTCCTCCTCCTCCTCCAAAAAACGCCGGGTCTCACCACTTCCGCAGCTGGTGAAACTGACGCGTATCGCGTCAGTCAGCTGCTAGCCTCTCCGGGAACGGAGAATAGCGGCCTAAAAGAAGGCCCCGACGCCGGAGTGATTAACACCGATTTTTCTCGCCGAAAACCTGCGTTACGACGGGCAACGGAGAATCCCGCCCCGTAAGGCTGGCGTCAAATCCGGGCGGGTTTGACGCCAGCCCCCCCCCTTCCCGACCGGGAACCGATTCTGGTCCCCGGTCGGGGCTAGCAGCCCGACGCCGTAAGCTCCGGCATCACGGGCTTAACGAATTTCGTTAAGCCCGCTTGCCCGAGTTAGCGCCGGCTGACGCGTCATATGACATCAGCCGCGCATGCGCGGATTGGAAGACTCCAACCCGCGCATGCGCGGATGACGTCATCGCGTATTTGCGCGAAACCCGCGCATGAGCGGGCCGGGATGCCCCTCAGCCTCCCCGCGATTGGATACTGCGGGGTGGCGGAAGGACAAATAGTGCACGGGCATCGGGCCCATGGCACCCTTGTCACGGCCGTGGTACTGCCGTGCCAATCGGTGCCATGGTTATAAAATGCGAGTATTTACGGCCGTTTTTACGAATGGCCAGACCAGGTGTGTTTGCCGTTCGTAAAAACAGCCGTAAAGGGCTGGGAACTCGGCCCATCTATCAGCTGTGAATCGCTGCCGGCCGTAAAAAAACGGCGGCAGCGATTCGTGTCGGGAGTTGGGCGTGGGGGGGGGGGGGGGGGAGAATAGCGGGAGGGCGTCGGAACAGCGTGGCCGTAAAAGTTTACGAGCCACGCTATTCTCCGCACCGTCGGGAGGGCGGAGAATCTCGCCCGTAGCCTCTCCAGAGAGGCGAACACAGATCTGTGGTGGTAGTAGTGGCCATCCAGTGCTCGTGCTGCTGAAGATTCAAGTGGTTAAACTTCTACCTCTCTGGTTATTATCAGTGACTCACTGAAGACACGTGTGGGACTCTCTAGTCTGTGGGGCATCAAGGTGCCTCCTACATTAAGAAGTCAATACCAACACATTCATTTTCACACCCATCTGGGTAGTCAGGCTGAGAGAGCTGTTGGGTTTGGGACCATCACTGGATTTCCTCATGCTTAACATTTGATCGACTGCATGCATGTTGCCATCAAGGCTTCCAACTGCTTTAAACAGGAAGGGATTCCACTCACCTAATGTACAGCTGGTCTACAACCACTGTAAATGGAACCTGAACATGTGTGCTCAGTTCTTGGACAGCAGTCACTATATCTACATACCTTTCCATTTGCCACACATTTCCACCACATATCCCTACATGCCTTCAAGGATCCCAAATATAGATGCAGAGGAGAGTACAATGCAAGCCACAGGGCAACCCAAACAACATTTGCACAGATTATTTGTCTCTTGAAGATGAAATTCAGGTGCCTTCATTGATGTGGCGATGTCCTTCAATAGCCCGACCATGCATAATGCAGTGACCTACTCAGACAATAAGGATGTGAAGGAAGCTGCTGACTAGGTGATGCATCATGAAGACTCCAGGGATCACGGGAAAGGCACGCTGAAATAGGCACAAAAAAGGTTTGGGGCACACTGAGGCAGGAAGGTTTCAGATAACCCTTGCTATGTGATTCTTCCAATAAATCGTCAACTTTTTTCTGCATTGTTATCATTTCCTTCATTTAGCATCCCATGATGTAATGTCCAATGACACCTCAATCTCTGGCATGGGGAAATCAAAGACCACATGTGATATGGTCCCTGCAACCATCACCTAAAGTGGGTCAGATTACCCGTGAAGTCCCTGATGAAGGACAGATAACAGCCACTGATAACTGAGAGGAGCCTAGCTGCAGAAGACAATCACGTCTCTTCTCTCATAAGTACACTTGCATATCTGTGTATTTGCAGTTTGAAGACCGATTAGCAAAACTAGGCACCTCTTGCCAAGCTATTGATGCACAAAGGTCCTGGACAAGGTGATAGTCTGCATCATTGAGTTGTTTGCTGGATCTGTATCTCCATGCGAGTCATCAATCTCTTGATGTAGGAAGCGTTGCGTGCAGCTCAAAAGAGATTGCCTGCATTCATAGCCTGGATGGATTCCTCCACTCTCTGAGTCAGGGTGCGCAGGTGTCAAATCTTCATGCACCTCACACTGGATTTCCAGCACCTGCCACCTCATGGACAATGCCAAAGGCATCAGACTGGGGTTCAGCATAGATCTGGCCTCTGTTAGGCTCCACGTAGGAACTGACAACTTTAAAAAAGAAAGTTGAATTTCCAGTTCATAGTTGAAAAGGATAACACAATATGATTTCACGTTTTAAGATTTTTACTGTAGCAAATGAATAAAAATACTATTTACTCTGCACAACAAAAACAGAAAATGCTGTAAAATCTCAGCAGGTCTGACAGCATCTGTGGAGAGAGAACAGAGCTCTAATGAAGAGTCATCCTGACTCAGTACATTAGTCCTGTTCTCTCTCCACAGATGCTGTCAGGCCTATTGAGATTTTACAGCATTTTCTGCTTTGTTTCAGATTCCAGCATCCGCAGTAATTTGTTTTTATCTTCGCTATTAACTATACACTTGTTTTGTAGGCAAATTATACTTTAAACTACAGAAAAGAAAGTTGTTGTTGTTTTTATTCTTTTCACACATCCCGTGCTCTACAGATTTACTCGTATTCCAGTCCTTAGGCGCCGGAATGTGGTGACTAGGGGCTTTTCACACTAACTTCATTGAAGCCTACTTGTGACAATAAGCGATTTTCATTTTTCATTTCATTGTAGCAAACGGTCCACAGTTGCTTTCAACTTCCAATAGACTTACCTCGGGGGCTGGTTTAGCACACTGGGCTAAATCGCTGGCTTTTAAAGCAGACCAAGGCAGGCCAGCAGCACGGTTCAATTCCCATACCAGCCACCCCGAACAGGCGCCGGAATGTGGCGACTAGGGCCTTTTCACAGTAACATCATCTGAAGCCTACTTGTGACAATAAGCGATTTTCATTTCATTTCATTTTCGCCGAGTATGAACTTGAAGTGACCATCATCAGGCGTTTCCCTCATATTTTGGAGAGTTTTCTAAGGCCACCAACAATAAAGCCCGCTCTGATGATTCATTCTCCTCCTTCTTCCCTACCCCCACCCCTGGGTCACACCAGAACAAATCGGCTGGATTCCTCAGATGGGCTGTGGAATGTGTCTCTTCAACTATCTATCTCCCCCGCATGGCTTACAGCCCTTTAAATATGGAGCCAGCACCTTCAACGACATGACCTGATGTTCCGTCCACCACCACAGTACCCATGTGTGTTCCCTGACTGGTTTCCCGTGAACTGACCCCCTTGCTCATGTATTTGCTTTGTTTGGCAGATGGGGGACCTTAACAGAGTTCATGTGCCTTTTTATAAATAGAGCCAGCCAGTCAGACTAGAGAAGACACAGTAGAGAACTACTGGAGCTGTACATAAAAGTTGATGTGTAAAATAAAATAAGTTTTTTTTTTAAATCTGCAACTCGATGTGGACTCATTTCATTGCTCCTTAAAAATGTTAGCATGTAGTTCAGAATCATGCCAACAGTGTTGATTCAATTCTTGTCCTGGCTGAGGTGGACTTGCGGGCTTACTTCATCACACTGCTCCTGAGAGTGAAAGGCAATGGCAGACCACCGCTGACAGAAACTGCCAAGAAAAGTAGCTTTCAATGAAACATCAGCAGATACCTTGGGCGTAATTCTCCCAACGGGAGACTGAGTGCCGACGCCGGAGTGAAACCCGGAGTGTTTCACTCCGGTGTCGGAGGCCACTCCTCGCACCCTCTGCTCCCCCCCCCCCCCCCCCCCCCAGGGGGCTAGGAGCGGCGGTTCGTGAATCCCGAACGCCCGGCCTTGACGCTTGCGTCAAAGCGGGGCGCCGGGAATGACGAGGCCGGCGGTGCCGAAGTGATGTCAGCCGCGCATGCGCAGGTTGGCCGGCTCCAAACCACGCATGCGCGCTTGCCGTCTTCCCCTCCGCTGCCCCGGCAAGACATGGCGGCTTGATCTTGCGGGGCGGCGGAGGGAAAAGAGTGCGTCGTTTACAGACGCTGGTCCGTGATCGCGGGCACTGATCGCGGGCCAGACATCTGCTGAGCACGCCCGTGGTGCTCGATCCTGTCTCCGCCCCCCCATAGGCCCAACACTCACCTGTCGCGCTCTGTTCACGCCGGCAGCGACCAGGTGTGGTTGGCGCCGGCGTGAACCGGTCAGGTTCGGCAGGCCACTCGGCCCATCCGGGCCGGAGAATCGGCGGTCGCCGTGACAAACAGCGAGTGGCGATTCTCCGAGCGGCGTGTCGTAAAACGCGACACGCCATTTTTTGGGGGGTGAGAGAGAGAGAGCGCGAGTGAGAACGAGGTAGAGAGAGCGAGTGCGAGGGAGAGAGCGAGGGAGGGAGATGATTAAGGGTGGCATGGCGTGATTTGCCCGGCCCTCCCGTGATTTGCCCGGCCCTCCCGCGATTCTCCCACCCGGCGTGGGGAGCGGAAAATCGCGCCCCTTGCCTTTGTCACAGCAAGAACAATCAAAATCCTGCGGGTTACCATTGATCAGAGACTGAGCTGGACTAGCCACATTAATACTGTGGCTACCAGGACAGATCAAAGGCCAGGAATCCTACAGCGTGTAACTTGCCTCCTGACCCCCTAAAGCCTGTCAACCATCTACAAGGCACAGGTCAGGATTGTAATGGAGTACTCTCCACTTGCCTGGATGAGATCAGCTCCAACAACACTCAAGAAGCTCAACACCATCCAGGACAAAGCAACCCACTTGATCGCTCCCCTTTCCACAAACATTCAAACCCTCCACCACCGATGAACAGTGACAGCCATGTGTAACATCTACAAGGTGCACTGCATTAACTCGCCACCGTTCATCAGACAGTATCTTCCAAAACCACGGCCACTACCATCTAAAAGGACAACAGCAGCAGATACCTGGGAACCCCACCACCTGGAGGTTCCCCTCCAAGTCGCTCACCACCCTGACTTGGAAATATATCGCTGCTCTTTCACTGTCGCTGGGGCAACATCTTGGAACTCCCTCCTTAACAGCACAGTGGGTGTACCTACACCTGAAGGACTGCAGCGGTACAAGAAGGTAACTCACCACCACCTTATGAAGGGCAACTAGGGATGGGCAATAAATGCTGGCCTAACCAGAGACGCCCACATCTTGTGAATGAATTAAAAAAATGAATGGAATTGGTGCTATGTCACAGCAGAGTTGTTGAGACAACATTTTTTACTGATTTTGCAGATTTTTGTGAAGCTAAAGAGGCTTAAGATCCTGGAAGGAGAAAATTCCTAAACCTTCCAATGCCAGCACGATTTTCAATAATCAAAAACTGATCACTAAATAATCAGATATTTTTCAATCATTATAATGTGCCTGGTGGTATTTGAGTTCATTTTAATTTCAAATATATTTCGGTTGACTTGCTTCTTTAATCTACTGTCAGTTGAGCAGATCTTGAGGAAATCGCTGTTGAAACTATAGTCTCAGCCAAAATTTGGCTTAGTGAGTGCCCTTGATGCTACATCGTTGTTCTATTGGAGGCACGGTTGCACAGTGGTTTGCGCTGCTGTTTGACAGTGCCAGGAACCGGGGTTCAATTCCCGCCTTGGGTGACTGTCTGTGTGGAACATTCTCCCCGTGTCTGTGGGGGCTTTCTCCAGGTGCCCTAGTTTCCTCCCACAGACCAAAGATGTACAGGTTACATGGATTGGTCATGCTAAGTTGCCTTAGTGATCAGGGGGTATGGGGATAAGAGAGGGCGGGGTCGTGGGCCTAGGCAGGGTGCTATTTAAGAGGATTGCTGCAGACTCGATGGGCCAAATGGCCTCCTTTTACACTGTATGGATTCTATGATTGCTAAATGAATGGTTTGGGTTCATTTCATTCAGCCTGTCAAAACATTGTACTGGCATTTAGTTCACGTAAGGCATAGACTTCTACCTCAGGCACTCCACCACAGTGTTCAGACAGAGATGTCATCTCCCCATTAAAGTATGTTTATTGAGGTTCTACATTTTATAAAATAATGTAACAAAGTTACTAAATAATACATATTAATCCTTATAAAACAAAAGAAAACACAAAAAATAACAGTCCGAAGGGGAGTTACATATGTGCCGCAAAATGCAACTAAACTCCAATCCAGGCCCTCGACAGAATCAAAATCAGAGAACTGGCAGCAACAGGTTGGGATTACGATCAAACCGACAGTCTCCCAGAGAAGAAAAGAAATGAAGGGGGAAAGGTAGGGTGCTGTTTCACAGGGATGGTGCAGTTTCGAGGGGCCGAATGGATACCTTCTGCACTGTAGATATTCTATGATTCTGTCCCCACCCACATTAGGAAAGAGAGGAAAATTACTCCAGCTGAATGGGAGCCGCAACCTAGGGTGAAAAAGAACCATCAGGACACCCAACATCTGGGTGCACCGGGAGGGAGGGTCAATGCTCTCCCCCACCCCCCTGCAAACATCAGACCAGAACAGAATAAGAGCCAGCACACTGCCCATCCGAACAGAGAAAAGACGAAAACAAACTCCCCGGGGACAGAGCATCCAGATTAACTCAAGGTGACCAAATTCATTGAAAGTATACCCAGAACCATCCCCTCCTCAACACCCAACCACAATGACCAATCCCGTCCTCAGCCTGGGCCAACAATTATCAACACGGTCTAATAGTTCAAGGGAGACAAAAAGAAAGGCCCGAGCGGAGCAAAAACGAAAACAACTGAACCTTGAACAGGTGTCAAAGGGAACCCAGTCCTCCCTGGGATAAAGAAATCTGTCCAGGCCATTGCAGGATAAAGACGTTCTCCGACCAGGCGGCGGGGTCCCCGGGGCGCGCGCAAAAATTGTGTCGAGCTGCCACCTCGACACCACCTTGCCGATTCTCCGGCACCGATTTTCGGGCGCCCGCGGGATCGTCACCGCACCGATCGGGGGCTGTTAAAAGCGCCCCACCCCCACCACCCCGGTGATTCCCTGGACCTCGACAGGCCGAGTTCAGCTGAGTCCCACCAGCGTGGGTTACTCAGGTCCCACATGGTGGGACCTGGAAGGTGTGTCAGCGGGGGCCGTCCTGGAGTGGGGGTCGGGGAGATCGGACCCCGAGGGGGGGGGCCTCCACGGTGGCCTGACCCGCGATCAGAGCCTACCGATCAACGGGCGAGTTGGTTACATGGAGGCCAATGTTCATCTGTGCCGGGCCCCTGTAGGGCTCTGCCATATTGCCCGCGGGCCGGTGCTGAGACAGGAACCCACACGCATGCGCGGAATCACGTTGGCTGTAGCGCGCATGCGTGGAATCACGTCGGCTGTAGCGCGCATGCGCGAACTCACGCCGGCCCTCCCACGCCGGCTGGAGCTGCGGGGACCACTCCGGCACCGACCAAGCCCCCTAGGAAGGGCAGCATACTGGATGATTGAGGACCATTGACGCCGGAGTGGTTGACGCCACTTTTCACGCTGGCGTCAGAATTTAGCCGCGGGATTGGAGAATCCCGGCCCATGAATTCTTAAATTCGATAATTTAGAAAGAGACAGAGTAACTAACTATTGCCTAAAAACCAGAAACCCGAAACGGATCAGCTCTAACCAGCATGATATCCTCAAACCAAGCAAAGACTAACTAACCTGGTCAACCCAACCACATACCCCCTCCTCCACCCCAGCCCCAGTCATCCTCCCCAATAACCTAAAGAAGTAAAACTGTGAGCAAACAAATTACATTCCCATAATTGACTCCATATGATTCTGGTAAATCCGGATAATTAACGATACAGGCCATCACGTTCACAATTCACACCTCCCTGCAGGAGAAAAAACAACCAAAATTCAACAACATGATCAACAGGGAGCAACGTCCAGGATTACAGAATAATAATAATAATCTAATAATAATAATCTTTATTAGTGTCACAAGTAGGCTTACATTAACACTGCAATGAAGTTACTGTGAAAATCCCCTGGTTGCCACACTCTGGCGCCTGTTCGGGTACACTGAGGGAGCATTCAGAATGTCCAATTCACCTAACAAGCATGTCTTTCGGGACTTGTGGGAGGAAACCCGAGCACCCGGAGGAAACGCACGCAGACACGGGGAGAACGTGCAGACTCTGCACAGACAGTGATCCAACCCCTCACAACAAGCATGGAGAACAGAACACCAAAGGACTAGTGATCGATGTGCCCAACCGACCCTTAGCATCGAAGATAACGGGCGCGATTCTCCGCAACCACGATGGGTGGGAGAATAGCGGGAGTTCCGCTCCCGCACCTCCCGCTATTCTCCCACCCCCCCCCCCCCCCCAAAATGGCGTGTCCAGTTTTGCGACACGCCGCTCGGAGGAACGCGGGCCGCCGTTTTTCACGGCGGCCCGCAATTCTACGGCCAGGATGGGCTGAGCGGCCTGCCGTTCCCGACCTGTTCACGATGGCAACCACACCTGGTTGCTGCCATCGTGAACATGGCGCGCCAGGTAAGTGTGGGGCCTCTGGGGGTCGGATCGGGGATCGAGCACCATGACCGTGCTCGGGAGGGGACGGGCCCGCGATCGGTGGCCACCGATCTTCGGGCCGGCGTCTCAAGCGGACACACTCTTTCCCCTCCGCCGCCCCGCAAGATCAAGCCGCCACGTCTTGCGGGGCGGCTGAGGGGAAAGACGGCAACCGCGCATGCGCGGATTTGAGCTGCCCAACCCGCGCATGCGCGGCTGACGTCATTATGTGCCGCCGCGGCGTCATTCTTGGCGCGCCTGGCCTTGAAGCCAGGGACAAGGCCCAGGGACGAGTTTCCCCGGTACGGCCCTCCTATCCCTCCGGGGAGGGGAGAATAGGGGGCCGGGAGAGGCTTCCGACGCCGTTGTGAACCTCTCCGGGTTTCACGACGGCATCGGGCCTTGCGGAGAATTCCGCCAACATACATTGTGCTCCATCGAATCTGAAGCACCCAGCCACCAAATCAGGATCACCAAAGCATGGTGACCAATTATTGAACTTAAGGGCCGGGATCAGAGACACACCCTGTCTGGCCTCCTCTCCTGAACCAAACTCTGTGGACAACACACCAGGCAACATGATTTCGACAACACAAAGGCAGGCTTCTACAAGAGAAAATACTCTTTCAAATGCAAGAACCGTCTCAGGCGTCTCCAGCACTCTTATAAAAGTACCCTCAATTCTTCATGTGAGCCGTAATGAGTTGCACTACAGAGCCAAGATCCTCAGTCAAAACAACATCCTCTTTGATGGCAACCATCATCCCGATGTCAAATTGGGCGCGACATCTTGGACTTCCCTACAGTCAAGTCGGCAAGAATGCGATCCATATTTAACGGCACGTAGTGCGAGAAATTATCCCCCAAGAGCTTCACAGCTGTCCTGCCACTGATTCCGCTAACAAGGGGAAGCTGCTCATAAACGCTCCCTCCAAAACAACTCCCAGGCAGCGCATAGCCATGGCACCACATAGACTTCTCCACGCTTTGGGGATGCTGACATGACATGGCTGCTGGACGCTGTCGAGGTGAGACAGGACACTCTGTTCCCCCAAAGGGGTCGGAGGCCCAGCAACAGGGCTGCCAATGCTGCCTGTGAGGCAGTGGTAGTGGCCATCAGTTCGGCAGCGTCACCAGGAGGACCACTGTACAATGTCGGATGAAGACCAATGAACTCCACCGTGCTGAAAGGGTAAGTTAACACCGTCCTCCTGGCATTGGTCCCACCTCCCTACCCCGACCTCTGCCACTCTCACCCCACAAGTCAGCAGCTGGCACTTCAAACTCCTCCCACGCAGCATACCACTGCACTTGTGCTCCAGCACATCCTAGCACCCACCAGCTCAACCCCACCATGTCCACAGCTGCCACCTGCCGTAAATCCCCCCTGATGCATCAAGCACTCACTATGACCCCTCTCCATCCCCACAGGAGACGTAGGCCCATAACAGGCGGGAAAGGGCCAAGACTGACAGCGGAGTTCTAGACAAACGCAAGGTCAATGGGCAGAACAGGGTGGCACAGTGATGCCAGTGACACCGACATGCCAGCTGGAGTCTTCCAGCTCCAGGACCCCCAGAGGACTCCCGCCAAGAACATCAAACACCCAGGGCATGAGAAGCAGCAGGCTACCTCCATCACTGATGTGCATCCTGGGGGTACACCTAGATGTAGTGACAGCACGGAAGATGAAGACGATTGATGATTGGCAATGTGGCACAGTGGTTAGCATTGCTGTCTCACAGCACCAGGGACCCGGACTGAATTCTGGTCTCAGATGACTGTCTGTGTGATGTTTGCTTGTTCTCCATTTGTCTGCTCGGGATTCCTCCGGGTGCTCTGGTTTCGTCCCACAGTACAAAGATGTGCAAGTTAGGTGGATTGTCCATTCTAAATTGTCATTTAGGGTCCAAAAGCTTAGGTTATGGGGTTACAGAGATAGGGCAGGAGTGGGTTGGGGTGCTCTTTGAGTCGATGCAGACTCGATGGGTGAATGACCTCCATCTGCACTGTAGGTATTCTATGATCACTGAACGGGTACTGGGGGTGGTGGGGGGACACAGAGCGGTACATCAGACTGCTGAAAATGCAGTAGCGATGCCTGGACCATCCGGTGGTGAACTACACCCCCTAGAGGGTCTCCCACTTTATATTGATCTGCTGTGCCCTCCACAAGCTGATACAGCAATGGGGTAATATGCTGGAGGAGGAGGGACATGTGACCTCGTCTCAGCGGGATGAGGAGGAGCCGGACCAGGAGGGACTGGAGGACAAGCCCGGGGAGGATCCACGAGAGCAACCAGAGGAAGGAAGACAAGCGGCGCTGAGTGGCGAGCATGGGTGGCACCATAGGTCTCATTATATCGGATCTCTGCCTTGGTCTTGGCCTCCGCAATGGCATCATCAGCCAGGACCTCAGCAGGTGTTCCTTTTCCCCCCAAGAGCCAACCCATCATGCTAGGGTGGTGCTCGAAAACGGCGGGGGTGTCCAAGTATCCCAGAATGTAGCTGTCATGTATTCAGTAAGTGGAACCCCTTCCTGTTAATGAAGGGTATTCCCAAACATCTTGACGCGCGCAAGGCAAGCTGCATGCCATCTATTACCCCCTGGACCTAAAGCATCCTGGCGAGAGAATCCTGCTGCCCATCTTGCTGGGCTTGGTCCAGCTTAAAGTTAATAAAGTCAGCTGCCAGGACAAACAGGGCATCCATGATTTCACGTATGCACTTGCGGGTTGTAGCTTGGGAAATGCCCCAAAAGTATTTGCTCGAGCCCTTGTTGCACAAATCTTCAGGGCTGCGATGACCTTCATGGCCACTGGAAGCGGGAGTCCTCCCACTCCACAGGGTGCCAAGTCCGCAATGACGTGGTACCGACTCCTCCTGTGACGGTTCTTCCTGCAGCAGTTGCTGTCCGTCAACTCATCGAAAATCCAACAACGCTTCTACACCCTGAGCCGTTGTTGGCGTCCATCTCTGGGTCCCCCTTCAGCCTGATGAGCAGCCAGGTCTGCAGGGTGTGCAGTGGCCCCCTGCACATAGGGTGCCACCTCCAGCCTACGTCAACTGTTATGGGCCAGGGTTGAGAGAACCCCAAAGTGTATCATGGAGTTCACCTGACCCACAACTTTTAATAGATTGTGGTTATGGGGAGCACATGAGCTTACTCTAGGTGTGATGGAAACAGAAATCTACAGTACTTTTAAATTAAGACAATATTTATTTATGAAACCAGTTAACCCATAGTAAATATCTTCTATCAACACCAATAAATCCCCAAAGAATACAGTACTCGACAGATAACCCGAAATAAATTCCCAAACCACATCCGGAAGACAAAAGATTCTTAACACCGAGATCATGGGCGGGTTTCTCTGACCCCCCGCCGGGTCGGAGAATCGCCGGGGGTTAGTGTGAATCCCACCCCCGCCGTCCTCCAAATTCTCCCACCCCCCCAAAAATCGGCCCGATGTGAGTCGCGCCGCCCGCCTTGGAGAATGGCGGGGTCTGGTGCGACTCAATGGGTCCCGGGGCTGCCCGAATTCTCCGGCCCGCGTTGGGCCAAAGTCCTGCCTGTCTTTTGCCAGTCATGCCAGCGTAAATTGGAGTAGATCCTTACTGGCGGGGCCTGGCAGTGCGGGCAGCCTCTGGGCTTCTTGGGGGGGGGGGGGGGGGGACGGGGAGATCTGGCCCCGGGAGGTGCCCACATGGTGGCCTGGCCCGTGATTGGGGCCCACCAATCCGCGGGCGGACCTGTGCCGCGGGGGCACTCCATTTTTCCGCACCGGCGGCTGTAGCAGTCTGTCATTGCCGGTGCAGAAACGAAGCCCTCTGCGCATGCACAGGGATGACGCCAGCACACGCTGGTGCTCCCGCACATGCGCCAACTCGCACCCGCCAGCGGAGGCCCTTTGGAGCCGGCCGGCAGGGCGCAAACCACTCCGGGGCGGGCCTAGCCCCTGAAGGTGGGGAGGATTCCGCACCTTTGGGGCGACCCGATGTCGGAGTGGTTCACGCCACTCTGTCCCGCCGGAGTTGCCCGCCCAGCCGATTACGGAAGAATCTCGCCCCAGGTTTAAATTCACTATTGAGAGCAGTCAGCACTTTGAAATCACTCAATTGATTTGGAGACAGTCTTTAGTTTGCAGAGAGATCCTTATGCAGCTCCTTGCTTTGCCTGCAGCTATCCAGCTCTCAAAATGAAACTAACCACACCCTGTAGCAAACAGCCTAAAACGTAAGTAAACCAGACAGACAGCCCAGCTCCACCCACTCTCTGACATCACTGCAGCTCTTTAATAAACACCCATTTCTTAAAGATGCATTTCTTAAAGGTACTCTCGCATGACACAACGCTGCAGTCGCCTTCTCCGGCAACTGGTCACCTGGGCTGCCACCAGTACTGCTGTGGAGCTGCGACAGCACCATCCATCTTGGTATCTGTAAGGAATTGGAGAAGGAGAGAAACCACCAATCAATTCTTCCAGTTCGGCACCCTCAAAACCCCCGAGCCTCCCCCCACCCTTGCGTGTCCCACCTTCTCTCAGAGGTCCATCCACCGAGCCAGTTGTGCTGGAGAACCCCACTCTGCACCCTTACCCCCAACCACAGCAGGAGCCCCTAGACCTCCGACCCCTACTGGGAACATTAGGGAGACAATGCTCAGGTGCGCTAGCCTAGTGTGGCAGGAGGGTGGGATCCCAGGAGTAGGATCAGATAGGTCAAATTTAGATCGGGAAGATGGAGGTAGAATTTTAGCTAGTGATGTGAAAGATGTAATGATCAACTTGGAATTACAGCAGAAGCAAAGTTTTAAAAGTGTCCAGCAAGGGAAAATGATGGAGTTAAACTATTACTTCAATGCTAGGAGTATTACAGGCAAGGTAGATGAGTTAACGGCACAGATAGACACATGGCAGCAGGATGTCATTGCTATAACGGAAACCTGGCTAAAGTAGGGGCAAAATTGGCAGCTCAATGTCCCTGGATACAGAATTTTCAAACAGGACAGAGAGGAGATAAAAAAGGAGGGGAGCAGCACTAATGGTTCAGGAATCCATTCCAATTGTGAGAAGCCATGATATACTAAACCGGTCAACAAACAAGGCTTTATGGTTTGAACCATAATTGTGAAAGGGAAATAGAAGAGCAAATATGTAGGCAAATCTCTGTCTGAAAGAACAAGAGAGCAATAACAGTAGGGGACTTTAACAATCCCAATATCAACTGGGAATCAAACAATATAAGGGGAACTGAGGGAGAAAAATTCATGCAGTGTGTCCAAGAAAATTATTTCACCCAATTAGTGACAAACCCAACAAGAGGAGATGCAATTCTAGACCTAGTCTAGGGGAACGAAGGACAAGTGGGTGAAGTAACAGTTAGTGACCACATCGGAGATAGTGATCACAATTCAGTTAGATTCAGTATTACCATGAAAAAGGACAGAGTTAAAGCAGTCGTAAAAATTTTGAACTGGGGGAAGGCAAATTTTGTAAAAATGAGAAGGGACTTGGCCGAGGTGGACTGACCAGCACTGCTAGAGGATAAATATGTAGAAACCCCGTGGGAAGCACTGTAAGTAGAGATCCTAAAGATGCAAAGTAGACATTTTCCCTCCAAAAATAAGAGTGGTATTGCCAAATCTAGATCCCCCTGTTGTCTAGAGGAATACAGGGGAAGATCAAACAGAAACAGAAAGCGTATGATGGGCACATAGAACTAAGCACTGCAGATAGCCTAGACCAGGGGTGGGCAAACTACGGCCCGCGGGCCGCATGCGGCCCGCCAAAGGTATTTCTGCGGCCCACCAAGTCATTAAAAAAAAAAAAAAATTTTTTTTTTTAAATTTTTTTTTTTTTTTTTTAATTTTTTTTTAAGGTTAATGGGGGGGGCTGTTGGGTTACTTACTGGTATAGGGTGGATACGTTGACTTGAGTAGGGTGATCATTGCTCGGCACAACGTCGAGGGCCGAAGGGCCTGTTCTGTGCTGTACTGTTCTATGTTCTATATGAGGCGCCCAGAATCATAACCGGGTGAAGTAATTATTTTACTTAATATACTATGCGGCCCTTTGTGAATTGTGGATTTCTGAATGTGGCCCTTGCACGGAAAAGTTTGCCCACCCCTGGCCTAGACGAACATAGAAAGCAGCGGCAAAGTCAATAAGGAAATCAAAGAACATAAAATTTACAGTGCAGAAGGAGACCATTTGGCCCATCGAGTCTGCACCAGCCCTTACAAAGAGGACCCTACTCAAGCCCACATATCTACCCAATCCCCGTAACCCCCACTTAACCTTTTAGAACACTAAGGGCAATTTAGCATGACCAATCCACCTAACCTGCACATCTTTGGACTATGGGAGGAAACCGGAGCACTTGGAGGAAACTCACGTAGACACGGGGAGAACGTGCAGACTCTGCACAGACAGTGACCCAGTGGGGAATCGAACCTGGGACCCTGGAGCTGTGAAGCAACTGTACTAACCACTATGCTACCGTGCATGAGAGGGCATGAAAAAAGATTAGCAATAAAAGTTAAAGAAACCCAAACATGTTTTACCAATATATTAAAGGAAAAAGTGGGACCTATCAGAGATGAAAAAAGGAACTTGTGTGTAGATGCAGAGATTATGGGAAAGTTTTAAAATTAATATTTTGTGTCCATGTTTTCAAAGGAAAAGGAAGATGCAGATACAGTGGTTCAGGAGGAACATTGTGAGATACTGGATGGGATATTCATAAGGACAGAGGAAGTACTCAAAGGAGAGAAATCCTTGCAAGTTGATAAGTTGCCAGGGCCATGTGGATTTTTTCTGAGAATACTGAAGGTCAGGGAGGAGATAGCAAATGCTCTGAGGATGATTTTCCAATCCTCACTAGACATAGGGAAGGCACTTGAGGACTGCAGAAATGCAAACATGGTTCCATTGCTTAAAAAGGGATTGAAGGAAATGTGAACAATTTAAGGCCAGTTAGTCTTACGTCATAGAAGGCAAATTGGCAGAATCAATCCTGAGAGATAGGATTAACTGTCACATAGAAAGGCATGGACTAGTCTGGGATAGTCAGCATGGATTTGTTAAAGAAAGGTCTTGCCTCACAAATTTGATCTAATTCTTTGAAGAAGTGACAAGAAGGGTTGATGAAGATAGTGCAGTGGATGTGGTGTACATTGATTTTAGCAAAGAATTTGACCAAGTCCCACATAACAGATTGGTCAAGAAAATGAAAGCCCATGGGTACAGGGCAATGTGGCAAACTGGGTAAAGTGGTGTTCCACAATGCTCGATGTTGGGACCCTTACTGTTGTGCTTTCTATTAATGATTTGGACATGAACATGGGGAGTATGATTGGGACATTGCAGCTGGCACAAAGATTGGCCGAGTGGTGGACAGTTTAGAGGATAGCTATAACCTTCAAAATGAATTGGTGGAGTGGGCGATAAAGTGGCAGATGGAATTTAACACAGAGAAGTGTGAGGTCATGCATTTCGGGAGTTCGAACAGTTATAGTGAGTACACAATAAACGTGAATATACTAAGAGGGGTAGATGAAGTGAGAGATATTGGATTACAGGTACACATGTCCCGAAAGGCAGCAGTTCAAGTAGACATTAATAGAAAACACAACAGTAAGGGTCCAAACATCGAGCATTGTGGAACACCACTTTACCCAGTTTGCCACATTGCCCTGTACACATGTCCCTAAAGGCAGCAGTTCAAGTAGACATGGTTGTAAAGAAAGCATATGGAAAGCTCTCCTTCATTGACAGAGGTATAAAATATAAAAGTAAGGATATAATTTTAGAATTGTATAAAACACTGCTGAGGAATATTGACCGGGATTCTCCCCTACCCGGTGGGGTGGGGGGGTCTCGACGTTGTGGAGTGGCGAGAACCACTCCGGCGTCGGGCCTCCCCAAAGGTGCAAAATTCCCCACACCTTTAGGGGCTAGGCCTGTGCCGGAGTGGTTTACGGACCGCGGGCTGGCGCTAACGGCCTTTGGCGCCCTGCCAACCGGCGCCGAAAGGCCTTCGCCGGCCGGCGGAAGTCCGCGCATGCGCCGGAGCGTCAGCGGCTGCTAACGTCATCCCGGCGCATGTGCAGGGGAGGGGGTCTCTTCCGCCTCCACCATGGTGGAGACCGTGGCGGATGCGGAAGAAAAAGGGTGCCCCCACGGCACAGGCCCGCCCGCCGATCGGTGGGCCTCGATCGCGGGCCAGGCCACCGTGGGGGCACCCCCGGGGCCGGATCGCCCCGCACCCCCCCAGGACCCCAGCGTCCGCCCACGCCGCCAATCCCGCCGGCACCAGACGTGCTTCGATTCCCGCCGACCCCCCTGGGGGGTCGGAGAATTCCGCCCATTGTGTGCAGTTCTGGTCACTACATTACAGGAAGGATATAATTACTCTGGAGAAAGTGCAGCGGAGGTTTACAAGAATGCTGTCAGGGCCAGAAAAGTGTGGCTACGAGGAGAGATTGGATTGGTTGGGGTTATTTTAATACAACAAAGAGGGCTGAGGGGTGACTTAATTGAGGTGACAAAACTATGAGGTGAAGAGATAGGGTGGACAGGATAAAATTGTTTCCCTGGTGGAGAATTCTAGAACCAGGAAACATAGATTCCAGATAAGTGGCAGAAGGTGTGGAGGGGACATGAGGGGAAACATTTTTACGCAGAGAGTAATGCAAGTCTGGAATTTGCTGCCTGAGTTGATGGTGGAGGCAGAGACCCTAAACTCTTTTAAAAGGTGCTTGGATCTGCACCTTAAGTGCTCTAAGCTACAGGGCTATGGGCCGGATTCAGGAAGGTGAGATTAGAAAGGGCACCTGGGTATCCTCGGGCTGACATGGACAAGATGGGCCGAATGGCCTTCTTCTGTGCTGTAACTTTTCTATGATTCTATGATCCAAGTACTTACCCTCTTCTTGCAGGGATATCCCCAGTGCTGAAGACCAGCTCTTGTGTGTTTGATAGTTGGCTGCTGCCTCTGTGGTGTTGGCACTCCCCGGGTTCAGGCAAAGTGTCCAGGTCTCTCAGTTTGATTGGAATGCTAGACCATCACACTCATCTGAGACATGACTTGTGTACCCACAAGAATGCAGTGCTGACATAACTAATAATGCCAATTCCTTACCAGCAATAGCCTTCAGCTGTGCAGCCAGAGACTGCTTACAGCCAAAGGACATTAAAGTGACCTTCAGCAGATAACCGAACAGGGCTCTATCCTGGAAGTGTTTGGTAGAACAGAGAGGCACGAGCTGTTACCCCTGTTATGGGTAGTACAGGATTGGAGGATGGCCTGTAGCTCCCATAGACGCTAAGCCCCTCAACCCCCAGTCCAGGGGCGACTCCGAACCTATGGCACCTAGCCCCCTGACCAAGCCTGTTCCCCCCCTCCCCCAACCCAGCAAGCACTGGGGCAGCAGCTACAGTGCCCCTGCGCTGCATGCTGGTGAATGGAAATAGCTGCTCACCTCCTTAGCTCCCCTCAGTAGCCATTGTGCTAGCCTTCCATTTTTAAATAGGAGTGCTAATCGCCACCTGAGTGACCTCTCACTGGGGAGCCGGTTGGTTCCCGGGAGGCCATTAGATTGGGCTCCCATGTTGCTAATGTGATGGAGATTGCTCTTGATTGGAGCCGATTAGTGTCTCCCCACGTCCGGGCATGGTCCGAAACTCGCCACCAGGAGCAGGCTGGTTAGATCGTGAACCGATTTGCACCTGGCGCATAGCCTGACTTCAGCCTCTCCTGTGATTTAACCAGCGCGCCAGGATGCACGCCAGGTGCAGCGCGCCCGTTAAATCATGCCCTTTTTCTCAGCTGTTCCTCACAGAAATACCAATCAGGGACTTCCAGGGACAGAGCACATGCTATAAACCCCAAAACAGATGAAAATGAAGTGTGCAGCGGGATAAAATGACGGATTAAAGAATAAGCAGAGCCGGAGCTTGCAGAAACACAAGCACGCCCGCATTCACATCACGTGACCGCCCCCTCCGCATTTTATTCGACCTTTCCTTCCACACTTTAAATGGCACAAAATAAATAAATGTTTTGGATTGTATAAATAGCCAAATAAAGAATAAGACAACTAAAATCTTGATTTGAACACAACCAATTCAAATCTGGCCGGTTACCATGTTCATATAATCATGGAATCCAAATTGTGAAGAAGGAAGCCATTCGGCCCATCATGTCTGCATCAAACCTCCAAAAGAGCACCTCCCCAGGCCCACGCTGTATCCCCATGTCCCCACCTAACCTCTTTTGTTGAAGGTGACCCATTCAAAGATGTTCTAATTCAAGAAATAATTGAATAAAATGATTATTCTATCAAGAAATTATGCCATTCCTATACTTTCTGACTGATGTTATGTTCTCTGCTTCAGTTTTGTGCTGGCAGCTGTGACTAGTTATGTTATTTCCTAACAAGAATTGAAATGATATGATGCGCATCAGTCAGGAATTCTCTTTATGTATGCATGCAACAGTTTTAAGAATGCAGCATGCTAAGACATCTACTGAGCAAAACAGGAAAAATGGCTGTTCTCCATGGATTATACACATCCAGGTGCCTCTAAATCGTAGGAAGCAGTTCATAATTCAGTGAAATGTATCTGTCAGGATTTCTTGTGTCAAAAGTGACAACTTGAAAAGATGACCTGGAAATGAAAAGGCACTACATGATATTTGAATAAAGGATGTGAATGAGGCTCAAAGGCACACAGAGCTGAAAGTCTGCCAAAGACCAGCTTAGAAGGCGAGATGGGCTCCAATTGATCTTGGTCCACATTGTGAGTAACGGTGATATATTCGAAGCAGTGGATATTGACTGTGGAGAAATTCAGTGCTGCCTTTTCTCTTTTATTTGTTATCCAGAAAAAGATGGCAAGAGAATGTGAGTAAGAGGCAAAGTGATCCCAGCTTTCACATGACACCTGCATTTATATAGCAGATTTTACTTACTGCAACATATCTCGGGGTTGAGATTAAGAAAGCGAAGACATTGAAAAATTACTTGGGCTGTGCTTTTGTGATTCTGCTGTTATCTAAGCTCCTTGATGTTTTAATGTCCTGTATTATGTATGTTCTGGAATACTGTGTGACTAAGAGTATGAATTTGATTCCTCTGATGACTCATAATCCACTGATTAGCTAAGGCATACAGCCCAGAACAGTCGCAGTTCAGTCCCTTGTCATTGTTATTTTTAATTTGTTCACAAGACGTAAGCTGCACTTGCAAGGTCAGCATTTATTGCCCATCCATAATTGCCCTTGATAAAGTGGTACTCTGTCTTCTGGAACCACTGCGATCCATGTGATGTTTGTGCACACTCTGTGCCATTAGTTCATGGTTTTTGGCCCAGTGACAGTGAAGGAAAAGTGATGCATTTGTACATCATGATGGAGAGTACAGGACATGTTATGTCAATCCAGTAGTTTATTGATCATTGTCACTGACGATAGCATTTAAAAAATATATTTCAGATTAATTAATGAAATACCCCTTGTTGCTGTGGTGAGATTTGAACTCATATCCCTGATGCATTAGCCAAGGTCTCTGGATTACCAGTCCAGTAACTTTACCACAATGCTACATGCCCGTCCTTAGCAAGTTTAGCCAATACGACATTAAGTGTGGCACAACTGTAGCACACCAAGGTGAGAACAGAGATGATCAGCCATGGTCCCCACTCCCGAACATACCCAGCAACCAGTTTTGGAATTGTGCATTTTTTAGCTGAGGGACCTGGCTTTTGATAGAATAACCTGCATTGGAAAGGCTCTAGCTGTTTAGTCCAAGCTGGGAAAAAGAGTGTAGAGCAACAGCAATCTGACGAAGAACACCAAACCGCGAGTCTACCAAGTGTGTACTCTCAAGAGTATTTTTCTACAGTGGTGAGACCTGAGCAGCATATACTAGGCAGGACAGAAGGCTGAACAATTTCAGGCATTTCCAGTTTAATTTCCAGTGAAATCCAATGAAGAACAGCACCTCATGTTCTTGTTAGGCACTTTTCAGACTTTTGGGCTTAACATTGAATTCAACAACTTCAGACCATGAACTCTCTCCTCCATCTTGACCCCCCTTTTTAATCCAGTTTTTTGTCCCAGACCACCATCCCCCCCCCCCCCCCCCCCCCCCCCAACCACCACCCAACCACCTCATTCAGGGTCATCTGTCACTTATTCTTAAATTTTGTTTTCACAGAGCAGTGATGCTTCTTCTGTTCTGCTATCATAACTTGTACCACTATTCACACCATCTTTAGTCTTTAACACTGCCATTAACACGCTGTTTGTTTTGTGTCCATGATCTCTTTATCAAATCTCTCCTGAAATCCCAACTCTCCCTGGCCCTCTATTTGGCTCCATCTGCACCACTTGGACAGTATACAATCCATCACATTTCTCCCTCTCTTTAGTTCTGAAGAAGAGTTATGCAGACTCAAAATGTTAACTGTTTCTTTCTCCACAGATGCTGCCAGGCCTGCTGGTTTTTCCCAGCATTTCCTGTTTTAATTTCACATTTCCAATGTCCGCACTATTTTGCTTTTATGAACGTTTTCCACCTTTGTTGCCTCAAGCACATTCTTGACATCTCTTGGAAGAACAAGGTCAACAACTTGGAGGTCCTGGCACGTACTCATTCCATCAGCACACACTCATTACAAAGCCAAAAATGTCTGCAATGGCCGGGCCATGTTCCTCGGATGGTTGACAGCCGTATACCCAAGGAACTTTATATGACAGACTGGTCACTAGATCAAGGTTTGCTAGACACCCAACCCTTTGCTACAAGGACCACTGCAGGTGAGATATGAATGCGGCGGATATCAACATAAACAACTGAGAGGCAGCCACCAACAGCTGGGACTTCCGAAGGCTGACTGCAGAGGGGCATAAGAAGAGGCATATATACACATGGAAGCAGGCATATCTCCACTCCCACCTGCTTTTTGGTCCTGCAACAATTCAATGTCCATTGGAATGTTTATTACCTTGAGACGAGACTTCCACCCCTATCTGTGGAGGGAGTCCCACCTTCAACAGCGACTACTGGGATTCCATCTGATACCCATCAATATTCGTCACTGGAGCGACATGCAAGGTAGATGAAGGAGTGGCACCATCAGGGTCAGACTGTCAAACCACAGCAAGGAAGCCAGAAGGGATTGGGAGCAGGTATGGACAGGGCAGGGGTGGGTGGCAGGGGGGCAGAGGAAAGTGGGGTTGTCTGCCTCTTTGAGGGGGAGTTCATGAAGGAGGTCCCCCATTTGCTGCCAGAAGTCCAGGTAGTGTTACCTCTCAGGTGTCTGACCCATCGCCAGCCTCAACCCACTTTCCATGAAATAGCAAAAGATTGACAAAAGAATGGGTGGGCTGCCCGATTCTTCACCCACTATTGCTCGTTATGCTTTCTCTTTAATTGCTCTGTTTTAATAACCTTTGCTCTGGAGGTTCAAGGCCAAGTGCTGATCAATAACTCAATACACCAGTTAGTAAGTTTCAAATCAATACACATTTATTATACACTCATACATAAACTCTACTTACTAAACTATCACTGCTACTAAAGGCCTATACTTAGCTTTCGAATGGTCCACCAGGTCAGAGGAACAATGGTCTTTGTCCGGTTCTGAATCTGCTGGCTTCAAACTGGTACGGAATAGTAGCTAGGAGCGTCTATCTCATAGCGTGTGTTGACTTGAGACTTACTTGGTTGATGCAGCTGCTAGGCAGGTCTCTCCTCGCTGAGAGTCATGGTCAAGAGTTCTTTGAGAGCGGCCAAGAGAGCGAATTGAACTTGGGGACTCTACTTCATAGTCCCCAGTGGTTTTGCGGCCTTGTGGGCGGGCCCCAGACTTGGTCCCAATTAATTGGACCATGTCCCAATCGTTCTAATCGATTTCTCCAATACCGGAGGTGTTCCCTGATCGCTGGGCTGGCCCTATGTGTCCGTTGGCCTGCCTTAGTCCTAGCTCCCGCTGGCGCCGGGGAGTCTGTCTTGGTCCCGATTGATTCAATGTTTCTAATTGTTCCTGGGTATCACTCATTAGTATGTAGATGGCTATTGGTTTCGGTTCTGTCTGGGTTCTGCAAATCTTAATACACAGGAAACCTTGCACCTGCTTGTTTTCCTTGTAGCATCCTTGATGCAAAGGCCAATTGTCCCTGTACTCTTTGCGGGCATCCATTTTGGAATCGTAACGTGGCCACCCCAGGTGGCTACACTCATAAACTTGCAGCAACGAGTCACACCTCGTGACCCCCAAAGCCGGTCCACCATCCACAAGAGACAAGCCAAGAATATAATGGAATACTCTCCACTTCCCCAGATGAGTGCAGCTCCAACAACAGTCAAGAAGCTTGAAACCATCCAGGACAGAGCAGCCCACTTAATTGCTCCTCCTTCCACAAACATTCAATCTCTCCACCACCGATGAACAGCGGCAGCCATGTGTACCATCTACAAGATGCACTGCAGTAACTCATCAAGGTTCATTAGACAGCACCTTCCAAACCCACGATCACTATTATCTAGAAGGAAAAGTGCAGCAGATACCTGGAACCCCACCACCTGGAGGTTCCCCTCCAGGTCTCTCGCCACCCTGACTTGGAAACATATCGCTGTTCCTTTATTGTTGCTGGGTCAAAATCTTGAAACTCCCTCCCTAACAACACAGTGGGTGTGCCTACACCTCAGGGACCGTAGCAGTTCAAGAAGGCAGCTCACCACCATCTTCTGAAGGGCAAATAGAAGGGGCAATAAATGCTCACCTAACCAGCAACACGACCATACCATAAATGAATTTTTAAAAGTATCAAGTCACAGTTTGTGGGAGCACATTTTCTATATACTTCAAAATCTACATTATTGACTGTAAAGTACTTTGAGAGGTCATAGAATCATAGAATCTACAGTGCAGAAGGGGGCCATTCGGCCCATCAAGTCTGCACAGGCCCTTGGAAAGAGCAGCCTATTTAAGCCCACACCTCCATCCTATCCCTGTAACCCCACCTAACCTTTTTGGTCACTAAGGGCAATTTAGCATGGCCAATCCACCTAACCTGCACATCTTTGGACTGTGGGAGGAAACCAGAGCACCCGGAGGAAACCCACGCAGACACAGGGAGAACATGCAGTCCCGCACAGACAGTGATCCAAGCCGGGAATCGAACCTGGGACCCTGGAGTTGTGAAGCAACAGTGTTAATCACTGTGCTACCATGCCGCCATCCAGAGATTTATAATGACATTTAGTTTGATGCAATGATGAGATGTTAATTTCATGTTGTCGAAAACCTTGAATTTGTTCAGTGGTTTTTCACAACAGCTACATAATTTGTTACAGAGATTTGACTTCTTAATTTATCAGTATTTGCGTTTGAAAAATGTGCCTATATTGGCAAGTGACAACTGAGATTGTCCATGTGTTACTTCTGCCAAGTTATACATGAACAAACATCTGTTGTTACTGAAAGATGTATCCAACAGGAATGTCTGCTGTAAAACAGGCACATCATTTTCAGAAGTACGAATAAATATCTTCATTGTTCAAAATATAAAAGTCACTTTATAAGCATGAAATTTCTGTTAAGGAACTCTGGCTCGCTGTCGTTTAGCTTTCTGAGGCAATTCTCATTTCTGGTCATTACTCTTCTTATTACTTCTACATTTTGGATGTTTTCTTAATACAGTAAATGTAAGAATGTTCTGCTATTCAATGCCCAGCAGATCACAGAGTAAATCCGTCATATTTTATCACTCTGGGTCATAAAGATCAGAATGGGCCCATATTCTGTTCGTGGTATGTGCTGAGTAAATTGATCTCAGCTAGTGGACTTGAAAATAAAGTTATGATGAAAGCTCATCAACCCGAAGTGCTAACAATGTGGGGAAAGTTTTCCCAAGTGGAGCTGAGTTTCAGGGCATGTGGAAAGCTAAACCCCTTGAAATTGATGTTGGTCAGGAACCTGACATCATCCCACCACCTGGCTTTCTGAGGCCAGTGGGGTCTGGCGGGAAACCAATTCAAGGCAATTAACAGCCTTTTTAACCTTGGGTTCATACTTTCCATCCCAGTGCACGGGTTTCATACTGTTTGCTAGGTTGGAGAGGGTGAATCCACAATGGAATTTCATTGTTGTGAGATTGACCTAACAGCAACAGTATAAAGGCTGAAATTGACATGCTGTGGTCAGGCACATGAAAAAGCTAACGTTGACAGGAGTGGTTCTTTCAGCCTGATTTCATTGTTATCAGCAACTGTCCAGCCACACTCAAGTGCCTTGGATTCCACTGTGCTCAATCTCAACCTGTGAGATGTCCCTGTGACATGGGGGCCCGAATCCTGCCACCAATTGAAGATCTGAGGCAATTTCCCCATCTCAGAAACCACACAGCAACTCCTGAAGCTGCTGCCTTCTCCACAGCCATGCACTCTGCATGGAACAGGGAGAATGGAGACAGAATTGCGACTACCTGAATGCTGTGGTCACTTGAGCTATTATGAGTTCTGTCAGGTTGTCTTTTCCTTAATGTTCCACAATTGGTCAGAAAACCCAGAAAAGGGTCATTATTATGTCGCTCAGAGAAAGAGCCACCACAAGTAATGCAAATTATTTCATGAAAGTACCAACCTGAAAATGGCCCCAACATTCCAGCAGGCACTATGTCCACCAGATCCTACCTTGCGTTTCTCCCCAGAGATGCCTCCTGTATGTAATGTTCTTGTCGGATGGCCTGATTTATTACAAGAACACTTGCAACTAAAGTTATAAATGATTTATTAACTTTAACTGTGGGTAAACTATATAGAAGACAACAGATGAGAAACAGTAAAATCATGCCAAACAACCTCTCTCTTCAGCTTCTTCCAGCCAGTCTGAGGGGCCAGCTGACTAACATTCACTTATAGAATTATAGATTTTACAGTACCGAAGGAGGCCATTCGGCCCATCGAGTCTGCACCGGCTCTTGGAAAGAGCACCCTACCCAGGCCCACATCTCCACCCTATCCCCATAACCCAATAACTCCACCCAACACTAAGGGCAATTTTGGACACTAAGGGCAATTTAGCATGGCCAATCCACCTAACCTGCACATCTTTGGACTGTGGGAGAAAACCGGTGCACCTGGAGGAAACCCACACACACACATGGGGAGAATATGCAGATTCCGCACAGACAATGACCCAAGCTGGAATCGAACCTGGGACCCTGTAGCTGTGAAGCATTTGTGCTAACCACTATGCTACCTTGCTGCTCCTAATATATACATATATACTAGTGAGACTCCTGGTGGTAAATCGGTGAATTATAGCACAGCACTAAATATCATTAAACTGTATTTTCAGCATTTTCTGCTTTTATTTAAAACAATGTTCTTAGCCCATATGCGTATTCGGTGTGGTGAAAAAAAAATCAGGTTGTATTTTACATATTGCAATGCATGACAAGAGGTTTTGTGTGAACATTGAGGGAGGTCAGGAATAGGGGTGGATTGTGATCACTTCCTCCATAATCATGTAGCCCAAATACATTCAGACTCACAAATGGAAGCGATCCTAATGCAATTCTAAATGCAATTCTATTATTATTATTATTAAATGGAGAGATATTGCTACAATTCCAGGACCCATCAATTCATAATCCAACATGAATCACACTGATAAGGAGACAAAACTGAAAATCTGAAATAAAAATAAAAATGATAGAAATATACAGGTCCATGAACAACTGGAAAATAAATGTTATATTAGCATTTTGGCTATAGACCCTTTATTAGAACTCTATTCATTAGAAATAATAAAACATAACGTGTGAGAAAAAGTTATACATCATTCAAGAATATGAAGATTTATTTTCAAAGAGATTTAACCTTGATCATGTTGTAAATTAAAATGTTATTTTGTTGAATGAAAGCACAAGTATTGGAATAGTTCTGCCTTTGGTAATATACTACATGGGATGGAAACACGGAAGCATTCATTCCTGTATGCATGCAGTTCCCCAGTGGGCTAAACAGCTGACTTGTAATGCAGAACCAGGCCAGCAGCGCGGATTCAATTCCTGTACCGGCCTCCCCGAACAGGCGTCGAATGTGGCGATTAGGGGCTTGTCACAGTAACTTCATTGAAACCTACTTATGACAATAAGCGATTATTATTATTATTATTATTCAAATTAACTTGATCTTGCCCAGTAGCAAACACCAACTAAAACATCAATTAAACCGATTGTTGAGAGGCAGACCTAACTAAACTAAGTGGTATTGGTACTTTCTGGGGAGAGATTAACATATTAAATGTAATTCACTTTGTCATTGATGTCCACGTCCCAAGAAAGAACAAATAAGTAGACTCTGTTGATATTAATATGGCATTTGCACATATGTACATATTACTAAATATGAATATTTCATAGGAAATAGCCCAGACTGTGATGCAATCCTAAGGTTTCATTTATATAAGTTTCATTTTACTAATGTGTAGGAATTGCATATCCTATCATTGCTGCAGTTATAGTGTAAATGCATCGTGAATTTGGTACCAGACCCAAAAATGACACCACAATAAAGGGAATTGAGCCTGTTGGAAGAAATCTCATTCTGCTTCGTTTTGCAGACAGTTTGGGCTTTCACACCCATTTAACACTCTGGGACAGTAGTGGCCAACCTGCAGCACGGGGGCACAAGCGGCCCATCTGGGTTCTGAGTGCCGCCCATGAGACATATTGTTGACCGTTGCCTGTCTTTCAGGTTTACCTCATCCCTGATATTCTCGCGGTATTTTCCTACCGGTATGAATGAAGTGATACGCATGTAAAGCAAGGACGCGTGAAGTGAGGTGCATTCTGATTGCACACAACATTTTCTGTGAGAGCTGTGTGCTCCCTCTGCGTCCAAAGTGCAAATGTTAATTTTGTATTTACCATTTGAAGGTGATGATAGTTCTATTAATCTCTACATGATTGAGCATTTTCTATAACTTGTTATGAAATTTTCGCCATGTATTAAATGTGTTTAATCTTATTCACGGGGTCATGGTTAGTGAACTAGCCTGATTTCAATCTTGCAGCCGCCTGAGGTGGATCGGGCCTCTCATTTGGCCCACTCACTAACCGAGGTTGCCCATCACTGCTCTAGGCTTCGTATTAGTGCTAGCCCAAAAAGAATTGTGATCAGCATTTCTGCATTAAAGCTAAGCCATAAGTTCTGAACCTGTTGGTTCATGTTTAAATCTATCAGTCAGATGAATACTACATTAATTGAGAGAGCTGCTCACGACATTAATATTCATAGAACTCAGCCAGACCGATAACATATTGACAAGACTTCTTTTAGTTGGGTTTCCAAATATCCAGGCACTATCAGCTGTATACCTCTGTACATCTTCAAAGGGAAAGTTCCTGTAATATTAAATGTTCATACTGGATGAACAGACAGGTGTTGTTTGATCCTGAATATCGAATGATTCTCATAGTTCATCTCTGTTTTGAGAGTGTCATGCCCCTGCAAGTCAGCTGTTATTTCTCGAAGCACACTGTGGTGCCATGCAGCCTAGTCAGTATTTTCTGTGTCGAGGGCTTTCCCTTTGTTCCATTCCCAGAGCTGGTAATTTTGGTTAGCCATTCTATAATTCCGTCTCAGATTTTGCTGGTCCAAAGTAGCCCGAAGTGCAGTCAAGCAGTGCTTTATTTATTTGATATGATTATAGCATCCCCTGTTTCCCAGGAGATTAGCTTTATTTTCCATTTGTCAAAACATGCATCAGGATAGTAAATGATCTCCTCCAACAGAATGTCCATTTCTCCATCCTTCCTCAACATGCCAAGATGCTTTTTTTCTGATCAACAACTGCAACACATTTTGAATTTGCCTTTTTTTAAATCTATGAGCAAGGATTTGGATTGCTTTGCACTGAATTTCCACTGGTTTGTATTTTTCACATCATGGCCACAAGTCCTTTGAATATAACAGACTTGTTGAAAGATTTAAAAAAAAAATTACAGTACCCAATTGCTTTTTTCCAATGAACGGGCAATTTAGCGTGTCCAATCCACCTACCCTGCACATCTTTGGGTTGTGGGGCTGGGGCCTATGCAGACGCTAGGAGAATGTGCAAACTTCACACAGACAGTGACCCGTGGCCGGTATCGAACCCAGGTCCTCGACGGTGTGAGGCAGAAATGATAACCACTGTGCCACCGTGCCGCCCCGTGCGTTGTTGAAAGATGCAGTATGAATTGAAAAAAGTTGTAACCCCAAATTAGTTTTGAAAACCAGTCACCAAATTCCCATTACATCTAAAGGCCACTCTTTTCAAATCAATATATTTTGTATTAATTTTTTCATAATGCTAAATGTCACCAGATGCATTATGTAGTTGTGCAATATAATGTGTGGGCCTATAATGTGTAAAACAGTAATGAGGGTATTAGCTGTTAGTTTTTCATTTCTGGCTATTAAAAGGTTTATTTGAAGGAATTATCAGAGAGAAAACATGGAAATCCTATGGTAAAGGTTAAGTTCTATTTTATTCTGTTTATTAGACTTAAAAGTTAAATCAAGAACTGCTGATTTAACTTCAAGTGAAAGTGTTGGATTAGCTTCCAGAACCAGACATGAAAGAAACCTTAATCCATGAAATCTCTAAAGGTTGAAAGGTCATTATGTAACAGCAGATTGTGTGAACACTGAAGATGCCAAGCTGTTCTGTCCTTCAGTTTCTCAGCTAATCCATTGAGGAAATTATCTGAAGCCTTGACGTGCAGAAAGACAAACTTGTATAAACCTAAAGAAACTTGGGCACTCGCAAACAGTAAAATATTAGAGTATTTATGTTTGTGCGCTGGGACCACTTATTGAATGTGAAGGTTAGTGAACAGTGGCTAGTGGTGTACCTCAGGGATCAGTGTTGGGTCCGCAATTGTTTACAATTTACATTGATGATTTGGAGTTGGGAACCAAGACACTAAGATAAGTGGTAGAGTAAAGTGTGCAGAGGACACTGAAAGTCTGCAGAGGGATATAGATATGGGGGCCTCACGGTAGCATCCCGGCTGGGTCACTGTCTGTGTGGAGTCTGCACGTCCTCCCCGTGTGTGCGTGGGTTTCCTCCGGGTGCTCCGGTTTCCTCCCACAGTCCAAAGATGTGCGGGTTAGGTGGATTGGCCATGCTAAATTGCCCGTAGTGTAAGGTTAATGGGGGGGTTACGGGTATACGGGTTACGTGGGTTTAAGTAGGGTGATCATTGCTCGGCACAACATCGAGGGCCGAAGGGCCTGTTCTGTGCTGTACTGTTCTATGATACTTTAAGTGAATGGACTACGGTCTGGCAGATGGAGTACAATGTTGGTAAATGTGAGGTCATCCATTTTGGTAGGAATAACAGCAAAATGGACAGTTATTTAAATGGTAAAAAATTGCAGCATGCTTGTGTAGAGGGACCTAGGTGTCCTTGTGCATGAATCGCAAAAAGTTGGTTTGCAGGTGCAGCAGGTAATTAAGAAGGCAAATGGAATTTTGACCTTCAAAGCTAGAGGGATGGAGTTTAAAAACAGGGAGGTTGTGTTGAGGCTGTATAGGGTGCTGGCAAGGCCACATCTGGAGTACTGTGTACAGTTTTGGTCTCCTTACTGGTGGGGGTGCAGAGGAGATACACTCGGTTGATTCCGGAGTTGAGAGGATTTGCTTATGAGGAGAGACTGAGTAGACGGGGACTATACTCATTGGAATTTAGAAGAATGAGGGGGGATCTTATCGAACCATATAAAATTCTGAAGTGAATAGATAAGGTAGAAGCAGGGAGGTTGTTTCCACTGGCGGGTGAAGCTAGAACTGGGGCACATAGCCTCAAAATAAGGGGGAGCAGATTTAGGACTGAGTTGAGGAGGAACTTCTTCACTCAAGGGGTCGTGAATCTGTGGAATTCCCTGCACATTGAAGCAAATGAGGCTACCTCGTTGGATGTTTTTCAGGCAAAGATAGATAGATATTTGAACAGTAAAGGAATAATAGGTTATGGTGAACAGGCGGATAAGTGGAGATGAGTCCACAAAAAGATCAGCCATGATCTTATTGAATGGCGCGCAGGCTCAAGGAGCGAGATGGCCAACTCCTGCTCCCAGCTCTTATGTTCTTATGTTATGTCAGATATGTTTTTAAAATTATGCTGATTGATTCTCTACTGTAAATTATTTTTGTTCCTATTTTTTAATTAAGACTAGAGAATGGATTGAGCTACACCAGCTAAAAGAATGCGATTATTATTCGCACACCGGCCTCACAGGGAACAGGTTGGTTGGAAATTTGTGGGGAAGCTGCAATTTAGGACTAACCGCCCCCCCCCCCCCCCACCCCCCCACCCCGCCGTCAGAGGTTATGTAGCTTTAACTCCACAGCACGTCACTAAGGTCATTGATTTGTTCTCCGCCCAGAAGCCAGAGTGAATGAGGGGCTTTATGATGACCACAGTAACAAGTGATCCTGCAATGGGGATGGTGGAGGTGGGCGGGGTCACCTGGATAAGGGGGATCGACCTGGAGAGGGGCAGGTGATCAGAAGGAGATCAATCGAGCATTAGGGATGGGGGGGGGGGGGGGGGGGAGATGATCTGAGAGGGGCTGGCGAATGAGGTGGGGAGTTGATCGGAGTGGCGATGAATCAGGGTGGGGACTGGGGTTCTTGGGAGTAGGATATTCGTGGCAGAAGGCCGATGGTAAGGGGTGGGTGAGGCTAAGGGTGGGATAGGGAGCCCTTGGAGGCTTCATGGTCAGGCACGTGGATCCAGAGATATGTGTGAAGGCACTCACACCTTGAATACTCTCCTTACCTCAAGGAAGCTGTTTGACAGCAGCTAAAAAATTTAAAACCTACATGACAATGAGGCTGACAAGATTCAACTGAAGTTGAAACCCACCTCATTGTATCTAGTTTATACTTTTCCTGACTTCTGACCTCAGTTAAAGCCAGAAATGGGCAGGTTTGAGGGGGTCAGGTTCGATTTCTGAGACTTTGCATCACGACCCCTGCCCCCACAAGCCAAACAACCTGTTTATTTAAGTTAAAATTCAGTCACATATACCCAAGCACTTGACTGCTGGAATTGTTTCCAGCAATCCCCCACACCAGCCCTTGCAACACAAATTACCGTCCGTACTCATCAGCTTAAACGTGGAACTGAATTCCAAGAGTTAAAACCTCTTCAAACCACAAAGTGTGAAGTTGTTGCCACATGGCAGCAGGGTAGCATAGCGGTTAGCACAATTGCTTCACAGCTCCAGGGTCCCAGGTTCAGTATCCGGCTTGGGTCACTGTCTCTGCGGAGTCTGCATGTTCTCCCCGTGTGTGCATGGGTTTCCTCCGGGTGCTCCGGTTTCCTCCCACAGGCCAAAGATGTGCAGGTTAGGTGGATTGGCCATGCTAAATTGCCCTTAGTGTTGGGTGGGGTTACTGGGTTATGGGGATAGGGTGGGGGTGTACGCTTGGGTAGGGTGCTCTTTCCAAGAGCCGGTGCAGACTCGATGGGCCAAATGGCCTCCTTCGGCACTGTAAATTCTATCTGTCTATGTCATCCCCACCCACAAAACACACTCTGATCTAAAATTGGGGCCTTTGGTTTTGAAGAATCAAATCAAATGTTTGACCAGAACATTTGATGATGATTTAGAAGGGGAATAAATTAAAGTTTGTGATAGTCTGTAACTAAATTGGAAGTTTATATATTGCTTCCGATTTAGTTTTTAAAACAATTGAGTTAGATCTTGAACAGATTTGGTGGTTTATCTTAAATCTCAGATTGTAAACTTCAAGCTCATGTATTTGTTAACTGTCAGATGCCACATTTTAAAAATATCATTCTTATTTTATTCTTTCATGACATGCAAACATATATTTCCCATCACTAACTCTCCCTGAGAAGGTGCGGTAAGGTTCCTTCTTGAACGTCTGCAGTCCATCTGTTTCAGGTACAGCCGCAGTGCTGTTAGGAAGGGAGTTCCAGGATTTTGGCTTGACTACAGTGAAGGAATGGTGATATAGTTCTAAGTCAAGATGCTGTGTAAGAAGTCTTACAACACCAGGTTAAAGTCCAACATGTTTGTTTCAAACACTAGCTTTCGGAGCACTGCTCCTTCCTCAGGTGAGGACTGTGCTCACCCCAGTCCAATGCCGGCATCTCCACATCAAAGATGCTGTGTAACATGGCAGTGTTCCAATGTGACCGCGTATCCAGATACTGGACAAGGTAAACATTAACATGCACCTTTGCATATCCTAACCATAGCAGAAGATGGAATTTGAATTCAATTAATAAAGTCTGGAATTAAAAGCTAGTCTGAATAATAGTTGAGATGACAGCTGTGCCGGCACTATAACAGTTGCATCCTCGGAGCTCCCCACTGAGGTATTCTCCTCGGACTCAGGAGAGCGGTCCGCCTGGGATGAGCCAGCGCCGTCGGCTGGAGGACGTGTCAGAGAATGGACATATGGGGCGGGGTTCTCCAGCCCTCCGCGCCGAAATCAGGCTCGGGCACAATAACCCAAAATAGGCTCCCACGCTGGCACGCAATTCTCTGGCGACCAGAGAATCGCTGCCATTCTCGGCGCGTGCGATCGACGCAGCACTGGGGTTGGCTGAGCAAGTGCAGCTTAACTGCTGCTTAACCTTGTTAGGGTTGAGCGAGGGCGGTCCCAATGAACCAGCTAGCGAGCCTTCATTTGTGATGAGAAGTTCGTGAGGCCTCGTTAAGTGAACCAATTAACGTTGAAAAGCGTTGGCAGCCTCGCTGGGCTGTACACGGGGAAGCTCGTGGCAATTTCCGCGCGTGACCACACCTGGAAATTTTTTGTGAGAATTGCGCCCTGAGTGTTGTTAATCAATCAAGCAATGATTTCCCTGTGGTTCAGGTGGCCCAACAGGCTACTGGATTTCCATGCTCATTATATTTTCTTGGCTGAGTGTCCAGAAATTTATTAGAATACTAACACACCTAGTATGCTGGTGGTGCATTGGTTAGCACTGCTGCCTAACAGTGCTGAGGACCCGGTTTCGATCCAGCCCAGGGTCACTGTCTGTGTGGAGTTTGCTCATTCTCCCCGTGTTTGCGTGGGTTTCACCCCCACAACCCAAAGATGTGCAGGGTAGGTGGATTGGCCACACTAAATTGCCCCTTAATTGGAATAAAATAATTGGGTATTCTAAATTGCTTTTAAATTTTTTTTGAAAGAATACTAACACACCTTTGCTTCCATTAAACATTAGTTAATTTCATTAAGGTAAGCTGCCTTAGAGAAGCATGATACATTCATCATGTTGGGCCAAATCTTTTGAGGAGTGGCTATCACCATTGGATTGCCATTGCACTCTTATTTGCTTACTTTGTACTGGAGCACATTGCTCACCTGGACTTCTGAACTGGGCATGTGGATCCAGAGTCCTTCCTTTGTGGTAAAGGAGAATTGGGGGAAACCAAACCAACCCATTTTTTCTTACGCCACTGGCCACTATATACCAGAACGTTAAATATCCTGGAGGCACTTTGCAAGCTACAGAGAGTAGACAAGCGTGTAAGGTGACGGACGTAAATGCGGAAGGGAGTAGAGTGGGTTGGAGTGGGGGGTTGGTCGGTGGGTGAGAGTGTAGTTGGGAATGCAGGCCTTTGTCTGGTCGTCAAGGTTGGGGAGTTGGTAAGGAGGTGGTGGGGGATAGTTAGGAGATGGGAGGGTAGTTGGATGGGTCGTCGGGTTGGGGCAGTTGTCGTGTGGTCTGGAGGGGTAGTCAGATCATCGTGGTGGGGGGGGAGGGGGACTAGTGGGGGGGTGGTAATCCAGTGGGGAGTTGGGGAATCAGTACTAGAGTTACCCAAGAATTAGAGCTGCATTAATCCTTCTAATCTTTCCTGGGTAACTATTCTGATAAATAAGCTGGAACAATTTGAAGTCCCTGACGTTAAGCCAGAGTTATTGAGATTTCCAGATGCAGGGAAATCGGATGTTGAAACTTGCTCAGACAAGTCCCAAATAGTCAGTGTGTGGGGACTTCTGAAGGATCCCCAGCACATCTTCCAGGGTTTCTGCAATGCATGACCATCCGGAGACCGAATGATCAAGACCATTGTGTTGTTATGTGACGGCCAGCTAAATTGATCACATGAGTCAAATAATAACTGTTTCTTTGTATATTTACTTGTTCACTGAGAAATAAAACAGATTATGGAATGTATTCTCGTAAACTCTGGATTGTGCTGTCATATAATAGATATTGGATAGTGTGTGTCATTTCTGGTGCGTAAAGGATGTGGTGCCTACTTAAAAAACAACCCGTAAATATGTATTTGGCAGTTCCTAAACTTGTAATGTTTTCAAATAATAATTTCTAATGTACTGTATATATATATTGAATGTGTAGTTTCTCCAATGATTAACTACATATTATATCTTCAGAAATATATGAAAGGCACGATCTACTGGCCTCGTCTCGGAGACCTCCCCATGGTGCCGTTTAGCACTGCTTTCCACAAACGTGGACCACACTTGGAGGGGTGGGCTTCCAAGGAATCAGGAGCCCCTATGTGGTCAGGCTCTGGAAAGGGTGGTACTCTGGCACTCCCAATGTCACTTGGCCACTGTGGTACTGTCAGCCAGGAGCCCTGGCAGTGCCATGCTGGTGCCATCCTGGCAATGCCAGGCTGGCAGGGGTACAGCCATGGTGCCAGGCTGTCAATGCCAAGGTGCCCAGGTGGCACCTTTAGTGCCAGGAATTGGACCCGGGGGTACCCAGCCCTTATGAGATGGTGTGCAGGGGACTCGGGACTGCCTAATTAGTGTATTGGGCCAAAGGGGAGGGGATCCGGAGGCCGCAGCTGGCGGGGGGGGGGGGGGTTCGAGAAATCTCTTAATCTCTTCCTTCTCTGGTGAGCCGAGCTCCTCATCAAGGTTTGGAAAAAGAAGGTTTATGTTTAATAGCGGGGCCATTCTCGGTGCTGCAAATGTCGGGAAACACCCCACTAAACGCCCCGAAAACTCGACTCAGTTTTTTTTCCATTAAATCGTGCCCAGTGCTATAGTCATTAATTCTCTCATGAACATCATCACATTAAAGACACATTAAAGTTGCCATCAGAATCACACAAGTGTTGAAACCATTAATTTCATTACTTCACTCACTGTTATCTCAATTTACTTGTCAACACTGTTCCTCAGCTGTTTCCTGTCCAGGGCAGAGTACCCTATGTTCCATATTTAGACCATCCGAGATGGTGCTATTTGTCTTCTATTAAAAGCCAAGAGGTAATTATGTAATCATCACTATTAAGGTCTATATATATTCATCAAATGAATTACTTAAATCGGAATGGAAGCTTACATTGAGACTCAGTCTACATGACATATTTATTAGTTTTATCATGAGTTTACCATGATACTGGAGTAGCCTGAATTTTTGAACAAAATGTACTATCCTATTTTGTAACGTATATAAAAGGGTGCTGCACCTGATTACTTTTAGTCAATTTATCAGAAAACTATTCTTTTAGAGTGTATATTTGGTTTACAATATAATATGTACAAGCTAAGACACTCTCTTGCATGATTTATTTAAATAAATCCTAATATACTTGTCAAATCGGACAATTGAGCGATTGCATTGTAGAAGCTGGCAAGAAATAGAAAATGGTGAGAAGTTATTAAATACTGATTGAAGATGTTACTACCACTCTCCATTACATGAGTGCTTTATAACATGTTACTGAAGATCTGTTATTCTGTCTGTCTAGAATATTTTGCAATGTATCAGCATAATCAATTTTTTTACTTAATCATGAATTAGGTTTTGTATTAAATACTGACTCTTCTGAAGTATATTTTAAGACCTAAGATAGTAAACACATTTAGTATTTTAGAATTGATTATTTACCCTCAGGTGACTGTCAATTTAGAAAGAGCTCAGTATAGTGACCATTACAATCATAGGAGTCCTGTTTGAAGTAGATTAGTTTATTCTATAAGTAAATTTAAACTGCACAGCAGTGGGGAGTACATTAGCCGGGATAATCCGAAGGTGCCGGTTCCCTTCCTGACTGGCTTTTGTGGGTGAATTTTAATGAGCTCCGCTGTTAGGCCTCCATGGCTCAGCGGGGGGGGCCCAATGGGGAGATCAATCAGGTAGTATCTATAGGTCTCATGGGGATCATTACATCCTCCCCCCCCCCCCACGAAGTCTGCAAGCCCCTCTAATATAGGGGGTGGAGGAGGCCTCCTTCTTCGCTTCGCCTGCAATTCGACTTCCGATGGCGCTGTCAGCGACTGCTCCGTGGTGAAATTGTCATCTGAGACTATGGATGCTTGTGTCTCCATGTCTGACCCTGAGTCTTGCACCTCACACATCTCGATGTCTTGGCCCTTGGGGGGCATTGCCCTCTGGCCCCTGGAGGTGGCCAGGAGAAATGAAGGTTTCACTCATCCGGCGGTGCCAATCCTAGTATGGGCCCCCTGCTTTTAAGGTGGTCTATGTGCTTTTGCATGCATGGGTTTGAATCCCATCCTCATTGCCAATAATATAATCACAGGAGTCCCAGAAAGATTTAAAACAGATTGGGTTATTCCATAAGAACATGCAAGCTGCACAGCGGTGAAGAGTACAACTAGTCCCAGTCAGGACCATCTGAAGATGCCGGTTTCCTTCCTTCCTGGCTTTTATCGGTGGATTTTAATGAGTCCCTGTGTTAGGCCTCTGCCCCTTAGCGGGGGAGCTTGTGTTCCATGAGGTGATTAATTGGGTCATCCCCATAGGTCTTGGAGTTATTACAGTGTCCTTATACTTACTCGTAGTTCTAAATGGAATGGAATCACCTGAATGATAGATAATAAGGGAACCGTATAGTCCAACTGAAGTGAGAAGTGTGTTAAGGTTTTGAAAAGAGTTGTGCAGTACAAATATTCATGGAATTCTCGCATACCTAAAATTCTGAGTTTTAAAATTCTAAATAGATTTTGTGTTGCTGCAATCTTTTGCGTTTGTATTTAGTGATTTAGCAGTTTTGGTACTTTGTGTTCAGATATTTTTCACCATCGAAACAATTGTAATGCTGTTTGTGTTACTTAGGATGCCAAAAATCTTCTGGCATTATTTTACAACCTCTCTGCCAGGAGGGAAGATTGCACCCAAATATAGTACTGGACCTCTTTTCTATGGCTGTATGATGGTACTGTGATAATTTATTGTAGCTGTCTCATTTATTCTTTGAAATATTAACTGTGCATGATTAGATGATCTGAACAATATGCATTTGATTGACCCAATGATGCGAAAGGGGATGCAAGGGGAGAAAATAAATACACCGGTTGCAAAGTTTGTCAGTTTGACAGATCGTTTGATAAGGTACACATCAGCTCCAAAATGGAATCCAGAAATGAATTGTGAAAAATGTAAATTTATTTTTCATCTTTTAAAAATATTGAACCTTATTCATTTTTTAAAAAATATCACTTGCACTGGTCAAGATTAATATAGCCTAAATCATCTACTCAGTTGAAACATTTAATGGAATGAAAGCATGTGTGTTTGGCATTGATCACTCTGTCAAGAAATGCCAAAAATGTTGCAAGCTATTTTGCAGAATTTATTTTGTTGAAACTATTCAGGATCCTGTCTCTGCTTTCCACATTCATTTGATCTCTAAATACAGAGATGTGAAGCCTTTTTGTCAGATATCATGGTTTAACTCACAGGATTAAGATTGGCCAAATGCTGCCCAAAGTTGAACTCATGTGGAGATCACAGCTTAATAACACATGCTGGCTATACATAAACAGCTCATTGTTTTCAGCAGGAGAAATATACAAGTTGAAGATCAAGTTAAAAGCACAAAATTCATGAAATGTCCGGTCCATTAAGTGTAATTGCACCTATAGGTTTTTATTTTGAAGTACTTTTGAATATGCAATATTTTTTGTGACAGATATTAAAGAATAGATCATTTTTAACATACAGATTGGCGGGACTAATTTAAAAAGCCATTTAGTCATCCTTTGAGAAACCGAAAATGAATGTAGCTGCATAATCCCATGCATCAAATTGGTTAGGATATTCCTAAATAAATAATGCAATGTTTTCTTTGCATCTTTGATGTATAAATGCTAGTCATACATTTTTACTATTCACAAAGTAAATCAAGTTGTGACAAATCTTTACAAAATGATCAACTTTGAGCATCACAATATCACTTCATTTTATGGTATTTTGCAGCAACAACTTTCTTGAAGAAGTAAGATACATGTTTGTATCAACGTGAAACTGAAAACAATATAAGGGTTAAATATAAATATTTTGCATGTAATTAATATAGTTATATCTCAAAGTATCTTTCAGATATTTTATAAGGGAATATGGTGCATTATTCATAATGGTACAGAAAATGCATAACCTAAAATTAGTGCTGATAAAAATAATCTTTTAATAAAAGTTTTTTAAATATTTCCAAAACAATAATAATCAGCATTTTGGTCTTTAAATTATTCTTTTTTTTTAAATTTAGAGTACCCAATTCATTTTTTTCAATTAGGGGGCAATTTAGAGTGTTCAATCCACCTACCCTGCACATCTTTGGGTTGTGGGGCGAAACCCACGCAAACATGGGGAGAATGTGCAAACTCCACACGGACAGTGACCCAGAGCCAAGATCAAAACTGGGACCTCAGCGCCGTGAGACTGCAGTGCTACCACTGCGCCACCATGCTGCCCGATTATAAGTTATTCTAATCACAATATGCATTCTGTTGCTACTTTTAACATTTTAATATGGTGGAATTGTGGTGAATGTATAATGCATAATTCACACTGTGTATCACTGTGTCCCTGTGGGCTCCTTCTGTGAGCCATTGCGCGGCTCAGCCCAGAAGGCGAGATGAGGAGCTTGTACAGGGCTCCACCCTTGGCTCTGCCTATGGCTCCACCCATGGCCCCTCCCACTACTGGAAGTATAAAGTGCTGCGGTCTCGTGCGTCTGCCCTCAGTTCTTCTGGTCGCAGGCAGGCTCAGTTGTAAGTCGATTAAAGCCACAGTTTACTTCCTCTCGTGACTTGAGTGAATTGATGGTCGCATCAGGGATACTTTCATCTAAATTTCAAATTGGGTGAAATTCTCCGCCTCGCGACGCCATAAATGTGAACTGCGCTTTGGCAGAGAATCGGGCGTGCAGCCAAAATCGGAGTTCGCCGATTCGGGCGCCATGTTCCGGTCCCTCACTAGTGCCGATAACGAGTAGCGGGGAATGACTTGCTGACAGCTCCATGGACTTGGGATGTTCCCCTCGGGATTGAGGTCACCTGGCTCAGACTGTCATTGCTGCAGTATGTGTTTCAAATGCAAATATTTGGTATCAGTCACAGACATAAATTACAGTTCCCTGGCTGTTCACCCAGCTGACTGTTCACTGTGATCTGTAAAGGTTCATAGAGCCTCTGGTCATTTTGGAGCCCAACCAGGTCACCTCTCTGGATACCCTCAGACCCCAGCTGACCCATCAACGAGATGGGTGTGGACAAGCTCAATCAGTGGCGCACCAGGTGCTACCGCTCCTCAGTTCACTCATTAGAAGCTCAGCCCCACTGCAAGGGAAGCAGGGAAGTAGCAGAGATCACCCCAAACAGAGGACACATTCACCATGGCCTTTGGACCTTCTCAGAGCTGAGGCCTCACCAGTGACGCCATCAGCTAGCCCACTCCAGACGTCCATCAGCTGTCTCCAAGCACTGCCTGCCCACTGTGACCCTGCTCCCATCTATCCTGCCCCAGTCAGGTGGTCACAACCTGTGAATCACACCCAGGACCCACATCACACTGCAGCTACACTCCCTGTAGACACACCCTTCTCTCGCTCATCCCCATCTGTAGGACCTGCCCTCACACAAGCCTCTAAGCATGAAGGTGATTGGTGGCACACTGTGACCCTCTCCACTGCACAAGCAAATACCAGACTGCTTATGGGATAACACCCAGTGAGGAGACCCACAGTGGTCCCCACTGGAAGACAGGACAGGGGCCGCAGAGCCTATTGGAGACACGGTTTCCCAGCAGTGTATCAATTTTGGAGTACAGCTGGGAATGCCCTCTTTCTACCTGGCAGCAGCTGCCGTTGCGGACTCAGGAGTCTGGAGGCACATGGCCTGCTCGGGGACCTGAGCCAACCCCGGAAGAGCAGAGACCACCCGGTGAGGCTGAAGAGCCGGCCGTCCAACAGGCCGAGGAGGAGGTGCAAAGGAGGCGCCACATCAGGCCATGTTTATATTGTTGGCACCTGCCCTTCAGAGACCTGTGGCACCCTGTGTGCCGCCATAGTCTCCGGCTAACCAGGGAGACTGTGCACCATCTGTGCCAGATGATGGTGCAGCTGGCTCCGCGGGGGTTTGAAGGAGGATACCCATTCACGGTGGCCTTCAAGGTGACGGTCCCCTGAACTTTATGCCTCTGCATCTTTCCGGGGGCTGAGCGGGCCTGTCTGGCATCTCTCAGATATCCGTACACAGGTGTATCCATGCTGTGACAGATGCTGGACAGCATGCACCTGGGCACTGGACCAAGCCCACCAGCCTGCTGGGCAGCAGGATTTGTCGCCATCGCCATCCAATACAGCCCCAGGAGGGTCTCGAATATCATCATGGCCAGCTGCATCCTGCACAGCATCACACAGAAGACAGGGGAGGAGGAATGCCAGGCCTCATCTGATGAGGAGGATGGCTTGGAAGAACTGCCTATGGAGCCCGGGCTGTCACAGCTGGCCGCTCAACGTGTGCTCCAGGGCCTCCGCACACAACCTCATCACCTCCAGATTTTCCAACTAAGATGCCTGGCCACCGGAGCTCTGCCACCCTATCTCACCTCTCCATATTCTCTCTCACCCCATTCCCTTACCCAAAACCATTCACATCCTCCCCTCTCCCTCACCTCTTTACTCCATCCCAACAGCCCTGTGCCCCCTCCCCCCTCCAAGCACCCAACCAGCATCACTGCAAGGTGATGGCCCTGGGTTGGAAGTATCAGCGAGTCTTGTCAATGGGATGGAGAATGATGACCACTCGCTGTGAGATGAGCTCTGGTGCTCCTCGTGGTTTGACAAAGTCTGACTTCTGCCTTCAAGATTCCTCTATTTACTTGGGTGATCCCTGCATGTGTGATGGTCATTCCATCTTACTGGCCCTAACCCTAGGGGGGGGATGTTGTGGAGATGTTGCGCGGTGATGGGAGACTCACTCGGTAAGCTGTCCTACAAGGCGGCCTCACCCTTCTGGCCCTGTTCCCTGCCCCCTCTGAGGGTGACCCCAAGGTGTCCAATTTTCCTGTGGGCCCTGTTCCATGCCATTCTCCAACATCCTCACCCCACACCATGAACCTCCCACACACACCCACCCGGTACACCCAGCCCATCCCATTCCTTATACCTTCCAGAAAAAGGAATGAGGCACGTCAGAATGTTGGTGAAAAGGTGTTTAATAGTAACTATATACATTATTTAGCCCTGACCTTGACCTATAACCTCTGCTGCTCCCATGCCAACTTAACTGATGTCTAACTTTATTTTATATGGCCTCCTGCACCTTCTAGGTGTGACCCCAGACAGTACGTCAGACACAGAGGCGGCCTGCTGCCTATCGCGCCCTCTGAACTGAGCTGCCTTTGGGGGCCGTCCTCTGGAGGGCCTGGACCTGGATAGGCCCGGCCGGCTTTCAGATCTCACAGGTGATGAGGTGCCACTCTGTTCTGCCCACTGCCCATGAGACGCGTCTGTGTCAGGTGGGAGGGATTCAGATGCTCTGAGGTGTTCCAGCACCTCCCCTGGGGGAGGCACCAGCATGAGCCCCATCACTTCCTCCTCCCTCAGGGTGCTCGATGGCCCCCAGGATTCTAAAAGAGATAGCTCAGGAGGCATTGGTGGTGTTCTTTTAGGAATCACTAGAGGCAGGGAGGATCCCAAAGGACTGGAAATAGCCTAATCTAATGTTCAAGAAGGCAGAAGATGGGAAATTATAGGCCGGCCAGCTAACATGACCGGTCATTGGTAAGATTTTAGAGTCCATTATGAAAGATGAGAGTGCGGAGTACTTGGAATGCATGGTAAAATAGGACTGAGTCAGCACGGCTTCATCAAGGGGAGGTCCTGTCTGACAAATATGTTAGAATTCTTTGAGGAGGTAACAAGGAAGTTAGACAAAGGAGAACCAGTGGATGTGATCTATTTAGATTTCCAGAAGGTCTTTGACATGCAAGACATAACGGGCTACAAGATGAAGGCATGTAAAATCACCGGCTCCAATGCACCCTTCCCTGATGAGCTCTACGCATTCTATGCACGCTTTGAACAAGAGGTCACCATGAGCAAGCCCTCTACCCCAGAAGCCTCGGGTGAACTTGTATCTGAGGTCACCATTGCAGACGTCAGAGCAGTCTTCTAGAAGGTCAACCCACGGAAAGCCACTGGCCCGGATGGAGTACCCGGACAGGCACTCAGGTCTTGTGCGGATCAGCTGGCGGGGGTATTCGCAGACATCTTCAACCTCTCTTTACAACAATCTGAGGTCCCTATCTGCTTCAAGAAGACGACCATCATCCCTGTACCAACAAAAAGCTAAGCAGCGTTCCTTAATTACTATCGTCCAGTGGCTCTGACATCCATCATCACAAAGTGCTTTGAAAGGTTAGTCATGGCACTAATCAACTCCAGTCTCCCAGATTGCCTTGATCCACTACAGTTTGCCGACCACTGCAACAGGTCCACAACAGATGCCATCTCCATGGCCCTGCACTCTACCCTGGAACACCTAGATAACAAAGACACCTATGTCATACTCTTATTTATCGACTACAGCTCAGCCTTCAACACCATTATTCCTACGAAACTCATCTCCAAACTCCGTGGCCTTGGCCTCGGCTCCTCTCTCTGTGACTGGATCCTGAACTTTCTAACCCACAGGCCACAATCAGTAAGGATAGGCAACAACACCTCCTCCATGATCATCCTCAACACCGGTGTCCCACAAGGCTGTGTCCTCAGCCCCCTACTATACTCCATATACACCTATGACTGTGTGGCCAAATTCCCCTCTAACTCGATTTTCAAATTTGCTGATGACACCACCGTAGTGGGTCGGATTTTAAACAATGACGAGACAGAGTATAGGAATGATATAGAGAATCTGGTGAACTGGTGCGACAACAATAATCTCTCCCTCAATGTCAACAAAACGAAGGAGATTGTCATCGACTTCAGGAAGCGTAGAGAAGAACATGCCCCTGTCTACATCAATGGGAACGAAGTAGAAAGGGTCGAGAGCTTCAAGTTTTTAGGTGTACAGATCACCAACAGCCTGTCTTGCCCCCCCCCCATGCCGACACAACAGTTAAGAAAGCCCACCAACGATTCTACTTTCTCAGAAGACTGAGGAAATTTGGCATGTCAGCTACGACCCTCACCAACTTCTACAGATGCACCATAGAAAGCATTCTTTCTGGTTGTATCACAGCTTGGTATGGATCCTGCTCTGCCCAAGACTGCAGGAAACTACAAAAGGTCATGAATGTAGCCCAGTCCATCACGCAAACCAGCCTCCCATCCATTGACTCTGTCTACAATTCCCGCTGCCTCGGAAAGCAGCCATCATAATTAAGGACCCCAAGCACCCCGGACATACTCTCTTCCACCTGCTTCCGTCAGGAAAAAGGTACCAAAGTTTGAGGTCACGTACCAACCGACTCAAGAACAGCTTCTTCCCTACTGCTATCAGACTTTTGAATGGACCTACCTCGTATTACGTTGATCTTTTCTCTACACCTTGCTATAACTGTGACAGGATATTCTGCAGTCTCTCCTTCCTTCCCTATGTACGGTATGCATTGTTTGTACAGCATGCAAGAGACAATATTTTTCACTGTGTACTAATACATGTGCCAACAATAAATCAAATCAAATTTTTAAAAAAACAAGGTGGCGCAGAGGAGACCATTAAATAAGTTACAAGCCCATGGTGTTAAGGGAAAGATCCTGGCGCGGATAGGGGATTGGCTGACTGGCAGAAGGCAGAGAGTGGGGATAAAGGGGTCTTTCTCAGGATTGAAGCCGATGAATAATGGTGTGCCTCAGGGGTCTGTGCTGGGACCACAACTTTTCACATTATACATTAATGATCTGGAAGAAGGAACTGAGGCACTGTTGCCAAGTTTGCAGATGATACAAAGATATGAAAAGGGATAGGAAGTATTGAGGAAACGGGGTGGGGGGCCTGAGGAAGGACTTGGACGGGCCAGGAGAATGGGCAAAGATGTGGCAGATGGAATACAAAGTGGAAAAGTGTGAAGTTGTGCACTTTGATAGGAAGAATGGAGGCATAGACTATTTTCTAAATGGGAAAAGGCTTAGGAAATCAGAAACAGAAAGGGACTTAGGAGTCCTAGTTCAAGATTCTCTGAATGTTAATGTGCAGGTTCAGTTGTCATTGAATGGTAATATGAATGTTAGAATAGAAAAGTAAGGGGCAGCACGGTGGCACAGTGGGTAGCACTGGGACTACGGCACTGAAGACCGGGGTTCGAATCCTGGCCCTGGGTCACTATCCGTGTGGAGTTGGCACATTCTCCCCGTGTCTGCGTGGGTTTCACCCCCACAACCCAAAAGATTAGGTTAGGTGGCTTGGCCATGCTAAATTGCCCCTTAATTGGAAAACAAAATAATTGGGTACTCTAAAATTTTTTTTTTTAAAAGAATACAACAGCAGGGATGACTTTTGAAGCTGTATAAGGCTCTGGTCAGACTCCATTTGGAGTATCGTGAGCGGTTTTGATCCCCGTATCTGAAGAAGGATGTGGTGACCTTGGAAAGGGCCCAGAAGAGGTTCACAAGAATGATCCCTGGAATTAAGAGCTTGCCATATGAGGAACAGTTGAGGACTCTGGGTCTGTACTCGGAGTTTAGAAGGATACAGGGGGATCTTATTGAAACTTACAGGATACTGCGAGGCCTGGATAGAGTAGACATGGAGAGAATGTTTCCACTTGTAGGAAAAACTAGAACCGGAGGCCACAGCCTCAGACTGAAGGGACGATCCTTTAAAACAGAGATGAGGAGGAATTTCTTCAGCCAGAGGGTGGTGAATCTGTGGAACTAATTGCTGCAGAAGACTGTGGAGACCAAATCACTCTGCGTTTAAGACAGGTTCTTGATTAATAAGGGGATCGGGGTTATGGGGAGAAGGCAGAAAATGGGAATGAGAAACATATAAGCTATGATTGAATGGCGGAGCAGACTCGATAGGTTGGTGGCCTAATTCTGCTCCTATGTCTTATGGTCTTATGTAGTTCAGGTACCTGGAATGCTCTGGTACCAGGTAGTCAGCCCTCCAGTTTAGCGCCAGGAGGGTCTCCCACATCGCGATGGCCTGCTGCGTCCTCCACAACATCGCACAGCAAAGGGGGAGACGTGCTGGAGGAGGGGGATGAATGCCAGGCCTCATCCAACGAGGAGGATGAGGGGGACGGCATGGGGTCTGGGCAGATATAGGATGTCCCGCCTGTATGCCTGACCCAACCCGCGAGGGACGCCCTAATCGCCTCCAGGTTCACAGCTGCAATGTCCAAGTGGCTCTGGTACATTCATGGGACGTAGGTGTCGCTGGCTGGGCCAGCATTTATTCTCCATCCCTAATAGTGCTGTAGGAGCCTCTTCACTCGGTCCATGTAGACAACATCCACAGCCATACTATCATCAATCATCTTCGCCGCTTCCTCAAAAAACTCGATCAAGTTAGTGAGACACAACCTCTCCTTCACAAAACCATACTGCCTTTCGCTAATACGTCCACTTGCTTCCAAATGGGTGTAAATCCTGTCTCGAAGAATTCTCTTCAATAATTTCCCTACCACTGACGTAAGGTTCACTGAACTGTCCTTGCTAACCCTTCTTAAACAAAGGAACAACATTAGCTATTCTCCAGTCAGTGTCATCCTGGACTGGTGCTCCAAGGGTGTCTCAGGCTGCGGTTCGGGTGCTCTCGTCGCTGTCCGTTGCCTCGGCATTGCTGGTATCCATTTAGGGTTTTGGTCTGGGGCAGGGCCACAAGGAGGGCCTTGTGGGTGATGGGGTGGTGTGGGGGTAGTGATGGGGTGATGTGGGGATGGTGAGGAATTGGTATGGGGGTTGTGCCACACTTGCCATGGGGAACCACAACTCAGTGAAGGCTCGCTTGCTCGCTCAATGCTAACCTCTGCCTCGCTGACTGCCGTCACTCCGGGCCCAGAACCTAGTTCCAGTGCTTGCTGCTCCACTGCGGTGAGGTGCAGCAGACCCGGTGGTCCCCCTCCAGCCTTCTCTCTCTTCCAGCGGTTATGCGCTGCCTTCTCCTGGGGATGGGATGAGGAGGGGGGGGGGGGGGCTGCAGAGACAGAAAGGTCAAAATATTAGGCGGTCGGATTCATACAGCACAGCGGGTGTGCAGATGGTTGCTTCCAGGGCACCCGGCCATGGCGGCCAGTATGGGTGCTGGCATGTGGTGCAGGGTGAGGAGTGAGCACACTGCCGGCGGGTGGGGCCCGGTCGCCCTCCAAGTGGTAGACGGAGGGGTTATGGGTGCGTGGGATGGGGGTTAGAACCAGGAGCACGGTGCTACTTACTCACCTTGGCCACCCTGAGGAGGTCATCCAGCTTTTTGCGACATGGCTGTCCAATCCTGGTGGTGGGGCCCACGCCGCTCACGGCCTCTGCTGCCTGCGCCCAGAACTGCTGTGCGGTGGTGAGTTGCAGCCTCCTCCCGGGGATACAAGGTAGCCCAGCTCTCTGCCACGGCGTCCATCAGGGTCTCCAGCTAGGCGTCTGTGAACCAAGTTGCCGTTCTATGTGCTGCCATCTTGTTAGCTGGGATGAGTATGTGTGGGGAGTGGAGTGCTAATATGTGGCTACAGGTTTTCAGCCTCTCGAATGGCAATCATGAACCCGGCGAATTGGATACGGTTTCTCATTTGAATCGCTCAAGTTCCATGTGGGGCAGGTGCTAGCCCATTAATGGTTCATGAATTGATCCGGTACTGGTGCAAATTTAGTTACCATAGAACACCACCGATTCTGTCCCAATATCAACATCTGAAATGGGGAATCCTGCCTTATGTTCTCCCAACGGAGGTGAATTAAAATCAGTTTACAATCCCCCTGGGAATGCAAACTGGCAAGCAATTCTGTACATGGTAGCATGATGGTTACCACTGTTGCTTCACAGCGCCAGGGACCCGGGTTCGATTCCCGGTTTGGGTCACTGTCTGTGCGAAGTCTGCACATTTTCCCCATGTCGGCGTGGGTTTCCTCTGGGTGCTCCGGTTTCCTCCCATAAGTCCCAAAAGACGTGCTTGTTAGGTGAATTGGTCATTCTGAATTCTCTCTCAGTGTGCCCGAACAGGCACCGGAGTGGCAACTTGGGAATTTTCACAGTAACTTAATTGCAGTGTTAATGAAAGGCTGCTTGTGCCACTGAGAAATATTATGATTATTCTTTGCCATGCAAATTCATGCATGGCATGGAATATGAGGGATTCCAGAGGGAATCCGGATACCGTGCCGCCATTGTGAGCGGGCAGCCCGATAGTGAGATCCTGTGACTTCCCCCACCTTGCCACCGCACAGCACAGCAGCCCCCACCCCTGGATTGGCTGCATGCCCCCCCCACCTCCAAATGCATGGGGTGACCCGCCCCGCCCCCTCTGGGACCCCTGTCATCGGAAGGCCCCTCAGAGATCTATGTAATATGGGGATCCTCCAGCATCCCCTGTAATAGGAAGACCACCCCCTGACCCCCTGACTATAGGGAGCGTCACAGAGGGCTGGAGCATAGGGCATCAGGTCCACTAAATGGATGCAAATGGAACATTAAGACATATTTACATTAATTCACATGCCCCAGCTGGATCGTAGCATGGAACTCAATTCTGGGGGTTGGAACATCGCATTTGGGTCGGCGCCCAGCGACTATCCCGATTTTGCCCTGTGCCCGATATTCCCTATCATTGAGGTAGGCGTCTAAGGACGGAGAATCCAGGCCATAGTCTCTCCAACGGAGAATTTTGACAATTGTTTGAAGAGTAACACATTTAAGTATAAAATCACGTGCATTTCAAAATGTAAGGCACTAAGTTTGTATCATTATTGCAATAATACAGTTTGAAACTAAAGGCATTAACACTGGCAATCCATTTCTTCTATGATCATTTACGAAGACAAGTGTGCGATCAAAGTGGTGAGTTGTCATTTTCTCACGTGAAAAATAGGGAAAGTAGGTTAATAAGAAGATCATTCCAGAGCTAACAGAAAACACAGAGAATAATGAATTTGCATCAGAAATTACTCTGTGGTAATGAAAATGAGAGATATGGAAAAAAACAAGGAAGTTCAAATCCTGTGTAGTTCTTCAGCATGTTGGTTATTGTGAAAATGTCAGGATTTGGTCTCATCTGCAATTCTCAAGCACACACATTCCCAATCTGATTCGGGTTGTCTGGCAGGTTACTGAGTAGAGGCTAGACATTTTGGAAAGGAAGGAAATTTAAAGTCTAAAGTTTATCCCAAGTCTATGCCTTCCAACTTTTCGAAGATGTCATCAGGGAATTAAGTTGAAGGTTTCAGGGAGAATTGCCAATTTCTCATAGAGTACACAGCATGACTTTATGACAAATAGGTAATAGTATAGTATCAATTGATACAGCAGCTCTGGGTAATTATTTATTGTAAATGAACATTAAATTTGATGTGAAACATATAATCAAAGGCAAGACAATATACCCATACAATTGTTCATTTTCTTTGATATTCTAAAAACTGGTTGATCAGATTAATTTAAAAAAAACCTTAAACATGAATCCTAAATTTACAAATGTGCCAGAAATAAACTATTTTGTAAAATTATTTACTTATAGCATTTTAATATCACTTATTGAACTCCTGGATAATTTTGCCAGAGTTCTGGTCCACAAGTTAGAGAATACTTCAAGTAGTTTAAGTTGAAAATTACAAATTGGAGCATTCCTCATACCCAGTGAAAAATGCAACATCAATATGCCTCAATTTCACGGCTTTCAGTCTTCCATATTTGCACAAGTGTTGCACATAAACTGTATACATATGCAAAATGCATTTACACATAATGCAGACTCGCTGATTTAAGAGACAGTGCAAAGCGAAGTGGAAACTGTTCTGTGGCAAATACCAAAGTAGTGACAGGTGATTTCTTTTGTAGGCTAAGTGTTTTAAAGAATGGATCAGTATTTATTATTCTGCCACACACAGTTTACCAAGGTTGTTTCTGAAGGCAAGGCACAAGGAAAGAATACTCCATTCAAACCTTGCACAGTTCACAAAACACAGATTTTATTTATTCCTCTGCTTCTCAAAACAAACAAGTTTTTTTTCTGTCAGTGTGATCTGTTTGATTTTCAGTCTAACAGAGTTACGTGATTAGAGAGGATGGTTTTCATCAGCAGATTTTTCAGGAACAGGAAGTGAGATCCTTTTGGCTATAATAAAAAGGAATGAAATAAGAGACCATTCAATCCATCAAAGCTGTCACGTCCACAGGCCTTGGTGCAGAGCCTGGCAATATGTATTACTGTATGGAAAAATAAAATTACACCTTTGCAGGCCACATCAGCCATGGATACAAATTAATTTAACACTGACTCAAAGCTCTAGTATGAAGTTTCACTTTGTAACTTGATGCGTGCTATAAATTAAAATACATTTTAAAGTTTGCCATCAGCAAAATAACTTGATTTCACAGAACAAGTGTAATATGAAAAGTGTATCGCCATGCGCTGCCATAGCTATAAATCTATCATGTCAGCATTTCTACTTCAGATATTCTATTTCTATTTCCATTTTATTTATTTATTTTTTATAAATTTACGGTATCCAATTCATTTTTTCCAATTAAGGGGGAATTTAGCGTGGTCAATCCACCTATCCTGCACATCTTTGGGTTGCAGGGGTGAAACCCACGCAAACACAGGGAGAATGTGCAAACTCCACACAGAGAGTGATCCAGAGCCGGGATCGAACCTGGGACATCGGCGCCATGAGGCAACAGTGCTATCCACTGCGCCACCATGCTGCCCTGTATTTCCATTTTATAACAGTAACATTGCATTTAGGTCCCTTGTATGAAAGTGAAGTTAGAAATAGATCTTTTGTGGTCTGTTTTGCCACACAACATTAATCAGATACAAAGGGTGGATTGTGCACCACCCACCCAAAGGAATCGGCATGAGATTTGTGCATTTTCATAGCCAGTACTTTGTATTAAACAAGCAAATTTCTAGTTTGAAACATGCTCTCTATAAGCATCTCACCAATTGGGAGAATGGGGAATCCACTGAATTAAAGGATAGCCTGCAGCACCATTAAAGAGGTGTTTTTTTTCAATAGATTATAGTGGCCATCAATATGAGGGGGAAGCAGGCTGGATGGCTTCAACAAGGGCCTCCAGATCCTCAGATGCAGTGGTAGAGCTGCTCACAGATCAGTAAGAAGGATGATCTCCTCACCTCCGATGGGCAATGAATACCTAGGGTAAATTAGTTAATTAGCAATGATGAAGGTGAAAATATCACAAGTATTCAGCCCCGGCATCATCAATTCGTCCCTTTCTAACTCCATGCTTCTCCTCAACTAAATAGGGAACACTTCACTGAACCTCTTGCATTGAAATCCTCAAATCTGGCTGTTTTCCTCACCACTGTTGCTTTTGCTTCCTAGCATGCTCAGCTGCCTCGACGTCTCAAACAAAGCACAGACAAATCCGCTCGTCTTGCAAGAGAAGCTGGTGCACAACAGAAAGGAGATTCTGACAACAGGAGGAGATCCTGCCTCTCTGCGAACACTTGCACCAATGGAAGGGGGTGTTATCGACAGCATTGATAGAGAGATATCCCATAGCACTGGAGATGGCCAAGCTGAACATTTTGCACAGCAGGGTCTTTGGGCATCTTTCCTCACACTTCTCTTTTTATTTAACTCCTTCATTCTCACAGTCACATACTCTGCATTGTAACCTGATTCTATATTGCGCTGCCATTCGGGTGAGAACATTTATTTCATTTAACTGTTTATGAAAAATTTTTTGATGGAAGTTGACAACATACTTGGACTGAAGTGAATTGCCTCGGCCACATAGGTTTTTAATAAACCTAACATGGTTCAAAAGTATCGACTCTTAAGTCAGAAAATAAAGGTCCATACGTACACAACAACTGTGCTGTCAACACTTATAGATTGCATGAGTGCCAAGAAGATGTCAGTAACACTTGAAATAGAGTTTGATGCACTTGGTTATAGATGCAGAGAAAGGTTTCAGAGTTAGAAGGGACATTGTTTCCACCAGTAAATGGATTAATAAGGAAAATATGGTTATTGTGGTTTGGCCACATATGCAGCACGCAGGAGGCACAGATCCTAAATCAAGCCTGGTATGGGTTCCAGATGGTCAGAGAAAAGAATGGCCAAATATTCTTCATTTGGCAAGAGACTGTGGAAAGAGATCTTGAGGAAATGGATCTGACACAAAGAAGAAAAAAAAGGACAGGTCATAACTACAAGAAATGGAAAGGTCTACTTGCTAGCTTGTTTGCCTCAATTGACGTGATAATTTAAATTAAAGTAAGTTTAAGTGTAAACCTCCTGAATGTTTTCAATGAATTAGCTGAAACAATAACATAAGGTGTTAAGATAAACTGTCTCCCAGTAGTATCCATTCTTATTTTCCAACAGGAAACATTAAGAGCAGGGGTTTTGTATATTTTTAGGAATACATATATGTGAACCAAAATAATTAAAAGTCGTTTTTTGTCAGTATAGAATAGTTCTGTGGCGAGACCATGACTCATGATTTAATATGCCATAGACATGTAGGTAGATCGGTAGAAATGAACATTAGACCCACAGACCCACTGTGGGCTAAGTAGCTGGCTTGTAAAGCAGACCAAGGCCAGCAGCATGGGTTCAATTCCCGTACCAGCCTCCCCGAATAGGCGCCGGAATGTGGCCACTAGGGGCTTTTCACAGTAACTTCATTTGAAGCGTACTTGTGACAATAACCGATTTTCATTTTATTCATTTCAGTACTGATCCAAACTTATCAGTATTTGGCAGAAGTATGTGAAGTTAGCTTAGTTTGGACTCATATCATAATAATGAAAATGTTGGCACATATGTCGATATTATGAAATTAACAAATATGTAGAGCGACATCCTTCATAGATGTATGGCTGAATTCAGTTTTCACACAATCAACATTTGTGACTGGGCCCTCATGGCCATTTATTTGTTAAATGAAATATAAATTTGCTATTACTTCAGGGTGTATTTGATTCCTCTTGTCAGGTGTTTCTGCTGGATTGGAATTTTGTTTTTACTGATCTAACTTCCCAGTAGTCTAGTTATAGTGCAGGGGCCTAGACATATCCGATTCTTTGCATGTCCCAGGGCATGTGGTTTTCTGCCAGCCCTAAATTTCTTGTATTGGTCTCTGGGTGAGTGATATACATCAAAATCCTCAGATCATACTGCTGAAATGCATTTAAGTCTCCAGTGGCTTTAGCAATCACGTACCAGTTCAACGGAGTTGATGTTTGGTCCCTGAAAGTTGGTATCTGAAGTATATTGAAATGCATGCCCAAAGTAACAGCTTTTCTGTTGTGGTAATTACTCATTCATGGAGTTTTAAATTGTATGTAAAATAGATATCCCACAATTACTACATTTAGTTGATCTGAGTAATTGTTTAATCGAACTGAACAATTTGAAATTATGGCTTTGTTTTTGTTTTGTTTTCTCCAGCAGCAGATTAATTTTGTTTAAATAATGCAAACTGCATGGTTATATTTTATATCACTTGGATCACTTTACATTTAGAACGCATAGTTAATATCTGGTAATTAAGAAGAAATGTTTTCAATTAACTGATACTTTGTTGTAACAATGCAACTGTGCATTGCAAGAATTAGTCATTTATAGGCCCCTTATAATACGTAACAGATTTAAGAGATTTGAGAAGAGAAATGGAGTTGTATGTGGGCTTTTGGCAGGTATTTAGAAGAAAAGCAAAAATATGCCACTGGAGATATTCTGATCCTATCATGAAAGGCAAACACTGCAAACTGTCACTTCTGAAGAAATCCTTTCAAACAAGCCTTTATTGTATATCCAGTGGAACAAGCCGTTTAAAAAAAAAATGAATCACCGCAAATGCCAAAAATTCATAAAACAGTGTGCTTTGAGCTCAATGTTGAACGGAGTCAAACACATATGTTTTTTATAAATTTCTTACAAAGGAAAGGCTAACACAAAAAAACTTTTTTATTATGATAAATTAACCAGTGGCAATGTTGTAAGCATGTCTTGATTATTCTGTCAGTGAGCATTGGAGTAATTTTAAAAAATTATTATTGGCTTTTGTGACTTTTTAATTTACTTGATTAATAGCTATTGTTTAAAATCATTTAGTATGGTATTTAATAATCATTTTGATGAATAGCTCTAAATAGTATGGAAAAGTCCCAGATGGTCCTAATTAGACCAGATTGTAGTATCTTCCAGTACAGTGCATCCATTCCTGTTCCACAGTGGATTCTTTTCTCTGGGAAGCTCCAAACCCATCTGCATAATGCACCAAAGTGAATGTTTTGAAAACAACAGCAATCATTCAGTCCTAAAATGGCAAAGCAAACTACAGGGTACAGTATATATTAATTCAAAGTTATCCATTTAAGTTATCTGAGCATTTAAAGACTTTTTAACCCTCTTGATGCACTGGCCTCCGGAAATATGCCAAAGCCCTACCAATCAGCAGACTGGTAACTCTCAGCATAAGGAATCCTTGCTCTGCAATCCACCTCTGGGGTTGTTACAGGACAATATTCAAGGATAGATGGATTACCACTCCTTGCAAGGCTGACTAGCAAATTCTGGAAAAACAAAACCCAAATATTCTCCATAAACCAGCAAGAAACTGGTGAATCCCAAAGATAATTTGGGGGAAACTATTGAAATTCTTGAGGTTGATCCTTTGGTGGTGCGTGACTGTTAGAATCACACTGTTAGAGTCTTCAAGTGTGTGTAAGTATGTGCTCCAACTGACACCTGATGTTACACTGCATGTATTTTAATCCAGGTGAAATCTTTACCTCACACGGTTATTTCTATCCATGGGTGGACTCATGGTTTCACTTCACTTGTCCACATTGTCATAAGTACGATCTGTTAACCCAGGCAGTATTTCAGAAACTAATTTCTGCTACTCTGATTGGTAATTAAGTGAATCATCTACTGGCCGACAGTCCTGTGCGCTTCCCATGGCAATTGTTAGTTCTTCGAAAACCACTGCTGACAAAATGAGGCTTGCCCTCTGTACACAGATAATGAGTCTGAGCTTGACAGGTGTGTCGTGATTTTGAAACTTTTACACGCAGCTCATTCTACTGGCCCCTCACAGTAAACAGACTCATCAGCTCATGCCAGTCCCAGGAGGCAAAGCATGTTTGACATTATTAATTGGCTTTTCTGTATTAGGAGTCAAATAGATGAAAAGGTTTATCAAGCTGAAATAATTAATTTTGCCTGAATCCGCTGACAGTTCAGCTCTTCCATAAAAGGGCTCCTTTAAACCTTTTCTGCAGCTAATAAAGTGCAATATGCTCTGACTACACAAATAATATCCAGTTTTTTCCCCACAAATTATTTTAAAAGAATTTAATTAATTGAGATTTGTAAAATGAAAGAAACAGATTTTCCTTATCTGGTCAACACAAAGTCTAAGTGGACAGTACTCATTATGAATATTATTGTATTATAAATGTTATTTAAAATATTAATACTATGCATAAATTTTGTGTTCTTTATACTGTAGACTGCTGTGCCACAGCCTGACTATGCTGCAGTCAGCAGCACACATAGCACAATTATTGACTCAAGTTCGTTCTTTGCTTGAATAATTGCATTGGGCCATAGTCATCATTCAAATACACTCCATTTATATTTGCACTTCATAGGGAAAGGGGTATGGTCAATCCAGCCTGTTCTGCTATTCAATCAGATCATAGCTGATTTGCAGCTCAACTCCATTTGCCCACCTTTGACCTATATCTCTAGAAACCCATATGCAACAAAAATGTATTGATCTTCTTTTTGAAAATTTCCATTCAATTCCCGGAATCCATTTGGGGAGAAAGTTCCAGGTTTCCACTAGTTTGTGTGAAAAGTGTTTCATGATTTCACTTCTAAATTGTTCATTTCTAAATTGCTTGTTTCAAATTTAGGATGATGTCATCTTACTCCGGATTGCCCCATCTCTGTATGATTCCAGTCGGGCCCTTTTGCATTTGGAACACCTCAGTTGCTTCCCACCAGCTAATCTTCTATACTCAACAGAACATGGCACCTCCCCCCAAAAACTGCCCCCCATCCCACACCACTTATGAACATTGTCCTTCCACCCTCTGTGTTGCCCCAATGCCGTGCTGTCTGCAACCCCTCCCACCATTTCAGCCACCACCACCATCACCCCCCCCCCCCCTCCCCCACCCCCATCTCCCTGGATCATCAGTCCCGAGGCAGGGTCAAAGCCCCGGTGCCCCACTGTGGAGCTGGCCTCTCAGCCTATTCAACCCCACTCCCCCACCTTGCATCCCACATGACCCCACACCCTCCTCTGATCCTGTGCACCCAAAACTCCACACCCCCCAACCACATAAACCCCCCGACCCCAGGGTTCCCCGACCTTGCACCCCCCTCCGACCCTGCACTCCCTCACGCCGCCAACCCCGAGCCGCCAAGCCCTGTGCCCCCATCTAACAACTGACCCTGCCGACCCTGCACACTCATGACCTCACACCCCCCCCCCCCCCGACCACGCATATCCCGACGCCGTGCCTACCCCTGGTGCCCCCTCTCCCCAGGGTCTCCCTGATGGATAGTGGCGCACTGTGCACTCCAACTCCAAACTTCCCCTCGGAGGTGAGGTTGCCAGGTTCACATTTTTTTAAAAATGGGTGAGGGGGGCAATCCGAATGTGGGGGATTATACGGAGCCAGAATATTATAACGAGGTTCCTGACATTCCTGTGTGGATTCTGCATTATGTTAATGGAAGGGGGCATGGATGATCACCTCATGTGATCTTGCTGGTGTCCACCTCATTTTTTGACTCCCACTAGATTTTGCGCCCCCTTTACCATTTACACCCACAGAACAGGGGATAGATAAATCCTAGGCTAAGTTTTTGTCAGCCACAAACTTGATTTATCCAACATTCCCTTGCTGGTCTCTCAGGCTCTTCAGGCTGTAATCGCAAATCCATTCAAATTTTCCTGCACTTACCCTGTTTCATTGCATTGTTCAACCACATTCTGCTGATCTACACTGGCTTTCTGTCTCTGCTCCATTGAATTTTCTCTCCTAATCTTTAGTTCGGTCATAAACTCACTTCATCAAGGGTCTTTGGCTCTCTAATTCTAGTCTCCTGTGCATTTCCCAACTGTCCATTGAGGTATGGAGATTATTTTATCTCATTTTACATTTATGTTCACTATTCTAAATGCAGCTAGAATTTCTAAAGTATGTTGTAACTTGTGTAGCATACACAGCAAATGAAATCAGAAGATCAATAGTAGGAGGCAGGACTTCTTCAGTGGTCCTACGTTTCCACTTCCCATATTTATAGAAAGTGTGCTTTGACTCAGATTTCAGCTCCTGTCACCTGGCATATATTGGGCTAGGGAAGATAAAAGGAGGGCACTGACTTACGCCATCTCAACTAGCCGCCAGCCCACTGAGTCATGATGTTAACCTTATTTAAACAGGTGAGTAGGACACTTACTGGAAAACAATGGGATCCATCTTTAAATGCATAGAGCACGTCCAATTACATAATCGGGACTCCATTTTCAATTTTCATAGAAGGCCTGAGCGTTAGCAGAGCGCCAGAAAAAGCTCAGGGAAGTGGGGTGTTCATTTTTGATTTTAAGCTTCCTTGTAAGTCAGGATGAGCAGCAGTGTTCCTTTGGGCATCACAAGGTAGCCTTGGGTCTTCCTGGTCGTATGCTCCTCCACTCTGTGATCATATTCTGAGAGCTCCCCTCCACCACACTACACTACATAACTGACTGCCAAGACCATTCCAGGGGTCTCCAGCTGTAGCCTTCTGTGTCTGAATTCCAGCTTTCACCCACTGACAAGGCAATTGATAGTTCCAGATTTGGGCGGAGTAACCATGACGTTTAATGGAAATGAAATGCAGCTGTTAGGATCAGCCGAAAACCTATGGCCGCGATTCTCCGCTCCCCACGGAGCGTGGGAGAATCGCGGGAGGGCCCCCCGACAAATTTCACGCCCCCCTCGCGCCCCCCGTGATTCCCCCCCCCCTCCCCCCCCCCCCCCCCCCCCCACCGCTCGGAAGAATCGCCGCTCGCCGTTTTTCACGGCGACCGGCAATTCTCCGACCCGGATGGGCCGAGCGGCCTGCCGTTCGCAACCGTTTCACGATGGCGGCAACCACACTTGGTCGCTGCCGTCGTGAAACAGGTGTGGAGATGCCCGTTTGGGGCTTGTAGGGGGCCTGGTGGGGAATGAGCACCACGACTGTGCTCGGGAGGGGACAGGCCCGCGATCAGTGCCCACCGATTGTCGGGTCGGCGTCTCAATCGGACGCACTATTTCCCCTCCGCTGCCCCGCAAGATCAAGACGGGGTGGCTGAGGGGAAAGACGGCCACCGCGCACGCGTGGGTTCGAGCTGTCAGCATTGTGATGTCAGCCGCGCATGCGCAGGTTGGAGCCGGTCAACCTGCGCATGCGCATGCGCGGCTGACGTCACATAGGCGCCGCCGTCGCGTCATTCTCGGCACGACGCCCCCGCGGCCAAGAATAACGGAGCGCCTAGCCCCCCGGGTGGGTGTGAATTTGGTGCGAGGAGCGGGCTCCGAGGCTGTCGTGAGACTCGGCCGAGTTCACGACAGCCTTCACGATTTTCCGCGGGAGCGGAGAATCGCGCCCTATGTTCCCAGACTCACCTTGAGAAGTTTAATGTGACCACACCACCGTGGGGCAGAGACAGAGCATGGGGAGACAACATGAAGGAGCAGAGTGCCCTTCACTCTCCTGACGCCATGGAATTGTCTCAGCAAAGGGGAACGCCGAGGATGGCCTTACCCCCCAAACGTCAGTTTAGGCCCATTAATGCTTCATTAAAGGCCGGCTAAGAACCTCTTCAGGTTGTTGCTGGCATTCTCTGACAGATGGAGATACTTACCTTTAAAAGCTGGCAGCCTTCCTGCAGGCTTGGGATGGCGCACCCTTCTGATCAGCATCCTGTGCCCCATGAGGTCTCTCCACCCCTCAACCCCCACAGTGACATGGGCAACTGCTGCAGAAAAATCCCCCTCCTCCCTCACCACGAATCACCCCACCTCACTGATGCCTGACTGACTGGTTCCAGTGATCCTGTCTCCATTTACCTTAGTTCTAGGGCTGAACCTGCGATTATCACAGAATTTACGGTGCACCGACCCACTTAAGCCCTCAATTCCACCCTATCTCAATAACCCCTCCTAACCTTTGTGGTCACTGAGGGCAATTTATCATGGCCAATCCACTTAACATGCACATCTTTGGACTGTGGGAGGAAACCGGAGTACCCGGAGGAAACCCACGCACACACGGCGTGGGATGCAGCGTAGGCAGCCGCCAATCCTTTCGGTGGTGGAGCTGGGAGTGAAGACATGTTGGCCCACGAATTGGCCGACTGCTCTGGAAGGTACAATCATGTCCCTTCAAGAGACGGCAGCTCATTATGTGCCTGATTGCCATAGAAACCTGTTAGGGTTCGCCAAAGCAACTGAGGCAGGTATGCCTGTGGGCTTTCAAGTCACCGTCAGGACCACAGTTGGACTGTTGCTGGCTACATTTAATTCAGTGCCTCATGTGCCACCTCCATGTCAGGGTCACCCTTTGTATTCGCCCATCTTTATAATGGGTCCAACATGCACAAAAATAAAATAATAATAATTATCTTCAATCGACTTAGCAGTACTTATGTGTTAATTTTAGTGTTTAAATTACTACCATGTATGGTTTGGGTATAAAATGAGTTGTTTACATGATTAATGAAGCTTCTCTGGACTAATTGTTCATTTTTGCAATTAAATCTGCATAAGTAGCTGCCTTGCCATTTTGACATACACAAAAAGCTATTTTTAGAATAAGCCTTCATTGAGTTGTCCAGAGCGCAAGACCTGTGTGAAAAGAACATGCACGTGATGGCACAGTCAGAAAAAATTAGTATTTGAGTAAGAAGATCTCCTTTACCTGATCAAAATGGGTGCCTGACTTAATTACCTGTAAATGTTGGAACATACATACATGCAAATTTGAAAATATTAGAAGAGACCAGATGCATTACAGAAAATATCGGATGGAATCTTGCGAAACTCCTGAGAGCGGCTGGGACCACATAATTGTGTAGGAGGCAAAATATGTATGGGCTGCACAGTAGCACAGTGGTTAGCACTATTGCTCACAGTGCCAGGAACCCCGGTTCGGGTCGCTGTCTGTGCGGAGTCTCCACATTCTCCCTGTGTCTGCGTGGTGCTCCGGTTTCCTCTCACAAGTCCCAAAAAGGATAGGTGAATTGGACATTCTGAATTCTCTGTCAGTGTACCCGAACAGGCGCCGGAATGTGGCGACTCGAGGATTTGCAGAGTAACTTAATTGCACTGTCAATGTAAGCCTATTTGTGACACTAATAAAGATTTATTTATTATTATTAAATACCAGCTTCCCAGCAGTGGGATGAAAGTTGGGAATTACGTTGATGGCGGATTAAAGATAGATCATGACTCGAGACGGTAAGTGCAAGGAACCTATTTTTAATGCATTGGGGATGTTATGCATATGCATTAAAACACATGCTAGTCAGATTAAATTGTACCTTTGAGGCTAATTTGGCACCACACTAGAAACACGATTGACTACTGGTTAAGTAGTAGGTCTAAATAAGGAATCTGGATCAGTGCATGCTTGGTGGGCCGAAGGGCCTGTTCCTGTGCTGTAATGTTCTTTGTTCTTTGTTCTTTGGATTTGAACTTACACATGGATTGGGGGAGGCAGCAAGCACTTGTCAGAAGGTAGTGAATTTCTGGAATGTGTCTGGGATAGTTTCCTGTAGCAATATGTTCTAGATGCAACAAGAGGACAGGCAATATTAGATTTAGTTATGAGTTATCAGCCCAATTTAATCAGTAGACTAAATGTGCGTAAACATTTATCAAATAGTGATCACAACATGATTGAATTCAGTGTAGCGTTTGAAAGTGAAAAGCACGTTTCAAATACTAAAATTTTCGACTTGGATAAGGCTGACTTTAACGGGATGAGGCAGAGACTGTTCATGGTTGTGGTGAATGTAATTCACACTGTAATATATATGATATCATATATATTAAAGCGCAGTTGCGTTGCCCGACCACTAGGGGGAGTAGCACTGGGAATGCATAGGAGTTTGTACAGGGCTCCACCCTTGGCTCCGCCCCCGGCTCCTCCCCCTGGACTGCTGTATAAAGATCGATGCCCAGAGCCAGCCGACCAGTTAATCCAGGGTTCATCGTGTTACAGGCTGGCTCTGTTGTAAGTAAATTAAAACCACTGTTCATATCTTAAAGCACGTGTCTCGTGAATTGATGGTCTCATCAATGGTAAACTGAGGAGATCTATCAATGGGTCAAACAACTGAAGATCAGTGGAGAATATTTAAGTAAACATTTAACAAGATACAGAGCAAGTATATACCCCTGAGAGGAAAAGGCTCTGCTTCACAAAATAATCAGCCATGGACAATTAAAGATGTTCGGAACAGCATAAATCTAAAAGAAAGGGCAAGGCATAGCTCAGATCCAGACAAATGTTATATATACAGGGACCAGCAAAGGTCGCAAAGCAGCTTATAAGAGCTACTAAAATGGATTATGAAAGGAAACTTGGAAAGGACATCAAAATTAAGAAGAAGACATTTTAGAGTTCATAGAATCTACAGTGCAGAAGGCAGATATTCGGCCCATCGAGTCTGCACTGGCCCTTGGAAAGAGCACCCTACTTAAGATCACGCCTACACCCTGTCCCTGTAACATAGTAACCCCATCTAACCTTTTTGGACACTAAGGGAAATTTATCATGACCAATCCACCGAACCTGCACATCGTTGGACTGTGGTAGAATATAGAATATAGAATATAGAACAGTATAGCACAGAACAGGCCCTTCGGCCCTCGATGTTGTGCCGAGCAATGATCACCCTACTCAAACCCACGTATCGACCCTATACCTGTAACCCAACAACCCCCCCCTTAACCTTACTTTTTAGGACACTACGGGCAATTTAGCATGGCCAATCCACCTAACCCGCACATCTTTGGACTGTGGGAGGAAACCGGAGCACCCGGAGAAAACCCACGCACACACGGGGAGGACATGCAGACTCCGCAGACAGTGACCCAGCCGGGAATCGAACCTGGGACCCTGGAGCTGTGAAGCATTTATGCTAACCACCATGCTACCGTGCTGCCTAGTTATATAAAGGGAAAGCAGGTAGTGAAGAGCAATGTCGGCCCACTAAAAACTTATGGATACGCTCACACTATCTTACATTAAATGGAGATATTGTCAGTGATACGTTGAACAATTACTTTGCCCCAGTATTTAAAGTAGAAAATGAGTATAACTTGCCGCCTGTTCAGAGAAAAGTAATAGTCGATTGGGGGGCTTAATACAACTAATGGAAGTACAGCATCACTAACAAGGAAATTAATGGAACTAAAGAGTGACAAAACCCCACACGTGATTGTTTCCATCCGAGTGTGTTAAAGGAAGTAGGGGAGCACATTGTAAGTGCCCTAACTATAATCTTCCAGCATCCCCGAGATTTAGGAGTAGTGCCTTTGGATTGTCATTCCACTTTTTAAGAAGGGTGAAAGGGGGAAACCAAGGAATTACAAACCAGTTAGACTAACATCTGTGGTGGGGAAAATAATGGCGTCTATATTCAGGAATGGGGTAACTGAACACCTTGAAATGTTTTGGTCAATCAGTAAGAACCAGCATGTTTTTGTGAAGGCAATGTCATGCATGACTAATCTTATTGAATTTTTTGAAGAGATGACTAAGGTAGTGGACAGGGGAATGTCCATGGATGTAATATATATGGATTTCCAGATGGCATTTGATAAAGTTCCACACAAGAGACTGTTAACTAAACTGGAAGCCCACAAAGTTTTTTTTAAATAAATTTAGAGTACCCAATTCATTTTTCCAATTAAGGGGCAATTTAGTGTGGCCAATCCGCCTAGCCTGCACATCTTTGGGTTGTGGGGGTGAAACCCACGCAAACACGGGGAGAATGTGCAAACTCCACACGGACAGTGACCCAGAGCCGGGATTGAACCTGAGACCTCGGCGCCGTGAGGCAGCAGGGCTAACCCACTGCGCCACCGTGCTGCCCGAAGCCCACGAAGTTGAGGGCAAATTATTGACATGGTTAGGAAACTGGTTGAGTGGCAGGTGACAGAGAGTGGGGATAATGGGTTATTATTCTCATTGGCAGGAGGTAACTAGTGGTGTATCACCGGGATCTGTGTTAGGACCTCAATTATTCACACTATTCATTAATGACTTGAATGATAGCATAAAAAATCATATATCCAAATTTGCGGATGATACAAAGTAAGGTGGCATTGTAGACAGCTTAAATGATAAAATTGCAAGAAGATACTGACAGACTAGATGAATGAGCAATATTATGGCAGATGGAATTTAATGTAAGGTAGTGTGAGATTATCCACTTTGGACCAAAAAAGGATAGAGCAGAATACTTTCTAAATGGAAAGAGGTTAGGTACAGGGGATGTGCAATGAAACTTGGGGGTTCAGGGGCATAGGTCCTTAAATTGCAGAAAATAATCAAAAAGGATAATGGAATGCTGGCCTTTATGTCTAGAGGATTGGAATATAAAGACACTGGGGTTATGTTGCAGCTATACAAAACCCTGATGAGATCCCACTTGGAGTCACTGTGAGCAGTTCTGGGCACCACACCACAGGAAGGATAGTTTGGCTTTGGAGGGATACAACGCAGGTTTACAAAAATGATACCTGGATTACAGGGGTTGAGTTACAAAGCGAGATTACTCAAATTAGACCTGCTTTCGCTAGAATTTAGAAGGTTAAGGGGTGATCTGATCAAAGTTTTCAAGATATTAACAGGGAAAGACAAGTTCAATAAACTATTTCCACTGGTTAAAGATACTAAAACTAGGGGACGCAGTCTAAAAATTAGGGTTAGACTGTTCAGAAGAGATGTTAGAAAGAACCTCTTCACTCAAAGGGTGGTAGAGGTTTGGAATTCTCTCCCACAAACAGCAGTTGAAGCTAAATCAGTTGTTAATTTTAAATCTGAGCGAGATAGATTTTCGTTAAGCAAAAATATTTGGGGATATGGGCCAAAGGCAGACATACGGGGCGTGATTCTCTGCTCCCACGCCGGGTGGGAGAATCGCGGGAGGGCCGCTCTGGCACCCCCCGCTATTCTCCCACCACCCCCAAAATGGCGATGTCGCGTTTTGCGACATGCCGCTCGGAGAATTGCGGGCCGCCGTTTTTCGCGGCGACCTGCGATTCTCCGACCCGGATGGGCCGAGCGGCTGGCCGTTCCCGACCGGTTCACGCCGGCGGCAACCACACCTGGTCGTTGCCGGCGTGAACATGGCACCAGCAGCTGTTTTGTGGCTTGTGGGGGGTGGAGAAGGGAGTGAGCACCACGACCGTGCTCGGGAGGGAACTGGCCCGCGATCGGTGCCCACCGATCATCGGGCCGGCGTCTCAACGGGACGCACTCTTTCCCCTCCGCCGCCCCGCAAGATCAAGCCACCACGTCTTGCGGGGCAGCAGAGGGGAAAACGGCAACCACGCATGCGCGGGTTTCAGCCGTCAGCCATCGTGACGTCAGCCACGCATGCGCGGGTTGGAGCTGGCTAACCCGCGCATGCGCAGCTGACGTCATTAGGCGCGTCGGCCACGTCATTCTCGGCGCGCCGGGGTTCACAGCACGGCCCTCCTAGCCCCCCGGCAAGGGGAGGATGGGGGCCAGGAGCGACCTCCGACGCCGTTGTGAACCTCTCCGGGTTTCACGACGCGCCGGGCCTGGCGGAGAATTCCGCCCATGGAGTTAGGTCACAGATAAGCCATGTTCTCATTGGATGGTGAGACAGACTCAAGGGGCTGAATGTTCCTATGTTGCTACGTCAGCAGAAAATGTTTGCGTGAGTTTCAATTCTCCATCTTAGATTGTATGAGCAATAATTCCTAATAAAACCTCTCATCGTGTTCGTAAGAATCCAAGAGTGTGGGCACCTCCACACATTTTCTCTTAGCGGCCAACTCCAGAGACATAAAAAGTGTCAAATAGGCTGTGCTGCCCAGATCTTTGCAAGTCTTCTGTCCACAGTTCATGCCAGGAAGACAGAATTGGGGCGGCACGGTGGCGCAGTGGTTAGCACTGCTGTCTCACAGTGCCGAGGACCCGGGTTCGATCCCGGCCCTGGGTCACTTTCCCTGTGTCTGCGTGGGTCTCAATCCACAACCCAAAGATGTGTAGGGCAGGTGGACTGGCCATGCAAAATTGCCCCTTAATTGGGAAAAAAAGAATTGGGCATTTTAAATTTTAAAAGAAGGAACGCAGAATGGGTCTTGTGCATCAATGGGTCTTGTGCTTTTTGATGCTGTTGCAGAGGAGGAGGAGAAGAATGGGCAGAGGATGAGCCAGAGCAAGGAACAGGATATGTCAAAAGGATAGTTGCCATTTATGTGCCCAAGCCTGAATGTTGTTCAGGTCATACTGGGCACAGGCTGATTGAGTATCAAAGGATTGAGAATGGCGCTGAACATTGGGCAATCATCAAGGAACATCTTTACTTCTGACCTTATGATGGAAGGAAAATCATTGATGAAGCAGCTGAAGATGGTTGGGCCTATGGAGCTACCTTGATGTCCTGGAACTGAGATAATTGAACTCCAGCAACCGTAGCCATCTTCCTTTGTACCACATATGACTCCAACCAGCAGAGGATTTTGTCCCTTATTTCCATTAACTCCAGTTTTGCCGGAGCTCCTTCATGCCATATTCAGTCAAATGCTGCCTTGATGTTTAGGGAAGTCACTTTCACCTCACCTCTGGAGTTCATTTCTTTTGTCCGTGCCTGGACTAAGACTGCATTGCGGTTAGGAGCTGAGTGGCCTTGTGGGAGCCAAACTGAACGTCAGTGAGCAGGTTATTGCTAAGTAAATGATGTTTGAATGCACTGCTGATGATATTTTCTTTAACTTTGCTGATGATTGGATTTGTCCTGCTTTTTGTCAAAATGACATACCTGACAGTTTTCCATGTTGTTGGGTAGTTGCCGGTGTTGTAGCTGTGCTGGAACAGTTGGCTAGGGCAGAGCTAGTTATGAGCATAAGCCTTCAGTACTATTGCTGGAATGTTGTTAGAGCCTATAGCCTTTTCGGTATCCAGTGTCTTAAGCTATTTCATGATATCAGTGGAGTGAATCGAATTGGTTGAAAACTGATATTCGTGATGCTGGAATCCTCCCAAGGAGGTCGAGATGGATTACCCACTTGGCACCTCTGGCTGAAGATTGTTGCAAATGCTTCAGCCTTGTCTTTTGCATTATTGTGCTGACCTCCTCCATTATTGAGCATGGAGATATTTATGGAGCCTCCTGGTAATTATAGACCTGTGAGCCTTACTTCAGCAGTGGGTAAAATGTTGGAAAAGGTTATAAGAGATAGGGTTTATAATCATCTTGAAAAGAACAAGTTGATTAGTGATAGTCAACACGGTTTTGTGAAGGGTAGGTCATGCCTCACAAACCTTATTGAATTTTTTGAGAAGGTGACCAAACAGGTGGATGAGGGTAAAGCCGTTGATGTGGTGTATATGGATTTCAGTAAGGCGTTTGATAAGGTTCCACACAGTAGGCTATTGCAGAAAATAAGGAAGTATGGGATTGAAGGTGATTTAGCGGTTTGGATCAGTAATTGGCTAGCTGAAAGAAGACAGAGGGTGGTGGTTGATGGCAAATGTTCATCCTGGAGTTCAGTTACTAGTGGTGTACCGCAAGGATCTGTTTTGGGGCCACTGCTGTTTGTCATTTTTATAAATGACCTGGAAGAGGGTGTAGAAGGATGGGTTAGTAAATTTGCAGATGACACGAAGGTCGGTGGAGTTGTGGATAGTGCTGAAGGATGTTATAGGATACAGAGGGACATAGATAAGCTGCAGAGCTGGGCTGAGAGGTGGCAGATGGAGTTTAATGCGGAAAAGTGTGAGGTGGTTCACTTTGGAAGGAGTAACAGGAATGCAGAGTACTGGGCTAATGGCAAGATTCTTGGTAGTGTAGATGAACAGAGAGATCTCGGCATCCAGGTACATAAATCCCTGAAAGTTGCCACCCAGGTTAATAGGGCTGTTAAGAAGGCATATGGTGTGCTAGCCTTTATTAGTAGGGGGATTGAGTTTCGGAGCCACAAGGTCATGCTGCAGCTGTACATAACTCTGGTGCGGCCGCTCCTGGAGTACTGCGTGCAGTTCTGGTCACCACATTATAGGAAGGATGTGGAAGCTTTGGAAAGGATTCAGAGGAGATTTACTAGGATGTTGCCTGGTATGGAGGGAAGGTCTTACGAGGAAAGGCTCAGGGAATTGAGGTTGTTTTCGTGAGAGAGGAGAAGGCTGAGAGGTGACTTAATAGAGACATATAAGATAGTCAGAGGGTTAGATAGGGTGGACAGTGAGAGTCTCTTTCCTCGGATGGTGATGACCAACACGAGGGGACATAGCTTTAAATTGAGGGGTGATAGATATAGGACAGATATCAGAGGCAGTTTCTTTACTCAGAGAGTAGTAGGGGTGTGGAACGCCCTGCCTGCAACAGTAGTAGACTCGCCAACTTTAAGGGCACTTAAGTGGTCACTGGATCGACAAATGGATGAAAATGGAATAGTGTAGGTCAGATAGGCTTCAGATGGTTTCACAGGTCGGCGCAACATCGAGGGCCGAAGGGCCCGTACTGCGCTGTAATGTTCTATGTTCTATGTTCTATGTTAGTTGTTTCATTCTCCATAACTATTCACGGCTGGTTGTGGTAGGACTGCAGAGCTTAAATCTGATTAGTTGGTTGTGGAATCGCTCAGCTCAGACTATTACTTTTTACTTATGCTGTGTGACATGCAGGTAGTCCTGTCTTGTAGCTTCACCAGGTTGACACAGGACAGCACGATGGCACAGTGGTTAGCACTGTGGCTTCACAATGCCAGGGACCGGGCTTGATTCCCGGCTTGGATCACTGTCTGTGTGGAGTCTGCATATTCTCCCCGTGTCCGCGTGGGTTTCCTCCAGGTTTTCCAGTTTCCACCCACAAGTCCCGAAAAATGGGCTTGTTAGGTGGATTGGATATTATGAATTCTCCCTCAGTGTACCCGAACAGGCACTGTGGGCGGCACGGTAGCACAATGGTTAGCACTGTTGCCTCACAGTACCAGAGTTTCAGGTTCGATTCCGGGCTTGGGTCACTGTGCGGAATCTGCACGTTCTCCCTGTGTCTGCAAGGATTTTCATCTGGGTGCTCTGGTTTCCTCCCACAAGTCCCGAAAGATGTGGGGCGGAAATCTCCGCTCCCGGGAAAAATCGGAGGCTGCTCCTCGCCCCCTATTCTCCCCTCCCGGCGGGGCTAGGAACGGCGCTCTGTAACTCTCGGCCGCCGGGCGTCGCGTCGAGAGTGACGCGACGGCGGCGCCTATGTGACATCAGCCGTGCTTGCGCAGGTTGGTCGTCTCCAGCCCACGCATGCGCGGCTGACGTCACGACAGCTGACAGCTCGAACCTGTTCATGCGCGGTGCCCGTCTTTCCCCTCAGCAGCCCCGCAAGACGTGGCGGCTTGACCGAGAGGGGAAATAGTGCGTCCGATTGAGACACCGGCCCGACGAGCGGTGGACACCGATCGTGGGCCTGTCCCCTCCCGAGCACAGTCGTGGTGCTCATTCCCCACCAGGCCCCCTACAAGCCCCAAAACGGGCATCTCACGGCGATTTCACGACGACAGCGACCAGGTGTGGTTGCCGCCGTCGTGAAACAGTCGCAAACGGCAGGCCGCTCGGCCCATCCGGGTCGTAGAATCACCGGTCACCGTGAAAAACGGTGAGCGCCGATTCTTCCGAGCGGGGGGTGGGAGAATCGCGGGGGGCGCCAGGGTTTCGTGAAATTAGTCAGGGGGCCCTCCCGCGATTCTTCCACCCGGCGTGGGGAGCGGAGAATCGCGCCATGCTTTTTAGGTGCATTGGACATTCTGAATTCTCCCTCTGTGTACCCGAACAGGCGTCAGAAAGTGGCAATTAGGGGCTTTTCACAGTAACTTCATTGCATTGTTATTGTAAGCCTACTTGTGACAATAAAGGTTATTATTATTATTTTTATTAGTGTGCCCACTAGGGGATATTCACAGTAATTTAATTGCAGTGTTAATGTATGCCTACTTGTAAAACAAATGAAGATTATTATTATTTCTAGGTGTGTCTTGTTCTGCTCCAGGCATGCCCTTCCACACTTTTCATTGAACGAGGGTTGATCTCTTATCTTGATGGTGATGAGAATGAGGGATATGCCCAGCCATGAGGTTACAGATTGTGGTTGTATACAATTCTCCTACTGCTGATGGCCCACAGTGCCTCATGTCTATTTTTGAGTTCCTAGATGTTTTTGAAATCCCCCCAACCACAGCATATTCCGTGCTCTTGATGTTTCCTTGCCAAGCTTGACCTGATACCATGAGATGTCATGGAATCCAGAGGCAATGTTGAGGACTCAGTGGGCAACTCCCTCCCGGCAGTATACCACTGTGCCACAACTCTGGACAGGACTGACACAGCGATGGTGATGTCCAGTGTCAGGATACAGAGGTGGTTTTAAGTCATCTATATTTGTATTTCAGGGGTTATTAGAAATAAAGTATATCTTTTATAAGTTTAATTTTGAGTTCTGTTTAAGAAAGGTTGAAAACTTTAGTTAGCTTAATGTTAAAAAAATGTGTCTGCATGTCTTCAGGCCCTCCAGGAGAGGTCCACCAAGGGCATCAAAAGCCACAGGGCACGGAAAGCAGCAGGCTCCCTCCACTTCAGATGGGCATCCTGGGGACACACCTGGATGTAGCAGTAGACCATGAAAGTTAAAGAGAGAGGATCATTGATTGGGCACGGGGGGGGGGGGGGGGGGGGGGGGGGTGCAGTTGGGCACTATCTGCTGCTGGGGGGAATGGAAGTGTCAAATGCTCAAAATTTAAATAATGTTACAACTGATACTTGTGAAACGTCTGTCACGTTAACCTTCACAGCGGGCCTGCCTTCACCCCCATCCCGTGTTGCCCTCTGCTCACATCCACATTTCCCCCCGCCTCCCCCGAGGGCTCCAGAGATCAAATTCCCCCAATGGGCATCCATTGTGGCTGTGAGCGCACTGTCAGCAGAAAGACAGGAGTCAGACTTTGGCATAAACTGACCAGCTGACAGTGACGACACAGGCCCATCAACCAGGGATAATGTTACACAGATCTATGAAGGGTGGAACAGAGTCATTGGGGGAGAGGGATAGCCGGGAAAGAAGGATGTGGGATGGGGTTGAGCTAAAGGAGAAAGCATCGTCGTATGAGAATCGGGGAGGATGAGGGCCTCCCTAGTCCTCCGGGTATGCCAGACCCATGCTGCCACCTGTTGTCCATCCTCCCACTACTCATGATAGGTCCCCCGAGGGAAAGTGCACCACCTCCTCTGATGAGGCCGCATGTCTCTCCTCCTCCTCCAGCATGTCGCCCCACTGCTGTGCCAGGTTATGGAGGGCACAGCGGACCACCACAAAGTGGGAGACCTTTGGGGGGTGTACTGCAGTGCACCACCAGAGACGTCCAGGCATCGGAACTGCATTTTGAGCAGTCCGGTTCAGCGTTCAGTGACAGCACTGTTGGCAGCATGGGCCTCATTATATCTGGTCTCCGCACTGGCGTTATTAGCCAGAACCTCAGCGGGAAACTCTTATCCCACCAAGAGCCACCTCGTCATCCTGGGTGGTCCTTGAAGGTGCCGGGGATCTCCGAGTGTACCAGGATGTAGCTGTATGCACACTCCCTGGGAAGCATGCACACACATGCATGATCTGGAGGTGGTGGCCGCACACAAATTGAACATTCAGAGAGTGGAACTCCTTCCTGTTAATGCAGGGCACTCTCTTATGCCCTGGTAAGCGCAAGGTGATTTACTTGCTGGACCTGGGGCATCCCGGCAATGGTGAAGAGTCCTGCAGCTCGGGTATTTTGATGGGCCTGGTCCATCCAGGATCCGCAGCTGTAGACCCTCCCTCACGGCCCAAACTCACCAGAACCAAATCCTGCCATTGAAGGTACAGTTGAACATCCTTGACTTCCATCATGTTTAACCTGCAGTGATGTGCCAGTTGCATGCAGCACTCACCACTCCAGCAATAAAAGCGTCAGCAATCTGCGCAAACATTTCTTTAACGGCATCATCAGGTGGCCCATTCGGATCACTGTCAGCACCAGCTCCCGCAGGATCTTCTTACTTAAAACCGGACTGCCTTCTGGATGCATACATCCCCCTGAGTCCGGTGTTGCAGGACCCAGGTATCTTAGAAACAAATTGTCCTTCTTTCCTGCTACAGAAAAAGAAGAAAACAGCAACAGCAGCCTCCAGGCATTTGCAGTTGGGATCATAACATTAGGAACATTGTCTGCAAAGTAGTCAGTGAGTATGTCGAAGAAAGTTTGTTGCTTGACTAGCCTGTGGGACAGCTCTCCCAATTTCGGCATGCCCCCAGATGTTAGCAAAGAGGACATTCACGGTCATAGGGGGGTGTAATAGCATTGTCACTGGACTACTAATCTAGAGACACAGGATATTAGTCTGTGGACCCAGGTTTGAATCCCACCAAGACAAATGGTGGAATTCGAATGCAATAAAAATCGGGAATTAAAAGTATAATGATGACCGTGAAACCATTCTGGTTAACTAAACTTTAGCGAAGGAAAACTGCCATCCTTACCTGGTCTGGTCTACATGTGACTCCAGACCCAACAGTAATGGGGTTGATGCTTAACTGCCCTCTTTAAATGGCAAATGGCTTAGCAATTGTTCAAGGGCAATTAGGGAAGAGCAACAAATGTTTGCCTTGCCAGCGATACCCACATCCTATAAAATAATTTTTAAAAACAGCGATGCGATTTCCATACGCGCAGAGCATTAGCCTGGACCTCCCCAGAGTGATGGAGTGCAGGTACAAATGCATATCTGGCAACCACTGGAAGTCATGCAGCACCTGCTGAAGCCAAAATAACTCATGCCTTGGATAGACTTATCTACCATTTGTTCAAGGCTGTGCAAAGATCTGCCACCTCTGCTTGATGTTCCCGTGCTTGTCTCTGTATTTCCAACAGCTTTCTTGGAGCTGTTCCAACAGGTCTGTCATCAGCATGAGCCTGGTCTACAGCTCTGTCTGTCAAAGGCCTTGGACTGAATTCTCTGATTTTGAGGCTATGTCTGGAGCATGAGTCTTGTCTTACAACCAAAAAGTCGGTGCCGCCCCCACACCAATGCTCCGCCCGGTGGGGGACTAGCAGCCGCGCCACATAGGCTTTACTTGCAAATACGGATGGACAATTGCCGTGTCCGTGGCCGCGCATGCGCCCGGTGGCGAACTGCAGTAGCCGCGCCGTACAACATGGCACCGGCAGCGCGCTGACCCGGCCTGCCGGATAGTGCCCCCCTATAAGCCCCTCACCACCCCGGACCACCCCCCTCCCACCACCAGTCGCCCAGCCCCCGCCGAAACCCGCCAGCCAGCAGGACGGCTCCCACCCCCTCCCCGACTGCGGCAACGCTGGACACAGTCCGCAGCGGTCAGGTGAGGTCCCCGAAAACTGTGAGCACACGCACCCCACGCCGTCAGGAGGTCAGCCCACCAGAGGCGGAGCATCAGGGGAGGGCCTCAGATGACGTTCTGCATTGGATTGGATTTCGATTTTATTTATTGTCATGTATACCGAGGTACAGTGAAAAGTATTTCTTGCAAGCAGCTCGGCAGATCTAAGTACTTGAAAATAAAAGAAAAGAAAAGAAAATACATAATACAGCAACACAAGGTACACAATGTAACTGCATAAGCACCGGCATCAGATGAAGCATACAGGGTGTAGTATTAACAGGTCAGCCCATAAGAGGGTAATTTAGGAGTCTGGTAACAATGGGGAAGAAGCTGTTTTCGAGTCTGTTTGTGCGTGTTCTCAGACTTCTGTATCTCCTGCCCGATGGAAGAAGTTGGAAGAGTGAGTAAGCCGGGTGGATTATGTTGCCCGCTTTCTCCAGGCAGTGGAAGGTGTAGATGGAGTCAATGGATGGGAGGCAGATGGGAGATGGACTGGGTGATGTTCACGACTCTCTGAAGTTTCTTGCGGTCTTGGGCCAAGCAGTTGCCATACCAGGCTGTGATGCAGCCAGATAGGATGCTTTCTATGGTGCATCTGTAAAAGTTGGTAAGAGTTAATGTGGACATGCCGAATTTTCTCGGTTTCCTGAGTAAGTATAGGTACTGTTGTGCTTTCTTGGTGGTAGCATCATCGTGGGTGGACCAGGACAGATTTTTGGAGATGTGTATCCTGAGGAAGTTGAAGCTGCTAACCATCTCCACCTCAGCCCCGTTGATGCAGACAGGGATGTGTACAGCACTTTGCATCCTGAAGTCAATAACCAGCTCTTTAGTTTTGTTGGCATTGTGGGATAGATTGTTGTCACTGCACCACTCCACTAGGTTCTCTATCTCCCTCCTGTATTCTGACTCCTCGTTATTCGAGATCCGGCCCACTATGGTCATCTCGTCAGCAAATTTGTCGATGGATTTGGAACCAAATTTTGCCACGCAGTCGTGTGTGTACAGGGAGTATAGTAGGGGGCTAAGTACACAGCCTTATGGGTCCTCGGTATTGAGGACTATTTTGGAGGAGGTGTTGTTGTTTATTCTTACTGATTGTGATCTGTGGGTCTAAAGGCCGACAATCCAGTTGCAGAGTGAGGAGCCAAGCCCTAGGTTTTGGAGTTTTGATATGAGCTTGGCTGGGTATTATGGCGTTGAAGGCGGATCTGCAGTCAATAAATAGGAGTCTGATGTAGGAGTCCTTGTTGTCGAGATGCTCTCGGGATGAGTGTAGGGCCAGGGCGTCTGCTGTGGACTGGTTGCGGCGGTATGCGAATTGCAATGGTTCAAGGCGTTTTGGGAGTATGGAGGTGATGCGCTTCATGACCAACCTCTCGAATCACTTCATTACAACTGAAGTCAGGGCCATGTTGCCTGGTTCTTCTTTAGCGCCTTTATTATCGTGGTCTTCTTAAAGCAGGTGGGGACCTCGGAGCGGAGTAGGGGCAGGTTAAAGATGTCCGCGAACACATCTGCCAGGATCTGAGTGCACGACCAGGGATCACGTCCCGACCCGTCGCCTTCCAAGGGTTCACTTTCAGGAAGACTGATCTGACTTCAGAAGCTGTAATGATGGGTATGGGTGTGTTATGGGCTGCTGGGACACTCAACAGCATATTGTGATTTCCTGCTCGAACCGAGCATAGAATGCATTGAGTTCATTGGGGAGTGGTGCGTTGCTGCTGAGGCTTGAGGCCGTCCCAACAGCATGCAGTGTACCCAGCGATGATGCTGCTTTTGAGGGGTCGGAGAATCCAAAAAAAGGCACCACCCGATTTCGGCGTCTAAAAAGGTTTCTCCGGCCAATTGCCGAATGCGATTTCGGCATCAGCAATCCAAGAATCCCGTCCCTTGGCTATCACATCCTTCAGCAGCTGGTATGAAATGTCTGTGATGTGTTCACTAGTTTGTGACCATGAGCCTAATCACAAATGCGTTGACAGTAAAGTTACTGTTTCTGCTCTGGTGGATGATATGGGGAATGATACATCCTCTGAGAGCTCCGTGTCGTCATCCTCAGAAGTGGATGTCTGGTGGCAATGTTCCTTCTCACTATCAGGACCTGTAGTGAGGAACACAAAGAATTAATTAAAGGTGATGCACAAGCCCATTTCCCTGTGCAATACCACACATGTCTCCTGTAAGGACAGTTCTCAACACCAGCTTTGAGACATCCTCACTCTGTTGTCTTTACAGTCTGGCCTTACCATTGGCAATTGAGCATCTGCCCTGCTCCCGAATCAGGTCAACCACTTCCGCCTCTGCAGGGGTCAATATAAGAAAATCAAAGGCATTGCCATCAATCTTGGAGCATTCCCTGACATTATGTGCTCTTTTGTCCTTCATTCAGGCAGAAGAATTGGCAGAAAGCTTGCAGGCCTAAGACAGCTAATGTCACACCTCATAAGTGTACCACATATGCACTCTCCTGCATCTTCCATTGCATGAAATGTCACCAACACCTTCAGTCCACATGTTCCATCGGAGGTCCAGAACCAAAACTCTTGCCTTCCATACCTCTCCAGTCGCACACTTACATTGATACCATCATGAGTGCCACTCTGCATAACTTCACTATGCCACTTACCCTACTCACAGCATAAGAGCCTTGATCCTTTGCTGCATTGGACACAGCTCACAGCTAACCTCCGCTGCAAACTCCATCCAGCCCACCTTGATCATGTTAGAGGGTTTCTTGCTGCCTTCTCTGAGAAACAGGACCTCTTGCCATTCCTAGATGGCCTGAAGGGGAACCTGGAGGGTGGCACCACTAAACCATAGCGGCAGAGTAGCGCAGCGGTTAGCACAGTTGCTTCACAGCTCAGGGGTCCCAGGTTCGATTCCCAGCTGGGGTCACTGTCTGAGCGGAGCCTGCACATTCTCCCCGTGTCTGCGTGGTTTCCTCCGGGTGCTCCGGTTTTCTCCTACAGTCCGAAGATGTGCAGGTGAGGTGGATTAGCCATGTTAAATTGCCCTTAGTGTCAAAAGAAAAGGTTGGGTGGGGTTACTGGATTACAGGGATGCGGTGGAGGCATGGGCTTGGCTGGGATGCTCTTTCCAGGGGCCAGTGCAGATCTGATCGGCCGAATGGCCCCCTTCTGCACCTTAGATTCTATGTTTCTATAAAACCGTGAGGCCATTTTCTCTCTGCACCAAGACATTACTCATCCAGTGGGTGGTTTCAGCAGCAGTTGCACTTTTCAAAATACCCATTTACAATCCAGACTGAAGATGCAGGATTATAAGGAGTCTATGCTGGTCTGGGTGCCTTTAAAGTATGGGGCCTGGACCCCTGACCCCGTAATGTAACCCACTGCACAACTGGTGGACTCCCTGCCTTTGCATATCTAATCAGCTGGCACTGCACGATTAGGGCCAGCCATCCCGCTTCCGAGCAGAAATCCTGCCGTCGAAACACTCGACTTTGCAAGACTCTGCCTATATGGAGGAGGAGGACACATGCTCCGGTGGCCATCAAGGTCATCGCAGCACTGAACTTTCGTGTCTCAGGATCATTCCAGAGCTCGAGCGGGGATCTGTGTGGTATCTCACAGGCCACAGCCCACAGGTGCATCCAACAGGTCGCGGATGCCCTGTTTGCCCGGGCGGAAAACTATATAAACTTTGGCATGGACCAAGCCCAACAAGATGCCCGTGCAGCAGGTTTCTCCACCATTGCCGGGATGCCCCAGGTCCAGGGGCTAATAGATGCCACGCATTTTGCCCTGCGCATACCAGGCCATCTGGGAGTGCCCTATGTTAACAGAAAGGTATTCCACTCCCTCAATACACAACTTGTGTGTTAACACCACATAAAGATCATGCACTTGTGTGCACGCTTCCCGGGGATGGTGCACAGCAGCTACACCCTGGGGCAGTCGGTCATCCCCGGCCTCTTTGAGGAGTACCCCAGGATGGCAGCTGGCCATGTGGGATAAGGGGTACGCGCTGAAGACCTGGCTAATGACATCAGTCCGGAGGCCGGAGACCGAAGTGGAGACCCGTTACAACGAGGCCCATGTGGCTACCCGGGCTGTAATTGAGCGGTGCATCAGACTCCTCAAGATATGGTTCCAATGACTCGACCGCTTCGGTGGTGCCCTCCAGTACATCGCCCAGATGGTTGCCCGCTTTGTGGTGGTCTGTGTTCTTTCTACAACCTCGCACGTCAGTGGGGCAACGGGCTGGAGGCTGGTGATGAGGAACATGTGGTCACCTCCAAGGAGGATGATGATGAAGCGGTGCCGGACCAGCAGAGGTTGGAGGACAAGGCTGGGGAGGAACCTGAGGACCAACCGGAAGCTGCAGGACAGGTGACAGCGGCGGCCAGTGAGGCCCGCATACTCACTTAGGGCATGACCTGGTCCGTCACCACCCCCACTCCCATTTCCCACCCTCCCAGGATATGTGTCACATCACCCCAGTGTGCTGGGTCTCTCAGCACCTTCAGTGGGTCACTGTCGAAGACAGGGGGGTGATGATAACCCGCAGAGAGCTGAGCGTCAGTGCTCCTCAATCTATGCCATAGTCTGACCCCTGCCGACCTGTTGAGTGCTCACTCACACTCATCATCTGCATGCAGTGTACCCAGGCGGGGAAGGGGGAGATGCCTGGAGAGATAGGCCAAGGGTTCAGAAGTCGGCCCGCATTGTGGAAGACAGTGACAGAGTCATCATACTGGTTGTTCAGAAGGGTGTTTAATGTGTAAAACAATTCCCCACTCTCCCGATGTGCCACACCTCACACCCCCACACTCCCCACCCCCTCCCCTGGTACCCTCAGTGATCCTCGATGTGCTTTGCCTTGCTAGCTGTACAACTACGTCTAGGTGTATCCCAGGGTGCACACTAGAGGTGAAGGCAGCCAGCTGCTGTACCACGTCCCCTGGCCTTCGATGCCCCTGGCGGCATCCTCTGGGGCTGGAGGCCCCAGCACACTTGTTGACGGCACATGCACAGGTTGGCACTCAGCATCCCCTCCTCCTGGTCAGTGTCCATTGGGCCCTGGGGTTCACTTTGGGATGGAGGAGCAGCTGGTTCAAGCCCTGGCTGTGTCTGCATCATCTGCCTCTGCCAGCCCTGGTGATTCCCCATCGTTCACACCATCGTGTCGACGCCCTCGGCGATGCTCCTCAGTGACTGGACCATGCTCTGCAGTGCCTCGGCAGTGCCCATCTCCAACTGGGACAAGCTCTGTAGCTTCATCCATTTCTATCTTAAAAGCGGAACATGTCCCACAGAACCTCATCAAAGTCAGCCTGGTACTTGGTGACATCTCCCAGCGAGGCAAACATACTGCCGAGACCCTCAGCCATGGCCTACTGCGCAACATCTTGGACACCTTCGCTCGTGGTGCCAACGTTGTGCACCGGGCTGTCCACTGCGGACGCTACCCTAGCAGTGTTGGCCTCAGTGTCACACATCACCTGCGCTCTTAGCCCTAGGACTCCTCTTGTTAATGCTCTTGTAAATAAATCTGTGGTACACTTAGAAACTAGCGTCATCTTTGCATTGCTTTGAGACACATAAAATGTACAACTTTCTGGCAGCAAATCAGTGAAAGGGCAGCTGACGGCCTTCTCAGCTGGGGCATGGGGAGGAAAATAAAGACCATGGCAGAAACCTTCTAATTTTTCTCCCCCTTCTGCCAATATACCACATATTTGGGAAATTTAGCCCTTGTCTTTGAGACTGTTGAATAAGGCCGGTCCATATCATGGTTGATTCTTTCTTATTGAATTGACAATGTATTTTATCATGATTACTTGACCATTTAGATCTGTTTTCAGGTTTGCTTCTCATTGATGTAAGGGCAAATTGATGCTCAGGGTGACTCTGTTCTTTGGAATGCCAGCCCCAGTTCTGCACAGTTTTAACGTTGTCCAAACTTAAAATGAAAATGAACGAACATAAGTATCGATCCATCCAGAATTTCTTCAGCACATTGCTCTGCCATACCGTTCATCGTTGAATCCAATTCCATACAGTGCTTCAAGGCACTGATTAAGTTATTCTGTTCGACAGAGCAAAGAGGTACTGAATAAATATTAATGAGCCAATTTAAATAGACTTTTAAATTGGCACACCGGAATTCCACAGGGGTGTCAGGGAGCAAACAAGCTTATGTGGCACTGAACAAAAGGTGTTATAGTGCCTCTACAAAGTACAAACTCAAAAACATAAATATGCACTCATTATTCTCCCACAGTATTGCATATGAGCAAATCATTTGCAAAAGCCATTTTTCCCTGTGACTGTTTTTCTGCTTGTCTCAGTTAATTCATTCTGACTCATGCTCTTTGTATTTCTGTTTGCATTCCATTCTGTCTGTCTCTCTTTTTGTATCCTTCTCACAGTTTTTTCTTGCTGTCACTTTGAAATCATGATGTTCGTCCACTAATCATTTTCTGACTTTAGTTTGCATATTTATATTATGTCTGTTTTCTTTGTTCTGCATGCCTCTTACTTCATGTAAAGCAAGAGGATGGCCAGGGAAAGGATTGGACTATTTAAGGACACGGGGAGGGGGGTGGGGGGTGTGGAATCTATTTGTTGAGCCAGAGGAAATGGGCGAGGTACTAAAGGAATATTTTGCATCAGTGTTCACCAAAGAAAAGGACTTTGTGCAAGATGATTCTTGGGTTCAGTGTGTGGGCAGTCTGGATCGTGGTTGACATTGAAAAGGAGGGGGTGTTGTGGCTTTTGAAAGATATTAAGGTAGATAAGTCTCCTGGGCCAGATGGGATTTACCCCAGAATACTGAGGGACGCAAGGGAGGAAATTGCTGGAGCACTGACTGGCGCCATTGTATCCTCATTAGCTACAGGTGAGATCCCAGAGGACTGGAGAATAGTTAAGAAAGGTATCAGGGATAATCCAGGAAACTATAGGACAGAGAGCCTCACGTCGGTCGTAGGTAAATTATTGGAGATAATTCTCAGGGACAGGATTTATACCCATTTGGAAACAAATGGACTCATTAGTGATAGACATAGAACATAGAACATTACAGCGCAGTACAGGCCGTTCGGCCCTCGACGTTGCGCCGACCTGTGAAACCACTCTAAAGCCCATCTACACTATTCCTTTATCATCCATATGTCTATCCAATGACCATTTGAATGCCCTTAGTGTTGATGAGTCCACTACTGTTGCAGGCAGGGCATTCCACGCCCTTACTACTCTCTGAGTAAAGAACCTACCTCTGACATCTGTCCTATATGAAATGAAAATCGCTTATTGTCACGAGTAGGCTTCAAATGAAGTTACTGTGAAAAGCCCCTAGTCGCCACATTCCGGCGCCTGTTCGGGGAGGCTGTTACGGGAATTGAACCGTGCTGCTGGTCCGCTTGGTCTGTACTGGCCCGCTTGGTCTATCTCCCCTCAATTTAAAGCTACGTCCCCTCGTGCTAGACATCACCATCCGTGGAAAAGGCTCTCACTGTCCACCCTATCTAATCCACTGATCATCATGTATGCCTCAATTAAGTCACCTCTTAACTTTCTTCTCTCTAACAAAAACAGCCTCAAGTCCCTCAGCCTTCCCTATAAGATCTTCTCACCATACCAGGGAACATTCTGGTAAATTGCCACTGCATCCTTTCCAATGCTTCCACAACCTTCCTATAATGCGGCGACCAAAACTGCACGCAATACTCCAAATGCGGCCGCACCAGAGTTTTGTACAGCTGCAACATGACCTCATGGCTCCGAACCTCATTCCCTCTGCCAATAAAAGCTAACACACCGTACGCCTTCTTAACAACCCTCTCAACATGGGTGGCAACTTTCAGGGACCTATGTACATGGACACCGAGATCTCTCTGCTCATCCACACTACCCAGAATCTTACCATTAGCCCAGTACTCTGTCTTCCTGTTATTCCTTCCAAAATGAATCACCTCACACTTTTCTGCATTAAACTCCATTTGCCACCTCTCAGCCCAGCTCTGCAGCATGGTTTTGTGAAGGGGAGGTCATGCCTTACTAACTTGCTTGAGTTTTTTGAGAAGGTGACAAAGGTGATTGATGAGGGGAGGGCAGTAGATGTTGTTTACATGGACTTCAGTAAAGCCTTTGACAAAATGCCTCATGGCAGACTGGTACATAAGGTGAAGTCACACGGAATCAAAGGTGAGGTGGTAAGATGGATACAGAGCTGGTTCGGTCACAGAAGGCAAAGGGTAGCAGCAGAAGGGTGTTTTTCTGAATGGAAGGTTGTGACCAGTGGTGTTCCACAGAGATGTATGCTGAGGCCTCTGTTCTTTGTAGTTTTCATAAACGATGTGGAGGAAAATGTAGCTGGTCTGATTAGTAAGTTTGCAAATGACACCAAGGTTGGTGGAGTGGCAGATAGTGTTGAGAATAATCAGAGGCTACAGCAGGACATAGATAGATTGGAGACTTGGGCAGAGAAATGGCAAATGCAGTTTAATCCAGACAAATGTGAGGTAATGCATTTTGGTAGGTCTAACATACAGGGAAAATATACCGAAATCGCAAAATTCTTAGGAATATAAAGTTAGAGAGATCTGGGCGTGCAGGTTCACAGATCTTTGAAAGTGGCAACACAAGTGGACAAGATAGGCAAGAAAGCATACAGAATGCTTGCCTTCATTGAATAGGGCATTAAGTATAAAAACTGGCAAGTCATGCGAAGGTTGTGTAGAACTTTGGTAAAGCCACACTTGGAATATTGTACACAATTCTGGTTGCCACACTACCAGAAGGATGTGGAGGCTTTGAGAGGGTGCAGAGGAGGTTTGCCAGGATGTTACCTGGAGGGTGTTAGCTAAATAGATTCAGACTGTTTTATAGAACATAGGACAGTACAGCACAGTACAGGCCCTTTGGCCACAATGTTGTGCTGACCACTTATCCTAATCTAAGATCAACCTAACCTATGCCCCTTCAATTTACTGCTGTCCATGTGCCCAACCAAGAGTCGCTTAAATATCCCTAATGACTCTGACTCCACCACCTCCGCTGGCAGTGCATTCCACGAGCCCACCACTCGCTGTGTAAAGAACCGACCTCTGAGATCTGCCTTATACCTTCCCCCAATTACCTTAAAATTATGACCCCTCTCTTTTCATTAGAAAGACAGAGGTTGAGGAGTGACCTGATAGAGGTCTACAAGATTATGAAGGGCATGGATAGAGTGCATAGGCAGGCACTCTTTCTCAAGGTGAAGGGGTTAGTCACCAGGGGGCATATGTTTAAGGTCCGTGGGACAAAGTTTAGAGGAGATGTGCGAAGCAGGTTTTTTACGCAAAGGGTGGTGAGTCTCTGGAACTCGTTGCCAGGGGAGGTTGTGGAAGCAGATACATTAACAGCATTCAAAAGGCATCTTGACAAATACATGGATAGGATGGGTATAGAGGGATACGGCACAAGGAAGTGCTGAGGGTTTTGGCCAAGGTTGGTATCATGACTGGTAAAGGCTTGGAGGGCCGAAGGGCCTGTTCCTGTGCTACATTCTTCTTTGTTCTTTGTGTTTCGCATTCATTTTTCAAACTTTCTCTCTGTGTGCATGGGCGGTGTGGTGAATGTGATTCACACCGGATTATAATCTGTATATACATGTGTCTATATTGTAAGTGCAATTGCACTACCTGACCACCAGGGGGAGTAGCTCTGGGAATGCTCGAGAATTGTACTGGGCTTCTCCCTTGGTTCCGCCCAGGACTCCTCCCCCCTGGAGCTGCTGTATAAAGATCAGTGCCACATGGTCAGCCGGCCAGTTCACCAAAAGTTCAATGGCTAATAGGCTGGCTCTGTTGTGAGTATATTAAAACCACTATTCTAATCCTACAAGCACGTGTCCGTAGAATTGTTGGTTCCAACAGGCGGTATTTAATGGAAGTGATGGAGAACTTATCCACAGACTGGACAGCAGCTGGGAGCCTTGTGTTGCCTCTTTACGTGAAGCTTGTAACATAAAGTGCCCATCACTGTGCAGCTGCAGGCCTTCCCCGGGACCAAGGATCCTGGAAGCAAAAAATATTTCAAGGATCCTGGATATAGACGTCCCACCTGCCAAAAGGTGCCGACCAATCAGATACCAGCAGCTCTTCATTGCTCAGCAGCACCACCAAGAAATAGTGGCTGCTTCCAGTACTATGCCTATTTGAAAGCCCAGGTGTCATGGAAGGATAAGTAAAAATGCAATGATCCTTCAATGCACTACTTGTCCTGCTCATCAGCTTTTAGATGTGGGTCTTTGATGGGGGTCTCTGATGGGGGATTTTATGAAGGGGTCTGATGGAGATGTGCGGGCCTCGGCCAGGGATCTGAGAATCGTAATGGGTTTGGTACCCAGCGCCAATCTATTTCTTAGAGCGACCCACCATTCTCTGCCCAATCAGCAATCCTGATGCCGGCATCGGGCAATGGTGAATCCACCCCTTTTTCTCTGATTTTCTTTTCATATGTATGTTTGTTTGACATTCAGTTTGCCTCTCAGCCATTTCAGCCTTGAGTGAAACTCAGGGTAAGAGGTCACTGTGGGGCTGCCAGTGTTAGTGGTAGGCCCAATCCAATTAACTTTCTGACATGAAGACTCTCAGACCCTCAATCTCATACTCGAACTGCAATCAGGGATGGGAAAGGTTACCTGTCACAGAAGAAGTATTACTGCTCCTCCTGGCCCAAACAAAAGCTTTAAAATGTTAACTTAACCATTCCCTCAGCCTCTTCTGGACATACTGTTCCTTGGCAGCTAGTGAACCTGGCATGTGAGCACGACAATTGCACATTTAAGGCACATTGAGATTTAAATTATATGATCAGACACCCGACTTTTGCATTTTAATAGATCAGGGCCTCAGCAGTGCATTCCTTTCCTTGTGGATTTATTTTAAAGCATAATATTCCGTTTGAAGAAGTAATAGAAGGATTCCCGAGCCATTTATCAACCCTTTGAACCCCATTAACAAAGCTCTTTGTGTGGCCCACAGGTCCTGGTGTTGAACTTGTACCCACAGCTTCTGGTCTAAAGGTAGGGGCTCTACCATTGGGCCACAAGAACTTCTCATGGATTGGAGCCTGATTAGTTTACAAACCCCAGCAGGGGGCATCATAGGGATTAATAATTTTTCAACTCACAAAGCCATAAATCAGGTGACTATTTGGTCATATCCACTAGTACATGAAAATTGCCATTGGGCATCAAAACCTCAAGATTTCTACAATTTATTCTGATCCCTAGGGCTCAATGAATAATCGGTGGTACCCTTGTGGCTTTCACTCACTTAATGTTCACATGCTAATGTGACCCCTGACTTATGATGAAGCAGATTAATGGCCACTTTCCCAGGGGTAACCATGATTCAAACATTTAGTAGCAATTCGGTTTTACTGAGCTTGATAATCAGTAGGCTTCATAGTTGGCTCTTGGGAAATTTAGCTGTGCATTATAATCATGACTCTTAATGCACATTAGGTGCAGTAAGGCCCATTGCTAAGCTACAATGCTGATTGAGTAGGCCTTTGTCATGCTGAAAGAGCATTCAAATGTCCGGACTGCTCTGGTGGCTGCCTCACAGATGTCTCAGGAATATTGCCTAATGAGTGGTACTTTGCTGTACAACACTGCCATTGATAGAGGCATCAGTGCACAGTTTACTTATGGCCACACCCGGTACAAGAGGGGGACGATGAGGGGAAACAACATCTGCCATGGATAAGAATACACAAGAATAGTAGCGGCAATTGATTGATGACATTTTACCTTTAGATATTTCACTGAAACATGTGCTGACTGGAATGATCTATTCTATCTGTTTCTACTGTTTGAGATAAGTCAGATTTGTGCTGGTGTGAGCACTATTGCCAAGGTAGGGGAGGATTGTTCCCAGTAGAAAACATGTGGAGAATCAAACAGCATGATAATAGTTAATGAACCCAGAAACCTGAGACACTTTGAACTGAAAATGGAAATCATTCAGAAGATTTTTTTGATGTTTTGACGTGTTCACTCTTTCCCATTTTAAATAGAATGGAGTAATTAATACAAGAGCAAGATCATAAACAAAGAGAAAAGCACAGTTGGAACTTTTAGATTTAAATTGATTTATCAGTAAACAAGATAGATTGGTAAAGATTGACATTTTTTATTTATTAAAGCATGTTAACTTTGCAATGTTACTCAGTGAAACATGTGCGACTTGAATTTCAAGTACTTTTAGAAATCACTGTCACATCTGACCTTTTATCTGTACAAAGAGAACTCAATTCTTGAGAGATACAATAACCTATACACTCAACAGCATGCCGTGCATTTTAAACTATGTCGGTAACTGAGATTTGTTTTATTGATGGGCAACAGGGTTTTTCAAGCAGTTTTCTTCCCCCCCAAAAAGTTAGGAACATCATTCAAAATTAAGAAAACAATTAAAAGATTAAAAGTAACTTACAGTGCCAAAGAAGAATTGATACACCATTTTTGGTATGTAATTTATCTCTTGTACACAATTTAATCAGTTCACTCTTGAGTAATAACTCCAAGGCTAAGGAGTATGAAAGACTGACAAGTTTCAAAATAAAGAATAAATACATGGGGTTTGGATTTCTAATGGCACCATTGTGCTGCGGCATAATTGGAATTGAATCTGGGGTTATGGTACTGATGGTCTGTGGGCTCCGTTAACACATCCTGCACAACTTCAGAGACATTGATTGAGGTTGGGGATGCAGAGGTGGGAAATCCTGCAGAGGTGGAGGTTAGGCTCCAGTTCGAGACAGAGTTCCAGTTCGAGACTGACAGAGGAAGGGCAGGAGGGGTGATGAAAATCTTCCGGTGGAATAACGATACGCAGAGATTTAGCAGAAACTTGCTACAGTAGCAAGATATAAAACATGCCACTGCTAAAAGAGATTGTGGCAGCACTGGAAGTAGAAGGCAGGCAACTTGGGCAACAAGAAGACGTGACAAAGGAATTAGTGTCATCAGGAGGTTATGGTGGAAAGGTATTTCCAAACTGATCTTCTTCAGTGAAGCCACAACCTACATACGTCTCTCATTTCCTCTTTCTCCATCTCCTGTTCTGCCCCTATTACAAAAATATACATATGCATGCTGACAGTAAAACTAACAGAAATTTATAATTCCTTGACGATAGCTGAAAACTTTAATGTAAATTACAGCAGCTGGGAATTACATTATGGAGCAATTTTATTAGCTTTCAGCCTTATATCCTTGATCTTGCTCCTTACTGCCTGAAATGAACTACTGGGAAAATTTAATTCATCCACATTATACAATCAGGGTGCCTCTGGAACAGATATAACATTTCCTAACTTTCTATGACCTTTTATGACTGTAATTGGGAAAATGCTAGAACCCATTAGTAAGGCATGGACATTTACAAAATCACAGCACAATCAGGTTAAGTCAACATGGTTTTGTGAAAGAGAAATCGGGTTTGACAATTTATTTTGAGTTTTTTGAGTAGGACAAAAGGGGTGGATAAATGGGAACCAGTAAATGTAGTGTATTTGAATTTCCAAAAGGCCTTCGATAAGGTGCGACATAAAAGCTCATGCTGTTGGGGAGGCAGAAGTGGCTGGGAGGGGGGAGGATGGGTGGGGGGGGGGGGGGGAGTGGAATGGGTGAGATACAGGAGGTGATATATTAGAATGGGTAGAAGAATGGTTAATGAACAGGAAACAAGGATAAATGGGTCATTTTCAATTTGGCAGACTATAACTAGTGGAGTGCTTTAGTGATCAATGCAGGGTTCTCAACTGTTTACGATCTATATTCATGACTAGGATGAAGGGATAGATGATATTCTAGCCAAATTTGCTGATGATATAAAGATAGGTAGGAAAGCAAGTTATGAGTACGATACAAAGAGTCTGGGCATGGGTGGGGTGCGCAGGTGGGTGCCAGCGGAAGGGCGCCTGACCGTTGCCATAGGCCCTCCCCATGATGCATGAAGTGCAGCTCACGATGCTCTTTCTCTGTCCCCGCTGGAGAGATTGTCCCACAACAGACGTGAAAGTGTCCAGACAGGTGGCAGGGTGCCAGACATCAAAGTCCTCAACCTTTCCAGGAACGGGCCCTGGTTTCGGGTTGGATTGAATTTGTTTGTTGTTACATGTACCGAAGTACAGGGAAAAGTATTTTTCTGCGAGCAGCTCAAACAGATCATTCAGTACATGAGAAAGAAATTAAAATAAGAAGAAAATACGTAATAGGGCAACACAAGGTCCACAATGTAAATACATAGACACTGGCAACAGGTGAAGCATACAGAAGTGTAGTATTAATCAGGTCAGTCCGTAAGAGGGTTGTTTAGGAGACTGGTAGCAGCGGGGAAGAACCTGTTTTTGCATCTGTTCGTGCGTGTTCTCAGACTTTTGTATCTCTTGCCCAATGGAAGAAGTTCGAAGAGTGAGTAAGCCAGGTGGGAGGGGTCTTTGATTATGCTGCCTGCTTTCCCCAGGCAGCAGGAGGTGTAGATAGAGTCAATGGATGGGAGGCAGGTATGTGTGATGGACTGGGCTGTGTTCACGACTCTCTGAACTTTCTTGCGGTCTTGAGCCAAGCAGTTGCCATACCAGGCTGCAACCAGATAGGATGCTTTAAATGGTGAACCTGTAAAAGTTGGTAAGAGTCAGTGTGGACATGCCAAATTTCCTTAGTTTCCTAAGGAAGTATAGGTGCTGTTGTGCTTTCTTGGTGGTAGCGTCAACATGGGTGGACCAGGACAGATTTTTGGTGATGTGCACCCCTGGGAATTTGAAGCAGTTAAGCATCTCCACCTCGGCCCCGTTGATGCAGACAGGCGTGTGTACAGTACTTTGCTTCCTGAAGTCAATGACCAGCTCTTTAGTTTTGCTGGCATTGAGGGATAGATTGTTGTTGTTGCACCACTCCACTAGGTTGGCCAAGGATGGATCAATCACTGATGTCAGGATTGGCCTGTGCCACAGAGTACGTCCCTACCGGCATCCCACCCAGGTGACCTGCCACACATGAGTTTTTCATGCCAGACATAATGATCCTTCCCCTCTTACTGATCATACATAGAAACATACACACACTGCAGTGAAGTTACTGTGAAAATCCCCCAGTTGCCACACTCCGACGCCTGTTCGGGTACACAGGGAGAGAATTCCTCCAGAGGGAGTCCGGGGATAGCACGGTAGCACAGTGGGTATCACTGTTGCTTCACAGCTTCAGGGTCCCATGTTCGATTCCAGGCTTGGGTCACAGTCTGTGCAGAGTCTGCTGGTTCTCCCCGTGTCTGCGTGGGTGTCCTCCGGGTGCTCCGATTTCCTCCCACAAGTGCCGAAAGATGCAATTTTACGTAATTCAGACATTCTGAATTCTCCCTCAGTGTACCTGAACAGGCGCCGGAATGTGGCAACTCGGGGCTTTTCACAGTAACTTCATTCCAGTGTTAATGTAAGCCTACTTGTGACAATAAAGATTATTATTATTATTAAACATGCAGACTCAGCACAGACAGTGGCCCAAGCTGGGAAGCAACAGTGCTAACCACTGTGCTACTGTGCCGCCCATAGAAGAACCACAGGATAATTTGCAGGAGAAAAACATCTTCCATGTTGTATGAGAAGTTGAAGGGTCAACAAGCACTCTTCAGGATCTGGGGTGACCCCACCACCCGCTGTCCAAGAGAATGCCTCGAAGATGCCACCGTCACAGGCATCACAGCTGTCATCCCCACCCTCCACCAGCACAGAGACACAGGCCTCGCTGGGTGAAAGTAGTGGTCAGGCTTCTGGGCACAATCTGGTGGGCACCACACAGTTGCTAAATACACATCAGTTGGAGGTATCCCCAGTGCTACTGTTGGGTGTTCAATTGTTGGCTGCTGCCCCTGCAGTTTTGAAGGCTTCAATATCCAGGCCTCACAGTCTGATTAGGATACTAGGCAATCATACCGACCTGCGACATGGCACACCTACCCATGGGAATCCACTTGGGAAGTGTTGAGGGCTCACATAACTAACGTTGGCAATTCTCTACTAGCGTTAGCCTTCGGCTGTGTGGCCAGAGGCCGGCACAGTCGGTGGGAGTTAAAGTGACTGAAAAGTGAGTTAAAGTACACCACATTACCACAGACAGGGCATCTGTCCTGGGGGTGTTCAGTCGGACAAACAGGCAGAAGCTGAAGTTTCCCCTGGTTATGGATATACCCAATCTGGGGCGGGGGTACTGGTCGCATGTCAGAACCACGGGCGCTGAGCCCCTCACCCCCAGCCCAGGGGTGACACCCCACTGATGACAGCCAACCCTCCTAACCGGGCATGTCCCTCCCTGGGGATGTAGCAGGATCCGGATCTCGCCAACGAGACCGGGCTGGTGAAATTGAAAACCAATAGGCACCTGGCACAGTTCCCGATTTCAAACTCTCCTGTGATCTAACCGGCTGGCTCAGATTTATGCCCTTGTGGCCATTAGATCGCGCCCATAACCTCGTGCAAAGACGAACATCTCCAGAGACTCCAGATTCCAAATCCTTTGATGAACTGGTGCAACTAGTGAGGGACTATTTCAATTCCCAACCCTCCATTATTATGCAGTGCCATAAATTTTATACAGTCTTTAGAGGTCCTGGAGAAACAGCATCTGCTTTTGTAGTCAGGCTTTGACAGGTGTCAGATCTTTGCAAATTTGGTACTTCTTTGATAAGGTTGATAAGGTTTGATAAGGTTCCCCACGGTCGGCTATTACAGAAAATACGGAGGCTGGGGATTGAGGGTGATTTAGAGATGTGGATCAGAAATTGGCTAGTTGAAAGAAGACAGAGAGTGGTGGTTGATGGGAAATGTTCAGAATGGAGTTCAGTTACGAGTGGCGTACCACAAGGATCTGTTCTGGGGCCGTTGCTGTTTGTCATTTTTATAAATGACCTAGAGGAGGGCGCAGAAGGATGGGTGAGTAAATTTGCAGACGACACTAAAGTCGGTGGAGTTGTAGACAGTGCGGAAGGATGTTGCAGGTTACAGAGGGACATAGATAAGCTGCAGAGCTGGGCTGAGAGGTGGCAAATGGAGTTTAATGTGGAGAAGTGTGAGGTGATTCACTTTGGAAAGAATAACAGGAATGAGGAATATTTGGCTAATGGTAAAATTCTTGGTAGTGTGGAGGCGCAGAGGGATCTCGGTGTCCATGTACATAGATCCCTGAAAGTTGCCAACCAGGTTGATAGGGATGTGATGAAGGCCTATGGTGTGATGGCCTTTATTGGTAGAGGGATTGAGTTCCGGAGCCATGAGGTCATGTTGCAGTTGTACAAAACTCTAGTACGGCCGCATTTGGAGTATTGCGTACAGTTCTGGTCGCCTCATTATAGGAAGGACGTGGAAGCTTTGGAACGGGTGCAGAGGAGATTTACCAGGATGTTGCCTGGTATGGAGGGAAAATCTTATGAGGAAAGGCTGATGGACTTGAGGTTGTTTTCGTTAGAGAGAAGAAGGTTAAGAGGTGACCTAATAGAGGCATACAAAATGATCAGAGGGTTAGATAGGGTGGACAGCGAGAGCCTTCTCCCGCGGATGGAGGTGGCTAGCACGAGGGGACATAGCCTTAAATTGAGGGGTAATAGATATAGGACAGAGGTCAGAGGTGGGTTTTTTACGCAAAGAGTGGTGAGGCCGTGGAATGCCCTACCTGCAACAGTAGTGAACTCGCCAACATTGAGGGCATTTAAAAGTTTATTGGATAAGCATATGGATGATAAGGGCATAGTGTAGGTTAGACGGCCTTTAGTTTTTTTTCCATGTCGGTGCAACATCGATTGCCGAAGGGCCTGTACTGCGCTGTATCGTTCTATGTTCTATGTTCTATGTTCTCTTGGTGACATGCTGCGTGACCAGTTGGTCTGTGGGATCAACAATTTAAATATCTAGAAGAAATTGCTGGCAGAAACCAAGATATCCTTGTCAAAGCGATTTAGTTGACTCAAGCAACTGAAAGCACTGAACAAAGTGCTTTTGAACTTAAAGGCATGCAAAGCGATATGACCCAGTTATGGCAGGAAGCGGTGGCTGCTCTAAGTTCCTGGAGTAAGGGAGCAGTGGAGGCAGAGAAACAGGAATGAGAAAGGCAGTTACACGCTTAGAGGCTTATTATAATTGTGGGAGAGAGCATTCCAAGACAGATGCAAGTGGAAGAAATTCATCTGTTGCAGATGTAATAAAAAAAGGCCATATACAAGCCAGATGCAGAGTCAGACAAACTACTCCAAGTTACCAAAAGAAAACTCAGTGACTCCAGTGACCAAGTTTGAAGAAGAACCTGGAGAAACTTTTGAAGTATATAAGCTCGATGTGGTGAGATTAAATAAAACACCCTTGTCAACATCGTCTTTGTCAACAACGGGTGCCCGTTTACGATGGAGATTGATCCAGGGGCGGCTGCCCACAATAGTCGATGAGCAAACATTTAGGCATCTGCAGGGAGAGCTGCAGCCTGTGAATCTCAGCTATACATTGGCCACCTTAGCCACCTATACTAGGGAGGTTAACAGCAGTCACCCAACTGCCTTTAATCATAGTGAAAGGACAAGGCCAAGCCTCATTGAAAAGGAAGAAAATAAAGTTAAACTGGCAAGCAATAGTCAGCATCACAGATGGGGTTTTCCAGGAACTTTTATGGAAATACCACAAAGTTTCCGGAGAGAGTTAGGGTGCATAAAAGGAGTGAAAGCAAATATATATGTAAAGCCAGAAGCAATGCCAACATTTTTTTCACCCCAGAAGTGCCTTGTGCTCTTCACCCAAAGGGGTGAAGTGGAGTTGAAGTGCCTGGAAGACCTGCGGGTAATTACTCCAGTACAGTTTGCACAATGGGTAACATCAATCATCCCAGTTTTAAAGCTTGACTGCACAATCCGAATCTATGGTGATTACAAGAGGGCTGCTAAAGTAGGTAAATACAATAATAACATAATCGCTTATTGTCACAAGTAGGCTTCAATGAAGTTACTGTGAAAAGCCCCTAGTCGCCACATTCCTGTGCCTGTTCGGGGAGGCTGGTACGGGAATTGAACCTGCGCTGCTGCCTTGTTCTGCATTACAAGCCAGCTATTTAGCGCACTGTGCTAAACCTCTCCTCAGGATAGAAATATGCTCTCCCCAGGATACAAGATTTATATGCCAAGTTGGCAGGGGGCCTCCAGTACACCAAATTGGAATTAAGCCATGTGTACCAGTAGCTTGAGTTGGCAGATGAGTCAAAAAAGTTTGTCTCCATAAATACCCACAATGGCTTGTTCCAATATACAAGATTGCCCTTTGATGATTCATCGGCCTGTGCTATATTTCAGAGCACAATGGAGAGCCTTGTGTAGGGAATTCTGAAAGTTGTCGGGCTGGATTCTCCGTCGGCGGGATCCTCAGTTTCGCCGGCAGCACGGTTAGGCCCATGGATTTCCTGACAACTTTGGGGGCCCACAATTGGAAACCCCACCAGTCACGCTGCCGGCGGGGGCGCGCTGCACTGGAAACGGATGCTGCAGGATGGAAAATCCATCCCATCGTATATATGGATGATGTCCAAGTGACAGGAGCAACACCAGTGGAACACAGAGCCAATTTGGAAGAAGTCCTCAAGAGGTTTAAAGAAGTCGGTATTCGGCTAAAATGAGAGAAATGCACATTTCAGGCTGATGAAATCACATGTTTAGGTTTCAGAGTCAATGCGAAGGGTTTGCAACCATTCGAAGGTAAGATAAGGGCAATAAAAGGGGACTTGAACCAAGGAATTAGTCAGAATTGAAGTCCTTTTTAGGGATGGTCAATTATTACAACTGCTTTTTACCCAATCTGTATACCACTTTGGCACCCCTGCATTGACTACTGAAGATACACCAAAGGTGGAAGTGGGAAGGTTCCTCGAGGAAGTCTTTTGACCAGGTAAAACCAGCCCTGCAGTCTTCGACAAAACTCATAATAGCCACGTGCAATGCGTCACCTTCTGGCATAATTGCAGTACTATCGCACAAAATGGAAGATGATGTGAAAAGGCCAGTCAGCTTCACAAAAGAACATTCCCGTACCAGCCTCCCCGAACAGGTGCAGGAATGTGGCAACTAGGGGCTTTTCACAGTAACTTCATTTCAAGCCTGCTTGTGACAATAAGCGATTTTCATTTCATTTTTCATTTCATTTCATTTTCATTTCGTTGTTGGATGCTAAGAGGAAATATTCCCAGTTCGACAAAGAAAGTTTGGTGATCATTTATGCTATAAAACATTTTCAGCATTATGTTTATGGCCGGCACTCCACCATTGTCTTGGACCATAAATCATTACTTGCCATTTTTCGTAAACCTTTCAGCATAGACCAAAAACCCAGAGATAAAATGCGGATGCTTTAAGCAGGCATCTACTGCCACAAAAAATATCTGAGTCTCCTACCACACAGGAGATCGTCCTGGCTCTGAATTTTCCAGACATCTACCAATATCATCCACCCATATTACCACTTGGACCAATAGAGACCCTGTGATGTCAAGGGTAAAAAGGATGGTCCTCACTGGCTAACATTTTGAGAAGTCAGAACAAATCAGGCCCGATGTGCATTACAGGGATGAAATCACTTGTGAGAATAGGGTTCTCTTGTGAGGTGGCAGGATGATAGTGCCACTCCTGGGACGATCGCTTCTTCTTGAAGAATTGCACAGCTGTCATCCAGGTCAGTCTCTTATAAAGATGCTGGCTAGGAGTTATGTTTGGTAAGCCAGAGGTCAACAACAAGATCAAAAGTATGGTCAACCATTGGTTGCAGTGTCACATTCAGCAATCCTCCCATCTGCGACAGGTTTGCGCCCTTGGGAATGGCCGGGGTGACTATGGATGAGGCTCCACATTTACTTTTTAAGGTATGATTTTTTTTAAAATTTTATCAAAGTATTTGTAATTTTATAATAATAATAACAGAAAAGAAATGAATCCAAATATAAACGGAGTACATACATCATTTCCAACCCTAACAAGTCCCTCCTACCCTTAACAGGAAATAGCCTAACTTCCCTTTAGACTAGCCCCCCCTTTAGAGTATTGCCTCTGCTGACAGTTAGAACATAGAACATAGAACAGTACAGCACAGAACAGGCCCTTCGGCCCTCGATGTTGTGCCGAGCAATGATCACCCTACTTAAACCCACGTAACCTGTATACCCGTAACCCAACAATCTCCCCATTAACCTTACACTACGGGCAATTTAGCATGGCCAATCCACCTAACCCGCACATCGAACCTGGGAACCCGGGAATCGAACCTGGGACCCTGGAGCTGTGAAGCATTGATGCTAACCACCATGCTACCGTGAGGCCCCGTTGATAAACAGTTGCCACCTCCGGTCGAACCCTAGCGTTGACCCTCTTAGGGCGAACTTGATTTTCTCAAGACTGAGAAACCCAGCCATGTCACTAACCCAGGTCTCTGATTTTGGGGTCTTTGAGTCCCTCCACGCTAGCAATATCCATCTCCGGGCTACTAGGGAGGCAAAGGCCAAGACGCCAGCCTCTCTCGCCCCCTGGACTCCCGGATCTTCTGACAACCCAAAGATGGCCACCTCTGGACTCGGCACCACCTGTGTTTTTAGTACCGTGGGCATGATATGACAAAACCCTGCCAGAATCCACTCAGCTTCGGGCATGCCCGAAACATATGGACATGATTTGGTGGCCCTCCCGTGCACCTCGCACACCTGTCCTCTACCCCAAAAAACTTGCTCATCTGGGCCACCATCATGTGTGACCGGTAAACTACCTTAAATTGTAACAGGCTAAGCCTGGCTCATGATGAGGATGTGTCTGCTCAAAGTATCTGCCCACAGACCCGTCTCTATCTCTTCCCCGAGCTCATCTTCCCACTTGCCCTTTAGCTCCTCCATCTGAGTTCCTCCGACTCCATTAGCTCTTTGTAGATGTCCGATACCTTCCCCTCTCCCACCCCTGTTCTGGAAACTACCCTGTCCTGTATCCCCCCTGTGGCAGTAGGAGAGGAAAGGTCGAAACCTGCCTTTGAAAAAAATCCCGTACCTGCATATACCTGAATCCATTTCCTGCTGGCAGTTCAAACTTGTCCTCTAAATCCTGCAAACCAGGGAAGCTCCCATCTATGAATAGATCCCCCATCCTCTCAGTCCCTGCTCTCTGCCATCTCCGAAATTCCCCATCCAGCCTTCCCAGTACAAACCAATGGTTATTGCAAATTGGGGCCCAGACCGATGCTCACTCCACTCTCATATATTTCCTCCACTGCCCCGAGACTCTCAGGGCCGCCTCTACCACCGGGCTTGTGGAGTAACGGGCCGGCAAGAACGGCAGAGGTACCGTTACCAATGCCCCCAGACTTGTGTCCTTGCATTATGCTGCCTCCACTCGCTCTCAACCCCCCCTCCCCCCACTACCCACTTCCGAACCATGGCTATATTTGCCACCCAGTAATTGTTGCTAAAGTTCGACAGCGCCAACCCACCCTCCCCTTGACTATGCTCCAGCAATACTTTCTTCACTCGCGGGGTTTTACCCGCCTACCAAAAGCCCAAAATCACCTTGTTTAACAGTTTTAAAAAGGCCCTTGGGATAAGGATGGGGTGACAGGGGGAGCATGTCCCACCTTCTAAAGTCCTCCTTCGTTTGCTCTACTAGACCGGTCAGATTTAACTTATGTAGTGTCTCCCATTCCTGTGCCACCTGAATTCCCAGATAGCGGATGCTCCCTCCCACCACTCTAAACGGCAGCTCTCTCAGTCTCCACTCCTGCCCCCTCATCTCGATCGCGAACATCTCACTTTTAGTCATATTCAATAAATACCCCGAAAACTAGCCAAATTCCCCTAAGATCCGCATAATCCCCCCATCCCCCCTAACGGGTCAGAGATATACGGGAGCAGGTCGTCCGCGTAAAGCGAGACCAGGTGTTCCATCAACACCCCCCCCCCCCCCCCCCCCCCACTCCCACCCGGACCAGCCCGTTCCAGTTCCTAGAAGCTCTTAACGCCATAGCTAATGGCTCTATGGTCAGAGCAAACAACAGCGGGGAGAGGGGACACCCTTGCCTTGTCCCTCGGTACAGCTTAAAATAGCCCGACGTCAGCCGATTCGTTCATACACTCGCCACCGGTGCCTGGTACAACAACCAAACCCAATCAATGAAGCCCTGCCCAAAACCGAACCGTCCTAACACCTCCCACAAATAATTCCACTCCACCCTGTCAAAGACTTTTTCTGCGTCATTCGCAACCACCAACTCCATCTCCCTCCTCCCCGTCTGAGGGCATCATGATAACATTTAAGAGCCTTCGAACATTGCCCGTCAGCTGTCTGCCCTTAACAAACCCAGTCTGGTCTTCCCCTATCACCTCAGGGACACAGTCCTCTGACCTTGAGGCCATTATTGTAGCCAACAGTTTAGCATCCACATTCAATAGGGAGATTGGCCTATATGACATACATAACTCTGGGTCCGTCTCCCGCTTTATGATCACTGAGATCGAGGTCTGCGAAATTGTTGGGGGAAGGACACCCCGCTCCCTTGTCTCATTAAATGCCCTCACCAGCAGCAGACCCAGCATCTCCGAGAACTTCTTGTAGAATTCCACTGGATAGCCGTCCGGTCCCGGGGCCTTACCCGACTGCATGGCCTCCAGCCCCTCTACTATTTCTTCAATTCCAACCAGGGCTCCCAACCCCTCCACCAATCCTTCCTCCACCTTCGGAAACTTCAACTAACCCAACAACTGCCTTATCCCGTCTACCCCCGCTGGGGGTTCCGACTCATATAGCCTTCTATAAAACTCTTTAAACACCCCGTTCACCCCTGCTGGATCCAAGACCGCATTGCCACCTCTGTGCTTCATTCTTTCTATCTCTCTGGCTGCCTCCCTTTTCCTCAGCTGGTGCGCGAGGATCCTGCTGGCCTTCTCTCCATACTTGTATATTGCCCCCTCTCACCTTCCTCAAATGCTCCACCGCCTTCCCTGTAGATAACAGACCAAACTCCATATGTAGCCTCTGCTGCTTCTTCAGTAACCCCTCCTCCGGGGCCTCCAAATATCTCCTGTCCACCTGGAGTATTTCCACAACCAACCTATCCATCTCCGCTCACTCCACCTTCTCCCTATGGGCCCGTATCAAGATTAGGTCACCCCTAACCACTGCCTTCAGCGCTTCCCACACTGTTGTTGCCGAGACCTCCCCCGTGTCATTTATTTCCAGATAGTTCTGGATGGTCTCCCTCACCCGTCCGCACATCCCCTCATCCGCCAACCTCCAATACAGGTGCTGTCCTCTCTCCTTACTCACCCGTAAGTCTACCCAATGTGGGGCATGGTCCGACACAGCAATCGCCGAATACTCGGTATCAACCACCTCCGCCAGTAAAGCCCTGCTAAGAATAAAAAAATCGATCCGGGAGTATGCTTTGTGCACATGGGAGAAAAAGAAAAGTCCTTCACTCTTGGCCGTCCAAACCTCCATGGGTCTACTCACTCCATCTGCTCCATGAACCCCTTTAGTTCCTTCGCTACGGCTGGCACCCTCCCTGTCCTTGACCTTAACCGGTCCAACCTTGGATCAATGACCGTATTAAAGTCCCCCCCCAACATGATTAGCTTATGTGACTCGAGGTCCAGGATCTTCCATAACACATGCCTCATAAATTCCACATGGTCCCAGTTTGGTGCACATATATTCACAAGCACCACCAGCATCCCGTCAAGATTCCCGCTCACCATGATGTACCTGTCCCCCATGTCCGCCACTATTCTCTCTGCCTGAAATGCCGCCCGCTTGTTGATCAGGATCGCGACCGCCCCTAGACTTAGAATCCAACCCTGAATGAAATACTTGGCTGACCCACCCCCTTCCTCAATCTGGTCTGATCTCTTACCCTCAGGTGTGTTCCCTGTAGCATTGCCACGTCCGCCTTCAATCCCCTCAGATGAGCAAACACAGAAAACCTCTTAACCGACCCATTCAGCCCTCCAACGTTCCATGTAATCAGCCTAAGAACAAAGAACAAAGAAAAGTACAACACAGGAACAGGCCCTTCGACCCTCCAAGCCTGGGCCAACCATGCTGCCCGTCTAAACTAAAGTCTTCCACACTTCTGGGGTCAGTATCCCTCTATTCCCATCCTATTCGTGTATTTATCAAGACGCCCCTTAAATGTCACTATCGTCCCTGCTTCCACCACCCCCTCCGGCAGCGAGTTCCAGGCACGCACTACCCTCTGTGTAAAAAACTTGCCTCGTACATCTCCTCTGAACCTTGCCCCTTGCACCTTTAACCTGTGCACCCTAGTAATTGCCCCCTCTACCCTGGGAAAAAAAGCCTCTGACTATCCACTCTGTCTATGCCCCTCATAATTTTGTATACCTCTATCAAGTCGCCCTAATCGGGAGGCTTCCCGCACCCCCTTGACGATCAGCCATCACCCTACTTAGGCCAGCCTCCAGCTCGCGTCTCTAGGTATGATATTTTTAATTGTGGTAGATGCTCACTCAAAATGGCTGGATGTCTTGCCTATGCATTCAGCGACTGCAGCAGCTGCACCAAATCTGTTCCTTTCATGGACTATCAGAACTGATCATTTCAGACAACGGTACCACCTTCATAGCCAAAGAGCATAAACTCTTCATTGAGTCCAATGGGATCCACAATGTAAGGATAGCTCCCTACCACCCCGCTGGTTGAAAGAGCGATCCAAACTTTCAAAGCGACAATTAAAAAATAGTCTAACCGGCCACTGTTGCTTTATTTATTGGACGTCTTGCTCTCATACATTATGCCCGCTCATCCACTGGGGTCAGTAGGACTAAGTTGTTAGTGGGCAGGCGCCTCAGGAACTGGCATGGCCTTGTTTTTCCAAATTTGTCAGGGAGGGTGGCGGCTAAGCAAGCCTCACAGTAAGGCTATCATGTTGCAGCCTACTGGGCAGGTTGTTTCAAACAGAAGATTTAGTGTGCATGCAGAATCTTGGTGGAAGACCAGAGTGGATACCTGGGAGGGTCATTGCCAGGACTGGGCCAACGTCTCATGTGATTGACCGACAGGGCCGTAAAGCGCTAAAACATGTAGACTATTTTGCAAAGACAGGAAACTGTTGACCCCACATCTGGGCGTGTGGACCCGGTGCAGGTTATCAGTATACCACTTGCACAGTCACTGGTGTTGGAGTCGAGATCTTCTCGAGGGAAAACACAAGGGGCCACAGAAGGAGTTGAAGAGATAGTCAGTACTACCCCTTCTTTGGAATCTACCAATTTTCCTGCCCCTGTTGTGGACTCAGATGCTTCAAGTCTGGATAAGCTGTTGCCAAGATGAGGTGCTTGGGAAGAGTTAGAAAGTCACCTGATGGACTCAAGTTCTGAACTTTGTTTTGAGCTTTTTAAAGGAGAGATGTCCCTAATTGTATTACAGGCAGAAATATATAGTGGAGAAGTTCATGATAGTTGCCATTCAAAAGTACTCCCAATGGCAACTGTGAACTGCATCAGAACACAATTCATCACTGAAGGCTTCTATTCTACTTAACACAATCTATCACTGCTGCAACTGCCTTAACTCCTTTTCTCCCACCTTCACATAAGACAAACCTTTCAATCCATTACTCATCCTAAACCATTACAACTCAGAGGTCTTTTCCCTTAAATGACCATGCCAGTAATAATTCTAAGCATGAATAAGAACAGTCATTCCTGTATAACTCCAAAATCATGAATGACATAAAGCGCATTTTTTTTTAATACAAAAAAACTCCAAAGTGAACAGAAACCAAGTTATTCTTTTTTGAAACTGTGCTTTCCTTTTTTATATATTTGCCTTTTCCCCCTCCAATTAAATTGTTTCTCCTAAGTACAACCGAGGGACCAATATCACATAGGGTGTTTGGCTGCTGCTGGGCTACAAAACATTCATGAAATGAGGTGGCCCTAGTTTTAATGATCCTTGTTCCTGGGGGAAAATGGCTTCTGGCCATAACCCTGGACTTTGTGTCAGGACAACCTGGTGTTGCCTCTTGTGTATCAATAATGTGGATTTATGAAGAGAACGATGTCTGGCAAGTTGTTCTCAGAATCAGAACCTTTATGCAAGGTGCCTCCAGGCATCATCATTCCACTTATCCTGGATCTGTTTCCTCACTGTCCAGTGGAATGGATCACTGTCATGTTCTGTAGGCTGGCCAAAGTGAATGATGAACTATAGAACATCTAGTTTAAATCATTTATTATGAAACAACTGTGTGATAAGATAACAAGGATAAATGAAATAATAAACTACTAGCAGGTAGCAGGGATAATCCAGGGAATTATAGACCTGTGAGCTTGACGTCAGTGGTAGGCAAACTGTTGGAGAAGATACTGAGGGATAGGATCTATTCACATCTGGAAGAAAATAGACTTATCAGTGATAGGCAGCATGGTTTTGTGCAGGGAAGGTCATGTCTTACAAACCTAATAGAATTATTTGAGGAAGTAACAAAGTTAATTGATGAGGGAAGGGCTGTAGATGTCGTATACATGGACTTTAGTAAGGCGTTTGATAAAGTTTCCCATGGCAGGTTGATGGAAAAAGTGAAGTCGTATGGGGTTCAGGATGTACTAGCTAGATGGATAAAGAACTGGCTGGGCAACAGGAGACAGAGAGTAGTGGTGGAAGGGAGTGTCTCAAAATGGAGAAGGGTGACTAGTGGTGTTCCACAGGGATCCATGCTCGGACCACTGTTGTTTGTGATCTACATAAATGACCTGGAGGAAGGTATAGGTGGTCTGATTAGCAAATTTGCAGATGATACTAAGATTGATGGAGTTGCAGATAGCGAGGAGGACTGTCAGAGAATACAACAAAATATAGATAGATTGGAGAGTTGGGCAGAGAAATGGCAGATGGAGTTCAATCCAGGCAAATGCGAGGTGATGCATTTTGGAAGATCAAATTCAAGAGCGGACTATATGGTCAATGGAAAGGTCTTGGGGAAAATTGATGTGCAGAGAGATCTGGGAGTTCAGGTCCATTGTACCCTGAAGGTGGCAACGCAGGTTGATAGAGTGGTCAAGAAGGCATACAGCATGCTTGCCTTCATCGGACGGGGTATTGAGTACAAGAGTTGGCAGGTCATGTTACAGTTGTATAGGACTTTGTTTCGGCCACATTTGGAATACTGCGTGCAGTTCTGGTCGCCACATTACCAGAAGGATGTGGATGCCTTGGAGAGGGTGCAGAGGAGGTTCACCAGGATGTTGCCTGGTATGGAAGGTGCTAGATATGAAGAAAGGTTGAGTAGATTAGGATTGTTTTCGTTGGAAAGACGGAGGTTGAGGGGGGACCTGATTGAGGTCTACAAAATTATGAGAGGTATGGATAGGGTAGATAGCAACAAGCTTTTCCCAAGAGTGGGGGTGTCAGTTACAAGGGGTCACGATTTCAAAGTGAGAGGGGGAAGGTTTAAGGGCGATGTGCGTGGAAAGTTTTTTACGCAGAGGGTGGTGGGTGCCTGGAACGCTTTACCAGCAGAGGTGGTAGAGGCGGGCACGATAGCATCATTTAAGAAGCATTTAGACAGGTATATGAATGGGCGGGAACAGAGGGAAGTAGACCTTGGAAAATAGGAGGCAGGTTTAGATAAAGGATCTGGATCGGCGCAGGCTGGGGGGGCCGAAGGGCCTGTTCCTGTGCTGTAATTTTCTTTTTTCTTTGTTCTAACACTAATTAACTATTGTTGAGCTACTGCAAAACACGTCTATCCTCCAGCATGACCTACTCCCAACTCCCCAGCCACAGGGTTACATGGTGGGTTTACACTGCCACCTAGTGGTCAGAGGTCATGCATAACATTATGTACAGACTTGCGTTATGCATATCATTACAGATAACCGTCGATATAACGCCCTTAAAGCCCTGAGGTACCGAAGGTTGCATCCTAACCACTAAGATCTGGAGACCAGTATGCATGCACTGACTATCATGTTCTCTATTGTCGCCATTGAAGAGGAGACATCAGACATCAATAGGTACAATCTATTGCAAATTCCAATGAATCGGTCACACACCCCATTGATTTCTGAAATGAAGAAATAACTTCTCTGATGTTATCAAAAAATATCGCCATTAACTATGGAATCTGTGCAATATGGTTGCCCCATATCCTAGGAGACTACACCTAAGTATAATATTCCATGAATCCAACGCTTTGAGTAGCCTTCTCCTCAGCCGCCAATTCAAAGGTGGTTTACTTACATACACAATTCCTCCAACAACATCTTGCTTTGTGAGCTACACAGTGTTGCATTCTCCCTAATAATATAAAATTCCCTTGGGTGAAAATAGCTGAGACGGTGATTTGGATTAAGATGATAAGTGATGTAGCTAGTGAGATTAAGGGATTGTGGCAGACACAGTTTGGGCAGGAAGTTGCGGCAATAACTCATAGGTAGTCTTCTGCTCATTTTCCTTTTCATCATTATCTTCCTCATTGTCACCACTCATCTAACTAATGAGGAAGAAGTCCTATATCTCGACGTTATCATCATCTTCCTTTTCCTTCTCCATCCTCTACCTGCTGCGGTGTATCTTCAGAATAAAAGGAGACAAGCTAAAAATGGGTGAATGTTATATGTTTGGGATTAAGGAGTTAAGGAGACAGAGATAGCAGTGGAAGCTTGTGAAGAAGTGTATGTCGAGAGGGCTACAATACAAGAGCAGGGATAGATTTCCAAGGTTGTAGAAGGCTCTGGTCAGACCCCATTTATAGGATTGTGATCAGTTTTGGGATCTGTATCTAAGGAAGGATGCGCTGGCCTTAGAAAGGGTCCAGAGGAGGTTCACAAGAATGATCCCTGGAATGAAGAGTTTGTCAAATGAAGAGTGGTTGAGGACTCTGGGTCTGTACTCATTGGAGTTTAGAAGGATGAGGGGGGATCTTATTGAAACTTACAGGATACCGAGAGGCCCAGATAGAGTGGAAGTGGAGAGGACGTTTCCACAAATAGGAAAAACTAGAACCCAAGGGTGCAGCTCCAGACTGAAAGGACCATCCTTTAAAACTGAGATGAGGAGGAATTTCTTCAGCCAGAGGGTGGTGAATCTGTGGAACTCTTCACTGCAAAAGGCTCTGGAGGCCAAATTACTGAGTGTCTTTAAGACAGGGAAAGATAGGTTCTGGATTATTTAGGGATCGAGGTTTTGGGGAGAAGGCAGGAGAATGGGGATGAGAAAGATATTGGATTGGATTGGATTTGTTTATTGTCACGTGTACCGAGGTACAGTGAAAAGTATTGTTCTGCGAGCAGCTCAACAGATAATTAAGTACATGAAAAGAAAAGGAAATAAAAGAAAATACATTATAGGGCAGCACAAGGTAGTCTTAGAATCAAATTTTAAAAGATTAAAACGATTATGAGATAAATAAAGAGAGTCACCTCGCAGAGAGTCGCCTCGCTAGGCGCCATCCTGCTGAACACCCCTTTAAATATCAGCCATGATTGAATGGCAGAGCAGACTCGATGGGCCAAATGGAATAATTCTGCTCCTATAATGGCCTTATGGTCTAAACAGTGTTGTTTCATAGAAATTTCCTGAGAGGCAGGCAGTTAGTAACTTGCTGCTAGCACCGTGTCCTCAAATTTGTCAACAGCAACAACAAATGCCCCCCCATCAGATCTTTGGTCTGACCATGGAAGATTACATCGTTGGTGTCAGGAATTTCCCCCTGGTGCCCTTCGTCTCTAAGAGATCATATGCAAGTTTATTCTAAATCAAGGTTGAGTCAATTAGGTAAAGGGTAGCAAATTAGGACTCACTCCTAGAAACAATTCACTGCCAATGTAATAGATGTAATGTGTCACTCTGTTAAAGTGAAGAAAGAGATTTTAAGACTATAATTGTATGCAAGTGCTGTTAAGGGTAATTGTCTACGTATATTGTAAGATGCCTACTCTATGCCTCATTTAACCAGAATTTTGTGTGAAGGGCCGGTTATACCAGTGTTTTTCAAACCTTTTTGCCCGGGACACATTTTTACCAACCAACCATCCTCCGGGGCTCACGCCGGCAGACCTTTGCGACCCATGCCGGCCAACCTTCGTGACCTGTGGTGAAACCACTGTGTTGTATTGTGCTGCCACAGTATTATGTGTTGTACAGTATTGCCACTATATTACATGTTGTACGGTTTTGGCTCTGTCCGTGGCTCCTCCCCCCAAGGCCTGGGTATATAAACTGCCAACCTTTCACACTGCCTCATTCTGGGGCACACTACCAGTTTTGTTATAAGTCAATTAAAGCCATAGTTAATTAACTCACGACCCATGCCACCTGAACATCATGACGCACCATTTTCGCTGACCTTTAATGTGACAGGTGAGCCTGCTTGGTCCCCACAATCTCACTTGCTTTGTCATTTAATGTTACATTCCTGATAACTTCAGCTGATGATTTAAGATCTCACTGCATCCACTGAAAAAAATCAAGAGGTGTCCTCAAACTCGCCATGTTTAGTCTTGAAATGCCTTTGAACTTTTGAGGGTCCGAATCTTTCATTTACCAGAATTTCCCTGTATATAATACACTTGAACTTTATATCCTGATTTGCAGTGGCACAATTAATAAACCCATACCTCAAGAAATCTATCTGAGTCGGCTTTGTTCCTGTTTTCAGTTTCTTCTTCATGGGTTGTTCATCAGAAGTCCTGGAGCTCACACCAGCACTGCTGGCAGCTACAAAATGGAGGAATCTCTCTCATGCCCAGAGTACGTGATATGCTCTCTGGAAGTGTCCAACAATTTTTTTTAAGAATCTGCTCCTGGGTCAGCGCACTGGCATCAGGAGGAGGCAGTCTGCCTCACTGGGCTCCAGGCCTGCGTACTGCTGAGGGGACACGCATGCGCAAGACGGCCTGCATTCTGAACTCCGGTCGAGCCTGGCAATTTTAAAAGCTGGTTGCAGCCATTGGGCACTTCTTTCCACGATCGGGAAAACTGCGGCCGATAGCCCCGCAACCCTCCCGACACCCACCTGCTCGTCACGACCCTGGCTTTGAAAATGACTGGGTTATACAGGTCCGGCCTTTAGAGCATGACGAGTATACTGGCCTCAGTGTGGCTAAGGAAGAAAGACAGCGTGGCCAATATCTTACTCTGCCAGGTAAACTGGTCTGTAGTTTCTAAGAACAGATGGCAATCACTCAACCAGTGCCACTTCCTTCCATTGAATATTGTAGTGATCTGCACATCTGCATGTTTACAAGGGGTTAATGTAAATACACTACAATTAAGTAATCACGAGAGGGAGCACTAGAGAGGTATAAAATAGATGGGCGGGACCCAGGATCAGACTCTTCACAGGAACGGCAGCTAGTGAGCAAGATACAGACAGACGGCTTTCATGTAACATCTAGTATAAGCTCTGGAGAGAGAACAAACTTACACAATAAAGCATTTAGTTCAACTGGAAGATCACAAGCTTTATTCAGACATAAGAAATAATATAAATATGAGAGACTTTTCTTGTGGTTTCATTCTGTGCAGACTCAGTATCTCCTTGAATCCACCTTCTAGAGGGGAGTTTAAAGATTTGAGTCATTAAAATTGTGAGCTCTCTTTCTCCCTCTTTAATAAGCTTTTCCCGTGTTTGGCTGTTTGTTCCCAAATCTGTGGACCTTTATGAAAAGTAGATCAAATGCACAGAAAGCCATGCAATGCCGCTAAATAATAGTGAACTGAATGACTCATGCACTTTACGACTTAACGATTTAACGGCTGCTTCCTGGGCCTGTTAGCTGCAACAGTCAGCCAGATCTATTTTTAAAGATTGTACTTTCATTTCCAAGCATTTCCAGCACAATGCTGACACTGGAAATGCAAGTTCTCCAAACCAGGACATTTTGACAAGTTCAGCTCTGCTGATGCACTGGTGACACTACTTCTGACATTGTGGTGCAAATTCACCACACTTAACCATTTTGATGGGCGACTAAACATGTACAATACCGCCATTGCAATTTTTAAGAACATTATTTTGTGCTTAACGTATGCGACAGTCTGGCATTCTATCACTCTGCAGGATATAAAGCTGCGGAGCACTGAACATATAAGCAATATGGCTTCCAACGTGTTGGGTAATTTTTCCCTTCAAATAGTGTACACATTGTTAGTATGGTCTTTGCACAATTTTATATTTTGCCACCAATGTCTTTTTAGATGTTCTGCCACAAAGTGTAGTGAAAGAGTAATTTTGTGTGCTCCCTGTTCTGACAAAAGGTTATCATCCTGAAAATAAATCACATCTTCCTTTCACCACAGATGCTGCCTGAGCGGCTAAATGTTTCCAGCATTTTCTGTTTTCATTTCCGACTTCCAAAATTTGTGGGACATTGTTTTCAAGTTTGCTTAGCGCTTAATAAACTCACTCTTGGCCAACCTTGTAATTTCTCACAGTCCATGTTATATATGCACAGCAGGCTCTTGGCGCAAACAGTACCCCATTGTGGAAGTCAAAAGCGGAAACATTTTCATTGTCATTAGCCTTTGTAGAGGTGGAGTCACATTTTACAGGAATGTGGTCAATTGGATCTAAGTTGGTTTATGAAAAGGAATTGTTTAACCGTTTCCAAGCGCTGCAAATAGTTTATTCTTTTCAGTCTCTCCAAAGGCTATATGAGAGAAATGAAACTGACAAAAAGTAAGGAAACAAATGTGGGTGCAGGATATCGATTAGAGGTTAAATGATATGAAATGAAAAATGAAATGAAAATCGCTTATCGTCACGAGTAGGCTTCAATGAAGTTACTGTGAAAAGCCCCTAGTCGCCACATTCCGGCGCCTGTCCGGGGAGGCTGGTACGGGAATCGAACCGTGCTGCTGGCCTGCTTGGTCTGCTTTAAAAGCCAGCGGTTTAGCCTGGTGAGCTAAACCAGCCACCAGATATACATGCAAACCCCCATTTGATGGCGATGAGAGTGAGAAATGGACACTTTTGCCATTCAACGTGCTTGGAATAATTAGCATAGTGTGTGTGTGTGTGAGGAGGTGGATGGTTCAATAGTCAATTGTTTCTGATATGTCTAATACTACCACCATGAATGCATTGAGATTGTCAGGGCTAGCTACAATTTCGGAACAGAGGTTTCTAGTGTCAGATCTTGCAGATAGGTAGCATTGTTTGATATATCTTGTGCCTAATTTTAGACTCAGTCCTCCGATACAGCAATGATTTTGATTTGAAACAATGCCCCCCCTCCCCCCCACCCCCCACCCGTGCCCATTATGGAGCCAAGCTCCAATGGGGGAAGTGTTCATTGGATCAATAGAAGTGTGCAGATTTGGGAACTCCACCATCCCCCCACCCACCCAACACCCACCCAATTAAGGCCAGGCTTCCAGGCAGCTTTCATAGAATCATATCCCTACAGTGCTATGGAAGTCATTTGGCCCATCAAGTCTGCACTCACCCTCTGAAAGAGCACCTTACCTAGGCCCTCTCCCTTGCCCCACCCCTGTAACTCCATCCAATCTGCACATCGTTAGACACAAAGGGGCAATTTAGCATGGCCAACCACCTAAATTGCACATCTTTGGCCTGTGAGAGGAAACCGGAGCACCTGGAAAAAACCCACAAAGACACAGGGAGAACATGCAAACTTCACACGGACAGTCACCCAAAGCCGGAATTGAACTCGGGTCCCTGGCACTGTGAGGCAGCAGTGCTAACCACCGTGTCATTGTGCAGCTCTGCCCGGATACCAATTGAGGCTGTTAAGTGGGCAATTAATATCCACTTCAGGGCATCCTCCCGCCTCCCCTGGTATTCAACCATATGGGAAGACCAACAAACAAACCCTGTTCAGTTTACCTGTGTCTAGTTGTTCAGGGAGGCAGAGGTGGGGGGCTCATTAAAAGGTACTCAATGCCTGATTAAAAAGAACCTGGCGTCAGTGAGGGGAGGCCTGAAGCAAGCTCGCATACTGCCCTTTCCTCCGACCCACCCTCAACCTCCCCCTCCCCACCCTCAACCTCCCCCTCCCTGGCAACCCCGTTAAAGGACACATATGACATTTTAATTTACCTTTCTCCAGGGATCTAATGAAGATGCCAGGTGAAGGCACAAGTGTATGACTGACAGCAGTCACCGCTCCCGGTGGCACTGTCAGTAATGGAGAGTTGTCAGCCTCTGATTGGCTGGCAGCTCTCAGGATGGAATTTGCACTCTGCTGAAGGAAGTGCAGCAAATAAATATCACATGTGGAGTCAGAAGCTCTGGTGACAAGGTTGCAGCTGACAATTAGGGATTTATCTTTCATTTTTGGAAGGGTTTGTGTCATTTGTGTCTATTTGTGTCAAAGTGCTTATCATTTGTTTTCTTAAAGTAAACTATGTGTTACACAGTGGAGCTCTTTTGCCATTACAAATTTCAAAAACCTCCATGATAGAAAAAATTCCATAGTAATTGTAGAATGCTACAACACAAAAGGAGGCTATTTGGCCCAATATGCCAACAGGCTGCCGCATGAAGAAAGTTTGGAGTGGTAAACATATACAAAACCCTTCTCTTCGAAATGCTCACATGGATTTCATTTTCCGAAAAGGTTATCTGCTACTTAGGTAGCTTTGGTTTCAGTCAGTAATTTTCAAACTGTAGGTTTTAGTGGTTAATCAACCTTACCCTATCTGGCAAGAGGTTAATTGGCATTTGAAAACTTTGGCCAATGCTCCTCCCTAAGAGATTCTCAAGTGTTTTGGAAATAGGTTCTGGAATCCACAAGGGGGAAGCTCAAAGAGTTTTATCCCGTATGTAGACCAACCAATGCTTTTTTGTAAATTCGGACAGCTGTATGTCTCAAAGAACATATACATTCAATAGACCTATTTGCAAACATTGTTAGCATTTAAAATGACCGAACCGAAAATAGCAATTGGCTTCAGGGCTGCGACTGCTTCTTCAGCCAAAGTAAAGAAAAGAACTGGTTAGTACCAGCAAAGCTTCAGAAGGCAATATCGTAATGTCAACAAACGTTTATCTTCAGTACAACAGCAAAAGGAGCTGTGAAGCGTTCAAAGCAGGTGCTGTGTCACTTCCGAAGGCCCACACTCATCTTAATGCATCACTGGATCAGAACCCTGAGCCTTGAGAAAAATGACAAATGAAGAGGAGCGCAGATGGATTTCCACCATGAATGACTTGCCTGAAGTTTCATCACCATTCGAAAAGGCAGGCAACAGAAGGAAAGACATTCGGTTTATGGAGGATATGTTAAATTGAAGAACACCCTACTACCAATTTATCCTTCATCCTTAATTATTATCTTTCACTCAAATTTTCTGCCTATTTGTCTGTCTACCTTTCTGTCTACTTTTCCCTCCGATGGAACTTAAATTATTATGCTTTTGGAACTTAATATTTATGTTAAATATATATTTCAATTATTTCCCCAAAAGAGAATAACTACATATTGAACAAACCCCCACTTTGGATGAAAGAGCTAAGGGGTAGCCTATGAAAAATAGTAAAGTTGTTCAAAAGTACCAAGAATCTCAATATTATCCAGGACCTTGTGATTTCCCCTGTTTAAAAAATGCAGCAATCTGGAAATATGCAGGACATATGTAATTCAGAATGAGTAAGGTACTGCCACGCTAGGTAAAATGTATTTTGCTGGATTTTCTGGAAGGGCGTAGGTCTATTTGTGTCAAAGTGCTCAACATTCGTTCTCTTCAAGTAAATTATGTGTTACATAGTGGAGATCTTTTACCACTACAAATTTCAGAAACCTCCGTGATTATCTTCAGATGCACAATGCACCACCATGCATACGCTAAAATGTGAAAGGTTAACTTTAAAGAGGAAAGAAAATAAATCCCCACAGCTCAATAATGTCACTTATCATTTCTGGGTGTGGACTTGGTCAAAGTGTCTGCTAAATTTCAAATTTTAGACCAATTATAAAGGATGGAAAACTAGATTTACTCTGCATGAACTCAGCTGAGCTACAATTGTACATACTAGCCCCATTATATACCAGATGTTAGATGTCAGCAAATATGTTCAAGAATAGTGTAGTCTGTTGTAATTTAGAACACCTGTTTATTAGTGAGGCCTGATAGAGCTCACAAGTAATCTGACTTTTAAAAAAAATATATAATTGTTCATAACATATGTATTGATTAAGAACTGTATCAACACATATAGAATCTTATACACTTTTGACATCATGAAAATAAATCATAATTAAAACGAAACCTTTTAAAACTGTATTTTAAATACATGGTCCATTTACTGCCCATAAATAGTGAGATATGATGAATATACCAACTCATAAAACTGAACATAATTTAATTGTCACTTTGGTGCTCGTGTGTAACGCTGCATTTAGTGAGTAAATTTAACGTATCTCAATGCCGAACATGACGTCCCTTCTACATTTGGAATCAAATTGAATTTTTCAGTTTTAAATTGTAAAAGTTGAAACTTGCTTTACTGTATTTATTAGCATAATATTAAATTCAATATATTCACAAGAGGGTTATAAACAGATCTTTTGGAATTTATAAATGAAACTGAGAAGTAGAAAATTTTAAATAGTTAGCACCACTGTTACAATCTCTTTAGGGAACAATAACATTTTAAAAAAATCAAACCCCCAATGAGCAACATAATGAAATTGCACAACAAGATTCCAAGCTTTCAGACTTTTACTACAACAAATAAACTAAAAGAAAAATTGGCTAAATATTATTCCTTAGATAACTTCAACTCTAAACTACAGAAACATGTGCTTGTTAGATGCTTTAACACAACCAAACATATCCCTCCATGTTTACACTTTGCACTGTTCTTTATGTAGACATTTTATTCCCCAGGAACCACTCCAAAGTACTTTTTAGTTCCCTGTTCCTTTTCCAGCTGAGTAACGTCTAAACACTGAACTGGCTTTCATGATATGGGTTGCACTGGGATTCTTATCTCCAGACAAATCTTCCAGGTTCATTTAATCCCTCACAATCTTGGTCTCTTCTAACTTCGACTTGTATTTCCCATGATGAGTAATAGAGATTTGTGGCCTTTATCGCTCTGCTCTCTTTTTCCATTGTCAGATCCTTGCAGACTGAGCCAGTGAAGTTCCTGGATATTTTTTAGCAAAGCATGTATCTTCATTCTCTCTTGAAATTAAATAGATGGTTTCAATTATAACCATTTACAAAGCCTGACATTCCCAACACCTCCTTTGAGCTGCATGCAGTAAAATAGTTTTCACTGTACCTCGGTACACGTGACAATAAACAAACCCAAACCATCCAATTCTTTTGACGAGAAAAGGGCAGGATTTTTGCAGAATCAGGAAAACTCCGAACACTTTTAAAATGGCGGGCAGTCCCTGGATCTGCAAGTTTCACTCACAAAAATTGTGTATTCCGAGCTGCATTTTTCTGATTGGATCTAGCAATGTGGGAAATTTTCCAACTAGAAACATAGAAACATGGAAAAAATAGGAGCAGGAGAAGGACATTCGGCCCTTCAAGCCCACTCCACCATTCATTATGATCATGGCTGATCATCCAACTCAATAGCCTAATCCCTCTTTCACCCGTATCCTTTAATCCCGTTCATCCTAAATGCTACATCTAACTGTTTCTTGAAACGGTACAATGTTTGGACTCAACTACTTTCTGTGGTAATGAATTCCACAGTCTCACCACTCTTTGGGTAAAGACATTTCTCCTCATCTCTGTCCTAAATAGTCAACCTCATCCTCAGACTATGACCCCTGGTTCTGGACACACCCACCATCGGGAACTTCCTTTCTTCATCTATCCTGTCCAGCCCTGTTACAATAGGTTTCTATGAGATCCCCCCTCATTCTTCTGACCTCCGGCGAGAACAATCCTAACTGATTCAATGTCCCCTCGTAAGTCAGTCTTGAATCCCAGGACTCAGTCTAGTTAACCTTTGCTGCTCTCCCTCTATAGCTAGAACATCCTTCCACAGATAAGGAGACCAAAACTGCACACAATATTCCAGGTGTGGCCTCACCAAGGTCCTATATAATTGCAGCAAGCAACCCTGCTCCTGTACTAGAATCCCCTCGAAATGAAGGCCAGAATACCATTTGCCTTTTTTAACCGCCTGTATGCTTACCTTCAGTGACTGGTGTTTGAGGACACCTAGGTCCCATTACATATTCCCCACTCCTAATTTATGGCTATTCAGATAATAGTTGCCTTCTTGTTTTTGCCACCAAAGTGGATAATCTCACACTTATCCAAATTATACTGCATCTGCCATTCATTTGCCCACTCACTCAACTTGTTCAAATCACACTGAAGGATCTCTGCATCCACCTCACAGCTCACCCTCCCACCCAACTTGGTGTCAGCTGCAAATTTGGAGATATTACATTTTGTTCCCTCATCTAAATCATTAATACATATTGTGAATAGCATGGATCCTCGTCCTGATCCCTGTGGTACCCCACTAGTCACTGCCTGTCAATTTGGAAAAGACCTGTTAATTCCTACTCTTTGTTTCCTGTCTGCCAAATAGTTTTCTATCCATTTCAATACACTGCCCCAATCCTATGTGCTCTTATTTTACATGGCAATCTTTTATATGGGACTTTGTCAAAAGCCTTCTGAAAGTCCAAATACACCACATCCACTGGCTCCCCTTCATCACTTCTACGAGTTACATCCTCGAAGAACTAAACCCTGCACTCCCCAAAATTTCTGGTATCTTATTTGTGTCCTTATTTGTGAAGACAGAACCAAAGTATGTATTTAGGTGCTTATCCATTTCTTTGTCCCCTATTATACATTCCCCTGTTTCTGACTGTAAGGGACCTACATTTGTCTCCACCAATCTTCTTCTCGTCATGTATTGAGACAAACTGTTATGTTCCCTGCAAGCTTACTTTCGTACTCTATTTTCCCCTTCTTAATCAATCCCTTGGATCTTCTTTGCTGAATTCTAAACAACTTCCAATACTCAGACCTGTTGTTTTTCTTGGCCAATTTGGATGCTCCTTACTTGGATCAAATACTATTCCTAATTTCTCTTGTGAGCCATGGACACTTTTGCCATTCAACGTGCTTGGAATAATTAGCACAGTGTGTGTGTGTGTGTGAGGAGGTGGATTGTTCAATAGTCAATTGTTTCTGATATGTCTAATACTACCACCATGAATGCATTGAGATTGTCAGGGCTAGCTACAATTTCGGAACAGAGGCTTCTAGTGTCAGATCTTGCAGATAGGTAGCATTGTTTGATATATCTTTTGCCTAATTTTAGACTCAGTCCTCCGATACAGCAATGATTTTGATTTGAAACAATGCCCCCCCCCCCAACCCGTGCCCATTATGGAGCCAAGCTCCGATGGGGGAAGTGTTCATTGGATCCATGGAAGTGTGCGGATTTGGGAACTCCACCATCCCCCCACCCACCCAACACCTACCCAATTAAGGCCAGGCTTCCAGGCAGCTTTCATAGAATCATATCCCTACAGTGCTATGGAAGTCATTTGGCCCATCGAGTCTGCACTCACCCTCTGAAAGAGCACCTTACCTAGGCCCTCTCCCTTGCCCCATCCCTGTAACTCCATCCAATCTGCACACCGTTAGACACAAAGGGGCAATTTAGCATGGCCAATCCACCTAACTTGCACATCTTTGGCCTGTGAGAGGAAACCGGAGCACCTGGAAAAAAAACACATGGATTTACCACCTTTCCCATTTGATTTATGTGCCAGACATGAATAAACAATTGTTACAGTTCCTCCATGTGCTATTTGAATGTTTGCCATTGCCTATTCACTGTCACCCCTTCAAGTAGCATTCCCCAATCGATCATAGCCAACTCACGCCTCATTTAATCGTAGCTTCCTTTGGTAAGATTTAGGACCCGAAGTAGAATCAACTACTTCACTCTCCATCGTGATGAAAATTTCTATCATATTATGGTCAATCATCCCCAAGGGGTCTCGCACAACTAGATTGCCAATGATTCCAGTCTCATTGCATAGTACCCAGTCTAGGATGGCCTGTTCTCTAGATGGCTCCTCAACATATTGATCCAGAAAATCATTCCGTATATACTTCAGGAATTCCTCCTCTATGGTATTGTGGCTAATTTGATTTCCCCAATCTTTATGCAGATTAAAATCACCCAGAATTACAGTTGTTTCTTTATCACATGAGTCTCTAATTACCTGTTTAATGCTATTCCCAACAATATCACTATATACCAACTATATATGACACCCATTAACTGTCCCTTGCCGTTTCTCAGCTCTACCCATACACATTCCGCATTGTCGGAGCAAATATTCTCCCTCACTATTGTGTTGATTTCCTCCTTGACCAGCAATGCAATCCCACAAAATTTTCCTTTTTGTCTGTCTTTCCTAAATATTGAATACCCCTGGACATTCAATTCCTATCTCAGATCACCCTGCAGCCATGCCTCCATCATCCTGACTTTATCATACTCATTCATGTCTATTTGCGCTATTAAGTCATCCACTTCATTACGAATGCTCCACGCATTAAGGCAAACGCCTTTAGGCTTGTCTTTATAACATTACTAGTCCCGCTCCCAATATTTTTCACTATAGCCCTATTTGAATCCAGTAACCCCACCTAACATTTTTGGACACTAAGGGCAATTTAGCATGGCCAATCCACCTAACCTGCACGTCTTTGGACAGTGGGAGGAAACCGGAACACCCTGAGGAAATCCACACAGACACAGAGAGAATGTGCAGACTCCATGTCCCTGGTGCTGTGAAGCAACAGTGCTAACCACTGTGCTACCATGCCACCAATAGACTATGCTTTGGAAGTATGATCATTTTGTCCATTTAACATTGCCAGTGTTGTACAAGACAACATTAGACACCTGAACGAAACTATGTCTGCTACCCTTTTCTACACCTGTAGGGTCATTTGGAACCAGAGGTGATGTTTAGGGAGAAGAATGAAATGGTTCAGAGTGACTATTATTGGTTTGTGTTCTAGCAAAGGCCTGTAGGAAGTGAAATTTCAGAGGTGCAAGCTGTGAAGTGCCTTTTCACCACTCCTGGGTTAGAGCATCCAATTTTCACATGTTACTCCATGCAACAAACTGAACAAGAACTGGTCAAATTCACCCGACTGAGACTAGCAGGTCCGAGTGACAGGCAGCTCTGGAACTCCAACTTTTATATTTCTGGTTGGGTATTAAGTGTTCAATTGCTTGAGTTACCCAAATGTTTCAATATTTGTAGTACACATTTCAGGAAGTATATTACGTGAAAGTATGTTAAACGCCCTGGTTATTTGTCTTCTAAATACAATTTTAACATAGAATTTTAATTGCTTGTTCAGATTTGTTTCACAATTATGATATTATTTTCAAAGCTGAGAATTTAATTGATGTATTAAGTATCTTTCTTTGAATATTAGATCCTTTAGTAGCCTGAGGATATTTTATTTTTTGTTTTTCATGCATTAAATTGTTTTCCAATAGCAGCCATAAAGAATGTTTCAATTTTATTAATATCTCCATGTCGGTCATTCAGGGAAACAAATCAGAAAATCATGGCGAAAGTTCACATATTTTGACATTCCCTTTGTGTGTCTATATGTTTATGGGAAAGAACATCACTTTCAAATTCCCAACTAGAATGTATTCTTCGACAAACCAGTTACCAGAAGGCAGCTGCAGTTGTTGATCAACTACTTCCTTACATTCACTTTTGATGCGCTTGTCAACTATAAAACACAAGAAAAAAGAAAAAAGAGAAGGCGTAGACCACATTGCCCTTCGAGCCTATTCTACAACATAGAACAGTACAGCAGAGAACAGGCCCTTCGGCCCTCGATGTTGTGCCGAGCAATGATCACCCTACTCAAACCCACGTATCCACCCTATACCCGTAACCCAACAACCCCCCCCTTAACCTTACTTTTTAGGACACTATGGGCAATTTAGCATGGCCAATCCACCTAACCCGCACATCTTTGGACTGTGGGAGGAAACCGGAGCACCCGGAGGAAACCCACGCACACACGGGGAGGACGTGCAGACTCTGCACAGACAGTGACCCAGCCGGGAACCGAACCTGGGACCCTGGAGCTGTGAAGCATTTATGCTAACCACCAGCTACCATGCTGCCCTAGAGTGGGCGGCATGGTAGCACAGTGGTTAGCATTATTGCTTCACAGTGCCAGGGTCCCAGGTTCAATTCCTGGCTGGGTCCTGGGTCACTGTCTGTGCAGGGTCTGCATGTTCTCCCCATGTCTGCGTGTGTTTCCTCTGGTTTCCTCCCACAAGTCCCAGTCCTCCATTTTTAGATTGCACTTCCCTAATCTGTGCCACTGCTGTTAGGTAACTTGGACATTCTGGATTCTCCCTCCTTGTACCTGAACAGGCGCCAGAATGTGGCGAATAGGGGCTTTTCACAGTAACTTAATTGCAGTGTTAATGTAAGACATTACTTGTGACATTAAAGATGATTAAAATAAAATAGTATTCAATATGATCATGGCTGATTGGGGCTTCAATTCTGTTTTCCCAACCGTTCTCCATATCCCTTCATCCCCTGAGGGACCACAAATCTGTCCATCCCAGCCTTAAAAGTATTAAATGATGGAGCATCCACAACCTGCTGGGTAGAGAATTCAAAATATTCGCAACCCTTTTAGTGAAGTAATTTTTCCACATCTCAGTCCTAAATCATCAGCCCCTTATCCTGGGACTGTGCCCGCGTGTTATAGATTCCTCGACCAGCAGTAACAATCTCTCAGCGTGTAACCTATCAAGCCCTTTCATAATTTTGTACTTTTCTGATTATGTATCAGAATAATACCATTGGCTGGTGTAATATCACATGTTATGCAATGATGTCATCGGAGCATTTCGTGGGCTTTTGTGGAGTTCACTATTGTACCCTGTTTGAGCAGCATCTTGTAAAAAAAACCTCTTGCACTATGTTAGAAGAACTCGACATGTGCCACCTCTGATTCTTTCTCTTTGTGGCTACAACAAAGAACATAACAAAAGAGAAACTGGCGACGATATCAGGGCCATAAACTAAAGGGAGAAAAACAACTTTTGACGATGTTTTGTGAGCCAGAAGAATATTGAAACTCCATTGATGGAGATTCGGGCCCATACACCATCAGGAGTGAGGGTGGGAAAATATCATCAACATCCAAGGTGAAATCAATATTGTGGCAAGCAAAACAGCTCTCAAGCAAATACTTGGAGTGAGATTTAACGCCCATAAAGAGTCCCATTTTGGGTGCGTATTGCGGGGTGTTTCTTAGCGCCTGCAGCACCGAGAATGACCCCGCTATCAAACTGAACTCTGTTATCTTTTTTGGCCTCCGCTGGGAACATTCCACCAAGGCTTACCTAATTTCCTGCACCGGCGTGCTGAGCCCGTCAGTGCAGGATAAATCTGGGTGCCATTTCTACATGGGGCCCTGATGTCTCGACCTCTCTCGGCATTCCCATCAGGGCCTCTGGACCCTCCCACTGCCCCAACATATCTCTTACAGGGTCCTCGAGACTCCCCCTCATCGTACCTCATAAGGGCAGGGCACCCCCGGGCCTGATCTCTGGTACTGACAACCTGGCACCTAGGCACTTTGGCACTGCCAGCCTGGCACCCTGGCGCCATGCCTGCCAGCCTGGCAGTGCCACCTGGGTACCCTGGCAGTGCTGGGGTGGCAGTGCCAAGGTGCCTTCATGCCAGCAGTAATGCCAGGCTTCCACCCTGCCCAGAGCAAAAATACCCGGGGGCATCCAATTACCTGGGAAACTCTCCCAGGTGCTGTTAACAGGTGGTCCATGTTTGTGTGGACCACTGCTAAATGGCGCCATGACGAGGTCTCCTATGCGGGGGCGTTGTGGTGAATCACAGTCCGTGTAATTCACACTGTTATTATATATGATGTACTGTGTCTGTGTAAGCTCGGTATATGAGCAGTTGCGCGGCTCTGCCCCTCGGGGGAGATGAGGAGCTTGTACTGGACCCCACCCTTGGCTCCGCCCATGGCTCCTCCCACTAACCGGAAGTATAAAGCCTGGCAGTCTGAGCACAGGCAGGCTCCGTTGTAAGATCATTAAAACCACTGTTCACTTCCAACTACGTGTCGTGTGAATTGATGGTCACATCAGGCGTTAGTTTCCGGGCCTCGGAAGAATAGAGCGCTGACATATTTCAATGAGCCGAATGGTTTACTTAAATATGTTAATCTGGACCTGACCCAACGAGGGCAAGATCCAGATCGCAAACATCTGGCGAGTTCTCGTCAGATCTCACAAGGCGGTCCATGCATCGTAAATCTCGCAAGAGGCCTCTCGCAAGATCTAACAGCCTCGCCGTGTCACCGAGTTGGGCGCAACAAGGCCGTTTCGATCCAGCCCTTAGACACCGTTCAGTTTGTAGCAGAGCGTCAGTGTATCATCCAGTCAATTGCGACAGCCGCTAGTCCAAGGAAAAGGGTTTCAAAAAGGAAAAAAAGATATTGGAAAACTGCGAGTTACTTTGAGCTTACTTCAAATGGAGGATCAAAGTTTTCAGTACGCTCATCGTTTGATGTGGGTAGAGCTACAGAGACCGTGCATGAGGCACTGAAGCGGGCCATGGGAACATAAACCTACTGGGCTGCCAACTCTGCCACTGCCCAAGAATGGATATGGAGACACAGAAAGAGCTAATCTGTTTGTGTGCTGTGAGTTTGTCTCCTTTAAACAGAGCGAAAAGAAATAGCAAGGAAGATAGCCTGGAGGCTGAGTGGCACAAATTAGGGAAGTGCAATCCAAAAATGGAGGACAAAAGCACCATGGATGGGTTTGATAGGGAGGAGGCGACATGAATTTCTTATGAGGAAAGGTTCCAGTAGTTCCTTAAAGCCAATCAGGTATCTGCAGACCTGCATATTGCGATCTTCCTCAGCTCAGTTGAGAGTAAAACATTCACGTTACAACAGAATTTATTACACCCAGCTAAACCTGGTGACAAGTCGTGTGATGAGTTAATGATTGTCTTGCGAGATTATTCCTCTCCCCGTCCACTATCAATAGCTGAAAGTTTATGCATTCACTGTCGTGTACAGGAGGAAGGGGAAAACGTTTCATAATTTGTTGCGAAAGCTGGCAAAGTGCTGTGAATTTGGCCAGTCATTGGATGATGCACTTTGTGACTGATTCATTTGTGGCCAATGGAATGCTGCTATCCGAAGGAAATTGTTGACTGAAGGTGCATTAACCGAAAGTCTGCTGCAGAAATTGTAATGTCAATAGAACTTGCTGCGAGAGAAGTTCCGCTGATTGGAGTTTGATCTAAAGTCCATAAGATTGAGTCTGTGAGAAACCCATACACCAAGAACAGTCTGGGTCATCTAATGGATGGCTGTCCTTAAAAGATGCAAAATCACTGATGGTTTGCAACACCTTGCATTCTGAAAAGATCGCCGCCTACAAGGACCTCATCTTCAGCAACGAAGATTGTCAAACCTCTCAAACCTTTTTAATCCCTGTTAATTTTAATCCTTTCCCTGTCCCCTCCCATATGTTTGTCTTCTGTGTGTCTGGGTGGGGCAGGGTTTTGAGAATAGGTAGACTAGTAGACCATTGTTCCATTATTTCCATTATGCGTTCATCTTTTACTCTTGTTTTAAACAAGCTGGATGAACTTAACGCTAGACTTACCTCTCAGAGGGAAGTAAGAGACTGCTGTGTGCTCTGTTTCACAGAGACATGGCTCAGCCCCGCAGGTTGCCATACAACCTGAAGGCTTCTCAATTCACTGGGCGGACCGCACCGCGTCATCAGGCAAAGCAAAGGGTGGAGGGGTTTGCCTCCTCATCAACTCCTCCTGGTGCTTGGATGTGGTGACCCTGGCGACCTACTGCTCCCCGGACGTGGAATACCTGACCGTGAAGTGCCGCCCATACTATCTTCCATTTGAGTTCACTTCAGCCATTATCACAGCGGTCTATATCCCACCCCAGACAGAAGTGAGGAGGCCTTGTTCATTGTGGCCGGAGACTTCAACAAGGCCAACCTCAAGAGTGTACTGCCAAAATTCCACCAACACATCTCCTGTCCCACCAGGGGCAACAACACTCTTGACCACTGCTACTCAAAAATCAAGGGTGCCTACCGTTCCATCCCCCAACCGCACTTTGGGAAATCAGACCACAAGACGGTGCTCCTTCTCCCGGCATACAAGCAGAAACTCAAGCGGGAGATTCCATCTAAGAAGGTCATGTAGTGCTGGTCCGAGGAAACTGAAGGGCTGCTACGTGACTGCTGAGAGACAGTGGACTGGTCCATATTTAAGAACTCAGTGACCAACTTAAATGAGTATGCCACCACTGTCACAGACTTCATCAGCAAATGTGTGGACGATTGCGAGCCAAAGAAAGCAGTCTGTACGTTCTCCAACCGGAAACCATGGCTCAATCGAGAGATTGACTCCCTACTGAAGGACAGGTCTGAGGCTTCAAGTCGGACGACCCTGACCTATACAAGAAATCCAGACAACCACCGCAAAGCCATCTGGGATGTCAAGAGAGAATATCAAACCAAGCTGGAGTCACAGACAGACTCTCGGCGGTTGTGGCAAGGCCTAAACAACATAACATGCTACAAAGCGAAGCCGAGCAATATCTCCAGCATTAGTGCACCCCTCCCCGCTGAACTCAATGCATTCTATGCTCGGTTCGAGCAGGAAACCAACAATCTGTTGTTGAGTTCCCCAGCAACCCATAACTCACCCATACCCACAGCTCCCAAAGTCAGATCGGCCTTCCTGAAAGTGAACCCTCAGAAGGTGGCGGGCCCAGACGGGACCCCTGGCCATGCACTCAAAGCCTGCGCGGACCTGTCCCTACTCCACTCCGAGGCCCCCACCTGCTTCCAGAAGACCACCACCATGCTGGTGCCAAAGAAGAACCAGGCAACGTGTCTCAATGACTATCGTCCGGTGGCTCTGACTTCAGTCGTAATGAAGTGCTTCGCGAGGTTGGCCATGAAGCGCATCATATCCATACTCCCAGAATGCCTTGATCCACTGCAGTTCGCAACCGGTCCACGGCAGATGCCATTTTCCTGGCCCTACACTCATCCCTAGAGCATCTCGACAACAAGGACTCCTACATCAGATTCCTATTTATTGACTACAGCTCTGCCGTCAACACCATAATCCCATCCAAGCTCATATCAAAGCTCTAAAACCTAGGACTTGGCTCCTCACTCTGCAACTGGATCCTCGACTTTCTTCCCACAGACCACAATCAGTAAGAATGAACAACAACACCTCCTCCACAATAGTCCTCAATACTGGGGTCCTGCAAGGCTGCATACTTAGCCCCCTACTCTACACCCTGTACACACACGGCTGCGTGGCAAAATTTGGTTCCAACTCCATCTACAAGTTTGCTGACAATACGACCATAGTGGGCCAGATCACAAATAACGATGAGTCAGAATACAGGAAGGAGATAGAGAACCTAGTGGAGTGGTGCAGCGACAACAATCTATCCCTCAATGCCAGCAAAACTAATGAGCTGGTCATCGACTTCAGGAAGCAAAGTACTGTACACACCCCTGTCAGCATCAATGGGGCCGAGATGGAGATGGTTAGCAAATGGTGGAGATAGTTTCAAATTCCTAGGGGTATACATCATCAAAAATCTGTCCTGGTCCACTCACGTCGACGCTACCACCAAGAAAGCAAAACAGTGCCTATACTTCCTCAGGAAACTAAGGAAATTCGGCATGTCCACATTAACTCTTACCAACTTTTACAGATGCACCATAAAAAGCATCCTATCTGGCTGCATCACAGCCTGTTATGGCAACTGCTCGGCCCAGGACCGCAAAATACTTCAGAGAGTCATGAACACATCCCAATCCATCACACAAACCTGCCTCCCATCCATTGACTCCATCTACCCCTCCTGCTGCCTGGGGGAAACGGGCAGCATAATCAAAGACCCCTCCCACCCGGCTTACTCACTTTTCCAACTTCTTCCATTGGGCAGGAGATACAGAAGTCTAAGAACGCGCACGAACAGACTTAAAAATAGCTTCTTCCCCATTGTTACCAGACTCCTAAACGGCCCTCTTATGGACTGACCTCATTAACACTACACCCTGTATGCTTCAACCGATGCCAATGCTTATGTAGTTACCTTGTGTACCTTGTGTTGCCCTATTATGTATTTTCTTTTATTTCCTTTTCTTTTCATGTACTTAATGGTAAGTTGAGCTGCTTGCAGAAAAATACTTTTCACTGTACCTCAGTACACGTGACAATAAACAAATCCAATCCAATAAACAGTCTAGTAATGTTTTACTTATAAATCTGATGCCTTAACTCATTGGAGCAGTTATGTTTAAAAATCTCACGAAAATACACAAAATATTACTTAATTCACTTATGTTCGGACTCTGGGGTCTGTGGAGCTGGAACTAACTCAAGGTGTCATAACAGTGGTGATGGCAACTGTTCTGTTGCTGGTACTTTTGTTGACTTGCGAAAATCTTTGTTGTCAAATACTGACTGCCACAGTTTATAGAAAGTTGAGATTTGATGTTGGATCTCCTCATCAATGGTTTTAATAAAGGTGGCTGCCAGCAGTGCTCAACATATTCCAGAGTCTCTCTTTCAACATATATGGGACGTGGAATAGTTGGCCAACCAGGTGTGATTTAATATATGTGTATTGTTTTGGCAATATTCAAGGAAGGGCCACATCCCTTATACACAGAATGGAAGAGATAAAGAGAGGCTTGCAAATAAAAATGATCGCTTATTGTCACAAGTAGGCTTCAATGAAGTTACTGTGAAAAGTCCCCAGCCGCCACATTCCGGCACCTGTTCAGGGAGACTGGTATGGGAACTGAACATAGAACATAGAACAGTACAGCACAGAACAGGCCCTTCGGCCCTCAATGTTGTGCCGAGCCATGATCACCCTACTCAAACCCACGTATCCACCCTATACCCGTAACCCAACAACCCCCCCCCCTTAACCTTACTTTTTATTAGGACACTACGGGCAATTTAGCATGGGCAATCCACCTAACCCGCACATCTTTGGACTGTGGGAGGAAACCGGAGCACCCGGAGGAAACCCACGCACACAGGGGGAGGACATGCAGACTCCACACAGACAGTGACCCAGCCGGGAATCGAACCTGGGACCCTGGAGCTGTGAAGCATTTATGCTAACCACCATGCTACCCTGCTACCCTGCGCTGCTGGCCTTGTTCTGCATACAAGCCAGCTGTTCAGCCCACTGCGCTAAAGCAGCCCCTGTTAGGGAATCTGTTAAATCTGTTATAGAGTGGGAAATTGCATTGCATCCATCCGCCAACTGCAGAACATGTTAGTTAGTGGTGGTCAGCTTAGTTTTGACGTGCAGGTTAAAGAGTTTTCATCTAGGTGGTCATTTAAACACACACGGGAGGGATCTTTGATGAGGAGAATATCCACTGTCAGGTAGATTGTAAAATGTGAGGGGCCTATTAAACAGCCTTGCCTGATGGCCTTTCAGATCTCCCAATCAACACAGTTGCCGTCATATCATCATGAGACAGTTGCAGGTGATGAAGTTTCTTGGACATCCAAATATTTGGAACACTATTCATAGAGCATTGTTATTTGAAAAAAAATGAAATGAAAATCGCTTATTGTCACGAGTAGGCTTCAAATGAAGTTACTGTGAAAAGCCGCTAGTCGCCATATTCCGGCGCCTGTCCGGGGAGGCTGGTACGGGAATCGAACCGTGCTGCTGGCCTGCCTTGTCTGCTTTAAAAGCCAGCGATTTAGCTGAGTGAGCTAAACCAGCCACTTTATTTATTGAGTCAAATGCTTAGGCCAGGTCAATATATGCAACAGAGTTCCTACTGTTAATCTCAATGTTTTTCTTTGATTTTTCTGACAACCAAAACCATGTCAGAGGTTTCCCTGGAGGGTCCAAAGCTCAATCTGTCCGGGAAAAGATTTCCCAGCTGTCATGATGTGCAAACATGCAGCTAATGAACACATAGAATAGGACACGACCAATAAGCAGTCAGGACACTCGGGGTGGTATCTCACTATAAAAGCAATGAGGCACTCACACCCTGCCTCTTTCCACAGACCAACATCTATAGAGTGATGTTGGTACAGACAGGGTGCATCCTCAGCATCACACCCCAGCATGTGGTTTAGACCCAGGCTGGTTCAGTTCGACTGAGTTACTACATTTACATTAGCAGAGTCGAACTCATTGAGAACTGTGCTAATAGTTCAATAAAACACATTGCACTCACTCCAAAGTCTGGAGCATCTTTTACTCAAAACTGCATCAAGTGGCAGCTTGTGTTATTCCAAGTTACATAACAATGCACCAGCCACAGGAAGTAGGCAATTCAGGAGAATGTGAATCCTGCGGTGCGTTAGAAGAAAATACCGCAATAGTTTCCAGAGCAGCATATATCTCCTTGAAGATATATACAATTATTGCACTCCTGAAGTAAGGGAGAAGTACTTTTTTCTCCCAAAGCAATAGGATAAATGCACAAAGTCTTGATGTGAGCATAAACCCATCAAGTTTGAATGCCACAGCTGGAAATGGGGCCACAGACTATATTGTTGTTCATCTGTTTCATTGCTTGTTGCAGCTCTCCCTTCGATGGTAGTTCATCGATGGATGTTAACACAGCGTACTAGGGGATAGCCTGGAGAGTATCAGATGCCCCTATGGTTTCATGGTTGATGAGTTGTAATAGGGAGGCCGCCAGGGGCCATTGTTATCGGAAGACCACCCCCCCCCACAGGGACCTCTGTAATAGGGAGATGCCCCCCACAGAGACCTGTGTAATAGGGAAACCTCCCCAGGGACCCCCGCAATAGGGATACCTCCTAAGGAAGCCCTGTAATAGGGAAATCCCTGGGCCCCCTGTAATAGGGAGAACCCCACAGAGACCCTGTAATAGGGGTGGCTCCATAGGAACCTCCTGCCTGAAGGGAACCACTCTTAAGGACACCCCGTCCCCCCACACAGAACTGCCCCCCAGAAAAGAGACCCTATCTGGAAGCTAGAGAGCAGTCCAGACAGGGGCAGCAAGAGGAATTACAGTTGTAACACTTACCTTGAATTCCCATGTGTCAATTCCTAGAAGGAAAACAGTTGTGATCTGAGTCTTGTTCCCATAGATCCATTAGCGCAAACATTCATAGCTTTCTAGTAATGGTCTGTGATTGACAGCTTCTACAAAGTATTTGCAGCTTTGATTCATTCAACCCCCTTCATGGTGGCCTCAGTGAAACACCAATGTTTACAAACATTTACATCATCAAAGAAAGGTAAGTGCATTCCAAGCACTAAGTGCATTCCAATTGTGGTGATCTTTGTGAGGGGTTTCCAAAATGGAAGGTGTAGTGATCACAAAGATACACAAAGCTCTTTTGAAGAACTAAACTCATTTTATTAACTCTACTAAATTTGAGTTTGACACTTATTCTGAATGGCAACATACATGTAAGAATTAAACTACATTCACTAACACTATCTCTAACTACTAATTATAACTATTATATCTTAACTAATTCTGCACTACACTATGAATCTTATCTTCTTCAGTTCCAGTCTAAACTCCTCCTCTTAGCCACTGCAATTTATAGTACTGTTCCTTAGTTCTCTCTGGTGGCTAGGCTTAACATAGCATTAAATGCTGGACATTTGTATGATGTCACACCAATCACTCAAGTGTATGATTGCACTGCATTTACTTCTCTTTGATGTGGTCAATGTTTATAAACATTGGGGTTTCACTACTTAGGCCACTGAGCCATGAAGGAAGATGAGTGAATCAAAGCTGTAGATGGTTTGCAGAAGCTGTCAATCACAGATCACTACTGAAAGCTATGACTGGCTTGCAGATATGGATCTGTGGGAACCAGATGCAGACACAGCTGGTCTCTGAAGAATGGACAGATAGAGCTGCAAGGTAAGTATTACAGCCATAATGATTCCCACTGTCCCTGCCTGGATTACTCTGGGAGGTCCCGTATTACAGGGATCCCTGTGGGGGATCCCCCTATTACAGGTGTTTCTGGGGGGGGGGGGGGGGGGAGGGGGGTCCCCCTATTACAGGCATCTTTGGGGGGGTCCCACTATTACAGTGATCTCTGTGGGGTTTCCCTCTATTACAGGGGTCCCTGAGGGATCCCCCTATTACAAGGGTTCCTGGGGGGGGTCACCCCTGTACTTGGCGTGGGGGCGAACCTAAGCAGTCCAGGGTTGGGGGGAGGGGGAGCTGCTGTGTGGTAGGGGGGGATCCGGGCCGATTTATAATGGGGGGGGGGGGGGGGGTGAGGTGGCCAGATGCGGGACTTCACTATTGGGTTGCCCGCTCTCGGGAATTCTCTTGGGAATCCTTCGTATTCCATGCCATGCATACATTTGCATGGCGTGGTACGCTTAATGGCATCCTGCTTTACGTCCGCAAGGAGATTGGAAAACGAATGCAATTCAGCTCCGTCAGAGTCTCCCAAGCAGAGAGTCCCATCCCAAAACTGCACACAATACTCCAGATGCAGCCTCATCAAACCCCTGTATAGCTGTAGCAAGACTTCCCCATTCCTGTACTGTAACCACCTTGCAATAAAGGCCAACATGCCATTTGTCTTCCTACATCGTTGCTGCACATATATGCTAAATGTCTATATTCCCAATTGTACCAACACACCTTGGTCTCTTTGAACATCAACACGTACAAGTTTCTCACTTTAAAAAAAATATTCTGTGTTTCTATTCTTCCAACCAAAGTGAATAACTTCACATTTCCCGATACTCAACTGATACCTCTGTACCCACTCACCTAGCCAGTCTATATCTCTTTGCAGCAGCTCTGTGTCCTGTATGTGAAAGAATGAAAGTAGCATAATTCAGACCAAGCTCAGCAATCCCACGACCAACCAGGTCAGATCAAAGCTCTGCAGGCCTCACCCACACAATCGTGATTACTGGTGCAGAATCAAATAATCACAACAAATCTTCAATGATGATGGAGCCCAGAACATCTGTGCAAAAGACAAGGCTGAAGCACTTGCAATATTTCCTGCTGGAAATGTCAAATATATGATCCATCTCAGCCTCTTCCTGAGGTCCCGTATTCAGGCAATTTGATTCGCTCCATGGGACATCAAGAAATGGCTGAACACACTGGGTCCAGCAATGACTATTGTAGCTCCAGCTACAGTCCAGAAGACGTGAGCTCCAGAACTAATTGTGCTCCTAGCCAAGCTCTTTAAGTCAAGCAATAAAACTGGCCTGTCAGGTGTGGGAGGTTGGTGGGCAGGTCTTCGAGGGAATTTTAGGGCTTCCCCTGTCTGTACCCCTCTATTTTGTGGTTCTTTTAATGTTGCTGGATAAAATCCTGGAACTGTCTCACTGATATCACTGTGAATGTAACTGCTACATTTGAACTCCAGCAGTTCAAGTGGGCGGATCACCACCACCTTCTCAACGGCAATAGGGATCGGCAATAAATGATGGCGGCACAGTGATTAGCATTGTTGCTTCATGCGCCGTGATCCCAGGTTCGATTTCCGCTTGGGTCACTGTCTGTGCAGAGTCTGCACGTTCTCCCGTGTCTCCATGGGTTTCCTCCGGACGCTCCGGTTTCCTCCCACAGTCCAAAGATGTGCAGGTTAGGTGGATTGGCCATGATAAATTGCCCTTAGTGTCAAAAAAGGTTAGGTGGGGCTACTGGATTACAGGAAAAGGGTGGAGTTGTGGGCTTGGGTGGGGTGCTCTTTCCAAGGGCCGGTGCAGACTGGATGGGTTGAATGGCCTCCTTCTGCACTGTAAATTCTATGATTCTAACATGTTTGATTTCAATTCCCTCTGGCTGTAAGGTGAACATTGAACATACAAAGTAGGAACAGGAGTATGTCAGCAATGGAAAAACTCAATAGATTGAATAATAGCTTTCCCACTTTTGCTTATATTTCCAAACAAATACTTCTCATTAGGGTCTGGTCAGGCTGCAGCTTTTATAATCTTCTAATTTTGATAAATCGGCAGATACATTAATCTTTTATTGTGATAAAGTTTGGAAAGTAAGTTTGATTTTATTCTGCTCTTTCATTGCAACATAAGAGACATTGTGGTAAATATAATGGAACGTTTCATAGAGACTCACACAGTTAGAGCCATTCTTTTTGTTTGAATGAACTTGTTGTAAAATGAATGAATTCCATTTTTAACTAATTTCCTTCAATTTATTTTGTGTCACCTTACTTTGTAGGTTTGCAGCCTCTCACTGAATCCACGCTGACAAGTCCGTCTAAAGGATGGTGAAAAACTAAGTACAAGTGAATTTAAACTCTGAAATCAAATGGATTGTACAAATCACATTTGGCACTGGTGATTTATGCAATTGTGACATGTCATGCCTACTATAATTCATTCACTCCTGTGACATTTTTTCTTTCTATATTTGATGCTACTGTATTTATTTTCCATAAACCACTGGCTCCAACATTTGCTGACATCAAATTGCTTGTGCAGCTCTGACTTATTATATGTTAATGCTATATTTTGGCATATCTACTAACTTTCTTTAACAACTAACCATTTTACTGTAAAAATAAGGTGAAGAGGATTGTCATTCCTATTAAAATTTACATCTCCTAACACAAAGAACCATAAAATGGAGCCGTTCACAAGTGGCACTTGAAAACAAGGTTGATCAATAGGTTATAGATTAGTAAATGTAATTTGTTTTTCTTTGATTTCTAATCTGTCTGTTTTACTTAAGTACGTGAAATACATAATCAGTGGATAAAATGTTTTCCAGATATTTGGGTCATACTTTGTATGTACGACATCCCAAAAATGAATTTTGTTATTAAAAATAAAGTCATATATTTAAAAATATATCTGATTGTAAAAAGAGGCATATTTAAATTAAGTTGGCATATTTTAAAGAGTGTGTATCTATTAAATTAGCGATTATAACAATATCATCTTTAAGATTATACTAATAGGCGCCAACTGGGTTATCAGTCCATGAAACAGTCAGAGCAGGAATATTGAAACAACAATTGTATGCATCATTTTGTAGCATCGATGCAGGATATATTTGCAAACAAGTCATTGTATTGAGGTTGAACATCACTTGATAGGGATAATTTGTATTGGAAAACTAGCATCATGTTAAAATGTTAGATTTGTCATATTAGGAATAAAGTAAATTTATCCAGTAAAAGTCTGCCTTGTAGAAAATCCTCCTTTTTTATTTCCATGGATTTTGAACACAATCCTAGTGCCTTGGGAGTACTCTGCATGATGAAGCACAAGAACAATCATCCTGCAGGGACTCAGTGTCACATTGGTCACTCGAATAGAGTCCTTAGGGGTATTGGATCTCAAGAGCTCTGCCTAGCACCTCCCTTTCATTCTTTACTTCACTGGGGGATAACACTAATTAGATCAGGCTGCTCATTTTAAGCTGATAATTGATTTAAATAGGTTGCTCATTTGAAATAAAAAGAACCCTATAAAACATTTGGTGCACTGATTTTGTTCAATACCAGGAGCTTTGAACAGGTTGTATCAAAGGTATCATAAGTATAGTGAGGCAGCCTCATATTAATCCACTGTGATGTGTAGTTTTGGGACACTCTTGGAAGGAATGAAAAAAGAGACTTATTTTTTTAAATGCATGGTACTACAAAGACTATTGAATAGTACATATGTAGTTGTATTGGTCAGTACTATTTATTCAAATTACTATGAACTGATACTCACATTTTTAGTGAGGATTATTGAATATATGTACGTAAGAGAAAATGTGAAACAAAATTATCATCAATAGTTGCTTTATTACTGTGACAGTAAATAAAATACATGGGAAATATGTGCTCTCTATGATTACTCAAATGGAAGCCAGAGATCCAAAGTAGTTTGTGGTCAACACTATTTTCTCTTTCATGAACTGATCAAGAGCACTTCCTAGTGGTTGAGTTCTAGCACTGCAACTATATATTTATTACCATATTATACGTCAGTTTTTTAAAAATCAGCCTGATGGGTGTTTCTACTACTTGTGTAACAAATATCACCAGAATCAATACCCTGTGTTTATATAAAAAGGATAAAATGAAACCAAAGTATTACACTGCAAATTGGCAATAGCTCCATAATTCTAGTTGGTTTTGATGTCACGGCTGTCCCCATCTGCCATCCTAATTTATGAAGAGTACCACTTATTCTTGGAAATACAATTGGTGTCTGCATATTGGTAATCTTCGTAATCTTCTGCATTGTAAAGTTGGACTACTGTATCTTTTTCAGTAGTAAAGGTAGTTCCTATTGGGGGCCAAAGAGGACCATTGATATTGAGATGTCACTCACTCTCTCAGGAAAAAGACTTTGACAGATACAATCAAGGAAAAATATGAAAATAATTTAAGATGAGTTCAATTGGTTTGAACTAATATTTTGTGAGCTATTTTCTTTTTCTTTGGTACTTAATGATCTAATTAATAGTCTAGGACAGTTGACACGATTATGTATTCCTTGGCAAGACATAAGAAAATAACCTGGAGCATAATGCAATAAGCTCTTTTAAAAACTACTTACAAAATCTGTCATATTTTAGCTTAAATGATGAGCTGCATAATCTCTAAAACTCTTTAACAAATATTCGTCTAGTTAGTTGGTTTATCTGCTTTAAAAGTTATCCCTGAGCACAATATTTCATTTTTGTTTGAAAATGGAATAACTATTTTTATCATAATTTATGACCCATTAATAAAATCATGAAACATGCGGTTTTGAAATTTGTACTTCTTGAGGATGCAGTAATAATGAAACATGATCAGCCTATTATGAGGCACCTTTAGCAATGATGCTTTCATTCTACTTTTGCAAGCAGCAAACCGGTTTATTGTTAAAATGCTAAAAAGTTTGTTAATCCAAATATAAATTGCACAATCCTTGTAAATGGCTCAATAACAATTAAGATAAAATAGATCTGCTGACAAGAGTGTGCATGTAATCAGGTCTCCGAAGAACATTTTTAAGTACTGTAAGCTGCCTTTATATTGTGGTACTTGGTGCTCAGCCAAACTTACGGGTACATCATAACTAAGAATCATTTGTTTAATTCCTTGCCAATTCTGTATTGTTCTTCCCGTCCCAGATTTGATCATCCTATTTAGTCCCAGATTTTACTGCTTGACTGCTCTTCATTCTGTGCAATAATTTCTCTTTGCATGGCTAAATTTTACCCTTGTCTTTTAATTATCAATTAGGAAAATATTTCTTGGGCGGCATGGTGGTGCAGTGGTTAGCACTGCTGCCTACGGTGCTGAGGACCCGGATTCGACCGTGGCCCTGGGTCACTGTCTGTGTGGAGTTTGCACATTCTCCCTGTGTCTGCATGGGTTTCACCCCCACAACCCAAAGATGTGCAGGTCGGGTGGATTGGTCATGCTAAATTGCCCCTTAATTGAAATAAAAATAATTTGGTACTCTAAAAAAAATTTTTTAAATACAACAAAAAAGTAAAATGTTTCTTAATGTCTTTGAAATTTGGAGTGCTTCAAGCTCCTGAAGCAATGCTTTAATTTTAAGATCTAATTTTAAGACAGGAAAATGAGATGAGACGGTTCAAAACATTTTACATTAAATAGGTGATCCAATTCTTAGTTTAAGAAAGTGAAAACAACATTTTTAAAAACACGACCCTTGAAAATGGGCAATCTCTTTTAAGATTGGATTTAAATTTACTGTAAATTTCAAAATTATTATTTAACAAGACACATTAGCAATAAGTTTTTAAAAAACAGCAGTGTCAATTTTGGTTCCAGATTTAGTTCATACTCTCCAGTAACCTAGAACCATTGTGCCGTATTAATTCAAAAAGAATTAAAAACAGCTTTACAACCGAAATATTTTAATTATATTTACTTTATCACTATTTCCTTTCAAGGCGTGTTCATGGATTTCAGTCCCACAGTAAATACGATCAAGGCAAGGATAGTTTTGCTCAAGGTCTTCAGATGTTAAAATAATCCATTAACCATGGAGACAAATAAATTACAAAGTAATAGTTTATTTGAGAAAAGAAAGAACTGTACTTTTAGTAAACTTTCTTTTCTTGATTATTTTAAAAATAAATTTAAAGTAACCAATTTTATTTTCTAGTTAACGGACAATTTAGCATGGCCAATCCACCTAGCCTACACATTTTTGGGGCCTGGGGGTGAGACCCAATGCACCACCATGCCGCCCTGATTTTCTTTTCTTAATGTCCTTCTCATTCTAATCTCTATTCAAAGCTCTGCCACCGTTCTAAATTCTTGTCACATCATCACTCCCCCTGGTCCTGGATAATAGAAAGAACTTGCATGTATATATCATTTCATCACATCTTGCAGCAACATTCCAAACTGCTTCATCCACAAAGAATTACATTCTACAATTATTGTTTTTTTTTTCAAATTAACAGAGCAGCGAATTTTCGCAAAGCAAACTCCCAACTGAATGACCAGTAAGCCTGTTTGCTTTTAGTTTGTTCTTCGTTAAGAGAACTCCCTCTTCTCCTTTGAGTAGTACCCTAGGGTTTTTATGGGACAAATGGGGAGGCAATGGTGCAGTGGTATGTCACTGGAACAGAGGCCCACGGTAATGCTTTGGGGACCCAGGTTTGAATCCCACAGCAGCTGATGGTGGAACTTGAATGAAACCATTGTTGATTGTTGTAAACATCTGTGAATCTCGTAAAACCCCATCAGGTTCACTGATGTCCTTTAGGGAAGGAAGTCTGCCATTGTTACCTGGTCTGGCCTACATGTGACAAAAATGTGGTTGGCTCTACATGCTTCCTCTGAAATGGCCAAGCAAGGCACTCAGTTGTAACGTACCTCTCCAAAGTCAATAAAAAGGAATTAAATCGAACAGACGGATCTGCTTTGGCCTAGGCACCTGAAATGAAATGGAAACAAAAAAATGAAAATCGCTTATTGTCACGAGTAGGCTTCAATGAAGTTACTGTGAAACGCCCCTAGTCGCCACATTCCGGCACCTGTTCGGGGAGGCTGGTACGGGAATCGAATCGTGCTGCTGGCCTGCTTGGTCTGCTTTAAAAGCCAGCGATTTAGCCCAGTGAGCTAAACCAGCCCCTAGTGAGCTAAACCAGACACCAGCAAACCCAGTCCTGTCAACCCTGCAAAGTCTTCCCTACTAATATTTGGGGGTTTGAACCGATATTGGGAGAGCTGTCTTACAGACTAGTTAAGCAACAACCTGACATAGTCATACTCACAGAATCATACCTTACAGATAATGTCCCAGGCACCACCATCACAGTGCAATGATACACAGTCAGAAGGGAGTTGCCCTGGGAGTCTTCAACCTCCTGATAATTACCACGTACTGAGTAGATGAATCAGTACTCCTTCATGTTGAGCTTAGAGGAAGCACTGATGGTGGCAAGGACAGAAATGGACTTCAATGTCCATCACCATAGACTGAGCAGACCAAGTCCTAAAGAACATAGTTGCTAGACTGGATCGGTCCCAGGTGGTAAGGGAACCAAGAACAAAGAAAAACATATTTGAAATTTGACCTCATCCTCATCAACCTGCCTGCTGCAGATTAATCTGTTAGAAAGTTCCAGTAGAAGTGACTATCACACGGTCCTTGTGGAAACAAACTCCTGTCTTCACGCTGAAATTATCCTCCATCATTTTGTGTGGCACTAATACTGTGCTAAATGACATAGATTTCAAATAGATCTAACAACTCTAGACTGGGCATCCATGAGGCACGGTAGCCATCAGAAGCAGCAGAATTGTACTCAGCCACAATCTGTGACCTAGTGGCCGACACGCCCCCCCATTCTACCACTACGCTAAACCAGGCAATCGACCCTGGTTCAATGAAGAGGAGGGCAGGAGGCAATGCTAGGAACAAGACTAGGCATACCAGAAAATGAGGTGTAAACCTGGTGAAGTTACAAAACAGGACTAATTGCATACCAAACAGCATAAACAACAAGTAATAGACAGAACTATGCAATCCTACAACCAACGGAACAAATTTAAGATCTGCAGTCTTGCCAAATCCAATCCTGAATGGTGGTAAACAATTAACAACTCACTGGAAGAGAGGCTTCACAAATATCTCCGTCCTCAATTATGGAGAAGCCCAGCATATCAGTGCAAAAGATAAGACTGAAGCACTCGCAACAATCTTCAGCCGCAAGTGACGAGTGAATGATCCACCTTGGCTTCCTGCGGAGTTCCCCAGCATCACAGATGCCAATCTTTAGCCAATTCAATTCATTCCATGTGATAGCAAGAAAGAGCTGAAGGCACTAGATACCACAAAGGCTATGAGACAATCAATATTCTGGCAATAGTACTGACTTGTGCTCCTGAACCTCCTGCGCCTCTATCCAAGCTGTTCTAGTACAGCTACAACACTGGCATCTACCTGACAATGTGGGACATTGCCCAGCTATGTCCTGTACACAAATAGAAGGATAAATCCAACCTGGTCAATTACCACCCATCAATCTACTCTCGTCAAACAGTAAAGTGATAGAAGGGATCATCAACAATGCTATAGAGAGGCACTTGCTTGGCAATAACCTGCACACTGATGCTCAGTTTGGGTTCTGCCACGGTCACTTAGCTCCTGGCCTCATTGCAGCTTTGGTTCAAACATGGACAAAAGAGCTAAGTTCCAGAGGTGAGGCGAGAGTGATTGTCCTTGGAATCAATGCAGCATTTGATCAAGTGTGGCATTAAGGAGCCCTAGCTAAACTGGAGTCAATGGGAATCGGGGAAAACCCTCCACTAGTTGGAGTCATGCCTGGCACAAAGTAAGATGATTGTGGTGTTTAGAGGTCAATCATCTCGGGTTCAGGATATCACCAAAGGAAATCCTCACATCTTACAAATGAATTTTAAAAAATAAAGAAATGAAAGATATGTCCAGAGGAGGTGTGAATGGCAGAATGATGATAAGAGAAAAATAAGCCTGAAACCAAAACCTGCAATGAAAAAGAAAGCAAAATGGGTGCAGAGTTTACATCTGAACTTGTTGAACACAATGGACGGACTTTTCTCATACTTTTGCAGAGAGCAGAAGCTGGTTGGAAAAGCAGCTCTGAAGTCTCCAACCTCAAAGGTGGCTTTCTCCACCATATTGCTCAGGATGTCATTGTAAAATGCTGAAAGGGTGAAGCCTACATCGTCACGTTGGTATGTGTTTTATTAGAGTATAATGGCCCACATTTTCAGTCCCCAGTTCGTCGGCTGCCCTTGGAAAGTTCCAATGCACTGACTCCGTGGACTTGCCCAGGAAGTTTGCACGACAAATCAGCAATTCTTCTGCTCCCCAGGAGCCATAGGAAAAAGTCTCCAGCTCAGTTAGAGTAGGAGATTTCGGACAATTCCTTAACTGAATGTTGACCCAGGAAATCTGAGACAGAAAGTCCTAGTCCAACTCCTGGGTAACACTAAAATTGACCTCTTTATTCACTCACACTGACATCCTGGACTCTCACCTCAAACCCCCCCCCGACCAGCCCACTGATTCCCCCCAAATCGTCCTCAATACCCCCAACTATCCCAAACTAAGCTTAACTGACCCAACCCAACCTTACCACCCGGCATCCCCTCCATCCCCTGATCGATCTGATCGGACCTCACCACCCTACCCAGCTGCCACGCTATCCCCCCTTGCCCACTTATCTCACCCAACCTACTCCCTCACTCACCTACTCATTCACCCATTCAGTCACCCATTCACTCAGACACTAACACCCTGATGATCTGTTTATATGTACCAGCTTTTCCGTGTGTTTGTGAACACTTGCCAGAATAGCCAGCCAGTGCTGTTGGTCAGGGGCATGGCCAGCCTTCCACCGACAATCCAGCGCTACAAGCAAGCAGTTGGATTGAAAGTCCCAGCCAGAAATGCGGAACTCAGGTGTGCCGTAGAGAAGAAGGCGTAGGAGTAAATCCGATGGTGATTGTCACCCCTTGGAATATTCGGGCCAATAAATTGAAAGACGTACATGTAAATCCATGTTTTGCCTCAAAAGTATGTGTTTGGCAATGGATGGTGAGGAGAGAGGATGTCAAAGGGCAAAGGGATATGGGGATGTAGAGCACACTGGGTTGGGGGTGGTGAGAGTGCAAGCTGTTGGGCTACACAGCGGTCAACAGTACACCAGAGTTTGGGACCAGGAAGTGCCATCCACTTTTTCCTAATGCCACAAAAATACCATCAGGATCCAACACCTTGGTTAGGTCCCTGGTTGGCATATACATGCAAATTTCATCCATTTCAGGAATGAGTGACCATTTACAGATTCAGCAGAAAACTGCATCAAATGTGCCTTTGATGGGATGCCTGCTGTCCCATTGCCATTTTCAACTGCTAGATAGCTCTATAACAGGATAGCTATCAGTTGAAAATCTCTCTCTTTGTTACAAAATCAATGCACTTAATTAATCTAAGAGAATGACTGATCGTTTATCTTTGAAAAAAATGTTGGCTTACAGATTTTAAATACTATTTTAAAAAATATCAGTTTGTTTTAATTATACAAGGCAATTTTGAATGAGGTAAACTGTTCTGCATATTTGGTTTGCGACTGCGAAGAATAGATACTAGTAAATACCATAATCCTTTTTGCAGCTCAGGCAGTTTGTTTCAGAATAACTGATCAGTGATGGTATCAAATTAATTTAGAACCATATAAGTTTACCGCACAGAAGGAGGCAATATGGCCCATTGTGTCTGCTAGATAATCCAAAACTAATTCAACCGCACCACTCTCTTCCCATAGTCCTGGATCTTCTTTGCTTCAAAGGTTTATCAATTTTTCCTTAACAGATGCAATGGTCTCTAATTTGACTTCCAGTTTTGTTATTACAGTGATGATACTTCATCATTTCCTGGTGCATTAACTTTACGAAGGTAGGTCTAAGCTGAAGGAAAATGCTCAATGTTTGTGAAAAAGTTTGCATGTTTTTCCAATTAACCACCTACACCTTGGAAAAGAAACTAAGGAATGCTAAAACCAGTGCTAATCGTGGATATGTAGTCCATCAGTGCATTCATTGATATTTTATTTGTTTTTGCTCATTTCTAATTCACCATATAGTATGGAACAGTGAAAAACGTTATAATTGAGATCAACATCAATAATCAATACAATTTTCTAAAATGTAAAGAAATATGATAGAATCTTCTTAAAGCTGAATAATTCAATCTATCTGATTTTGACTTATATGTAATCCATTCTCAGTCAGTCAAGATAGGGGGACAGACTATTACTCATTTATAATCAACTTTCCATTTTAATTTTAGCCCATTTTCTGCATTCGATTTTCAAGCTTAGTTTTGCGTTTCCTCACTCGTGAATGGAATAACCTTTTGTAAAGGCGTTATGATTAAAGGTTGTTTGATGACAGTTCAGATTTCTGAAAAGATCTCAATTATCACCCCCTGTAGAGTTGTGGAACTACCAGCAAAACAATGACAAAAGGGACAAATCACTCCCATGTCAGTGTCCACTCAGGCCACCATGGCCACTCCTCATCTATCATCCTGTGTTGAGTGCTAGGTCCTGCACCAGACACATAAGAGAACAAACCCCAGTTCATTTGGAATGCTGAGAATGTATCTCAGGCTGACACAAAACTAGTTTGATGAGACAATTAGTGTTTTTGTTTTATGTTATTCTGTCAGTGTATGAAAGCAACCTAAAAGCATGCTACCTTAAGATACCAGGGAACATTCCAGCAGCAAAGACATGCTCACAGAGAGCACAAGTCAGATAATCAATGTCCCTCTATTGTCTCCCCAGTCCTGACCCATAGTTCCTTCATGCTTCCTTTTTCCTCTGGCACAAGCTACCCTCCTATATGCTGCACTCCAATACTCTTTTGTAGTTTGTTTGAAAAAGCCAAAGGACTATTTTTATCATACAAAAATATTTTTAAATGTACAGCACATAACACAGGTTTAATTTTATTTGTTAAGACTTCTAAAAGTCTGTTCACATAACATTCTCCATGGGGCCAAAATCTGCATTATTCTGAAATAAATCAGAAAAATATACAGGTGTTGGGGGATGGGTGGATAGGGTAGGGGAATGTTCCACTGATTAGAGTTATGGTGAAAGAGTTACACTGAGACACAAGCAAAACCGTGGCAGAATTTCAGCTCCAGGCCCACTTGTCTCTAATTAAACATTTACTAAGCAAGTTGCTAAACGTCATTAAGTTTTATTGGAGCAATTTTATATTTGAAAGCTTTTCAGCTCTACATGAATTAATTTCTGTAGGTATAACTGATAAATGTCCTCACTGGAAATTGAGAAGATCCTAATGAGTTAATGATATTGCTGTGTGGCTGGGTCTTGACAATACTAATCCTATTTACATTAAATGTAATTAAGGGAAATGATGCTATTGACCATTGAATATTATCTAAGCTTTAAATTGCACTTTGAGCAGTAGTACTATCCCAAGATTTGCACCACTTAAGTCTTTTAGTGAGGTCTAAATCAAAATGAGTAAGGCCATCTCCTCCAGGAGTTATACTCATCGTCGATTTAACTTCCAACCAGTTAGAAAGAGTTATTCTGTCAGGTCTTCTCAAAATCTAAAAAAAGTCAAATCAGATCAACCTTTTTTTGATTATAAATGTACAAAGCTCTATCCTCCTACACTTTACAAGGGGTGAAAGCTGTGTAGCTGCTGCTCAATAATGTTGGTACAGTTGCAGAAGGTGCAGTGTCAACAACAGCTACATTTACCATAGTGCCTTTATCAGAAGAATTGCCTCCTTGTGTTTAATGACACCCTCGGACGATGCAATGCAGCTCAATGTAAACTGTTTCTCTGAGGTAGCAAATGCCTTTGGCCTTACAATTAGTCGAAAGGAAAGAGAAGCACTGTACCAACCACTGCCCTGAGGCAATTACAATCCACCACAGATCAGCATTGACAGCAGCAACCACAATGCAGTACAACAGTTTACCTATCTGGATATCATTATTACAAATTATGTCGCTGTCACAAGGACATAGACAATTGGTTGTCTGAGGCCAACAGCTCCTTTGGCCATCTCTGGAATCATGTCTGGCAAAACCATTCATTGCACATCTCTACCAAAACTCAAATATACAGAGTGGTTGTCATTACTCCACTTTCATATGTGAATGCTTGTAAGATTTTGGGTTTGGGAACCACGGGAGACCTACGATAGGCAGCCGAGTATTCATAAGTAATTTTGAATGGTGTATCAAGTTTATTAAGAAGTAACAGTTTAGATATGATGCATTAACTAAATAGACAAATATATGACCCATGACAGTTGAGAGCAGTTTACCGATCCCAAAGGATGAACAGACAGCTGGCACAGAGTGTCTTGATCGCAACAGCTTTTGACAGCAGCATTCTGCTCTCCAGTCAAAGTGTTAGCGAACTCTTTTCCCATCTTCCTCGCTCTTTCCTGGTTCACCGTCCATCGAATGAAGGCATCTTCCTGATGAGAGCTTGTAGTTTACCTCTGTCAGTCACTTGTTTGAACCTTTGTAACCAATGAATACAAGATAAATACCCAAGGTGTCAGGGTGGGCACCCCTGTCCTTCACTACCTTGAGGTTACATTTTAGTTTACCTCATGCTAAAGATCATTTGCTAGATAAAAGTAGCTCACAGGGTGCCAGAAGGCTTCCTGCTATCGGTTCAATAATATTTGTAGACTCTAGTGACCTTATTGCGGGAGTATAATATTTGTGACCATTATCTATATCTTGCCTTGGTCCCTGATTCCTTAGAATTGTTTATGATTTTGTTTTCAGAGAGAGAGAAGCAATATGTGCCAATTCATTCTATTGGAGCTCTATACAATTATCTTAAAATACAATTTTTTATAAGTCCCTATTTCTTTCATGCAGAAGCACTTCCATTCATGCTGTTTCGATCCATCATGAACATCAGATAGCAGGATTACATCATAAGCAATTAAGTTCTCAACAGAGCCAATCTGCCTAACATTAAATGCATTCTCTCACAATGCTAATTTGACTGGACAGAACATGTCAGAAGTGGAGGATTCCAGAATGCTAAAAATGGTCTTTTGTGATGAATATAAGGTAAGATCAAGGTGCGCCTTGCAAATTCTTCAAAGACCAGTTGAAAAGCCAGTTCTCTCTCTGGTTGATATTGAGCAGTGGATGTAGGAGCAGGAAGCTGCCAACGGAGGCAGCTGGAACACAACAACCAGGAAAGCAACTTACAAGTTTGAAGCAAAGAGAGACAAGGCTGTTGAAGAATGAGATTGACAAGGGATGATATCTGCTTAAACCAGAGTTCCTCCAAGACTAGAGTTTCTCTGCCCCGACTGCTGAAGAGCTGGAAAGTCAAGAATTGGCTTCTTCGGTCACCAACATTCATGCCAAGTACTGTTGAGAAAGGTTTTCCCATGATCTTCATCGTGAAGAACCTTCCATCACGGTAGCATAGTGGTTAGCATTGTGGCTTCACAGCACCAGGGTCCCAGGTTCGATTCCCTGCTGGGTCACTGTCTGTGCGGGTTCTACATGTTCTCCCGTGTTTGCGTGGGTTTCTTCCGGGTGCTCCGGTTTCCTCCCACAGTCCAAAGACATGCAAGTTAGGTGGATTGGCCATGCTAAATTGCCCTTAGTGTCCAAAAAAGGTTAGGAGGGGTTATTGGGTTAGGGGGATATGGTGGAAGTGAGGGCTAATTTGGGTCGGTGCAGGCTCAATGGGCTGAATGGCCTCCTGCACTGTACGTTCTATATTCATCACCACCAGAGGAGGAACAGACAGCAATATCATGAACTCATTAGGATCTTATCAATTTCTAGTGGGTACGTTTATCAGAAATAACTCCAGCAATTAATTCATGTAGGAAACTGAAAAGTTTTCAAATATAAAATTGCTCCAGTAAAGCTTAATGAGGTTTAACAACTTGCTGCGTAAATGTTTAATGAGGCACAAGTGGGTCTGAAACTGAAATTCTGCCATGGGAGGAATAGTAGAAAATTTCCAACATTAGAATAGTGATAACAATTCAAAAAAATACTTCATTGGCTATAAAGTGCTTTGGGATGTCCAGTGGTTCTGAAAGTCACAATATAAAATATCTTCCTTTCTTCCTTGTGACTAAAAGGATAGTCAAATCTTATGAGAGTTGAAGAGGTTTTCAAAGGTGGAGAGTTCAGCAAGGTAGAGAGATGATGGCAGGTGATGGAACTGAGGTTCAGTCACAAGTGAAGAGTGCAGCAAGGAGGATGCACAGTCAACCAGAGTTAGAGAACTGAAGGTCATTGCCTGGACTGCTTCTCTGAAAAAAGGTCATCTAAAGATTTGTATAAACAAAGACAAATGGTGGGATTTTCCTGCTTTCACCCTTCCAGTGAACATATTGGGAAATATAAGGTGCAGCTGTTACCAGGAACAGCTGAGAGGGGCTGAAATGTGAAATGTTTGAAGCGTCTAAAGAGTTTAACAAGTGATTTCAGCAGCTTGGATTTTTAAAAAACACTGCAGCAATTCTGTGATTCCCCTTTCTTGCCATTCTGCCTAAATTCATCTGAACTTTATTCTAATTGCTTCAGAAGGTGTCAGGCCACCAACCCCTACCCACTGTGAGACCTTCTCAAGAAGAAAGATGACATTCCATATGGGCATCTCCTTCAGTGTCATTACTGTGGAAGAGCAATGGAGTTAGGCACCCTTTATGGAAGATGCACCACACCAGATATCATTCTAGCCCTACTTCCCATCTCACTGACTACAGACAACACAGGTAATATGAGGGCCATACTGAGGGGATGAAATCTGTGAGTACCATGTTACCCAAATAGCCTCTTTTTCAGGTATGTCCCTAGTGCTGGGGCTCATGACTCAAGAACCAGAGCTAATTGTTTTCCTTGGCCTTTACTGGAAAATCCTTACCCACTTTCCTACTACTCTGGATCTGTATTCAAATCCAGGGTGGCGGGGATCTTTATCGGCTCTGCGCACCACAGCAGGGGCAGCTATTTAAGATGGTTACAGCCGAATTAGGGGCATTTTTGCCACCTCGCATGCATTTTACCACTGACCGAACAGTCCCCTGTCATGCCACATCCTCAATAATATTATTAATTACCTCTGGATAACTGTATCTGAGCTGATGCCTAGACGCTTTGCTGACAAGGACCATCAGCAGTCTTAGCCTTATATCCTTCTGAACATTTTGAAGGTCAGAGTTTTGTGTTCTACATCTGTGCCCGTGCTTTATGTCTTGGTGCTTTATTTGGCTGCTCGTTCCAATACTTCCTATTGACTAAGAGAAAAAAATAATGATGAGCCATCCATTCGTCTCATGACTGAGTCTCACTTTCCCGAGACTTAACCGAGTGGGGCAAGCATTGCTCCTTTCTTAACTGGCTGACTCCGGTTTAATTACGCTGTTCAGCCAGAACTGTATTTTCAAAGGCTGATAACTAGAAGTAGAAATAACTGTTGCTGCAGGTAAAGCATCAAATTACTTACATTTAGTTGGCATAATCAGGCTACACTGGGCGTAAGAACAATTAGCCCTCCTCACGTGGCCGTAACAATATCTGCAAGATAGTTCCATTTTAAACTAAGAAGTCCAGATTTTTTCAACCATCCTTATGACTCAGGGTACTGAACTAAGAATCACTGCCATGGTTATTCTCTGTGTCTCCTCCAGTGCTTAAATACCTGTCGCAGATATTGTGGTCGACCAGAAGGAGACACAATGAGCTGTATATTCTAGCCCCATGGAGAAACTGTGTGGAGCAGGTCATTCTGGGAAAATCAGGAGGTGCGGGAGTGGGATGGTGCTGGATCCATTTTAGGATGACTGCATTGTCATGGAAATTTACCAGGATGGTGGGGATCTTTATCGCTCTGTGTGCATCACAGTAGGGGTAGCAATTGAAGATGGTTGCAGTCAAAATGGAGGCACTTTTGTCACCTTGCTGGTATTTTACCACTAGCGGAACAGTCCCCGGACACTCATGGAGGCTGTCATCTCAGTTCCCATAGCTTCCCTATACATGCCAGGCCATCGCAGCCAGAGGCTCCATGCTCTGTTGACATGACCGGGGACAGAAAAGGCAACCCAACCAGTTCCTCTGCCAGGGTTTCTCCTCCATCTTGGTGCCCTGACCAGCCTCTGGAGTTTTCAGTGCAGTACTGTGTTGACTAATGAGAGCACCTCTGTGTTGAGGCACACTTGCAGTCTTCGACCTTACCTCAGCATCGCTCACTTCACCTCTCTGACCTGGCTACCGAGGCTCGGGAGCTGTTGGGCCTCTAATTAGATCAGGAACATTAACAATGCCCACTGTCCTTAATCAGACCACAAACGCTGAGGGGGCTGATTCCAAAGCCACATCCCGGTAGATTGCACCATTAGGTGCAAAACTAGCAAGTGGTGGCTTGGGATGTCCAGTTGATCCCAATGTCAGGGTCCAGAATCCTGCAGGAAAATCTAACCCAGAATTCAAGACGCTATTTGTTGATTAATCTCAATCTCCCCTGATATACCATTTTAGCTTTATCTAGTTAGTCTTGATAATCAATTTAAGTTTTGTTAAGTTAATATTTTCATATTTAAAAAGCAAGTATCATTATCAATATTCTTTGCTGATAAGCTGGAAATAATCATGTTTAATGTTGTTTTGATGGTTAACGAGAGTTATAACAATAGTTTTTTGTCACTGGTCGATTTTTACAAAGGGCCATTCTTTTAAAAATGCCGGATTGCATATGTTCTTGGTGAGAGACCCATTGTTCCTGCCAAGTAAGTGAACAGCAACACATCAAAATGATTACATAGACAAGATGTGACCTTTGGATGCCCATGTGATCAGTATTTCAGTCATTTGGAGCACATTTGTTGCCAGGTGCAGATCTTGAATCACAAGTGTAGATGAGTGGTGTGGGAAATTTTTCACTCTTTGAAAAAAAAGTAGACATACATCAAAAATGTGTTGGTGACACACTCCACTGCTACAGCAGTGTATTCAAGGCAGTGCAAGTTCATGGAACTAATTTTTTAGATAGGCTGTTTGATTCTTCAGACTGTACCATGACATTGAGGGTGGCCAGACCACCAGAGTCTTGTTTTTCTATAGTCTCCAAACCTTGATCTAAATTGTAACAGATTTTGCAGGTTAGTCACAGATGCAGACAGAGCCTTTTTTTTAAACTTTAGTATAGGCTATTAGCCATTTGTCTATGAAGTGTGCTGCACATGCATCATACTGTTTGATGCAAATGCACCGAATATAAGAGCTTTTGTACGCATAAAATACCAGGTGATTTATTGTGGCATCGCATGGGATAAGTTGGAGAAAATGGTCACACTCTTCCTTGTTTCTGATGCCTTTGTGTTGATGTTTATTTTCCCCTTTGCTACACGTGCTTTCTCTTCTCTGCCTCCTGCCTCTTCTTAATTCTTCTTTTCAAATCTCTTAACATTACCTTTTGTTTTTTTTCCTTGCAGGTGCGAAGCGCTACATTGCTTGGCATGGTTAGTTGGGAAAGGAGCCAGCCATTGTGTCGTACAATGCATGAATTCTCGCATTGAAAATAACTGATACAGTGCCACCTGCAGGAATAACTTGCATAGCAGATATTTGCAATGAATTCACAATGAACGAGAGCTGCAAATCTGAAATTTTCAAATGATGGATGTAGATTATGAATGTGGCACAATACAAAGTTACAAAAATTAATATTTATTAATTTTAGGGAAAACGATCCATTCTAACAGTCGGTGGTTCTTGATGATTACTTCATTATTATGAATTTGTTTCTTAAAATGGAATGGTGTTTGGCCTGAAGAAAATTCTCAGATTTGTATACATGCATGTCTTTTTAAATAGTTATATTATCAACTTTACTATCGTTATCATATTGTTTGTGCTCTTCGGGGGCGGCATTCTCCCCTACCCGGCGGGGCGGGGGGTCCCGGCATAGGGGAGTGGCGCCAACCACTCAGGTGTCGGGCCTCCCCAAAGGTGCGGAATTCTCCGCACCTTTGGGGGCTAGGCCCGCGCCGGAGCGGTTGTCACCACGCTGACTGCCGCCAAAATCGGCACCAGCGGCCTTTCAGGCCCGCCGCCCAGCGCCGGGGCTGGCCGAAAAGCCTTCACCGGTTTGCGCATGCGCCGGTGGTGATGTCTGCGGCAGCTGCCGCGGACGTAACGCCGATCGGCGGGGCGTAATTCCCGCCCCCGCCAATTCCCGGGTGGCGGAGAATTTCTGCCACGGCGGGGGCGGGATTTTCGGTGGCCCCGGGCGATGGGTCGAAAATTTCGCCCCAGAGGTCTATTTTTGGCATGTTTACTTATACTTTAAAACTAGTGTTCCTCCTCCTGTTACAATGAATTGATACCATGTAATATCAATAAATCATTGATGGAGTGTAGACGCTACATGTATTTTACTTTCTAACAGAATGTAGCAATAGGCAATGAGCTTCAACAATTATTGCATGAGTAATAAGGACAATGGTAACAAGAATGTAATTGGATAGGTTGACCTATCTTATTAATTTCTTCAATGTTAATTTGATTTTTCATTTATCTTGAAGACTTTAATTATTTTACTGTTAAAAGATGTGTACATCATTATTCACAACACTGTTACTAACAACGCAGGAAGCAGCTTCTACCATGATTGTATTGTATTACTCAATGATAATAGTGAAACGCTGACATTGCTGTTTGGTTCATTGTGTTATGTAGTGAACATGTGCCATTCAGATCCCAACATAACATTACAAATATAACCCCTCTATTCACGAAAGGAAGGAGAAAACAGGAAACAATAGGCCAATTAGCTTGACGTCTGTTGTGGGAAAGGTGTTAAAATCAGTCATTAGGGAGGCGATAGCTGGGCACTTGGAGAAACACAAGGTAGTCAGGAAAAGTCAGCAAGATTTTGTGAAAGGGAAATCATGTTTAACCAATTTATTGGAATTCTTTGAAGGAATAACATGTGTTGTGGATAAAGGGGAGCCTGTAGATATACTGTACTTGGATTTCCAGAAGGCATTTGTTAAGTGTCCCAGCAAAGGTTATTTCAGAAAATAAAAGACCATGGTGTAGGGAGTAACATACTAGCCTGGATAAAAGATTGGCTGGCTGGCAGAAAGCAGAGAGTATGCATAGATGGGCCTTTTTCTGATTGGCAGGATGTAAAGAGTGGAGTCCTGCAGGGATCTGTGCTGGGGCCTCAACATTTTACAATTTATATCAATGAAATAGATGAGGGCAGTGAAGGCATGGTAACTAAATTTGCAGATGACACAAAGGTGGGTAGGAAAGCATGTTATGAAAAGGAATTTGCAAACATATGTAGTTTGAATGAGTGAGCAAATATCTGGTAGATGGTGTATAATGTGGTAACAAGTGACGTTGTTTACTTTCGTAGGAAGAGTATAAAAAAAGAGCAGAGTATTACTTAAACTTAGAATGACTGCAGAATTCGGAGGTGCAGAGGGATCTAGGCGTTCTAGTGCATGAGTCACAAAAGGTTAGTATGCAGGTACAGCCAATAATTAATAAGGCTAATGGAATGCTATCCTTTATTACGAGAGGAATTGAACATAAAAGTAAGGATGTTATGCTTCAGTTATACAGGGCATTGGTGAGGCCACATTTTAAATACTGTGTGCAGTTTTGGTCTCCTTATTTCAGGAAGTATATAAATGTGTTGGATATGGTCCAGAGCAGGGTTACTAGTCTGATATCTGGAATGAGCTGTGAGGATAGCTATGAGGATAGATAGGACAGGCTGGGCTTGTTTCGATTGAAGTTTGAAGAGTGAGAGGAAATTTGATTGAGGTATATAATGTTTCCTCTTGTGAGAAAGCCCAGAACTATTGGGCACTGTTTTAGGACTGAGATGAAGGGGAAAAAAACATTCTTTCAGAGGGTTGTGCAACATTTGAAATCTCACATCTCAGAAGGTGTGAGATTAAGGCAGATGTAGATGGATTCTGTTGGGCAAGGGGACCAAAAGTTATCAGGGTAGATGGGAGTGTGTAATTAGAAACACAAACAGATCAGCCATGATCTTATTGAATGGCGGAGCAGGCTCGAGGGGCCGGATGGCCTATGTCTGCTCTTATTTAGTATGTTCGTATAAACAAACTAATTCTCAACTAATTCCCAGACACATGAAAGCTCTCTAATTTCCTCTTCTATTTATTCTCCCTTCTGGATATTTTACTCACTCCCCAAACTCCTCTTCCCCCACTCAAGTATTCCCTGCTCCCTACCTAACTTTTCTCCCAGAAAAACCTAGTCTGCCATCTCTACATATGTCACATTCATCTTTGTCATTGCTGACTGTCAGATTATGTTACTAACTCTTTCAGAGTGCAAAAGGCTGCAACATGAAACAGCAAAACAACAATTGTGTTGAATCATTTTGGAGCATATTTTTATACTCTGAAATTAATATGCTGGTAATATAAGGCTGTCACCGGTAAACACCATTAGAAATAATACTGTAGTCACTGCACTGTATTATGTACTGTTCTTCGATATTAACAGCCTGAGAATTAAGCAGAATGAGACCGATCTCATTTCATGCAAAAATCTATTTTTTCAAATACTTGAGTCAAGCTGCTGGCTCCCCATTTTAAGGTCTCTCTCCGCTACAAGCTTTTGATTTGATGAAGGATAATTTTATAGAACCGCTGAAGAAATTGCATACATAACAGGTGCCAGAAGAGATCATTCTTTCCTAATTGAACTTTTAAGCTGTTGTTCATCATAGCTTAATCTTGGATATAATGACTGCACAAAGAGATGGAGATAATGATAGATCTGTAAAGTATAAACATTAAGTACGGAAGTGCATAATTTGGCATATCAAGACAATGATTTGGCAATAATATCTTCATTCAGATCTCTCTAACTGCAAAGCTAATGAATATTTCAAAGCAATTATACCTGGCATTATTGCAAAAGCAAATCAGAATCAAAATATTGGACGTAAACCTTTTTATTATTCAGATTCCATATGGTCAGAAACTCTTGAAGGTCATCTTAGAATAGTGAGAAATAATGGCTAAGATTATGCAGTGAACAGTGAAATAATGCTGCTTGCTACTGATCTCGACAAAAGTTACCCACAAAAATCTAGCGACTCCTTTGGCGCAGGCCAACTTTTACCGTTGTAGTATGATTCAAGGAGATCTTCAGATGTCGAGGAACAAGAAAGGTAACCGACTAATCACATTAAGGTATTCTCACAGACAGAGAACTGGGAAATTAAAAGCATGAATATCTTTACTTCTAATTTAAAATTTCAGATAGAGGAATAAATGACTATGATTATGGATTAAGATAAAAACTACAAAACTAGAAATAACATAAATAAATAATAAAATATAGTTTCAATAATCAGTGATTTTTTTAACATCATGGAGAAATTTGACATCCTACATTTGCAAAATGTACTTGTTAGAGCCAGGGAGGATGTTCAGCAATAATTGTGAAATTTGCACACTGTTCAAACCCAGTTGCACCTCATTCAGGAAGTTGTCAAAGGTTTTTACTGTGAGATAATAGCATAAAAGGCACGGGTGGGGGTTGGGGGAGGTGGGGGGGAGGGTGCTACTCTATAGCACACCCTCTGGAGGAGTACTGGATCACAGAAATGTCTGGATTTCTCTGTTATTCTTTGCATGTCGAGGCTGCAAAATTTGCTGTCAGTTTTAGTGGAGCAATTGCAGCAAATGTTAACAATTTCACCATCACTATTACCACTGAATTCAGACCAGCAATGGTTTTGCTGATCTACTGAGAATGTCGTGTATTAGAAGGGTTGATTTAATACATTCATGCATAACATGTAATGTTTCATTTGGCATTGTTGTAAATCTGTCCTTTGCTACCATTTAGTACAATTTTCGTAATTTATCTAAATACACTTATTCATTTTTTTAAAATCTAAGGTCCATTAAATAGTCTAGAATATGGTGTATAATTTGGTTTATTATGAAATCTGAATCTGAGCAAAGATCAGAGGCATTTTTTAGAATATGATATTTGTCAAGAATGTATAACTTGTTGCTTTCTGTTTTGTTCAATCTACTCTGAATTTCTGTTTGAATTGAAAAATCTACATGAATGTTGAAAGTTAACAGATGTGCCTTTCAGCAAAAATACTTAAATCAAAATTAAATATGAGGGCGACGTAGGAGATTATTCAAAAATGATTCATGCATTTTTATAATTCTCCTTAAATTAAAATGAGAAATGTGAGCTTTATTACAAATTACTGTCAATCAATTCTTTAAAAATTATTATGTTGTTTTACAGCATGAAACGGTTGCTCTTGAATGTGTATCTATCTCGAGGATAATATTCTTACATGTCAAAACTTCCTCATAAGACAGTAAACTGACTTGAAATTTACTGAACAAAATATCAGAAGCAATGTTTGTCCATGTTTCTGATGAATTATTCAGCTTTTCTCATGTATGGGATAACATGGTATTACTTAATTTAGTAAATATCCATAATATCTAATGTTTACTACTGATAGAGTATTCAATTTTGCACCAGAGTTCTTGCATTAAATCAGTAATTTTAATTTGTTCAGCTTTCACTTTCTGTTCATTTCAAAATATAAATCTCTCACTCAGGTTTTAAGTTTTTGCTGTTTTGTGAGGAGCAAGTGATCACATCACATGCTTATTTAATTGACAAAATTTTCCTTCAGTATTGCCGATTTGAGTGATTACAAGGTTTCACACTGAACAGCATGAGATTCAATAACAAATCCTCCATTCTGAAGAGCATATTGTAACTTGGAGTATAGCCTGACAGGTTTGGTCACAAAGAGAATGCTTCTGCAACAAAAGGCTAATGAATGCCATTTGGTAGCTTGTGGTCAGACGCAGCACTTTAACTGGCAGTTGCCACAAAAAGCTATGTTTCAGTAACTCTCATACAATGCCAAATCACAACCAGATTTATCATCTTGCCGACACATGGGTCGCTGCCCTGAAAACACTATTAGCTGGTATGGAAAAAAAAACAGCAAACCTATTTCAGCATGGAGTTCTGTTCTTTTCAAAATGCAAATTGTGTGCCATTGTATTCATCCTATATAAAAGCATTAATTAGGCATGCATACAACTATAGGAAATGTCCACAGCTCACAGAGCAGACAGTAGGTCACTTTACATAAATATCTAAGGCATGTGATATAATTTGCCCTGGTGTGAATCCTGGAACATTGATCCCAGCACTTAACATTATATTCACCATGTTTGGCAATGTAACCATGTTGCAACTGGGTTTATCATCTTCTTTATTGAAAAAATAATTCTTGAAAACATAAATTCACCACTTCAAGAAACTTGGTTCTTTCATCTTGCCTTTGTGATTAATATGTAGACTTCCTTTTTAATTCAACATGCATATATTTGTACTATTGTTCTGACATTTGCTTGTCAGATTGAAAACAGGACACATTTTTCCTGATCTTTTAAACATGTGGCAATTAGATGTACTAGCAGTTTATGGAGGAATGCTGAGAAAAGGCAACTTGTGTTCACTTAATTTGTCATCTACAAAAAGATATAGAGGCTGTTAAAAACAGCCTGTTCCCTTAACTGCTATTTGTAGGCCCCATTAGCTGTAACATTGTCAGGTGCTGCTATATGCTGTGACTGGTAGTTACATTAAAAACAGGCTGACCTAAGTCCCACCAATTTGGTGTGCAGTTAAAATTGTTCAATGTTTTATGTGTTCTTCTATTCACTTAGCAACAGCTCAAAACAAGGGCTAAAGGCACTTTCATATTTGTGTTGTTTTAGGTTGACACCAGTGTCCTTAAGCCAGCTACCAGCAATTCTATTTGTTAAAACAGTGGCCTAATGCCAGAGGTAGATGAGGCGGCAAGTTTTTTCTCGATTATGGCTCTGCTATCGGTATAGGAGGGCCATGTTTAGCAAGATAGGCACTGAAGGTGGTGCACAGTTACCTTTCTCTCAGAGAATCCCAATCGAAACAGTGTCAGCATGAATGGCAATACTGTTTGGCAGGCTTCGCCTTACCATTTTGTTTTGTGGGGGGGGGGGGGGGGGGGGGTGAATGGCAAGATTTTATTTTGCAGCTTGTGTAGAAAAACTTGAATGTCTGTCCATATATAAAATGCAAAATGTAATGCTTGGACTGATAAAAGGACAGCAGCTGCAGAAAGATGTGATGAATGGAGCAGGGCGAAATGTAGAAAGTTAGTGGCAGTGTGCCAAGCTTTCCTCGGTCATTGACTTTCAAAGATGGCAAACAGCAATAAGGCAGAATTTACCATGACGTTATAGAAGCAGGCCCTGTATAATTTTTTCCAACTTTCATCCTACAGACCAGCATTGTGAACAAAGACACCCCTCCATGTTGGGCACTATTTGGTGTCAGAAGTTTGCATATTTTTTGCTCGCTTGTCTAAACTGCTTCCTTCTCCTTCCCTCGCGCTTATACTTTTCGTTACTTGATAATACAGAACACAACTCAATATTAACCATTGATTCATTTTCATATTTCTTTGCACATTTCTCTTGCACTTGCTTTTGCTGCCAAATTCTGAGTTTAATAACCATCAACCCTTGTCCACCACGCAGTGATTATTCTCATTATACAAATTTATACCGTAATTGTTATTTTAATTTCAGAGATCAAATGACAAAATACGCTGTATTAGCATTTCATTATACCTACAATTCATCTCAAACTTCCGATCTATCCAATTAAAAATTTAAAAGCCACAAAATCTGTTTCTCTTACAATATGCATAAAGAAAGAAATAGGCATTACTGCTTCAATAATGTTACTGTATTCAAATCTGAGATCATAGCACCAATGCTGAATTTTGTAGTTTGTTACTGGATGAAACAATGGGCAGTTTTGAAACCTCCAAATTATTGGAATGGATTACATGCGTGTATTATAATGGTCTTACTATGCTCTGAGTCTTACAGTCTTCATCTGATTAGACTGCATTTCAGGAAGGAGCAGAATACACATATTTCTTTAGTTTTTATACAAATTCCAGGTTGAGTTTCTCAGGTGAGCTGATGTTCCTCAGCAGCAGGCAAATTAGTTTCAACCAGAAAGCTGTGATTTTCAGAACGTCTGTCACTTTATTTTAACCTGTGTTGGTTGGTTGGTTGAGATCCATCAGCCCTTAGCAAAGCCCGCAGGAACACTCTACAAGTCAAGGCATTTCATTTCATTGGGGGTGGAGATCAAAGTGCAGGTGAAGGTGGTATTTGTGGGGGAGGGGGGGGGGGGGGGTGCAGGATGTTGGTATTCTGACTGACTTATTTTTGCCGACTATTGGTTGCATTTGGAACAGCATTAATAATGGCTGTGGATTAATCGCTGAATACCATTCCACTGTTTAATAAAGAGTTATATGATGATTTGCACCAACACAACAACTTGCACTCTTATTTAGCCTATTGAGGCTCAGATTTTCACATGGGACTTAGGCCATTCAGCCCTTTGCACCTGCTCCGTCATTCAATAAGATCGTGGCTGATCGGTTTGTGGTCTCTATTTCACTTTCCTGTCTGCCCCTCCCCACCCTTGACTCTTTTGTCTATCAAAAATCTTTTTAACTCTGCCTTGAATATATTTAATGGCCCAGCCTCCGTTGCTGTCTGTGGAAGAGAAATCCACATACTAATGACCCTCTGAGAGGAAAACATTCTCCTCATCTCAGTCTTAAAAGCGAGATTCTTATTCTTAAACTGCATCCCCTAGTTCTCCTCTACCCCCACAAGTGATGATTTCTATCATCAAGTACCCTAAGGATCTTATATGTTTCAATAAGATCATCTATCATTTTTCAAAATTCCAATCGGTATAGGCCCAACCTATTCGACCTTTCTTCATTAGGATAAACCTTTCATCCTAGAAACGAGTTGTTAACCTTCTCTGTGCTGCTTCTACTGCAATTTTCATATAAGGAGTCAAAACTGCACACATCATTCCTTGCTGTACCATTATGTCATAGAGCTATAGAGCTTTTACAACGTAAAAACTGCGCCAGCACCTATCTAATCTATTCTAATCCCATTTTCCAGCACTTTGTCCAAGGCTTCATAGATTCATAGAATTTACAGTGCAGAAAGGGGCAATTTGGCCCATTGAGTCTGCACCGGCCTTTGGAAAGAGCACCCCACTTAAGCCCATGCTTCCACCCTATCCCCGTAACCCCACCTACCCTTTTTGGTCACAAAAGGTATGGTCAATCCACCTAACCTGCACATCTTTGGACTGTGGGAGGAAACCGGAGCACCCGGAGGAAATCCACCCAAACACGAGGAGAACATGCAGACTCCGCACAGACAGTGACCCAAGCCGGGAACCTGAGGTCCTGGAGCTGTGAAGCAACTGTGCTAACCACTCTGCTACCGTGCTATGGTGTTTCAAGTGCCTATCTAAATTCTTCTTCAATGTTGTGAGGGTTCCCTGTTATGCATTGCCTCTATTTTTAAATTTGTATCCTTATTTCCAAATCATTCCATGGCCTCGCCTCTCTCTATCGCTGTTAACTCCGAGATAAACTACAGTATACAACTCCACCCCGAAGGATCTCCCACCCCGGCCCACATCCTTGTTAAGGTAAAGCCCTCCACCTTAACGAGAAAGCTTGTATTCTTCCGAGGTCAGGGGGAAGCTGACAGTCCGCACCCCGAGCATGTTACTACACTCCTGTCCCCATCCCGCCCTCAAGTGCGGAATGGCATCTGCCGTGATTGGTTATCGGGCAGGACTCCTCGTCCTTTTCGCCATGGGTTGGCACTCAGGCGTCGTCTGCTTGGGTCCCTGCAGCATGTAACGCACAAGGAATGTCGCTATCGAGAAGAGTGCCAAATTGCGCTACCCCTGGGGGACTGGTATCCATGCCCTAGTCCTCGGTAGCCGCAGGGGTTGCGTCTCCATATCAGAACATTTCAGTACCCTGGGGTTCTGGGATTCGTGATGGCGGTACTGGTGCCAACGGTGGTGGGGACAACAATGGTCCTGGTTAACCTGAATAGGGTGGCCTGGTAATACAATGGTTTGCACTGATGCTTCAGCAGCACGGCGGTGCAGTGGTTAGCACTGCTGCCGCATGACGCCGAGGTCCCAGTTCAATCCCGGCTCTGGGTCACTGTCCGTATGGAGTTTGCACATTCTCTCCATGTTTGCGTGGGTTTTGCCCCCACAACCCAAAGATGTGCAGGGTAGGTGGATTGGCCACGTTAAATTGCCCCTTAATTGGAAAAAATGAATTGCGTACTCTAAATTTTTTTTATAAAGCACTGCTGCTTCACAATGGCACGGTCCCAGGTTTGATTCCCACTTGGGTCAGTTTCTGTGCAGAGTCTGCACATTCTCCCTGTGTCTGCGTGGGTTTCCTCCGGGTGCTCCAGTTCCCTCCCACAAATCCCGAAAGACGTGCTGTTAGATGAATTGGACATTCTGAGTTCTCCTTCAGTGTACCTGAACAAGCGCTGAAATGTGGCGACTCGGGGCTTTTCCCAGTAACTTCATTGCAGTGTTAATGTAAGACTACTTGTTGGAGCACGGTAACGGATGTGATCTATGTGCCGATTCAATTCTCGACTCTACACCCGTACCATGTATGACACCGGCTATGTCTACTTAATTATGATGTCCGGATCCCATATTACTCATTGCTGAAATTTCAGACATGTACCACGCCGCCAGGCAGAAAATACCGAAGGGGTGTATTCCTGCCAGAGTCCACTTCTGACCGTTCCTGTCTGCTGTGGACCTTCCTACCAATGCCTGGCAGCATGAGGCTCAGGTGTGTGTGCAGGTGCTTCCCCATGGGCAGCTCTGACGGTGCCACGCCAGCGGTGGCATGTGGCATAGTCCTGTAGCAGAAGAGGAAATGGGTCATTTGCGTCTCAAGGGAATCCCCAACCCCCGCCTGAATGTCTGGACCGCACTATCAGTTTGATGCTGGGTGATACAGTGTGGTGCAAACGTGGTGAATCATGTTTCTTTGTATAAAGGTCCCAATTTTGAACTGGTGAATGAGGACCTCCGGAATGCCATGCGTGCCAAATGTCTGTCAGAGCATTTTGACTGTGGCGTTGGAGGTAGTCGAAAGCATTCGGTGAACGTCCAACCATTTTAAGTGGCCGTCGAATAGATCAGGAACAGGATACCTGGAAAGTCACAGCCATGGGTCAAGACGTCCAAGCCTTGGGACACACTGCGCGCTTAATGTCTGAGGCTCTTGGCAGGGAAATCCAATCACAGGCAGACATGTACCAGCCTACATGGACATTGCTTTGGTGCTCTAGAGCTTGGTCCAGTCACAACGAGTCATGGCTGAAGGCATTGAGGGCATTGTCCAAGCGCTGACTGACCTGGGCTAGTCACAGAGGGATATGATCAAGGCACAGATGGGCATGGCTTACTTGCTGAGGGACTTGGCCCAGTCTCTGTGCTGCATGTTTGAGGGCATCGAGACCCTGGTTGAGTCGAGAGCAGGTTTCCAGGACTGGCAGCGGCAGGTGATGTTGGTTTCCACAGCTCATTTCAACCTCACCTCCGTCCATGGACTAGCCTGGGGGCCATCGAGCACTCGAGGAAGTGATGGGGCCGTGATGGTGCCTCCCACAGGTGAATCCCCCCCACCTGACACTGGAGCATTTCATGGGCAGGGGGCAGAAAAGGGTAGCACCTTATCGCCTATGATACCCGAACCTCGATGTGACCCATGTACGGCAGCTCTGGAGCACATGTTGTCCAGCCTGCCGTGCCAGCCCGGGTTCCATGCCTGGTTCTTCCTGGCCATCCTCCTCAACAGATGAGGCCTGGCATTCTTCCTCCTCCTCCAGCATGTCCCCCCTCTGTAGCACAATGTTGTGCAGGATGCAGCAGGCCACCATGATGTTCGGGATCCTCCTGGGGATATATTGGAGAGACGCACCAGAGCGGTCCAGGCATCAGAACCGCATCTTGAGGACACCGATGCAACGCTCAATTATGCTTCTGGTAGCTGTACGAGTGTCGTTATAGCAGTTCTCAGACATGGTATGGGGCCTCCAGACAGGCATCATTAGCCAAGACCTCAGCAGCTAACCCTTATTAAGAGCCAACCCTCACCTGAAGGAACTTTGCATAGGTGCTTGGAACCGGTGAGTGCGTCAGGATGTATACGTTGTGCACACTGCCCAGGTATGGGGTGCAGAGGTGCATGATGTTCAGATCGTGGTCACCCACCAACTGCACATTCAAGGAGTGAAAGGCCTTCCTGTTGATGAATGGCACCCTGTGATGAGCCAGTGCTTGTAGGGGGACATGTGTCCCATCAATCACCCCCTGGACCTGGGGCATGCCAGTGACTTCATTGAAGCCTACTCGTGGTAATACGTGATTTTCATTCATTTCAAATATATTTAGATTCATTTGACAGTAGCACTAACAATGGGGAAAGAGGGAGCTGTACTGTTGGGGTGGCCTCCACCTGAACTGCTGTGGGACCAGAGTCCCCGCGAACTATATAACTGGAGTTGTAGAGAGGGTTTAAGTAAAGAGTGGAGGGGTAGAGGGTCATGTGAAGGGAGATTTAGAAATTTTTTTTTTAATTGGGTCTTTGAACAAAGTATGTTTACCGTTATGTACACAGAATAAAATATATATATGGAAGAGAAGAAAACACATTAGAAAGAAAAAGGAAAAAAAACTAGTAGGATATTATGCACTAGCTAAACAACAGCAACTCTGTACAATTGGCGATTTTATTTTAACACATAAGTAGGCATCTGTTTGTATGGGGGAGAGGAAACTGGGGAGGTATATATACACCCTCCAGTGCCAGTACGTCCTTTCTCAAGTAAGGAGACCAAAACTGAACACAATACTCCAGGTGTGGCCTCACTAACACCTTATACAATTGCAGCATAACCTCCCTAGTCTGAAACTCCATCCCTCTAGCAATGAAGGACAAAATTCCATTTGCCTTCTTAATCACCTGTTGCACCTGTAAACCAACTTTTTGCGACTCATGCACCAGCACACCCAGGTCTCTCTGCACAGCAGCATGCTTTAATATTTTATCATTTAAATAATAATCCCGTTTGCTGTTATTCCTACCAAAATGGATAACCTCACATTTGTCAACATTGTATTCCATCTGCCAGACCCTAGCCCATTCACTTAACCTATCCAAATCCCTCTGCAGACATCCAGTATCCTCTGCACTTTTTGCTTTACCACTCATCTTAGTGTCATCTGCAAACTTGGACACATTGCCCTTGGTCCCCAACTCCAAATCATCTATGTAAATTGTGAACAATTGTGGGCCCGACACTGATCCCTGAGGGACACCATTAGCTACTGATTGCCAACCAGAGCTGTTTAGCACAGGGCTAAATCGCTGGCTTTGAAAGCAGACCAAGCAGGCCAGCAGCACGGTTCAATTCCCATACCAGCCTCCCCGAACAGGTACCGGAATGTGGTGACTAGGGGCTTTTCACAGTAACTTCATTTGAAGCCTACTCATGACAATAAGCGATTTTCATTTCATTTCAGAGATCCCCACTCTTTGCTTTCTATTAATTAACTAATCCTCTATCCATGCTACTACTTTACCCTTAATGCCATGCATCTTTATCTTATGCAGCAACCTTTTGTGTGGCACCTTGTCAAAGGCTTTCTGGAAATCCAGATATACCACATCCATTGGCTCCCCGTTATCTATTGCACTTGTAATGTCCTCAAAAAATTCCACTAAATTAGTTAAGCACGATCATCCCTTAATGATGAGCCTCTACTGCTCCACTGTGCAAGGAATTCCGTAGATTCACAAGCCTTTGGGTGAAGAAGTTCCTCCTAAATCTACTTCCCCTTATTTTGAGGCTATGCTGGATGCATTTTGCTTTTGGGTGCATTTGCCAGGGTGTTTCATGGCTTCTGCAGTGCTGAGATTCACCCCGCTATTCATTGGCACTTTGCCGTTTTATTGGTGCCTCGGGAGTTTCTCCTCGCCAAGGCCACACTTAGGCAGCCGTCCTGCATCGGCAAGCTGATCTCACCAGCAGGACCTGCTCCTCGCAGATTGGGGCATCATTTTGGAAGGCAGCTCTGATCTCTAGACTCTCTCTTTCACCCCCTCATCTGGCTATCAGGATCCTCCCCCCTCTTCACCCCCCCAACCTTTTCTGAGTCCTCGAACCCCGCTCACCCCTGCTTTTATGGACAAGCCCACCCCCCCCCCCCCCCCCACCCCGGCCTGACCTTTGGCACTGCCAAACTGACACTTGGGCACCTTGGCACTGTCAGCGTGGCACTCTGTCAGTTTCCCTGGCAGCTTGTCTATTGTAAGGTCCACAACAGAACAAGAGTACAGAGCAGTTACTCTGCTACAAGAGCCAGCTCACAGTTCATTGCCCTCTGGTTTTATACAGGATGTAGAAGGGGGCACCCGCCCCTCCATGGGGGAGTGTACATTCGCCATAGACCTTTGGGAATATCAATCCCCCAGATTCATAAGTATTCCATGACCTGCTTAACCTCAGGTTATGACATTCTTCCCTCCCAAAGTCCGTGGCAGCGCCGTTGCACATGCGACCAGGTTGAGACAGGGAGGCAGGAGGCGAGGGTGGACTCTGGCATCTTTTAAGAAATGGTAGGCCCACAACGGCGACATTCCGAGGAGGGTCGGGTGACGGGTTGCAGAGCGGGGTGCGCCTCTTCTGTCCAGACTGGCGGGAAATTTCGGGCACCAGTGGCATCGGCAGGGGAGGCACCGACAGACCCGGTACCAGGGGAGTCGTCCATCTCTGAATCACAGGAGTCCGATGGGGATTCAGGCGGAATGGCATGGCCGCCATGCAGCATTGCAGGTGCAAAGACGTTGTAGGGGTCCAACAGGGCCCATGGAGCTGTTGCCTGTGGGTCGCCGCGAGGTGTCTGGCTCTAAGGTGGTCCACGTGGAGCTTCACCTGCTGGCCCCGCACTTACAGGCTCTATGATGGTGGCGCAATTGCCGCAGAACTGTGCCCTTAAGCGGTCACCCTGAGTGAAGTTACAGAAGTAAATCCTGTTCCCTGGGACAAAAACATGAATCGGAAGCTTGCCATGTGGAACCGCAGTCTGAAGATCCAGCGCCTTGTGCACCTTCGCCTCTATGTTGGGCAACAGCAACCCCAATCTGTTCAGTAGACATTGACCCATCAGAAGCTCTGCAGGGCCAATCCCGGTAGCTGCATGGGGGGTAGTCTGGTAAGGAAACAGATATCGGGCCTACCTGGTATTCAATGAGACAGCGCCCTGTTTTCTCAAACCCTGCTTTGGGGTCTTAACAGACTGCTCAGCCAACGTGTTCAATGCCAGATGGTAGGGGGCCATCCTGACATGGTGGACACCATTGGAGGGCAAGAAATTCAAGAAATCGTGGCTCGTGAATGAGGGCCATTATCAAACACAAGGACCCAAGGAATCCCTTGGGTGTAGAAGGAGAGGCGGAGTTTCGTGATCGTCATTACCGTGGCGACAGACGGCATTCAGTGGACCTTCATCCACTTGGAGTGCGCATCAATTAGCAGATGAAATATTGAGCCCAGTAAGGGACCGTCAAAATCAACGTGGACATGGGCCCAAGGACGGCCAGGCTATTCTCACAGGTGCAGCGGCAGGGAGCCGCTGGTGCTGACAGCCGTCACATTGGCAGGCCACCGTCTCAATGTTTGCATCCTTACCAGGCCACAAGACATAGCTCCAAGCTAACATCTTCCTCCGTGAGGCCCCAAGGTGGCCACAATGGAGGTTACTTAAAACTAACAACCGACCCGTCTCTGGGATCACCACCCGGGCTCCCCAGGATAAGACCCCATCTTCCACGTTTAAGCGTTTGAGCCTTCAGCTCACCAGATAATTGATCTGCAGTGCCGCCAATGAGGACAACGTTACGCAGCTTCGCCAAGATGGGATCCTTTTGCGACCATTCACGGATACACGAGGCCGTGACTGGAAGAGTATGCATAAGATTTAACATGACCGATAATCTGTTGACACGGCCTGGGTGACATGGCTGCTGAGGGGCAGTGGGAGGCTAAAAGAACTTCCAAATCGTCTCAAACGTTTTCGGGCTTGCTCGAAGGTGGTTGCTGGGGACAGTAGTAGGGAATGACTTGGTGCCAGGTCCACAGACTCAAGGTACCCCCCTTGGGACTGGTGTGGCCTGGCCCAGACCACCATTGCTGCATATGTTATTTAAATGCACCCCTTTGGTATTACTTACAGGCTCCTGGCTGCTCATACCACTGACTGCCCACTGTGTGACCTGTGGATGCTCAGAGAGCTTCTGGTCATCTGGGAACCCACCCAGGGTGCCCGAATGGACACCCTCATATCCCAGCTACATTATCAAGGAGATGAGTGTGGCCAATGCAAAGAGTTGAATAGACTTGGACTGTTTTCATTAGAATGACGGAGGTTGAGGAGCGACCTGATAGAGGTCTACAAGATAATGAGGAGTATGGATGGAGTGGATAGGCAGACATTCTTTCCCAGAATGGAGGGGTCAGTCACTAGGGGGCATTAAGATCCTTGGGGCAAAATTCAGTGGAGATGTGCGAGGCAGATTTTTTACGCTTAGCGTGGTGAGTGCCTGGAACGCGTTGTCAAGGGAGGTTGTGAAATCATATTAATGACATTCAAAAGATATCTCGACAAACATAAGGTTAAGGGGTGGGGGGTTGTTGGGTTACGGGTATAGGGTGGATACGTGGGTTTGAGTAGGGTGATCATGGCTCGGCACAACATCGAGGGTCGAAGGGCCTGTTCTGTGCTGTACTGTTCTATGTTCTATGTTCTAAATACAGGGATAGGATGGATATAGAAGGATACAGCACTAGGAAGTGCTGAGGGATTTGTCCAAGGGTGGTATCATGACCGGTACAGGCTTGGAGGGCCGAAGGACCTGTTCCTGTACTGTATTGTTCTTTGTTCTTAATATAGCACAGGAAAAGACCCTTCGGCCCTCCAAGCCTACACCGATCATGATGCCTGTATAAAATAAAGCCTTCAGCACTTCCAGAGTTGTATCCCTCTATTCCCATCCTACGCATCCTATTCATCCTATCAACTAGCCAATTTTTTATCCATGCTAATATGTTACCCCTACACCATGTATATTTATCTTGGATATTAATATTTATGTGGTACATTATCAAATGCATTTTGGAAATCCAGTCCACCATGGGGATGATTTTCCATTTGAGAGATGAAGGGCTGGATTCTCTGTTGCCGAGAGCCGAGAGTTACACTTGGCGCCGTTGCTAGCCCCTCACCGGCCTTGGAATCGGTGAGGGGTCAGCACTGATTTTTGGTCGTAAACCTCCCACGGATTCTCCGTTCAGGCCATCACTTAGCCACTGAAATGGAGAATCCAGCCCAAAGTGTTCCCACCAGAACTGAACAGATGCCACACAGGTCCCCACTCTTGAATGATCCTGTTGTGTAAAAGTTCAGAACTGCGATGACCTTGACGGCCGCAGAGAGTGGGTGTCCTCCTCTTCCACCTGGTGCCAAGTCTGCGAAGATGTGGCACAGCTGCCACACCATCTCCTTGTTGAGGCGGGGCTTCCTGGGCACCCGCTGTCTGTCATCTGTTCAAATGACCGGTGACACTTGTACACCCCGGGCCGTTGTAGCACCCCCCCCCCCCCCCCCCCCGAGTTCCTCCCTGGCCTGATGGGTGGCCTGGTCCTCAGGGTCTAGTGTGGCCAGCCGGCACATGGGCCACTGCCTCGAGCATCTGCAGATGCTACTGCTGCCGCTGTCTCTGGCGTCTGGCTCGCAAGAGAGTGCAACGAGGTCTGAGAATCGCACCCTATGTCAATGACTTGGATGAACGGCTACAATGTATAGCGGCTAAATTTGCCAAAGAAAATATAAGTATGAAATTAAGTTGTCAAGTAAAGGTACAAGGCCGATTCTCCGCAAATGCGGAGAGTTGTAAAGGCTGCCGTGAAACTGGCCGTGTTTCACGACAGCCTCCGCGCCCCCTCCCAGGACCCAATTCTCCCCCCCCGGGCGGAGCTAGCAGCGCGGCCCCATGAAGCACGGCATCGCGGGCTTAGCGACCGTCGCTAAGTCCACGCGCCAAGCGTCACGGCGGCTGACGCGCACGATGATGTCAGCCACGCATGCGTGGGTTGGACGGCTCCAACCCGCGCATGCGCGGATGACGTCATCACGCAGACCCATCAAACACGCGCATGCGCGGGCTGTCATGCCCCTCAGCCGCCCTGCGGACTGATCCTGCGGGGCGGCGGAAGAACAAATAGTGCGCGGGTATCGGACCCGCTGCCCGCGATCGGTGCCCACCGATCGCAGGCCCATGCCACCCTTGGCACGGCCGTCGGTGCCATGGTTGTCCGGGACGCCACTTTGCGGCCGTTTTCACGAACGGTGAGAGCAGGTGTGATCGCGTTCGTGAAAACGGCCGTAAAGGCCTGGGAACTCGGCCCATCGGTCTGGGGACAATCGCTGTTCGCAGTAAAAAATGGCGAGCAGCAATTCGTGTCGTGGGGCGGCCGTGGGGGGGGGGGGGGGGAGAATAGCGGGAGGGCGTGGAAATTGTTGGGAAGGCCCTCCCGCTATTCTCCGACCCATCGTGGGCAGCGGAGAATCGCGCCCACAGAGTCTGCAATGGAATATAGACAGGTGAGTGGGCAAACGTTTGGCAGCTGGATTATAATGTGGGTAAATGTGAACTTGTCCACTTTGGTAAGAAGAATACAAAAGCAGTATACTATTTAAATAAGAGAGGATTGCAGAACTTGGGTGTTACAGAGGGATCTGAGCGTCTTAGCGAATGAGTCACAAAACATTGGTGTGCAGGTATATCAAGTGATTAGAAAGGGAAATGGAATTTTAATGCTTATTGCAAGGGGAATGCAATATACTTCAGCTGTAGAGGGCCTTGGTGAGACCCCATCTGGAATACTGTGTACAGTTTTGGTCTCCTTATTTAAAAAATGATATAATTGCATTTAGAAGCAACACAGAGAAGGTTCCCTCGACTCATTCCAAGGATAAAGGTTTTAATCTTATGAAGCAAAGTTGAACAGGTTGGGCCTATACCCATTGGAGTTTAGAAGAATGAGAGGTTATCTTATTGAAACAGCCACTATCTTATTGAATGGTGGAGCAGGCTTGATGGGTCGAATGGCCTACTCTTTTCAATCCAATCTTTCTCTCCCTTCCTTTATTTTTCGTTCTGTACCTGATTTGACATTGAATTCAACCACTCTAATTTACATTTCCTTCACAGTCCTTGTGCTGATAGTTTTACAATACTTCAATCTGATTAATTAAGAAGATATGCCATTGCTTGGCCTCATCACTCAGGTCCCTGATGCCCTGTCGAGGGTGCCGCCAGTCTTTTTATTTTGCACTCCCAAGAACTGGCAGAACAAAATGCTCTCAACATCAAATTGGTAAGGGGAAAGTCGAAATAAGAGCGGGCTATGCTTACTGGCTGTCGTCTGCGATTTTTGGCCCAATGAAATGTCATACGTGGTTGCAAGAAACCTGCTATAAAAATAAAAAGCAATGGTTTTTAATTCTGGAAATGTAAAAATCTTTGAAGACATTGATGCTGAGTTTTGATCGAGTAAATTAGGAAGGGTGGTGGAGCTAGCAATCAAAAACTGGAAACCTAAAATGAGCCATTGAAGCTTGACAATATTAATTGTAAGTCGCATTACATTTCTGTGTAGTTTTATGCTCTTTTAAACAAAATTTTACACCAATAAACAGTTCAATTATAAGGCACATGAATCACCATAGTACATGGTAATGATCTGTAATACACAAAGAGAGCCAATTTCACAATAATAGGAGCCAGTTCTCAAAGGTTAATTAGGCATTGTAAAATAACACCATTAAAATTAATATGTCTTCAGTTGTAATGCAAATATTCTGTGTAAATGTTGCCAACAAATACAGTTGCTTGTTAATTTTTACAGTACACTTATTTCAAAAGCAATTCCACTTGCTTCTATGAGTATTGCATATTCTCAGAAATAACATTTTCCCTTGACTTTCTTCTGACTTCATGGTTTGATTGCATTTTAAAAATTGAGAATAATGCTATCTTTTTAACCAGAAAAATCTGAGTGCAGCAACTAGAAATCTGTATAAAAGTAATAAGTCCAATAGTACATATTGCATTTTGATCATCCGTTGAATGGAGGCATTTTGTTTAGCACACTGAGTTATTTTTTTGCTGTCAACAAAATGGAACAATCTGTTGTGAGAGGATTTTAAGATGATGTAAAGCTTTGAAAGAGCAATATGAAAAAATTTCATTTCCTGTGGTATATAGTACAAACAGTATCAGCAAAATAGCCTAGCATGGAGATCCGAGATAACTCTGCTTTCACACTGATAACTGCTTGCTCATTTCCTGACAACAAAAACTATAAATCTCTACAGGAATTAAACACCCTGGCTTGTTGAAGCGGTTTGACATTCTGTGCTAGACTGGCTCCATTTCAGTTGAAATCTGTGGCTAGAATAATAATTGCAGGTTCGGTTATTATACTGGTATCAGTTTAGTGCGGCGTGAGGCTGATAGACTACTGTATATGGTCAAATTCTCTTACTTTTGTGTCACTTATTTTCTCTGTGGGGCAGATTTGCATTTTAATAGAACTAGTTTATAGACTTCTCTCCTTCCTTCAGAGCGCCACAAGTGGCATCATTAAGTGAGTTAAGCCGGATTAATGCTGATAGTAAAGTCAGATAATATAATAACAGAGACCCTCATTTCCATCTGGATTAGGTGAAGAGTGCAGGCCTGTCTGGTGCAAGGTGATAATTTGTAAGCATGATCTGTTGTACTTGAGAGGATAAGATTAAATTTAGTGGGCTTAACTGTCATTCCTGTAAGTCAATTACTTCATCTTTTCAAGCTTAGAATTTCTTTATGAATAAAATAAATGGAATATTGAGCCGCTTCGGAGCCCCTCACAGGGACTCTCGACTCCGTGGAGAATTACACACACTGGGGCAGAAAGGTTTCCGATTCAGCTTTATAAACAATAAATAAACTCCATTCAGTTACCAGTGTGGCAGTAACACTGTCAGATTGTCCATCACTGGCATTTCAACCATGAAAACATGCCACATACCTCCCCTTACCTCCAAAAAAGTTTGCCTTCTTCTCCTTCCGTCGCTTGAGTTTAAGATGTTTTCCTTAACCGGATTCATAACAAGCAAGGAAAAATAAATACATTTAAATCCTGAAAATCAAACTAGAAGCACACAACAGAAAATCACCTGGAGCATGAAAAGAAGTAAATAATCTGCCACCAGTGACCCATTTAAAAAAAAAAGACATTCTCCAAAAACAGTCATTTTTGCTTGTGTCTTTTATAGTCATCAAACTATACATATACATTTTAGCAATATCTCTTATCTAAGCGTATCCTGCTGCAATTGAACTTCCTTGTGCATTCATTGTTGTCATTGCTGTGGATTGGTCAACAGACTAGAAACCTCATTAAATCTCTTGGACGTACATCTGTTTTGTATTCCAAAATGATGTTTTTGGATACAGCTGTATAAGCCAGTTTTATCAGTTTGTGGTTTATCAGCTAAGTGATATAACCAGAACAGGGGAACCGTGTGACACCACAGTGCAGCACATGCAAAATGAACAGGGCAGACAAATAGGGGCTATTGACGTGACCACGGCAGCCTCTTGCAATGGAGGCATTCTCTGTAGCATGGGCTGCTTATGTTAACGTTTTGTCAGAGCTGCACAAAGTGGAGCTACAGTCATGCTGTTATTCTAATGATTGATTCTTATGGTGTAATCAGCAAATGCAGTATAAATTTTACAATCTGTAGGGACTTAATCAAGACGTGACAATCCTGGACTGTACTCACTTGCGTAACTGCTTGTGGTGTCAAATCATATGAATCAGTGTAGAGGTCCAGCAGAGAGGCTCAGCACAACTAGTATTGTTTAATATTCTCTGGCTTTGGGAAGTGTGAAATAGAGTTTCATAGAGTCACAGAATCCCTACAGTGCAGAAGGAGGCTATTCGGCCCATCGAGTATGCACTGACCCTCTGAAAGAAGACTACACCCAAGCCCACTTCCCCACCCGATCCCAATAGTTCCTTAACCTAACCTACACATCCCTGGGCAGTAAGACAATTTAGCATGGCCAATCCACCTATCCCGCTTGTGGTGATCTGATTTGCATAGCTGTCTGCCATTGGCGCAGAACACCGGCTTACCATTGGCCCTGGTCGGTTATGTGCCTCTCGACCGATTGGTTGAGACCGGTCATGTGACAGCTCTCCGATTGGTCGAGAGGCTGAGTTAACCACGCCTCCATACCGAGGTATAAATAGTCGGAGCGCCCGGCGGTCGTCCATTTTATTGTAGACAACCGCAGGGCTAAGTTCTAGCTTATTAAAGCCTAACTTTTGTATAGCAACTCGTCTCTCATGCAATTGATGGCTCATCACCGCTCATCTTTGAACTGTGGGAGGAAATTGGAGCTCCCGGAGGAAACCCACGCAGACACGGGGAGAAAGTGCAAACTCCACATAGACAGATACCGAAGGCCGGAGTTGAACCTGGGTCCCTGGCGCTGTGAGGCACCTGAGGAAGGAGCAGTGCTCCGAAGGCTCGTGTTTGAAACAAAGCTGTTGGACTTTAACCTGGTGTTGTAAGACTTCTTACTGTGCTCACCCCAGTCCAATGCCGGCATCTCCACATTAAAACAAAAGAAAGCATTGTGATGCTCATCTCGAGGCAGAAGCAGGTTTGAGGCCAGCTACTCTTCATATTAGACACAAGGGTGGCACAGTGGTTCACACTGCTGCTTCATAGTGCCAGGAACTCGGGTTTGATTCCAGCCTTGGTTTCCTTCGGGTACTCTGGTTTCCTCCCACAGTCCAAAGATGTGCAGGTTAGGTGGATTGGCCATTCTAAATTGCCCCTTAGTGTCCAAATGTGTAGGTTGTCTTACGGGGCTTCAGTGATAGGACGGGTGAGTGGGCCAAGGTAGGATGCTCTTTTGGAGGGGCAGTGCAAGTCGATGGGCCGATTGGCCTCCTTCTGCACTGTAGGGATTCGATGATTCTATGAAGGGGGAGTTAGACTGAAGCTTTGAAATTGGATGGATGCGAATAGATGAGGCAGATATGTTGAAGAGCACAAACAACTATCAGGGTCTTGATGCCCTGCCTATTTGAAGGAAAAACCCCAAATCAGGCTTTAAACATGACATCAACTGAACATTATGTGAAAAACATATCTAGACCGCTTTTGCCACACCATGAGTTGTTTTTGGCAACACACTACCTGACCGTGACAATTAAATAGGCTGATCCAATCAAAAAACATTAAACTAAAAAGCAGTACAAATGACACAGGAATACAGATAAGTACAAATCATTTACAAGATGCTGATTTGGATTTGGGCTTATTGTCCCGTATACTGAGGTACAGTAAAAAGTATTGTTCTGTCTACAGTTCAGACAGATCATTCCTTACATGAAAAAACATAGGACATACGATAGATACACAATGTAAATACATAGACAGACATCAGATTAGCATACAGAGTGTAGTACTGCACAGTAGAGAAAATGCATGGAGAGATCAGTTCAGTCCATAAGAGGGTTATTCAGGAATCTTGGGAAGAAGCTGTTTTTGAATCTGTTAGTGCGTGTTCTCAGATTTTTGTGTCTCCTGCCTGATGGAAGAGGTTGGAAGAGAGAAGAACCCAGTTGGGAGGGGTCTTTGATTATGCTGCCTGCTTTCCCAAGGCAGCAGGACGCGTAGACAGAGTCAATGGATAGGAAGCGGGTTCACGTGATGAACTGGGCTGTGTTCACGACTCTCTGCAGTTCCTTGCGGTCTTGGGCCAAGCTGTTGCCATACCAGGCTGTGATGCAGCCAGATAGCCAGATTCATGCCAATTGCTAATGGTTTAAGAGACCAAGGGATAGTTTCACCAGACGGCATCAACATAATTCAGTCCCCATTTTAAAGTAATGAGTTCTGGTTTTCTTTTTATATTGTACAATGCTTTGATTTCATTTATTTATAATTAAATGGACTAACACTCTGCAATTTAGAAACTAGAGATGCAGACCTTGATTGGAAGTTTAAGTATGTTTTGGGGTGGGTGACTAGTAAGGCGAGTGTGACATTCATATGGCACAACATTTTAGAATATTTTAACTCCTGGTTTCATTTCAATTTGACAAGGATGATGTAGAAATGCATTTATATGACATTTCTTAATGAAAAACATCACTGGCACCACAGAAACAGTATTAGACAAGAACTGACACCGGACTGAAAATAAGAGATATTTAGAAGGAAAGCAAATGTTTGCTCTAAGAATTGAGTTTTAATGAGAGCCCGAAGAAAACTAGAAATGGCTTTCACCAGCAGTAATCCTGAAGGATGATGTTATGGAAGGTAAGCATTCGTGACGGAGGAGCTACGGGAGCAAATGCTTGACTCAGGGTCAAACAGAATACCAAGATTGGGGAAACTGGTTCAGTCTGAGGCAGTGGCCAAAGAGGGGGAATGAGAACCGTCACTAGGAAATGGAGTTTGTGGTGGCTCCAAAGACAATCGCTTCAGTCTTACCAGTGTTCAATTGGAGGAAATGTCAGCTCATCCTGAAAACAAGTTGGACAAATCAACACAGTGACAGTCGATGATTTGAGATATGGTGGTGAGGTAGAACTGGGTAACGTCAGCTACCTGTGGAATTTTATGTGTTTTCAGGTCGTATTGCTGAGCGACAGTAACTGGATGAAAAAGATTTTGGGGGGGTTGTGCCAAAGAGAAATCTTTGGGAGCTTCAGGGCGCGTGAAGAGAAGCCATAGGAGGAGATCCGCTGGTGAAGCCGGGATAGAGAAGTCCAGAAACAGCTGAGAGAAAATCTCTTTCAGCTGGGCAATGGAGAAGAGACGTCGAAGGAGGATGATGTGGAGTTCTGGCTTTCCTTCCCTAAACCTCTCTCTGACTCCCCATGTTTCCTTATTCCTTTACTGGGTTCCTTAAAGACTCTTTCTATTGTGTCCTTCTTCAGCTCAGTGCCAATTGTTTGTTTGATTGAGCTCCTGTGAAGCACCTTGGAATGTTTTACCACGTCTCTTCTCCATTGCCCAGCTGAAAGAGATTTTCTCTCAACTGTTTCTGGACTTCTCTATCCCGGCTTCACCAGCGGATCTCCTCCTATGGCTTCTCTTCACGCGCCCTGGAGCTCCCAAAGGTTTCCCTTTGGCACCACCCCCCCACTCTTTTACCATAGGGGCTACATAAATGTAGGTGGTTGTTGTTATTGTTATCCTTAAGCATTGATTACCTTTGCATATTATGTTGGGACCCCTTCCCAAAACTATCTCTACAGAGCATGGGTGATTAGGAGACTAATATCCCCCTACGGCCTGACCAATGGTCCTGCGCACAGTAGCACAGTGGTTAGCATTGTTGCTTCACATGCCAGGGACCGATGTTCGATTCCCGGCTTGGGTCACTGTCTGTGTGGAGTCTGCACGTTTTCCCCGTATCTGCGTGGGTTTCGTCCGGGTGGTCCGGTTTCCTCCCACAAGTCCCGAAAGACGTGCTTTTAGGTAATTTGGACATTCTGAATTCTCCCTCTGTGCACCCGAACAGGATTCGGAGTGTGGTGACTAGGGGCTTTTCACAGTAACTTCACTGCATTATTAATGTAAGCCTACTGTGACAATAATAAAGATTATTACTATTATTTATGGGAAAGTTTGAGTAATTCCAAATGCATCAAATTATCTTCCAATTTCTAATTTTAAAATCAAATTGCAGTTTGATTTTCATTGTTGTCGAACTGTTGGCATCTCTACACAGACCTTAAATCAATTGTTAGGGTTGAGAAAGCAGGAATGAGGTGGAAATAGACAGAAGTAAAATGATAGCGTTTATATTATTAAGAAACATGCAACAATTGAACTGCACAGAATGAATTGAATTAAATTGCTCCAAGTTCAGGGCCAAAATTAAAACATTTGGTTCAAAGGTAATGGCCGGGATGGAGAATCCCCGGGGGGACGCGAGAATCGCACCCCACCGCCGGCTTCCCCAATCTCCGCCACCGATTCACTGACGGCAGCGGGATTCTCGCCACGCTGGTCGGGCGCCCTTGGCAGTGGCCCCCCCTGCGATTCTCCGGGCCCCGATGGGCCGAGTGGCCGACGATTTTGGTCGAGTCCCGCCAGCGTGGGTTACGCAGGTCCCACACAGCGGGACCTAGAAGGTGAGTCTGTGGGGCCGGCCTGGAAGGGGCGGGGGGAGCGTGGGGGGATCCGACCCCGGGGGGGAGGAGGTGGCCTGGCCCGCGATCGGGGCCTGCAGATCGGCGGGATGGCTGGTTTTGTGGGGGCCTATTTTACTCTGCGCCGGGCCCCTGTAGGGTTCCGCCATATTGCCCGGGGGCCGCCACGGTAAACAGAACCTCCGCGCATGCGCGGAAATACGCCGGCCGTTCCACACATGCGCGAACCAGCGCGGGCCGTTCTGCGCCGGCTGGAGCTGCGGGGACCACTCCGCCGGCAACCTCGCCCCCTAGGAAGGGGAGCATTCCCCATTATCGGGGACCATTGACGCCGGAGTTGTTGGCGCTGCTTTTCATGCCGGTGTGGGGACATAGTCCCATTATTGGAGGATCCCGCCCATTAACTCAGGCAATGCTGATTAAGAAAAATATTAAAAGAAAATTTTCGGCGAATTTCATTGGTTCCTTTTCTCTTTTTGTAGCAGTGAGCAAGATTTGACCAATTTCAAACTGTGCAACATGCCTTGGGAAAGGAGGGCGAGCATGGAGAGGCACGAGGCGACCCAACAAATCTCTGAATCAGTGTTTCAGTGGGCAACAATATTCAGCATCTGGTGGAGTTTTTTTCCCTCCAAGTCAGCCACTTCCATTAATCCATCAGATGTGGCAGAGTGGAACTAAATTATAGACTGGGTATCACAGCCATAGAAAAAAAATTCAATAGATTAACTGATTCATCTGCAAGGGCCTCCCACAGCTGTGGCTGGATTCTCTGACCCCCCGCCGGGGGCTGTGGGGGAGGGGGGGGGCTGAGTGCCGGGGAGGGGGGGGGGGGGGGGGGTGAGTGCCGGGGAGGGGGGAGAGAGCGAGTGCCGGGGAGGGGGGGAGAGAGCGAGTGCCGGGGAGGAGGGGAGAGAGTGAGTGCCGGGGAGGGGGGGAGAGAGCGAGTGCCAGGGAGGGGGGAGAGTGCCGGGGAGGGAGGGAGA